>NC_082664.1:168321706-168975635 GCF_025265405.1 Mesoplodon densirostris
GACTGTAAATGGGATTGTTTTTGTTAATATCTCTTTCTGCTAGCCCACTATTAGCATATAGAAATGGAAGAGATTTTTGTATACTGATTTTGTATCCTTTACTGTATTTGTTTATTATTTTCAATAGTTTTTTGGTGGAGTCTTTAGGGCTTTGTATATACAAAACCATGTCATCTGCAAATAGAAACAGTTCTATTTCTTCCTTTCCAATCTGGATGACTTATTTTTCTTGCCTAATTGTTCTGGCAAGCACTTCCAACACTATGTTGAGTAAGAGGGATGAGAGTGGCATCTTTGAATTGTTCCTGACCTTAGAGGCATAGCTCTCAATTTTTCACCACTGAGTATGACATTACCTGTGGGTTTATCCTATATTATGTTGAGGTATGGCCATTCTATATTTACTTGAGAAGTTTTATAATAAATGGATGTTGAATCTTGTCAAATGTTCTTTCTGCATCTATTGAGATGATCATGTGGTTTTTATTCTTTATTTTGTTAATGTGGTGTATCACACTGATTGATTTGTGGGTGTTGAACCATCCTTGCATCCCTGGAATAAATCACACTTGTATGACCCTTTGATGTACTGTTAAATTTGGCTTGCCAATATTTTGTTGAGGATTTTTGCATCCACCTTCATCAGAGATATTGGCCTATAATGTCCTTTGTGTGTGTGTGTGTGTGTGTGTGTGTGTGTGTTGTATTTTTCTGGTTTTGGTATCAAGCTGATGTTGACCTCATAAAATGAGTTTGGAAGTGTTACCTCCTCTTCAATTTTTTCAAATAGTTTTAGAAGGATTGGGTATTAAATCTTTGAATGTTTGGTAGAATTCACTTGTGAAGCAGTCTGTTCCTGGACTTTTGTTTTTTGGGAGGTTTTAATTACTGTTTCAATCTCTGTACTAGCGACTGGTATATTCAGATTTTGGAATTACAGAATTCTTTTAACACGTGCTCTTTTTTGGAATGGATTAAAATCACTACCTAAGGTCCACTGCTTTCAGCCTGAAGAACTCTCATTGGTATTTCTCATAAGGCAGGTCTGCTAACAAACAGTTCTCTCAGAGTTTATTTATTTGGGAATCTGTTTATCTCACCTTCACTTTTGAAAGAAAAAGTTCATGGTGACAATTTCTTCCTTCAGCATTTTAATATGGCATCCCACTGCCTTCTGGGCTATGTAGTTTCTTTCTTTTTTTGGCCACATCTCACAGCATGCAGAACTTCCCTGACCAGAGATTGAACCCATGCCTCCCTGCAGTGGAAGCAAGGAAGTGCAGTCTTAACCACTGAACCACCAAGGAAGCCCCTGGGCTTCATAGTTTCTGATGCTAAGTAAGCTGTTAATCTTACCAGGGTTCTCTTTTTTTATGATGTGTTGCTTTCCCTTTGTGACATTCGAGAGTTTCTGACTTTGTCTTCCATTACTTTTACTTGATGTATCTGGTTGTAGATTTCTTTGTGCTTATTCTTAGACTTCATTTGGCTTGGATATCCAGATTCATATTCATCATCAAATGTGCTTCCAAACTGTCAGCCATAATTACTTCAAATATTTTTTCTGCCCCCCTTTCTCTCAGCTCTACTTCTTCTGTAGTCATTAAGTATGGAGATTCTTTCTTTTGACAATCAAATCTACTCCTGAACCCCTCTAGTAAATTTTTCCTTACTGTTATTGTACTCTCAAACTCCACAGTTATCACTGTGTTTTTTTTAACAAAAGTAATTTCTATCTCTTTGTTAATATTCTCTATTTGATTAGACATTGTCATCAATATTCCTTTCTGTTTTAAGCATGGGTTTCTTTAATTTTTCAAAAATATTTATAACTGTTTTATAGTATCTTACATCTGGAACCACACTGTGGTCTGCTTTTTTTCCTTAGTTCATACTTTACTGTTTTTTTGCATGTCTCATATTTTGAGGGGGGGCAGCGTATCTAATATATTGTAGGAAATCGGGATACTGAGCTCCCATCCCCTTTGAAGGCTTGTTGTTGTTTGCCTGATTAATTATTTAGTGACTGGGCTAAGCTATCTTCTGTCCTACTGAAGTCTCCTTCCCTGCAGTGTGCAGCTTCCAATGTTGCTCCTCTGTGGGCACAGCCTTGGGCATGCATGCAATCACCTTTGGATGACAGTTTTTTTTTTATTTTTAATTTTTTATTGAGGCATATTTGATTTACAATATTATACAAGTTTCAGATGTACAACATAGTGACTCACATTTTTAAAAAGTTAACTCCATTTATAGTTATTATACAATATTGGCTATATTCCCTGTATACTAAAATACATCCTTATAGCTTATTTAATTTAAATATAGTAGTTTGTACTTCTTAATCCCCTACCCTTATCTTGCTCCTCCACCATTTTCTCTCCACTGGTAACCACTAGTTTGTTCTCTATATCTGTGAATCTGCTTTTTTATTATATTCACTAGTTTGTTGTATTTTTTTAGATTCCATATGCAAGTGATATCATACAGTATTTGTCTTTGTCTGACTTACTTCACTTAGCATAATGCCCTCTATCTATGTTGCTGCAAAAGGCAAAGTTTTGTTCTTTTTTATGGTCAGTAGTATTCCACTGTGTGTGTGCATATGTACATCTTCTCTATCCATTCATCTGTTAATGGACTCTTAGGGTGTTTCTATATGTTGGCAATTGTAACTAATGCTGCTATGAACATTCGGGTGCATGTATCTTTTTGAATTACTGTGTTTGTTTGTTTTGGACATATACCCCAAAGTGGAACTGCTGGGTCATATGGTAGCTCTACTTTTAATTTTTTGAGAAACCTCCATACTGTTTTCCACAGTGGCCACAATAATTTACTTTCTGACCAACAGTGTAGAAGGGTTCCCTTTTCTCCACACTCTTGCCAACATTTGTTATTTGTGGTCTTTTTGATGATAACCATTCTGATAGGTGTGAGGTGATATTGTGATTTGACTGGCATATCAGTATATTAAGTAGTGATGTTGAGCATCTTTTCATACATCTGTTGGTCAACTGCATGTCTTCTTTGGAAAAATGTCTATTCAGGCCTTCTGCCCACTTTTTTTTTTTTTTTTTTTTTGCGGTGTGTGGGCCTCTCACTGTTGTGGCCTCTCCCTTTGTGGAGCACAGGCTCTGGACGCGCAGGCTCAGCGGCCATGGCTCAAGAGCCCAGCCGCTCTGCAGCATGTGGGATCATCCTGGACCGGGGCACGAACCCGTGTCCCCTGCATCGGCAGGCGGACTCTCAACCACTGTGCCACCAGGGAAGCCCTGCCCACTTTTTAATTGGGTGTTCATGTTTTTGATATTGAATTGTATGAGCTGTATATATATTTTGGATATTAATCCCTTAACAGTTATATCATTTGTAAATATTTTCTCCCATCAGTAAGATGTCTTTTCATTTTATCTCTCATTTCCTTTGTTGTGGAAGAGCTTTTAAGTTCAATTGGTTCCCATTTGTTTATTTTTGCTTTTGTTTTGTTTTAAGAGACATATCCAAAAGAATATTGCCACCATTTATGTCAAAGTGTGTTCTGCCTACGTTTTCTTCCAAAGTTTTATGGTTTCCAGTCTTACATTTAGATCTTTAATCCACTTTGTGTTTAGTTTTGTATACGGTGTTAGAGAATATTCTAATTTCATTCTTTTACATGTAGCTGTCCGGTTTTCCCAGCACCACTTATTGAATATACTTCTCTTTTCTCCATTGTATTGTATATTCTTGTCTCCTTTGCCATAGATTAATTGGCCATAAGTGTGTGGGGTTATTTCTGGGCTCTCTATTCTGTTCCTTTGATCTATGTGTCTGATTTTGTACCAGTATCATACAGTTTTGATTATTGTAGCCTTGTAGTATAGTCTGAAGTTAGGGAGATGCTACCACCATCTCTGTTCTTCTTTCTCAAGACTGTTTTGTCTATTCAGGGTCTTTTTTGTTTCTATACTATTTTGAAATTATTTCTCCTAATTCTAAGAATGCCTTCGGTACTTTGATAGGGATTGCACTGAATCTGTAGACTGCCTTGGGTAATACAGTCATTTTAACAAATATTAATCCTTCCAATCCATGAACATGGTATATCTTTCCATCTGTTTGTGTCATCTTCAATTTCTTTCACCAGTGTCTTATAATTTTCTGATTTCAAGTCTTTTACCTCCTTACGTAAGTATATTCCTAAGTATTTTTATTCTTTTTGATGCAACTGTAAATGAGATTGTTTCCTTAATTTCTTTGATAGTTTGTTGTTAGTGTATAGAATTGCAATGTATTTCTCTATATTAATTTTGTACCTGAAAATTACTGAATTTATCCTTGAGCTCTAGTATTTTTTTGGTAGCTGTTTTTAGGATTCTCTTTGTTTAGTATCATGTTGTCTACAAAGTGACAATTTTACTTTCCCTTTTTAATTTGGATTCCTTTTATTTCTTTTCCTTGTTTGACTGTGGTGGCTAAGACTTCTAATAATATGTTGAATAAAAGTGGCAATAGTGGGCATCCTTGTTTCATATCTTAGAGGAAATGCTTTCATCTTTTCACTGTTGAGTATAATGTTAGCTATGGGATTATCATATACGGCCTTTATTATGTTGAAGCATATTCCTTGTATACCCACTTTCTGGAGAGTTTTTATCATAAATTGATGTTGAATTTTGTCAAAATCTTTTTCTGTATCTATTGAGATAATCATATAGTTTTTATTCTTTAATTTGTTAATGTGATGTATCACACTGATTAATTTGCAGACACTGAAATATCCTTGTATCCCTGGGATAAATCCCACTTAATCATGGTGTATGATCATTTTAATGTATTGTTGGAGTCAGTTCGCTAATATTTTGTTGAGGGTTTCTGCATCTAATTTCACCCGTGTAATTTTCTGTTCTGTGATATCTCTGTCTCATTTTGGTATCACGTGATGCTGGCCTTATAGAATGACTTTGGAAACATTCCTTTCTCTGCAACTTTGTGCAATACTTTGAGAAGTATAGGTATTAATTCTTCTCTAAATGTTTGGTAGAATTCCCCTATGAAGACACTTGTTCTTGGACTTACGTTTTTTGGTTATTTTTTTTTTTATTACTGGTTCAATTTCATTACTGATAATTGGTCTGTTCATATTTTCTTTTTATTCCTGGTTCAGTCTTGGGAGATTGTATATTTCTTCTAGGTTGTTTTATTGTCATATGGTTTTTCCAAGTAATGTCTCATGATCAGCTGCACTTCTGTGGTGTCGGTTGTAATGTATTTTTCATTTCTGATTTTATTGATTTGGGCCCTGCATCTTACTCTTGATGAATCTGGCTAAAGGTCTGTCAATTTTATCTTTTCAAAGAAACAGGTTATAGTTTCATTGATATTTTCCATTTTTAAGTCTCTATTTCATTTATTTCTTCTCTGGTCTTTATGATTTCTTTCCTTCTGCTAACTTTGTGTTTTGTTTGTTCATCTTTTCCCTAGTTCCTTTAGGTGTAAGTTAAGTTGTTCGTCTGAGATTTTCCATGTTTCCTGAGGTTTGTTTGTATCAGTATAAATTTTTATTTTAAAACTGCTTTTGCTGCATCTCATAGATTTTTGGATCATTTTCTGTTCATTTGTCTCTAGGTATTTTTTGATTTCCTCTTTTATTTCTTCAGATCCATTGGTTGTTTAGTAGCATGTTGCTTAACTTCTGTGTGTTTGTGATTTTTGCAGTATTTTCTTTTAGTTGATTTCTAGTCTCATAGTGTTGTGGTGGGAAAAGATACTTGATATGATTTCAGTTTTCTTAAATTTACCAAGGCTTGTTTTGTGGCCTAACATTCCTAGAAAATGTTCCATGTGGACTTGAATGTGTGTTCTGCTGCTGTTGGATGGAATGTTCTATACCTATCTACTAAGTCCATATGGTCTAATGTGTCATTTAAGGCCAGTGTCTCCTTATGGATTTTCTTTTTGGATGATCTGTCTGTTGACTTGAGTGGGCTTTTAAAGTCCCTTACTATTATTGTGTAACTGTCTGTTTCTCCCTTTATGTCTGTTAATATTTGCTTTATTTATAAAGGAGCTCCTATGTTGGGTGCATATATATTTTCAATTGTTACATCTTTTTTTTGGATTGATCCTTTGATCATTATGTAACATTCTTCTTTGTCGCTTATTACAGTCTTTGTCTTAGTCTATTTTGTCTGATATAATTATTGCTACCTGGGCTTTCTTTTGATTTCCATTTGCCTGGATGACTTTTTCAATCTCTTCACTTTCAGTCTGTATCTTTAGATCAGAAGTGAGTCTCTTTTAGGTAGCATATATAAAGGTCTTGCTTTTGTATCCATTCAGCAACTCCATGTCTTTTGATTGGAGTATTTAGCTCATTTAAATGTAATTATTGATATGTGTGTTCTTATTGCCATAAGAATAGTTAATAACAGTTTTGTTAATAATTTTGGGTTGTTTTTCTAGGTCTTTTTGTTCCCTTCTTCTTTTGTTCTTTTGTGATTTGATGACTATCTTTAGTGTTATGTTTGGATTACTTTCTCTCCTTTGTGTATCTATTACAGAATTTTTGGTTGTGGTTACCATGAGGTTTATATACAGCTATCTATCTATCTATCTATCTATCTATCTGAAGTTTGATCTCTTAATTTCAAACACATTTTAACTAACTATGCTTCATTTGTACTCTCCTCCCCTCATGATTACTACTTTTGACATATTTTACATCTAATTATTTTGTGTATCTGTTAACTTCTTATTGTGGTTATAAATGACTTTACCATTTTTGTCTTTAATCCTTCCTATGAACTTTGCATATGGTTGATTTTCTACTTTTACTATATATTTGCTTTTACTGATCAGCTTTTCCTTTCATAATTTTCATGTTTATAGTTGTGGCCTTTTATTTTTTGCTTAGAGATGTCCCTTTAACATTTCTCGTAAAGCTGGCTTGGTGGTGTGGAACTCTTTCACCTTCTGCTTGCCTGTAAAGCTTTTGATGTCTCCATGAAATGTGAATGAGAGCTTTGCTGGATAGAGTATTCTTGGTTCTAGGTTTTTCCTTTTCATCAGTTTAAATATATCTTGCCACTGCCTTCTGCCTGCAAAGTTTCTGCTGAAAAGTCAACTGATAGCCTTATGGGTGTTCCCTTGTATGTAACTTGTTGCTTTTCCCCTGCTGCTTTTAATATTCTCTCTTTAGCTTTAATTTTTGAGTTTTTAATTACAATGTGTGTTGGTGTGTTCCTCTTTGGATTGGGACTCTCTTTCTTTCTGGACTGGGATTTTTTCATCTCCCTAGTTAGGGACATTTTCAGCTATTATGTCTAAATATGTTCTGTCACCTTTTTTCTCTCTTCTTTTTCTGGGACCCCTCTAATGTGAATGTTAATATGCTTGATGTTGTCCCAGAAGTCTCTTTAACAGTCTTCATTTCTTTCCATTCTTTTTTTCTGCTAAGCATCAGTGATTTCCACTACTCTGTCCTCCAGCCCACTGATCTGTTCCTCTGTACCATTTAGTCCACTGCTGATTCCTCCTAGTGTATTTTTCATTTCAGTTATTGTATTCTTCATCTCTGTTTAGTGGTTCTTTATATTTTCCAACTCTGTTAAAAACTTCTAATTTCTCACTCTGTCCATCCATTCTTCTTCCAAGTTGTTTGGGATCATCACCCTGAATTTGTTGTTGGGTAGTTGTCTATCTCTACTTCACTTAGCTCTTCTTCTGGGGTTGTATCTTATTCCTTCATTTGGACCATTTTCCTCTGTCAATTCATTTTGTCTAACTTAATGTTTATATTTCTATGTATCTGAGAGATTGGTTACATTTCCCAACCTTGGAGAAGAGGCCTTTTGCAAGAGACTTCCTATGAATCCCAGCAGTACACTGCTCTCTCGTCACCAGAGCTATATCCTCTAGGAGTGCCCCATGTGTGCTGTGCGGGTTCTTCTGTTGTGGCAAGCTGACGGCTATGGGTGGCCTGGTTGGCTTGGCTGGCCCCCAGTCTGGTTGTTTGCCAGGACCTTCCTGTGTGGAGGCTGCTGGCCACTGGTTGGCAGGGTTGGGTCACAAGGTGGCTGGCTGTAGAACCCTGGGGAGCCCTGGGTTTAGTTCTGTATCACTGGTGGATGGAGTTAGGTCTAGGAGATCCCAAGGCTGGGGCCTGCCCACCAAAGGGTGAAGCCAGATCCAAGGGACAGTGCCAGCCCAAAGGCAGGCAGTGACAGGTTCTGGGGTCTGGCTGCAGGGCTGAGGGCTTCCAGAGATGGCAATGGACTGCTGGTGGGTGGGTCTGGTTCCTTACACAGTTGACTGTGGGGTCCATGGGTCCCAAAACTTGTGTTGCTTTGTCAGCAGGTGGGGCATGGCTCAGCCAATCTCAGAGATGGTTCTGGCCTTCTGGTGGGTGGGCTGAGTCTTCAGGCTGCAGGGATGCATTTTCCTGCATCAGGTGTCCACCCACTGGTGGGTGAGGCTATAGCAGAGATGTCATTGCCTTGGGGCTGGTGTCCCTCCGCTGGTTGGAGAGGCTGGTCCTGAAGCTAGAGCAAGCTTATTGGTGGGTGGAGTCAGTGATTCTGGGGCTGGTGCCTGCCCACTGGTGGGTGAATCTGGGTCTCTGGCTGCAGGGCCCTGGGGGTCCTGGGTCCACTGCCTGCACATTGGTGTGTGGTGCCAGGTCCTAGACCCTCTGGTGTGCAGGTATGTGTCCAGGGGTGGCTTTGGGCTCAGAAAGTCTTAAAGCAGTCTCTCTTCTGATGGGTTGGGCTGTGTCACTGCCCAATTAGTTGCTTGGCCTGAGGCTTCCCAGTACTGGTGCCTATAGGTTGGTTGTTGGTGGTAGGGTGGATTCCAAAATGGTGCTGCAGCACCAGTGGTAGAACGAGCTCTCAAGAATGGCTACTGTCAGTGTCTATGTCCCTAGGGAGACTCTTCAAGATTAGCAGGTAGGTTCGACCCCAAATCCTTTAAATTACTGCCTCTATGCTGGGTCCTGAAGCATGTGAGATGTTGTGTGTGCCCTCAGAGAGTGAAGCTTCTATTTTGCAGAGCCCTCTGGAACTCCTAAAAGCAAGCCCCACTGGCCTTCAAAGTCAAATGTTCTGGGGACTCATCTTCTTGTTGCAGAACCTCCAGGCTGGGCAGACTGATGTGGGGCTCAGACCCCTTACTCGTTGGGGAGAATCTCTGCAACTGTAATTATTCTCCCATTCATGAGTTGCCCAAGCCAGGAAACTGACTATACTGTGACTCTGCCCCTACTACCTGCCTTGCTGTGGTCCCTTTTTTATATCCTTAGTTCTAAAAGACCTTTCTTGGTAGGTTCCAGTCTTTTACATCAATGGTTTTTCTGTAAATAGTTGTAATTTTGCTATGCCCATGAGCTAAGGTGAGCTCAGGGTTATTACTCTACCATTTTCAATGACAGTTGTTTTAAAAAGGATTCTGTTGACTGTCTCTTTCCCTTATTTTTCTGTTAAGCTCTATGCCTCCTTTGGTATCACACCAATCAAGAAGAAGTGTGTCAAACACTGTTATGCCAACACAAGGGGCAATAGTGTGAACTATAAACTATATAACAGAACGAACGGCGTCTACTTCACATGAGATATTGAAAATGTGTCTGATATTTTAAACATATAGAGGGAATTAGTAACCAATGAAATAACTATCTGCTAAATCCCTCTTTTAATCCCATTCATAAAATAGCCTTTCTGCATTTGCAAATACAAAGCAACTATACTTCGAGCCTGAAAAAGAAAGTGAGTAGAACAGCATTTGAAATGTTTCCATCAAGCATGTTCCAAGCTCACTTTATCATTCAATTTTTATGGATCCTTTTTGTAATTGAATGAATTCTAAGATTAAAAATATGCAGCTAATTCTCCATTGATAGCAACTGCTAGAAGTCCAGTAATTATAGGAAGGGATTTGTGAAGACTTTTTATCCTGTAATAATAGCATATAGGTACTGTAGTCACTAAAGATCCAAAGTTAAATAAACTTCAGAGAAGATAAAAAACAGGAAATAGACGTGAAATATTCTTGTTCTTACCAAGACGACTCTTGGGTTGTGTCTTGAATTCACCCTTCATAATACTTCTTCCAACAACATTTAGGAAGCGTTCTGTGTCAGTCTCTATAGAAATAAACAGATTCAAAATACTTCTGTAAGCTAAATATTAACATGTGTATGTTTGTGTGTATGTAGAATATGTATATCCTTTAATTAGATCTTTTTATTATAGAAGAAGAATTATAATGAAATGTCTGGACTGCAGACATAATACCTTAGAATTGGAAGAGCCATTAGCAGTTGTTTAAACCTCATTATATTGAGGCTTAGAAATGCTTAGTGATTGGACCAAGACCATATATCCAGGTAATGACAAAAGTGACTCATAAACTGAGGCATCATAGTTCCTTAACTAGGACTTTTTCCACAAAATACAAAAAGTCTTTCGCAAATTTAAGTAATCCTAGAGAGTTTTTCTTAATAAATTTAACTCTCCTGTGTATATTAAAAGCACATTCATATGGGAGGGATGTACCTGGAGAGGTGGGACAAAACACTTTTTCATTTTTGTATTGGATTAGTACATTCATTTCAACTCCTTTCCTCATAGCAGTTTCTGTCTTTCAAATTTTATTTAGTGTTTAATCATAAATTTACCATTAATAAATATAAAATAATTAATTTTGTTGTTAAAAGGCATGACTTTTTTGTATTTTATTTTATTTTTAAACATCTTTATTGGAGTATAATTGCTTTACAATGGTGTGTTAGTTTCTGCTTCATAACAAAGTGAATCAGCTATACATATACATGTATCTCCATATTTCCTCCCTCTTCTGTCTCCCTCCCACCCTCCCTATCCCACCCCTCTAGGTGGTCACAAAGCACCAAGCTGATCTCCCTGTGCTATGCAGCTGCTTCCCACTAGCGGTCTATTTTACATTTGGTAGTATATAAAAGTTCATGCCACTCTCTCACTTCGTCCCAGAATTGAATGGATGTAAATGAAAGCACTTTATTGCTGTGTCTAAGGCTGTTATTCAAAAGTGACAAGGACTCCTATTAATAAGCAACACTGAAGCAAAAATTAATTGAAAGAAGCGAACCAAAAATACTCTGAAAATTAAAGACATGGAAAAATGGCTTATCGTAATACACCAAATTTAACTGCTTGGTTCCAACAATTTCATTTTTACACCACCAGCTTTTCCCCAGTTAAAAGCTGTTGAAGCGGGACTTCCCTGGTGGCGCAGTGGTTAAGAATCGGCCTGCCAACGCAGAGGACACGGGTTCGAGCCCTAGTCCTGGAAGATCCCACATGCTGTGGAGCAACTAAGCCCGTGTGCTCTAGAGCCTGCGAGCCACAACTGCTGAGCCCATGTGCCACAACTATTGAAGTCCGGGCGACTAGAGCCCGTGCTCCACAACAAGAGAAGCAATAAGAAGGCAGCACACCACAACGAAGAGCAGCTCCTGCTCGCCACAACTAGAGAAAGCCCGTGTACAATAACGAAGACCCAATGCAGCCAAAAATAAATAAAATAAATTTAAAAAAAAAGCTGTTGAAGCAAGTAATATTTATTTGATTCATTTACAACACTACTTTTTTACAGGAATAAAAGCGAGAATATAATAAAATAAAGCATTCAAAAGCAAAGTTTCAGAAATCTTGCCTTAAATTTCAGTGAAAACACATATTTTGGTGCTTATATCTGAGGATTCAGTTACTTTCCAATGCTAGCTTTCAGCATCAATTCTGTAAAAAGTTCATAACGACAGTATTTCTTGCAACAAAGAGAAATGTATCGAACCCTGTTACTCCAGAACTAAAGCAGTAATCTGTGAATAATAAAACTCAGCTAGAGAACTCCACTCTAGTAGAGATATAAATTTACACACCAACTTAATTATGTAGAGGAAATTGGCAATCAGTGAAATAACTGTTATGTTTCTCTTCTTATACCACTCATCAACTAGCTTTCTTGCTTTTTCAATTTCAAAGCAATATTCCTTTCTAAGCCAGTAAGAAAGTGAGTAGAATCACAGTTATAAATACTTAAATCAAGCATATTCTAAGGTCATTAGAGCATTGGTTTATATGGATTACTTTCCAAATGGATGAGATTACAACTAAAAAATATCCAGCTAAATTTCCATTAATAGTAATACTAGAGTTTAATTAGAGGAAATTCATGAAGATTACTGCCCATTAATACTAACACACAGTTACTGTTATCATTAATGATTCATAGTTAATTAAATCCCAGAGAAGACATAAACCATAAATATTAGACTTGGAAAGTTCTTGTTCTTACCAGGGTGACTCTTATGATGTTTCTTGAGTTCATCAATTGCTTTTTCTCTTCCAACAGTATCTGTCATGTGTTCTGTATCAGTCTCTATGGATATAAAGCAAATTTCAAAACACATTGTAAGGTAACCATTAACACACATGTATGTGTGTCCTTGTGTCTGTGTGTAGTACTAACTTAATTAGTACTTGTATTATCGAAGAGACATAATATAATGTCTGCATTGCACAATCATAAAACATTAGAATTTGAAGGGCTCTTAGCAATCATATAAGCCTCATGATATTGAAGCTTAGAGATGTTTTGTGATTTGATTGAGAACACACACCAAGATAATGCAAAACTGAGTACAAGCTGATGCCCCATAATTCCTTAACCAGTGTTTTTAATACACAATGCACCATCCCATACAAACTTCAATCATCTTGGGGAGTTCGCGTAAATGATATAACTGCCAAGTTCACACTAAGAGGACACTCATACTGTAAGGACATACCTATGAGTGGAACGTGGTATTTTTTCCCCACTGGTCAAGAGACAAACCATGGTCCCACATCACAGAAAGTTACTACCAGGTAGAAATTCTTGACTCTCTCAAGAATGTTTAATGCCATTTTTAAGGCTATGTAAATCAAGTAGACATCAAAGATGTAGAAGAGTAACGAGATATTCTGTGGTCTAAGAAAAACTGCCTATCAGGTCCTCTTACTATATACACCTTGTAGCTGGGGAGGGGGAAATGGGTAAATCTGCAGTAGTACCAGCAGTGGGACTGCATCCCATCCCATTTGAGTTTTTATGTGATTTGGACATTTGGCGGGATTTAGGAAGTACTAACTAGGTCAAAGGAGAGGAATAACATTCACGTATTTTGTTTTAATACATGAAAGTTATTAAAGAAAAATTCATATTGAAAAAGGGGTTAAGTAGGATTGCTGACTTGGGTCAAATTATGTGTCCAGTGTTTTGTGAATGAAAGCTAGTTACAGAAGAGCATGCACCAGAGGTTGGAAACCTATCCTGAACCTGGCACCATAAGGTGGATCTTACTTTGTTGTAGTGGCTGAGACCAGAAGTAAGTGTTAAAGATCCAATTGAGTAGATATATTTGAGGCGCTCTGGTTTTTCTCCAACTGGTATAGGTTAAGAATGACAGGCCCAGTTGAAAGAAGCATGTAAAGATGCTTATATAAGCAAGGAAGCATTAAGAAGAGTATTTGATAGCAGAATTAAGGACGAGGGAAAAGGGAGTATGTGCTAGAGAAATCTGCAATCTAGTAAGAATCACAACTTCCCTCCTCACAATACCCTCCCACTGCTTAAATTATTTTTTAAGCTTACCCTTCCTGAAGTTCCTAGTATATGATTCACACTTTACTGTTTCTTTGCATGTCTCATATTTTTTGGGGGTTTATACTGGGTATTCTAGACAATATCTTGTAAGAAGTCTGGATACCGAGTTCCCCTCCCCTTTGGAGGCTTGCTGTTGCTGTTTGCCTGATTATTTATTTAGTGACTTGGCTGGAATATATTCTATTGTAGAGAAGTCTGCTTCTCTGCAGTGTGAATCTTCTAATGTTGCTCCTCTGGGGGCACAGACTTAGGCATGCAAACAGTCACCTTTGGATGACACTTGTTTTTCCTGTTGACTGTTTCTTTCCCTTGTTTTGCTGTTAAGCTCTCTGCCTCCTTTAATATCAAACCAAAGATCAAGAAGTGGTGTGTCAAACACTGTAACACCAAGACAAGGGGCAGTAGTGTAAACTACGGACTATATAACAAAACTAAACACCTCTACTTCACCTGAGATACTGAAAATGTGCCTGGTATTTTAATTATATAGAGGGAATTAGTAAGCAATGAAATCTCTCGTTTAATCCCATTCATAAACCAGCCTTTCTGCTTTTGCAAATACAAAGCAACTATCTTTCTAGCCTGAAAAAGAAAGTGAGAACAGCATTTGAAATGCTTCCATCAAGCATATTCTAAGCTTACTACCGCATTGAATTTTTATGGATAAGTTTTAAATGAATGGGTTCTAAAACTTACACTATGTAACTAATTTTCCATTGTTAGTAACTGCTAGAGTTCCAATAATAATAGGAGGAAATTAGGGAAAACGTTTCATCCTATAATAATAGCATATAGGTACTATAGTCATTTAGATCCAAATTTAAATAAACTCCAGAGAAGATAAATAAAGCAGAAATAGACTTGAAATATTCTTGTTCTTACCAGGATGACTCTTGGATTGTGTCTTGATTTCATCCTTTATTATACCTCTTCCAATAGCATCTGGAAAGCTCTCTGTATCAGTGTCTATAGAAATAAACAGTTTCAAAACACTTTTGTAAGGTATATATTAACATGTGTTTGTGTTTGTGTTTATGTGTGTATAGTACTCCTTTAATTAGCATTTTAAAATTATAGGACAACAATTATAATGAAATGCCTGGACTGTACGCTCACAGGACCTTAGAGTTGGAAGGGCCGTTAGCAATCATACAAGCCCCATTATATTGAGGCCTAGAAAGGTTAGTGATTTGACCAAGGCCACAAATCTAGATAATGACAAAACTGATCCATAAACTGATACCTCATAATTCCTTAACTAGGGTTTTATCTATAAAATACAAAGTCTTTTGCAAATTTAAGTCATCCTAGAGAGTTTATTTTAATAAATATAACTTTCTCCTCTACATTAAAAGCATATTCATACCGTAAAGATATACCTGGTGAGGCCAAACATGACATTTTTTCCCAGGTTAAATTGCCAACAATGGGCATCACAGTCACAGAATCTTACTGTGAGGCAGAAATTCTTTGACTTGTCCAGGAATACTTTAATTCCCTTTTTTTAAGGTTATGTAACTGTTTGTCAAGTAGGCATCACTGATGGAAAAGAAAAACAAGTAATTTGTGGACAGAGATAAATCACCCTCTCAGGTTCTCTTAGCACGTAGACCTTTTCTCCCCTGTGGAGGAGGAAATGGGTAATTTGCAGGAATGTGAGCACTGATGTTGTACCCCTTTCCATTTGAGTCTTTACATGGTTTTTACTTTTTGTTGGATTCAGAAATGATGATCTAGGTCCAATATCAGAAAAAAATTTATTTAGAAGAATTTTACATTGCAAAAGGAATAATGAGAGTTGGTGACTCTGTGTCACCTGTTGCGTAAAGTTTTGTGTGGGCAAAAATTCGTTCTAACACAGCATGTAAATGAAGTTGGAACCTGTCATATCCAGAATTTATAGATTGGAAGCCTTCCTTTGGAGAAATGGCTGAGCCCGTGAATATTTCAAATATGCTCTATCACTGAGGCAGCACAAATTTATCACCACTGCAATCTAAACAGAGGTAAAGACCATATGGGGTGTCACTACTAAAATCAAGGACACGTTGGATTGGGCAGAACAAGTTTTTAGTAATTAAGTTATGGCATTTGTGAAAGTAAATTCTGCTATAGCAACACATAACTGGAGAACATCAGCAGACAAACTTTAGCCCTCTGGTCTTTCTCCAACAGATATAATTAGAAGAACTGTTTCATTTGGTTTGAGAAAGCAAAGGATCCTTAGGTGAGCAGGGAGGCAGTGAGAACAGCCCTTGAGGGCAGACTGAATTAAAAACTGGGAGCATAATAAATGATATGGGGTGGAGAAACCTAATCTATTAAGAGCCACAATTTTCCTCCTTCACAACATTCTCCTATTGCTTTTAAGTCTTTTAAAAAGTCCTACCCTGGGCCTCCCTGGTGGCGCAAGTGGTTGAGAGTCCGCCTGCCGATGCAGGGGATACGGGTTCGTGCCCCGGTCTGGGAGGATCCCATATGCCGCGGAGCGGCTGGGCCCGTGAGCCATGGCCGCTGAGCCTGCGCGTCCGGAGCCTGTGCTCCGCAACGGGGGAGGCCACAACAGTGAGAGGCCCGCATACCGCAAAAAAAAAAAAAAAAAAAAAAAGTCCTACCCTGCTTGGAGTTCACTGAACTATTTTTTAAAAAAACATGTAACATGCTATACAATTGACCCATTTTAAATGTCCATTCTATGCTTATCAGTATATTCATAGAACTGTGTAACAATCACCATAGTCAATTTTAGAATCTACTTCTACTAAACAGATTAAATTCCGGGAAGATTTAGAAATGTTATGTTCATATTCTACATATATAGTTCTCTTTATGACTTAATTCTTATAATTTTTTCCCATTTTTATATATGAAACATATAAACATAAATTCATTTATTACAATTGTTTTTTAAATTATTTATTTACATAACTTTGTGCTATACAGAGAAACTGAGAGGAGAAGACAAAGCATGTATGTATAGTGTTTATTATTTTAACCATTTTATTTATAATATCTGGTTTTCTTTTCTGTCATTATTTAAAATGATATTTTCTGCTCTTTAATGCCTCTGCTGTCCATGCTATATTTCCATACTTTAAATTTGCTGATTCTTTCTTCTGACAGTGTAAAAATACTGAACACCCCCTATTGGATTTAAAAAATGTCAGTTATTGTACTTTCAACTCCTGGATTTACATGTGTTCCCTTTCAAAATAATGTATTTCTCTTTGTATATATTCCCTATTTGATGAAACACTATCCGACCTTCATTTCCTTCTAAATAACGTTTACATTTAGTTCTTTGAACATATTTATAATAACTGCTTTTTAGTTTTGTTCTTTAAGTCCAATATCTAGGATTCTCACAAGCAGTTTTTGTTGCATGTCTTTTTCCTTGTTATATGTCACATTTCACTGTTTCTTTACATGACCCATAATTTTATGCTGAAAACTGAATATTTTACATATATAATATAGCATCTCTGCATACTGACTTCTTCCTCTTACAGGGCATATTATTATTGTTTTCTTGTTTACATTTTTGGTTATTTGGCTAAAATATTTTACTGAAGTCATTTCCCTTTGCAGTTTGAAAGCACAACTGTTGCTCCCCAAGGGAAAAAGCCTTGGATAATAGTGGTTTTAGGAGTGCTGTCTTTGTCTCTTTCTGTTACATCTCTGTTAAATTGTCTGCCTCTTTTGGTGTCATACCAGAAGTCAAGGGCAGTGTGTCTATCACTGTTACAAGAGTAAAGGCTGTAGTACAATCTCTGAACTAAGTAACACAACTAATGACTCTACCACAGATGAGTTAGGATAATATACCTGATATTTCCATCAAATAGAGAGAAATGGTAACCAATGAATTAACTATCTGTTAAATTCCCCTTGTTATTATCACATTCAACTGGAAACCTTTCTCCTTTTCCTTCTATCTAAGCCAGTAATAGAAAAAGGTTAGAACAGAACTGAACACACTTGCATCAAGTATATTCTAAGGCCACTATAGCATTTAATTTTATGGTTTAATTTTTAAATGGCTCATTTCTAAAAATCATAATGTCTAGCTAACTTTTAAAGTTCTAGTAAATACCACAGTACAATTAATTATGAGGGTAATCATGAAGACTTTACCTATATAATATACAAGTACTCTTATCATTAAAAAATTCATACTTAAACTCCAAAGAAGGTAAATAAACCATAAAGATTAGACTTGGAAGGATGAGACTTACAAGGGACACTCTTTGGTTGTATCTTCATTTCTGCCATTAATATACGTCTTCCAACAGTATCTTTCAAGTGTTCTAGATCAATTTCTATAGAAACAAACAGATATCAAAACACTTTGTAAAGTAACCCTAACACGAGTGTGTGTGTGTCTGTGTGTTCATGTGAGGTACTATCTTATATATATATATTTTTTTTTTTTTTAATTTTTTTTTTTTTTTTTTTTTTTTGCGGTATGCGGGCCTCTCACTGTTGTGGCCTCTCCCGTTGCGGAGCACAGGCTCCGGATGCGCAGGCCCAGTGGCCATGGCTCACGGGCCCAGCCGCTCCGCGGCATATGGGATCCTCCCAGACCGGGGCACGAACCCGTATCCCCTGCATCGGCAGGCGGACTCTCAACCACTGCGCCACCAGGGAGGCCCTTAATTTATTTTATTTATTTATTTTTGGCTCTGTTGGGTCTTCGTTGCTGTACGTGGACTTTCTCTAGTTGTGGCAAGCTGGGGCTAGTTTTCGTTGCAGTGCACAGCCTTCTCATTGTGGTGGCTTCTCTTGTTGTGGAGCACAGGCTCTAGGTGTGTGGGCTTCAGTAGTTGTGGCACATGGGCTCAGCAGTTGTGGCTCACGGGCTTAGTTGCTCTGTGGCATGTGGGATCTTCCTGGACCAGGGCTCAAACCCATGTCCCCTGCACTGGCAGGTGGATTCTCAACCACTGCGTCACCAAGGAAGCCCCATGTGTGGTACTATCTTAATTAGCCTTGTTATTAATAAATATGCATTATAATGGATTATATGGGTTGCAGAATCATTAAACCTTAGAATTGGAATGGCTGTTAGCAATCATTAAGCCTCCATATATTGAGGCTTAGAGATGTTAATGACTTGACCAAGACTGTGTATCCAGATAATGACAAACTCGATGTACAACCTTCCAACTTATAATTCTTTAACCAGTGCTTTTTCCATACAATGCTATCTCTTATGCTAAATTAAAATATCCGGGAGAGTTATGATAATAATGTAACTCTTTTTTTTTTTTCATTTTAAGCTCTTACATTTATTTAGACCTTTGGTCCATTTTGAATAAATCTATATATACATATAGTAGAGATGGGGGGATCCCACTTCATTCTTTTGCATATGGATATTCAGTTGTCCCAGGACCATTTATTGAAAAGACTATGTTTGCTCCATTGTATTGCCTTTGCTCCTTGATCTAAAATCAGTTTACTATATGTATGTCTATTTCTGGGCTCTCTATTCTCTTCCATTGAGCTATTTGTCTATTCTTTCAGCAGTTCCCACTGTCTCTATTACTGTAGTTCTATAGTAAGTCGTGAAGTCCTCCTACTATGTTCTTCAATATTGTATTGGCTATTCTGGGTCTTTCCCTCTCCATATAAACTTTAGAGTTGGTTTGACAATATCCATGAAAACCTTGCTGTGATTTTATTTCGGATTGCATTGAAACTATAGATCAAGCTGGGAAGAACTAACATCTAGATAATACGGCCACTTTCATATACATGAGGAAAGCTGGGCACACTGCTAACCTGAATAAATTCTGGGATTCTGTTACAAAGAAATAAAGGAAGACCAGGTGCTGGCTCAAGTAATTAGCAGTCTCTCAATATAGAGACTCCATACCATTTGGTAGGAAAAAAAAAGCTTTTGATTAAACAAAAACTGACAGTAAAGTCATATAAAAATTGGGAGGATACACACTTATGATTTGGAAATGCTTTTAATCAGGGTAAGTTGTTTTCCAAATAAACAGTAAAAATTTACAAAACCTACTGAAGGAAAAAATTCCTCATCCTAAAACATTAGTTCTCTAATCTGTCACAACAAAGTTACACCTCCAACAGTTGTGAGATATAATTAACGTGAGGAGTGTTTTAACTTATTAGTACCAGGTTAAACCATATAAAATTGCAGAGTTTTAGAGTCAGAAACAAATATTGGTAGTTTCATATAGTTCAACCTGTATCAAAGTTTGTGACTAATTTACTTAAAAAATACAAGTTAGGGTAGATCTAGGTTATCACCATAATATTGTAGAATGTTACAGCTGAATTCCAATCATCTTTCTTCAGTGGTAAAGAAGTGAAATTACAGCTGGAATATTAGAACTGTACCTTCACCTTTAGCACTTCTGAATTCTTTTTCTGTTCTTAGGAGTAATACTGACTTTGGTAGACTGGAAAATGGCCCCCCAAATATTTTCATGCCATAATTCTCAGTTTTATGCCTGTTTAAATTACATGGCAAAAGGGACTTAAAATAGGGAAATTACCCAGATGTGCCCAGTGTAATCAAATGGACCTTTAAAAGAAGGCAGAAGGGTCCATCATCAATAGGATTATGGAAGAAGCAGGAGAGATTCAAAGACTGAGAGGGACTTGACCATTGCTGGCTTTGAAGAGAAGGGGACCATGAGTGAAGGAATGCAGGCAGCCTCTAGAAGCTGGGAATGGCTCTCAGCCAACAGCAAGGAAATGGGACTGTGATCCTTCAGCTGCAAAGAACTGAATTCTGCCAACAACTGAATGAACAAGGAAATGGAGTCCCTCACGCCACATCCAGAAGAGAATGAAGCTCTGCAAATACCTTGATTTTAGCCCAGGTGAGACCCATGTCAGATGGCTGACCTACAAAACTAAAAGACAATACACTTGTGTAGCTTAATACACTTTAGCCACTAAGTCTGTGGTAATTTGTGACGGCTGCAATAGAAACTCACAGTTACCTTAGTAAAACCCCCATTTTAAAGGACTCATCACAGAAGGGTCCCTACAGTCATTGAAACCATATTTTTAAAAACTTGTATCTGGTCCTTAATGGTTCTAGTATATTAAACTATATTATAATTGGAAATGTGTATATAGCCAACAAAAATAATAAAATTGTGAACTGAAAACTACAAAGCCTGTTATTTTATATAAAAACTCTAAAAAGTTCACGACTAGTTTTTATGAGAAACATTTCATCGAGGAGTGATTTCTAAGGCAGTTTCTTGAGTTTCCATAAAAACACAGCCTTCTGTCTCAGAAGAAGGGATATCAATAAGAGGACCAGAATCCTCTATATCCAAGTTTGGTGGTTTCTCCTGTTCATAACTCAGGTTTGAATTATCTTTCATTTGAATCTCTTGCTCTTCCAACTCCAAAGATTTATCTGGGTCTGGAGCTACAACTTCATCCTCTTCATGATCATGCAGAAAACTACAAATCATGTTGGGTCTACAGGAGAAATCATTTTCCTTGATTTGCAGCCATTCCACACCACCTATGTTTTCTTCTCCTTCCTTCTTTTCTGTCAGAAGAGTTCTTGTCATGCTGAGCTTCTTCATTGTGTGGCATTTATATTTTAGCACTGTTTTATTATTGCCTTCTGCATCCACATGTTCAACATTTTCTTCAAAGATAACACAGGTCCCAAGAGTGTCTTCATACTCTCCAGCAAAGACATAGCTGTCCACTTGCAGAATGGGCTTCTCAGTATCAATTCCACAACTCGATCCAAAGCGTCCATGCTACCGCAGCGGCCTCCTGGCGCACCAATAATGTAACTCTTAAGTGTACATTAAACTCATAATCATACTGTAGGGATATATACCCAGTGATGTGGAATATAACAGTTTTTTCCTAAGATTATGTTGCAAACTAGGGTCTCCATGGAAATTTACCATGGAGCAGAAATACTTGGACTCATCCAGGAATATTTTAATGCCCTTTTTATGTTACTTAAGCGTAAACAAAGTAGGCGTCAGTGATGGAAAAGAATAACAGAATGTTTTATAGACTGAAAAAACGTGCTCTCCCAGGTCCTTTTAGCATGTAGACCTTGTTGCTTGGGAGGAAGAAATGGTTAAGTTTGTAGAAGTACCTGGATTGAGATTGGGTCACTTACCATTTGAGTTCCTATGTCATTTAAAATTTTTGCTTGATTTAGTAACTGCAATTCGGTCCAATTACAAGAAAAATACATGAATATTATTAAAGGAGAGTTTATACTGAAAAGGAATAATTAGAAATGTTCAACTATTGGGTCTAAAATTTTGTGGTGAATTTGTTTCTAGCAGAGCATGTACCTGAAGTTAGAAACCTGTCATGACTAAGATACCCAGATGGAAGTCTTTTTTCAGAGAAATGGATGAGTCAGTAAGTATTAAAGGTTGTGCAATCTGTGTAGAGGTGGTTACCTGCTGCAGCACCATTACCAAAATGAAACAGGTGTGTCAGATTAGGCAGAACAAGTTTTCAATACTTAAGTAGCAACATTTTGTGAAAGTAATAAGATCTATAGCAAAACAAAACTGGGGAATATTAGCAGTTGTATTTTAGCTTCTCTAGTTCTTTCTCCAACAGGTGTAGGTAAGAAGGACTTGCTCATTTGAATTAAGGAAGCAAAGAATACTTAAATAAGCAAGAGGCAATGAGAACAGCATCTGAAGGAAGGTTAGGTTAAGCACTAGCAATTAAAACGTATGTGCTGGAGAAATGTATAATCTAGTAAAAGTCACAGTTTTCTCCCTTATCATACCCTCCCACTTTTGAAATCCTTTTTTATCCTCTTCTTCTTGGCATTCACTGAGCTAGCTTTAAAACATATATAACTTATTATACAATTTGCCCATTTAAAGTGTTCATTTCAATGGTTTTAAAGATATACTCACAGAGTTGTATGACCATCACCACAGTCAATTTTAGAAGAGACTAGGCAAATGTTCTTACCACAAAAAAGAAATGATAATTATCTGACACGATGGAGGCATTAGCTAACACTAGGGTGGTCATCATGTTGCAATATACAAATGTATCAACACATTGTAAATGTTAAATACACAGTGTTATAGGTCAATTTTTTCACAATGAAAAAAGAATCTACATCAGAATTATACTAAGTAAATTCCAGTAATTCCAGTGAGGTATAGAAATGCTACCCTCATATACCATTATTCCCTCCTCCACATTTTTGTACTGTTGTTATATGTATTATAAATATAATAACCTATAAGCTATATATATAAAGTCATTTTTAAAACTTAACATTATTTATGTTTAATTATTGCTTTATTTCTTTACATGTATGTATTTATACTATCTTTTGTAATTACAGAATTACTTTTACCCAGCCTCTTTTTTAGGGGATTCAAATTACTGCCTGCGGTCACTTGCTTTCAGCCTGAAGAACTTTCTTTTGTACTTGTCATAAAATGAATCTGCTAGCAATGAATTTTCTCAATTTTTTATTTGTTTTAAAATCTCTTTACTTCACCTTTATTTTTGAGAGATAATTTCGCTGGATATAAAATTTTGGGTTGACAGTTATTTTTCTTTTGCATTTTGAATAGGCCATCCTATTGCCTTTTGGTCTCCATAGTTTCTGATGAAAAGTCAGCCTTCAATCTTATTGGAGTTCCCAATAAGGAGTAGAAATAACAGTTTTCCAATGTGTGCATATATCAGTTTATACTACTACCAGCAGTTTCTGAAAGTTCTGTAATAGTTGCTCTACAACATTATGACTTGATTCTGTCATTCTTTCTGATTTAGGCTCAATGATGGTATGTCATAGTATCCTCATGATTTTAACTTCAATTTTCTAGATTACTAATAGGATTATAATTTTCAAATGTTTATTAGTGATTTAGATATCTTCTTTGGTGAAGTACATGTTTAAGATTTTGACCATTTTTCTATTGGGTTTTCAATTTATTTCTTATTTCTATGTTAGAAATTCTTTAAATATCTGGTTGAAAGCTTTCTGTTGGATATTTGTGCTGCAAACCTACTCTGTCATTTGCATTTTTTTCTCTTAAGGGTTGAAATGATTTATTTTTAATGTTTTCTTTACAGCATTGGGACTGGCTAGCTAAAACTCAGTTTATAAGGGACATATTGATCAATCATGGCCCTGAAAATTAAGTACTGAAACTATTTTAACAAACCAGGAATTTAAGGCTAAAGTTTAACTCCACAGCAACAAAGAATAATTCCCTTTGTGCTAATTAACCTTTACTGCAGCTCTTTCATAAACGACCTGCTGAGTTTCTACTTTGTGGAATTGTGGATGAACAACCAATTCTTTTTTTTTCTTTATTAGTTATCTATTTTATACATATTAGTCAATCCTAATCTCCCAATTCATTCCTCCACCCCCCCGCTTTCCCCCCCTTGGTGTCCATACATTTGTTCTCTACATCTGTCTCTATTTCTGCCTTGCAAACAGGTTCATCTGCACCATTTTTCTAGATTACACATATATGCGTTAATATACGGTATTTGTTTTCCTCTCTGACTTACTTCACTCTGTATGACAGTCTCTAGATCCATCCACACCTCTACAAATGAACCAATTTCATTCTTTTTTATGGGTGAGTGATATTCCACTGTATTTATGTACCACATCTTCTTTATCCATTCGTCTGTCAATGGGCATTTAGGTTGCTTCTGTGACCTGGCTATTGTAAATAGTGCTGCAATGAACACTGGGGTGCATGTGTGTTTTTGAATTATGGTTTTCTCTGGGTATATGCCCAGTAGTGGAATTGCTGGGTCATATGGCAATTCTACTTTTTGTTTTTTAAGAAACATCCATACTGTTCTCCATAGTGGCTGTATCAATTTACGTTCCCACCAACAGTGCACACCCTCTCCAGAAGTTGTTTGTAGATTTTCTGATGATGCCCAGTCTAACCGGTGTGAGGTGATACCTCATTGTAGTTTTGATTTGCATTTCTCTAATAATTAGTGATGCTGAGCAGCTTCTCATGTGCCTCTTGGCCATCTGTGTCTTCTTTGGAGAGATGTCCATTTAGGTCTTCTGCCTATTGTTTGATTGGGTTGTTTGATTTTTTAATATTGAGCTGCATGAGCTGTTTATATATTTTGGAGATTAATCCTTTGTCCGTTGATTCATTTGCAGATATCTTCTCCCATTCTGAGGGCTGTCTTTTCATCTTGCTTATAGTTTCCTGTGCTGTGCAAAAGCTTTTAAGTTTCATTAGGTCCCATTTGCTTATTTTTGTTTTCATTTCCATTACTCTAGGAGGTGGGTCAAAAAAGATCTTGATGTGATTTATGTTAAAGAGTGTATTCCCTATGTTTTCCTCTAAGAGTTTTACAGTGTCTGCTCTTACATTTAGGTCTTTAATCCATTTTGAGTTTATTTTTGTGTATGGTGCTAGGGAGTGTTCTAATTTCATTCTTTTACATGTAGCTACCTTCCCAGCACCACTTACTGAAGAGACTGTCTCTTCTCCATTGTATATCTTTGCCTCCTTTGTCACAGATTAGTTGACCATAGGTGCATGGGTTTATCCCTGGGGCTTTCTATCCTGTTCTATTGATCTATATTTCCATTTTTCTGCCAGTACCATATTGTCTTGATTACTGTAGCTTTGTAGTATAGTCTGAAGTCAGGGAGTCTGATTCCTCCAGCTCCATTTTTTTCCCCTCAAGATCGCTATTCAGGGTTTTTTGTGTCTCCATACAAATTTTAAGATTTTTTGTTCTAGTTCTTTAAAAACTGCCATTGGTAATTTGATAGGGATTGCACTGAATCTGTAGATTGCTTTGGGTAGTATAGTCATTTTCACAATATTGATTCTTCCAATCCACAAACATAGTATATCTTTCCATCTGTTTGTGTCATCTTTGATTTCTTTCATCAGTGTCTTATAGTTTTCTGAGTACAGGTCTTTTACCTCCTTAGGTAGGTTTATTCCTAAGTATTTTACTCTTTGCTGCAATGGTGAGTGTCATTTGCTTTTTAAATATCTTAATGGTGTATTTTAATGGATACAATTCTAAATATTAAATCCAGTTTTAAAACATTTACATTTATAGTTAGTATCAATTGTATCCTGTTTAAAAAATATCTAATCCAAAGACAGGAACATATTTTCCTATAGCATTTTCTAGTAGGCCTATTATTTTATAATATGCACATGAATAGAAATATTTTGAAAAGAATATATTTTTTACTGTTGTTACATATTTTCTTCTTTGTCTTCAATACATTTAAGTCTATTTATCTATCATTGTACCAGTAGCAAACTGCTTGTAGTATTTTATATTTATAATAATACCTGATACCAGGTACTTTATATCATTCAATTTTAGTCTTCTCTGTCAAGATTATATTTCCTACTTTGGCCCTATGCATTTCTATATAAATTTTAGAATTACCTTGTCAATTTTTAGAAAAATTATTGCTAAAATTCTGATACTGACTGCATTAAATACATAGATTTATTTTCAAGAAATTTGTTCTTTAAAATATTGAGTCTTCTATAAACCTGGAATATAGTTCCATTTATTTAGTTCTTTAAAATTCTCTAAATAATGTTTTGCAGTTTGCTGTGTTGAGACTTTGAACATCTTTTTAAACATTTTAATAGACTGTTTTTTTAGAGCAATTTAGGAGTCCAGAGATATTGTGCAGAAACTACAGAGAGTTCATAAATACTCGCTTCCACCGGTATAGTTTCCCTATTATTACCATCTTGTATTAGATCATACATTTGTTACAATTGATAATCCAATACTGATACATCACTAATAATTAACACCCATGATTTACATGAGAGATAACTCTCATTTTGTATAGTACATTATGAATAATGTGCATAAATGTACATTATGCATTTTGATAAATGCATAATGTCAAGTGTTTACTACTACAGTATCTTACAAAATAGCTTTGGCACATTAAAAATTCCCTGAGCTTCAACCATTTATCCCCCTTCACCCTGAACCCCTGGGAACTCCTGATCTTTTTACTGCCTATAGATTTACCT
Source organism: Mesoplodon densirostris (assembly GCF_025265405.1). Lineage (NCBI taxonomy): Eukaryota > Metazoa > Chordata > Mammalia > Artiodactyla > Ziphiidae > Mesoplodon > Mesoplodon densirostris. Next base: position 168,348,409 of record NC_082664.1, read on the forward strand.
TTTCCAGAGTGGTATACAGTTGAAATTACACAGCTTTTTCAGACTGGGTTCTTTCACTTAACAATATGCATTTAAGTTTCTGCCATGTCTTCTTGTGGCTTGATAGTCCATTTATTTTTATTGTTGAATAATGTACCGTTATATGGATGTACCACAGATTGCTTATGCATTCACTTACTGAAAAACATCTTGTTTGCTTCCAGTTTGGGGCAATGATAAAGCTGCTGTAAACATTAATGCAGGTTATTGCATGAACATAAGACCTTAATTCATTTGGGTAAATACTAAGAGCACCAGTTGGATTGTATGGTTAGAGTACGTTGAGCTTTAAAAAAATGCAAACTGTCTTCCAAAGTGGGTATAGAATTTTGCATTCCCAACAAGAATGAACAAGAGTTCCTGTACTGCACTTTCTTGACAGCATTTGGTGTTGTCAGTGTTTTGGATTAGCCATTCTTCTAGGTGTGTTTCATTAGGTATCTCGTTGTTTTAATTTGCAATTATCCAATAACATATGAGTTCACACACTTAGCCATCTTCACATCATCCTTGATGAGGTGTCTGTTCAGATATTTTGAGAGTTTTTAAATTGGGTTCTTTTTTAAGTGTTGAATTTAATCTTTTAAAATATATTTCAAATGCAAGTCCTTCTTAAGATATGTTTTGTAAATATTTTCTCCCAATATGTGGCATGTCTTTTCTTTCTCTTAAAAGTGTCTTTCACAGAGTATAAGTATTAATTTTAAACAAGTCCATCTTATCAAAAATTTTCTGCCATTCCTTTTCTAGTTTACTAAGGTGGAGCTTAGATAATTGATTTTTGATCTTTCTCATTGTCCAATATATGCATCAAATGCTATAATTTCCTTTTAAGCACTTCTTTCACTGTGTCACATAAATTTTTATTAGTTGTATTTTCATTTTCACTTACTTCAAAATATTTCTGATTTCTTTTGATACTTCTTTGAACATGTGCTATAGAAGTGTATCGTTTCATCTTCAAGTATTATGGGATTTGCCAGCTATCTTTCTATGACTGATTTCTAGTTTAATTCCATTGTAGGCTGAGAGCATAATTTTGGGGATTTCTATTTCTTAAAATCTTCAAGGTATAATTTGTTTTGTAATGAGGTCTATCTTTGTGAGCAGAGTATGTGAATTTGATAGCAATATGTATCCTTCTGTTGTTGGAGGAGGTATTCTAATAGACATCAGTTAGATCCAGTTGATTGATGGTGTTGTTGAACTCAACTGCTATTACTGATTTTTTTGCCTGCTGGATCTGTCCATTTTTGATAGAGGGGTGTTAAAGTCTCCAACTATAATAATGGATGTGTCTATTTCTCCTTGCAGTTCTATCAGTTTTTTCCTCATGTATTTTGAGACACTACTGTTAGGTATTATACACATTAAAGAATGTTATGTCTTCTTGAAGAATTGATTCCTTTATCATTACCTAATGCATGTATTTATTCCTAGTAATTTTCCTTGCTCTGAAGTCTACTTTGGTAATAATATAGCTACTCATGTATATCTTTCCCTAAGCCTTTACCTCCTGTGTGTGTGTGTGCCTCTTTGTGCATATATTTATTTTTTTACAGCTTTAATAAGGTATAATTGACAAAAAACTGTAATATATTTAAAGTATACAACATGATGATTTGATATACATATGCATTGTGAAATGATTCCCACAATCCAGTTAATTAGCACATCCATGACCATACACAGTTAACTATCTCTCTTTTTTTTTTTTTTTTTGGTGAGAATGCTTAAGATCTACTCTCAGGAAATATCAAGTATACAACACAGTATTACTGGATATAGTCATCATGCTGTACATTAAATCTACAGAAGTTATTTATCTTATAACTAAAAGTTTGAACCCTTTGACCAACCACTCTCCATTTAACCTACCACCCCAGGACCTAGCAATGACCATTCTCCTGTTTCTATGAGTTTGACTCTTATTTTAGATTCACATATAAGTGATACCATACAGCATCTGTCTTTCTCTGTCTGGTTTACTTCAGTTAGCAAAATGCCCTCCAGTTTTATCCACATTGTTGCAAAGGGCAGTATTTCCTTCTTTTTTATGGCTAGATATTGTGTGTGTGTGTGTGTGTGTGTGTGTGTGTGTGTGTATAACACATATACATACATATATATATGTGTATATATATCATAAACATGGGTGTACAAATGTCTCTTCTAGGGAGTGATTTGATTTCCTTCAGATATATACCCAGATGTGTGACTGCTGGACCATATGGTAGTTCTATTTTTAATTTTTCTGAGGAAACTTCATACTGCTTTCCATAGTGGCTGCCTGGGAGGCAGCATTTCAAGTAACCCTGAGAGAACTGCTCCGAGGAGGCGAGGTGGGGAGCTAGGTTATATAAAAGTTTTGTAACAAAGGGAAGGTAGTCTGAACTTCAATAGATAATTGTTAATTAAAGAAAACCAGATGTCCCAAGTTAAGGAATTTAGTGCTTTTCTATGTATGGGAAGAGGCAAGAGTCTGGCCTCACTGAAATCATTCCTTTGATACGCACCTCAGCTATCTGGGGCCAGTGTCCTGTGTTTTCACATCCTGAGTTTCCTCAGGGCTCACTGTAGGAAGCGGCTACAGTCTGATGGCTGCTAGATGGCAGGTATTCTTTCCTTCCTGAGTTTCCTCAGGGTTCACCGGCTCACGTTGGAAGGCTGCCATCACTGACAACTGTGACATCCTATGCTTACTGATATGACAGGCAATATTCCATTTATCAATTGCAATGTGTCTCAATGTGGGTCTCTTTGTAGTCATCTTACTCGGTATTGTTTGGGCCCCCTGGATTTAAATGTCTGTTTCTTTCCACAGGTTTGGTAATTGTTAGCCAGTATTACTTTGAGTAAGCCTTCTGACCCTTTCTCTCTATCTCTTCTCCTTCTGTGACTCCCATAATGCATATATTATTTCACTTTATGGTATCCCATAAGTCCCTTATGCTATTTTCACTCCTTTTCATATTTTTTCTTTTTACTGCTCTGATAGAATGATTTCCACTGACTTATCTTTGAGTTCACTCATCCTTTCTTCTGCTTGATCTAGTCCATTACTGAATCCTTCTATTGACTTTTTTCAGGTTAGTTAATTTCTTTTCAGCTTCATGATTTCTGTTTGATATTCCTTTATGTCTTCTAGCTTTTTGTTGAAATTCTCACTTTGTTCTTACATTGCTCTCCCAACATCAGTGAGAATATTTATGATCTTTATTTTGAATTCTCTGTCAGGTAAATCACTTACTTCTGTTTCCTTAGGGTCAGCTTCTGGAGATTTGTCCTTTATTTGGAACATATTCCCCTGTTTCTTCAGTTTCCTTGATTCTCGGTGTTGATTTCTGTGAATTACATAAAACATCTACCTCTCCCAGTCACGACAGACTGGCCTTGTGTAGTAGGTGAACCTTGCCAATCAGCCTGACTTGATCTTCTGGTTGCCCCTAAAACCTTTGTGTTTGTCCAACCTGCTGTCTTTGTTCTTAGTGGTTCCCAGATTAGTCTGTGCCAAGCCTAGTCAGTGCACCAAAGACATGGAAATTCCCCCATACCCATTCATGCTTTTGGATGACTACTAACTGCCTTCCCCTTTACCAGGCTAACTGGAAGCCCAACCATCAGGCTGAGGCTGGGAAAGTTTGAATATTAGAAATATAGTTGCTCCTATCAGGGAGAAACTGGGAGCTGAGGGATTTTGCCTACTCATTCTGTGCTGATCTAGAGAGACTAGGCACTGAGAGTGCTTTTGTACCTATATATAACTTCATCTTTGATCTCTCTGGGCCTGGGGGACTCACAAATGCCAACCCCCATCAGCTCCCAGAGCTAGGTGACTTAGGTGTCAGTCCCTTGGGTGGCAGACATATAAGTTGGGATGTTAAGACATCTCCTTTCAGGGAGAAGCTAGAGACTAGGTTTTAACCATGAGATGAGCCATGGGAAGGCACAGGGAGTCCCCATGTACCCATTCCAGCCTCCAGAGGACTGCTAATTAGTTTAATGTGGTTGTGGGAAACTCACAAAAGCTAAACACTGTTGGTTCTTAGAGCTAGGTGATTTGGGGGCCCACACCTTGGGTGGCAGCTGTAAAAATTGGGGCACTACATGTGTGAACAAGTTCCTTTTAAGGAGAAGCTGGAGACTTAGTTTTACTGTTAGAGTAACCTGCAGGGAGAATGTAGGGGAAATGCCCACAAGCTCTTTCAGGCTCCCAGGAGGATCCTAATCAGCTCCCGGATGAGAAGCTGATTAGAAGCTTGATCTTCAGGCAGCAGCTGCAAAAGAATGCAGCCAAATCTCTTCCAGGAAGAAACTGAAAGCCTTGCATTTTTGCCTATTCCTTCTGTACTGAGCCCAGGAGGACAGCTGTGTGAAGTGCACATGCACCCATTTCAAAATGGCCCCCTTTTAAAACTTGTTTCTGAAGAACTTGTGAATTCTGAGCCACACTGGCTCTCCAAGCTAGGTAATTTGGGAGCCAGGCGCTTGGGTGGCAGCGCTACAAGCTAGGGTTCTAGATGTGTGATCCAGATCCTTTGCTCCCTCCAGTTGTTCCCTCCGAGTTGTAAGTGTCTGTGCCAGGGGTGGGGTTTATAGCATGAGCTATGTCTCAGCTTTTCCGAATTGTTTCAATGTGGGTATTTTCTCAGTTGACTGATGTACAGGAGTCACTCAACTAGTTACTAGATTTCTTCCAGAGGGAATTCATCTGTATGTAGGTTTGTATTCAGTGCAATCTCTGGGAGGAGGGAAAGTAATAAGCCTACTATTCTGCCATCTTGCTGATGTTCCCTTATCTCCATCCCTTTATTTTAAATCTACATGTGTCATTATATATAATGTGGGTTTCTCATAAACAACACATAGTTGGATCTTTTTTTCAATCCATTCTGACATTTCTGTCTTTTAATTGGTGTATTTAGACCATTAACACTTAAAGTGATTATTGTTATAGCTGGATTAATATCTACCATATTTGTTACTGCTTTCTATGCAGGCCCATGTTCTGTTTCTCTTTTAAAATATTACATTTTCCCTCTTCTTATCAATTATACTTCTTTTTTTAAATATTTTTAAGTGGTTTCCCTAGAGTTTGAAGTGTACTTCTACAACTAATCCAAGTCCATTTTCAAATAACACTATAGCACTTCATGGGTAGTCAGGAACCTTGTAACAGAAATTATTCATAAGCAATAATTTCCCCAATATATTGCTGCTATTATGATTTGAGCAAAATTTTATCTGTTAGATCAATTAAGAAGAAAAAAATGAAAATTTTTATTTTACCCTCACTTCTTACATCTCTAATTCTCTTCCTTTACTTATGTAGATCTGAGTTTCTGACTGATACATTTTTTCTTTTCCTTGAAAAAAAAGTTTCTTTTACAATTTCTTGCAAGTCAGTTCTACTGGAAACAAATTTACTCACTTTTTGCTTGACCCAGATAGTCTTTATTTTTTCTTCTTTATAATTTTGCTGTATAAAAATTTTAGGTTGGTGAGGTTTTTTGTTTGTTTGCTTTGAACACATTAAATATTTCACTCCATTATCTTCTTGCTTGCATGGTTTTTGAAGAGAAGTCCTACGTAATATTTTACCTGTTCCTCCACAGTTAAGGTGGGTTTTTCTCCCTCTGGCTTCTTTCCAAATTTTCTCTTTGTCTTTGATTTTCTGCAATTTAAATATGTCTAGGTATAGACTTTTGGGTATATATCCTACTTCATGTTCTCTGAGCTTTCTCTACCTGTGGTTTGGTTCCTGTTATTAACTTTTGAAAATTCTTGGCCTGTATTACTTCAAATATTTATTTTTCCCTCCATGTCTCCTTATTCTGCAATACATCTGGTATTCCCATTACAAGTATGTTATACCTTTGATTTTTGACAGTTTTTAAAATACTCTGTTCCACTTTTTTCGTTATTTTTCTCTTTGCCTTTCAGTTTGGGAATTTCCTATTGTCCTATCTTCAAGTTCACTGATTTCTCTCTTTGGCTGTTTCCAGTCTACTATGGAGCCCATCAAAGGCATTCTTAATTTCTGTTATAGTGCTTTTGATTTATAACATTTCATTTTGATTATTTCTTAGAGGTTTAATCTCTGCATACATTATGTATACGTTCTTTCATGTAGTCTACTTTTTCACTACGGCCCTTATTATATTATAGTTATTTTAAATTCCCAGTTTGATAATTCCAAAATTTCTGCCATATCTTCATCTGGTCTTGATGCTTGCTTTGTGTCTTCAGCCTGTGTGTTTTGCTCTTTTATCATGCCTTATAATTTGTTTAAAGCTAGACATGATGTATCAGGTAAAAGAACTGAAGTATATACAGTTTTATTATGATGTTTTATGTTCATCTGGAGAGGAGTTAGACTGTGTTTTCTGTTTTATTGTAGCTGGTGTCACAGGCTAAAATTTCCTTTATTTTCCTTTTCTGGTCTCCCCTATTGTCTTTGGCTTTCCCTAGGAAATACTTCTTTAATGGAAGCTGAGAATTGCAGTTTTTCCATCTGTAACCCCCTATTATCCATGGGCCTTGGTGAAGTGGTGGTAAGGTATGAGGGAGCGGAAAAGCATTCTATAATCCTATGATTAGATCTCGGTCTTTTATTGGCAGTCTCCTCTGGTCTGTGACTTTCACAATTGCTTCTCAGCTTGTTTCCCCCAGAAACGAGATCCTTGATTCTTTTAGATTCTTGATTCTTCAAGATTCTTTAGACAGAAAGGCTAAAGGGGGCTGGACTTGGATATCTCCCTTCCCCAATGTTGAAAGTCCAAGAGGTTGGAGTTTGGTATTTCCTTTACCTCACCTCTGTTAGGTTCTAGTAAAGTAGTTTTTCTTGAAGGCAGACCTTTGTTAAGAAGAATGTTATTGGTGTATTTCAAATGTTTTCTTTTCTCCTCCCTTTGCTGAAAGCATGAGTAGATTTTATTTCTGATACTCAGCTAAGGTACCTGGTAGGGCTCCTGGAGGCAAAATTCATGAAAGTGTATGGCATATCCAAGGCTGTGTCCTAGAACTTTTTTATTGCTCAACCTAGTTCATGTTCAGTTTCAGGCAATTATTCAATTATTCTTAAGTTTTCCTCCTAATTGCTGGTTCCAGTGTTGGTTTCTATTCCCAGGAGTATGTAATTTTCAGTATTCATCTATCTCCACAGATTGAGAGTGGCAGTTTGCCCTGTGACTTCAATTCTCTGATGGGGCTTAGAAGAGTTGTTGGCTTTCAGTTTTTTCAGCTTTTATTGGTTTGGAGGGCAGAAGTGAGGACTTCCAAGTTCTTTACATGTTAAAGTGGAAGACAGAAGTCTTGCATATGTTTAAAAAATAATTATTCCTAGATTTTTTATTTGTTTTGGTGCTAATACAAAATTTCATCGTTCCTAAAAAATGTTCATTTTCTAATTTTGTGTTCTTAGTATATAGAAATAAAACTGAGTTTTATACATTTTTATTTTATATTCAGTAATTTTAATAAATCCAGTTGATTAAGAATTTATCTGTAGACTACAGATTCTGTTAGATTACATACCTGCACAGTTACATCATCTGCAACTTATGAGTTTTATTTCTTTCTTTGAATGCTTACAAGTTTTATTATTAATTATTTTGTAATAACTATGGTTGCCAGTACAAAAATGAGTAGAAATAGTGATAATACACATTTATCTCATTCCCAATACTGGAGGAAATATTTTACTATAAAAGTGCTAAAATTCTTTTTGTATTTTTTAAAGATACAAATGTCAAATAAGGAAATATTATGAAGAGTGTTTTACTGAGATATAATGATTTTTTTTCTTTATTCAATAAATATAATGCTTTTTATTCCTGTGAAATTGGCAGTAATGTTCCTAATTTCTATTGTGATTTAATAGCGTGAGTCTTCTTTCTTTTTTCTTCATCAGTCTAGTTAAAGTTTTGTCAATTTTGTTGATCTAATGTGAGTCTCTTATGGATAGCATATAGTTGGATATTTTTTTTTTATCCATTCTGTCAATCTCTGCCTTTTGTTTAGAAAGTTTAATCCATTTACATTTAAGGGACTTATTGATGCCATTTTGCTATTTGTTTTCTGTATTTCTTATATATTTTTTTGTTCCTCATTTCCTCTAATACTGCCTTCTTTTGTGTTCAAATGATTTTTTTTTTTTTTTTGGCTGTGCCATGCAGCACGTGGGATCTTAGTTACCCAACCAGAGATCAAACCCATGCCCCCTGCATTGGAAGCACAGATTTTTTTTTTTTTTTTTTTCCTTTTTGCGGTATGCGGGCCTCTCACTGTTGTGGCCTCTCCCGTTGCGGAGCACAGGCTCCGGATGCGCAGGCCCAGCGGCCATGGCTCACAGGCCCAGCCGCTCCGCGGCATATGGGATCCTCCCAGACCGGGGCACGAACCCGTATCCCCTGCATCGGCAGGCGGACTCTCAACCACTGCGCCACCAGGGAGGCCCGGAAGCACAGATTCTTAACCACTGGACTGCCAGCGAAGTCTGTCAATTGATATATATATATATATATATATATATATATATATTTTTTTTTTTTTTTTTTTTTTTTTTTTTTTGCGGTACGTGGGCCTCTCACTGTTGTGGCCTCTCCCGTTGCGGAGCACAGGCTCCGGATGCACAGGCCCAGTGGCCATGGCTCACGGGCCCAGCCGCTCCGCAGCATGCGGGATCTTCCCGGACCGGGGCATGGACCCGTGTCCCCTGCATCAGCAGGAGAGCTCTCAACCACTGCGCCACCAGGGAAGCCCTCAATTGATATTTTTAAGGGACTAGTTTTGTTTCCTTTCTCATTTCCTTTGTGTATATTCTACAGATATTTTCTTTTTGGTTACCAAGAGGATTATGTATAACATCTTAAAGTTATAAAAAATCTAGTTTAAATTGATGCCAATTAACTTCAATAACATCCAAAAGCTGTACTCCTATACAGCTCAATCCCTCTCTTTTTGATACTGATGTTATGAATCGTATCTTTATACGCTTTGTGCCCAATAACATAGACTTATAATTATTTTTCTTTAAACTATTATATAAAATTAAAAGTAGAGCTCCAAACTAAAATTACAATAATACTGGCTTTTATATTTGCCATGTACTTACCTATACCGTAGATCTTTCTTTCTTCATACAGCTTCAACCTACTGTCTAACATCCTTTCACATCAACCTCAGGGATTTCCTTTAGCATTTTCTATAGAGCAGGTCTAGTGGTAGGAGCGCTCCTATTCTTTGTAGTTTCTTTTTGTGCTGGGCACTGCTTCACATTTCCACAAAATTTTACCAGTTTGAAGATGGCTTTTTCTTAATTGTGCATTCTCTTGGTTACTGTAAACATTTCACTGTTTCCCAATGCTCTGACAAAGTTGGTTCTGATGGCTTTCTGCTTTTTTTTTTCTTTTCTTTCTTTTTTTTTTTTAATGTTTCCGTCAGGGAGCAAGAGCTTAGGGCCTCCTAGTCTGCCATTTTGCTGACATCTGCTTTAAAGTGGTTGTTTAGAAGCTGCTACAGAACATTTAAATTTATCTTATTGCAAAGTACTTAAGTACTTAGTCCTTTGGCCACACCAGCTTTAGCATAGGTTTTTTTTGGCCGTGCTGCATGGCTTGTGGGATTTCAGTTCTCTGAATAGGGACTGAACCCAGGCCATGGCAGTGAAAGCCCTGAATCCTAATCACTAGGCCACCAGGGAATTCCCTAGCACAGGTTTTTTAACTATTAGAAATTTGCCAACTTTGTGATAGGAAGATCACAAAGCAGCCATATTGCCTATCTAGCGATAGTTCCATTTTTTCATTGTCTTGTTATCATAAAAGATGATATAAGTAACGAAAATTGTGTTCTCTGAGGAACTGATAATATAGCATTTAGTCTATGTCATGAAAATTCATAATGTAGGGAAAAGCCTATATATATTTTTTCATGAGCAGATAAACTCTTAAGCATTACCTAATTAATGTTTCTTTGGTGGAGTAATGAGCACATGATAAATTCTTTTAAAGATACATATTAATTGGGCTTCCCTGGTGGTGCAGTGGTTGAGAGTCCACCTGCCGATGCAGGGGACATGGGTTCTTGCCCTGGTCTAGGAAGATCCCACATGCCGCGGAGCGGCTGGGCCCATGAGGCATGGCCGCTGGGCCTGCATGTCCGGAGCCTGTGCTCCGCAATGGGAGAGGCCACAACAGTGAGAGGCCCACATACCACAAAAAAAAAAAAAAAAAAAAGATACATATTAATTGATATATCAATTGGTTAATAAAATAATGAAATTATTACAGTTGTCCCTCGGTATCTGCAGGGGATTAGTCCCAGGAAGATGCTCAAGTCTCCTGTATAAAACAGTGTAATATTTTCCTATAACCTATGCACATTCTCCTGTATATTTTAAATCATCTCTAGGTTACTTATAATACCTAATACAATGTAAATGCTATATAAATACCTATAAATGCTATGTAGATAGTTGCCAGTGCATGGAAAATCCAAGTTTTGCTTTTTGGAACTTTCTGAAAATTTCTTTTCAGAATATTTTTGATCTGTGGTCAAGTGAATCTGTAGATGTGAAACCCATGGATACAGAGGGCCAACTGTATTAAATTGAAAAAGGTTGTCCTATGTTTGAATTTCTTGTTTTCTTTTAATAACTGTACTACACAGTTGAAATACTTTAACTCTTAGAAAGTGTTCTACTGTGCCCAAACATTATAAATCTCTACTTACCTACCACTTTGTTTAAACCTAATTGAAATATTAGGTCATTAACTGATGGATTCACTGCTGGAAGATTTTCTGCGGTATCTGGATGTTCTGAGGCTTCTTCATTTTTAACTGTAATAATAATAGATTGCCAGATAGTTGATTTAAAACTAACATTTTGTTGGGATAAAATTATAAAGTTAATTAGAATGATGTTACCGTATAATTATTTAATCTTGTTTAATTAACTATTTAACATACTGCTTATTCAATTAAATACAAATATGTCTAAAATATTTAAAAAATTTACTAGCTACTAGTTGCTAGATATTATTATATCTTTACTTTTCAAATATTATCTCATTTGATCCTCATAAGAATTCTAGGAAGTAGGTATTTTTATTATCATTTAACAGATGAGGAAAATAGAGCTTAGAGAGATTACGCATATTTTGGAAGGTCACATAGTTATTAAGCACAAAAGTTTGAAATGAATTTTGTTCCTTTAGACTCTAAAACCTACACTCTAGCTAGTAAACTCAAATGTCTACTGAGATTGAGAATGTAATATGAGTGAAATAAACCTGATGATGTTTGGAGTGGCATGAATAGCAGAAATGAAATGGAGAGTACAGGCATACCTCATTTCATTGTGCTTCACCTTTATTGCACTTTGCAGATACTGCATTTTTCACAAATTGAAGGTGTGCGGCAACTGTGCATGGAGCAAATCTATCGGTGCCATTTTTTAACAGCATTTGCTTACTTCATGTCTCTGTGTCACATTTTGGTAATCTGGCAATACTTCAAATGTTTTCATTTTTATTATATTTGTTATGGTGATCTGTGATCAGTGATCTTTGATGTTACTATTGCAAAAAGATTACAATTCGCTGAAGACTCAGATGATCGTTAGCAGTTTTTAGCAATAAGGTATTTTAAAATTAAGGTATGTACATTTTTTTAGACAATGCTACTGTACACTTAATAGACTACAGTATAGTGTAAACATAACTTCTGTATGTACTGGAAAACAAAAACATTTGTGTGATTCAATTTATTGTGATATTCACTTTATTGCAGAGGTCTGGACCGAACTCACAGTATCTCTGAGGTATGCCTGTACATATCTTATATAAAGCTATTACTCCCACTGATTGTTACAAATGTAGGTCTGAGATTCCTGGGTCATCTAAATTTGCAAGAGAACCTAGAAAGGTAGTTAGTTACAAGAACTCCAAGATTTAAAAATATCTGCAAGTAATTTAAAAGTTTTAAGCATGTTCGTAGGATAAAACAAATCATCAATTATTGCCACAAGAGAATAACCTAACTTGGGAAAGGATTAATTCTAACACATGGGTGGGATTTGAAAGCCAACAACTGGTTATATTTCTTTGGAAAACATCATCATTTACCCACCAATATATCTCCATCATCTAGGAACAGAAATAAGATTTAAAATCTAGATGAAATTAGTACTTTCAAAAGAAGAAAAAAAAAGCAAGATATGCCAGGAAAAAAATGGAAAGAACAATTAAAAATTAAAATGTGCAATTAAATTAATCACTTTTGAAAACTGCCAAGAACAAATATTTTCATGGTTAGAATTCTTCATAAATCTTAAAGGATTAAATCCTATGCTATAGCACATAAAAATCGAATTTTCTATTTCTTTTACAAGGTCAAAAATACAGTAGTCCCCCCCTTATCTGCAGTTTCAGTTATCCGTGGTCAACCCTGTTCCAAAAATGTTAAACAGAAAATTCCAGAAATAAACAATAAGTTTCAAATTGCGTGCTGTTCTGAGTAGGGTAATGAACTCTTACACTGTCCTGCTCTGTCCTGCCTGGGACATGAATTATCCCTTTGCCCAGCGTATCCATGCTGTATATCCTGCCCATTAGTCACTTAGTAGCTATCTTCGTTATCAGATCGAGCATCATAGTATTGCAGTACTTATGTTATAGTAACCCTTATTATACTAATAATGACCTATTGACCAACAAATAAATTATGGACAGGAAACACAGGAAAAGGCACAGTATATACAGGGTTCAGTACTATCTGCTGGTTCTCAGGCATCCACTGTTTTAAAGTAGTTCATATAATTCCCACAATTATTTTGTGAGGTACATACTATTACTAGCCCTATTTTTCAGATGAAGAAACTGAAACATGGAGAGATTAACTAGCTTATACAGTTAGTAAGAGACAGAGGTAGGCACCAAAGACAGGCAGTCTATTTCCAGCATCCATACTTTTAAACACTACCCCTACCATTACCTCTCATAAGAAGATAGGTATCTCCTAGTGGAAACAACACAAATATTCATCCACAGGAGAATGGGCAACTTAATTATAATATATTCATAAACCAGGTCAATATACAGCAATAAAAATAAATGAATAAGAACTAAAATTATCAACCAAGTGATCTTGAACCAAAAAAGCAAGTTGCTTAAGAAAGCATACAGCATACTACAAACAAAACAATAGCATAAATCCTTTTCAGATGAAAACATACCTAACAAAAGTATAAAGAAATATATATGGTAATGATAAACATCAAATTCAGAACAGAAGGAGGCAATAATCTGAGAGGAATAGAGAGGGTCGGACTTCAATATTTAACGTATATTTATTAAACTGGGAAACAGACTCACAAGTGTTCATTACATTAACTCTTATCATACCTTTCTATATTTCAAAATAAATTAAAAGTAACAGAAACAACCTAAAACACCTAGGTTTTATTTGGTTCTTTTTTTTTTCACTTGAAAATATTCTTTTTTTAAAATTAATTTTTATTGCAGTATAGTTGCTTTACAATGTGTTAGTTTCTACTGTATAGCAAAATTAATCAGTTATACATATACATATATCCCCTTTTTTGGATTTCCTTTCGATTTAGGTCACCACAGTGCATTAAGTAGAGCTTCCTGTGCTACACACAGTATGTTCTCATTAGTTATCTTTTTTTTTTTTTTTTTTTTTTGCGGTACGCAGGCCTCTCACTGCTGTGACCTCTCCCGTTGCGGAGCACAGGCTCCGGACACGCAGGCCCAGCGGCCATTGCCCACGGGCCCAGCCACTCCGTGCCATGTGGGATCTTCCCGGACAGGGGCATGAACCCGTGTCCCCTGCATTGGCAGGCGGACTCTCAACGACTGTGCCACCAGGGAAGCCCAGTTATCTATTTTATACATAGTATCCACAGTGTAGATATGTCAATCCCAATCTTCCAATTAAGAAGCACAAAGATAAACCAAATCTTCGGTTATACTAAGTCAAAAATCCAAATAAAAAATTTCCAATCTTTCTAATAATGTCCATTTTTCCTCAAATTCATTTTTAAGCAAACAGAAAAAATGAACAGATAAATTTATTTAAAATATACAACAAAAAATACACTAATATCAAAGAGCTGTAGTAGAAAATATATAATGATATCAAGAGTAAGATCCAGTAGATAAAAAACAAATGTTCCTTTTCTCTTCTTGAAACCATATAACAATATAAAGAATAGGTCTACTGGATAATAACAAATATTTTTAGCAGATAATGTACTTGATAAGAATTGAAATGTGAATGCTGGGTAAAAGTTATACTTTTAAAAATGAAATAACTATAATAGCTCCGTAAGATTCCTAGAAAAGCATCTCCTAAACTTGTTCTCTATGAAACACTACTCCATAAAAAGAGAAGGCAGGGTTCCTTGCTCAATAAATTTAAGAAATACAGTATAATAATTAGAATATTAAAGACTACAAGAAGGAATGGGGGGGTGCTAATATCATTACTGCATTTATTAGTTCTGCAGAATTCCAATTTTTGTTAAATTGTATTCTAAAATATCTAACCTAAGGAAAAAATTCAACTATAAAACATAAATTAATTGATGCACATTTAAAATATATATATATATATATATATATATTTTTTTTTTTTTTTTTTTCCTTTTTGCGGTATGTGGGCCTCTCACTGTTGTGGCCTCTCCCGTTGCGGAGCACAGGCTCCGGATGCGCAGGCCCAGAGGCCATGGCTCACGGGCCCAGCCGCTCCGCGGCATATGGGATCCTCCCAGACCGGGGCACGAACCCGTATCCCCTGCATCAGCAGGCGGACTCTCAACCACTGCGCCACCAGGGAGGCCCTAAAATATATTTTTAAATTGTCAAGTATTTTATGATGACTTTTAAAATATGTTTATCAATATCATTCATACCTCTTAATTTTTGAGACTCATAAACTCCACTTGTTTGAATTTTATCCTTGTATCCTTTAGCTAGTACTAGATCTTCAAGTATAAAATTCTCATCTGAGAGTTCATCTGCATCTTGATCTACCAAGATGAAGAAAACTTTCAGTAAACTAAATACAGAAACACTACTGAAAACCACATACTGTGGCCGAATTCCAAGATTATAATGTCTAGAGGTTAGGAAGATATTCTTACATCAAGTGAGAAGAGAAAAAATGATTACTCAATAAATGTCAGAAGTTCATTTAATAGATTTCAATATCTACTCTTGATAAAACTCTGTGAAAAATTAGAATTATAGATTTACTCCTAGACATTACTCTCTTAATATAGAATATATTCCTGTCTCAATCCAACAGATAACACCTTGATTTATGGTGAAGCCCCAAAAAATATTCTTATTAAAATTATAAACAAAACCAGAATGTGAATTATTATCATTTTAACAATTACCTAGTTCTGGTAAAGTTGGTATGATAAATATATGGAGCAGAAATTATGATGAAACTATAGAAGAAAATGTAGGGAAGAAGCTCCTTGACACTGGTGTTGGCAATGATTTTTTTTTTAAATATATAACACCAAAAGCACAAACAACAAAAGAAAAACTCAACAAATGGGACTACATCAGAGTTAAAACCTTATGCACAGTAAAAGAAACAATTAATATAGTGAAAAGGCAATCTTTGGAATGGGAGAAAATTTTGGAAACCATGTATCAGATAAAGGGTTAATATCTAAAATATATAAAGAATTCATACAGCCTAATAACAAAAAAACAAACAATCCAATTGAAAAATCGGCAGAGAACTAACAAGTTATTTTTCTAAAAAAGACAACTGGACTTCCCTGGTGATGCAGTGGTTAAGAATCCGTGTGCCAATGTAGGGGACACAGGTTCGATCCCTGGTCCAGGAAGATCCCACATGCTCCAGAGCAACTAAGCCCATGCGCCACAACTACTGAGCCTGCACTCTAGAGTCCATGAGCCACAACTACTGAGCCCACACACTGCAACTACTTAAGCCCATGCACCTAGAGCCCATGCTCTACAACAGAAGCCACTGCAATGAGAAGGCCATGTACTGCAACGAAGAGTAGCCCCCACTCGCTGAAACTAGAGAAAGCCTGTGTGCAGCAATGAAGACCCAACGCAACCAAAAATAAAATAAATTAAAATTAATTAATTAATTTAAATAAATAAATAAATAAGACAACCAAATGGCCAACAAATATGTGAAAAGATGATCAACAATATTAATTATCAGAGAAATGCAAATCAAGCTACAATGAGATATCATCTCACACATGTTGGGATGGCTATCATCAAGAGATACAAGTGCTCGGGCTTCCCTGGTGGCACAGTGGTTGAGAGTCCACCTGCCGATGCAGGGGACACGGGTTCGTGCCCCGGTCCGGGAGGATCCCACATGCCGTGGAGCGGCTGGGCCCGTGAGCCATGGCCACTGAGCCTGCGCATCCGGAGCCTGTGCCCCACAGCGGGAGAGGCCACAACAGTGAGAGGCCCGCGTTCCGCAAAAAAAAAAAAAAAAAAAAAAAAAAAGAGATACAAGTGCTGGCAAAACTATAATGAAAAGGGAATCTCTGTACACTGTTAGTGGGAATGTAAATTGGTCTACCCACCATGGAAAACAATACGGAGGTTCCTCAAAAAATTAAAAATAGATCTACCATCTGATCTATCAATTCTGCTTCTAAGTACATACCCAAAGGAAATAAATACAGGATTTTGAGAAGATATATGCACTTATATTTTTATTGCAGCATTATTCACAACTGGAAGATATGGACACATCCTAAGAGTCCATCAGTGGATGTGGATAAAGAAGATGTGGTGTATATATATACAATGGAGTATTATTCAGCCATGTGAAAGGAGGACACCCTGTCATTTGAGACAACATGGATGAATCATGAGTACATTATGCTAAGAGAAATAAGTCATACAGAGAAAGGAAAATACAGTATGACATCATTTACATGTGGAATCTAAAAAAGCAAAACTTGTAAAAACAGAGAAAGAAATTGTGGTTAACCACAAGACACGGGGTGGGGTGATAGAAACAATGTTGTTTAAGAGTACAAACGTGAGTAATAAATAGAGACCTAATGCATAGTATAATGAATACAGACAATATCGTACTAAAATCATCAAACTTGCTAATAGGCTAGAACTTAATTATTCCAACCAATAAAATGAAAGAATAATTATGTAATGTAGTACAGGTGCTAATTATCACTACAATGGCAATCATATAACAATATATAAATGTATCAAATTAACATGTTTTATACCTTAAATTTACACGTTTTATGTCAAATGTACAATAAATTAAAAATGAAAAAATGTGTACATGAAAGGCCGCTAAATCATAAATAATAGAGTTTAAATCATACAGGATGTTGAAATGTTAAAATAATAGTAGTGAGAGGACTTCTATTTCTTGTATGACATGTAAGAGCTTGGAAGTCACTACTACTTCCACTCTCACAATAAGAAAAAGCCTAGCAAACTTTTTAAATTAAACATTTTTTTTCTTATCAAAGTCAAGGCAAAATGCTGCCCCCCAAATTGGAGACAGAGGTGGATATAAGAAGCATAGTTTATTGGCAGCTGAACTCCAGGAGCAGAAGCCCACTACTGGAGTCAGGACTAGTAGGAACACTTAAACTGTGATTGATGAATTGCTGAAAGTGTCTCACCATTTCGTTAATATTCATAGGTTTCAAATATGTTCCAGTTTGGTCCCCAGTTTTCTTAACACTTTAGCTTAAAACATAGTCATAAACCAAACCATGAAAAGGTATATGCACAAGATTATTCATTACAGCATATCTGCAATTGTAAAATACTCAAAACCACTTACATGTAGAAATGTAGGAGGCTGGTTCCATAAACCAAGGTATATACTATAAACTATGGTAATATCAACTATGCTGTACAGTATGGTCCAAACAACTGTACATACAACTGTAAAAGGAATGAAAAAGATCCCATAAACTAACATGGAGGAATGTCTAGTATATAATGTTAAATGAAATAAAAAACTGATAGAATATCTAGTATATTATCTTTCAGGAAAGAACAAAAAGCAAACAAACAAATAAAAGAGATAGTTACCTTTACAAAATGAAACATAAGAAAGATAAACCAGAAAACAAAATAGTTTGTTACCAAAGACACTGAAGACCATGCTCACTGAATTACTACTGTTAGTGCTAAGTCTGTCCCTGGCATTGATATGACAGCCTATAATGCAGTGATTTTTTGAGACTCATTTTTAATGAAAAAAAATGTAAAGCTCTCAAGACTGCTTTGCCAGTGACTTGAGGTGACCAGTTAGACTGGGGTACTTCTCCTCTATTAAGGAGGTTATTTGTTGCTTCCATGACCTGACTACTGTAAATAGTGTTGCAATGAACACTGGCATGCATGTGTCTTTTTGAATTACCGTTTTTCTCTGGGTATATGCCCAGTAGTGAGATTGCTGGGTCATATGGTAGTTCTATTTTTAGTTTTTTGAGAACCCTCCATACTGTTCTCCATAGTGGCTGTATCAATTTACATTTCCACCAACAGTGCAAGAGGGTTCCCTTTTCTCCACACCCTCTCCAGCATTTATTTATTTATTTATTTATTTATTTATTTATTTATTTATTTTGCGGTATGCGGGCCTCTCACTGTTGTGGCCTCTCCCGTTGCAGAGCACAGGCTCCGGACGCGCAGGCCCAGCGGCCATGGCTCACGGGCCCAGCCGCTCCGCGGCATATGGGATCCTCCCAGACCGGGGCACAAACCCGTATCCCCTGCATCGGCAGGCGGACTCTCAACCACTGCGCCACCAGGGAGGCCCTCCAGCATTTATTGTTTGTAGATTTTCTGATGATGCCCATTCTAACCGGTGTGAGGTGATGCCTTGTAGTTTTGATTTGAATTTCTCTAATAATTAGTGATGTTGAGCATCTTTTCAAGTGCCCCTTGGCCATCTGTATGTCTTCTTTGGAGAAATGTCTATCGACAGACAGAAGAATGGATAAAGAAGACATGGTACATATATACAATGGAATATTACTCAGCCATAAAAGGGAACAAAATTGGGTCATTTGTAGAGATGTGGATGGACCTAGAGACTGTCATACAGAGTGAAGTAAGTCAGACAGAGAAAAACAAATATGGTATATTAAGGCATATATGTGAAATCTAGAAAAACGGTACAGATGAACCTGTTTGCAAGGCAGAAATAGAGTCACAGATGCAGAGAACAAATGTATGGATACCAAGGGGGGAAAGGAGGGGTGGGCTGAATTGGGAGATTGGGATTGACATATGTACACTAATATGTATAAAATAGATAACTAATGAGAACCTGCTGTATAGCACAGGGAACTCTACTTCACTCTGCTGTACAGTAGCAACCAATATAACATGGTAAAACAACTATACCCCAGTAAAAAAAAAGGAGGTAATTTGTGAAACTTGGTGAAGGGATGTGTCACAACAGACTCCCTCTTTCAGAGTGCCACTCTGCCCAAGGAAGGGGGGAGGGCAATGAGGTGAACACCTGATTCCCTCTCCTTCCCCAGCTCCTTTCTCAGGTGTGGCCCACTTATGATGAGTTTCCTGACACTGAAAAAAGGTGTTTTAACCACCCGTATAACCATCTGGAAGGTGCCTGATAAGCCACTCTGATGGTCCTTTGGTTCAACAACGAGCAGCAAGAACAGTAGACGATGAGACTGGTAACCAGACTCAGACTTCCAGTGCCATTTGTACCACCTTTGCTGTTTTCCTAGTTCAATTAAACCTCCTCATAAGGTGATGTCAACTGGTTTACAAGACAATCCAGATCTTCACTGACAAATTTCAGGGAAAGGAAGAACCAGCAACAGATAGATATCATGTGGCCAGTGAAGAAAGTGACCTAAAAATGGTAATCAGGAACCCATTTATGGATGACCTGTTTAAGTGGTTTCCCAAGGAAATCTCTGCGTCTAGTTACTCAACAACGGGAACTCACAGAGAACACTGATGGACTCTCCACCAAGGAATTCATGGCCAGGTAGTGGTCCATAGGTGATCCCACACACAGACACTCTAGAGTCCAAATGATGATGACATCTATGACTAACACAAGTGCTCTTCCTTCTGCATTTCCCAGTGAATCTTGAGATGAACCCGAGACACAACCCCCCTGCCATTACTTTTACCCAACGTCTCAGTTTTCTATATAAACAAGAATTAAGGTTAGGCTAAGATTCTTATCTCCCCAGTTGTGATATGAGGATATGTGCTAAGGTTTAATGGAGAGGTAGGTGAGAATTGCATATCTGGGCCTTTTGGACACTGATGCACATATGACTAAGATCTCTATAACCACGGACACTACGATGAGGAGAAAACAGATAATGCTCACTGGTTTTTGGTCTGAGCTCACCAAATGGGATCTTTATCCAAATCCAACTATAGGCATGTCCTTACACGCCACTAAAAATCTCCATTGTTATGGCTTCCATTACTGAATGTATTATTGGTTTAGGTGTATTTTCTATGTGCATCTCACCCCTAAGCCCTGATGGGAACTATTGCATTTTAGGGCCATTTTAGGGCGGCATGTGGAAAACCAGTGCCTAGCACCTTTACCATCCAAAAACAACTCATTGCCCTTATTGCTGAACTTAATGAAACAAAAGTTCTCCATGAGGTTATTTCTCCATTCATAAGCCCTTTCAGTCTGTGTGTAAGGCCTTGGGTGCCTAGAGACTCAATTGATTACCGCTGGCTCAATGCCCTAGTACAGCTCCAGACACTGGCATCACACGGTCCTGTGACCTTCACAGAAGTTTACTGCTCAAGGTGAGTCAAGTAAGTATGCAGCAATTGATATCACAAGTGCCCTTTTTAACATTCCTGTTCACACAAATGGCCAGGATCAGTTTACCTTATGTGCAATGGGTTACAACATACCTTTAATGTCCTTCCACAAGCCCATGACCTAGAAAAAGCCCTGCTCCAAGATCGAGTACTAAAACTTCCACTACATTGATGACATCCTCCACTGAAACCAGATAAGAGTACTACCCAACAAGGACTGGATTCTATGATGACCCACATGTGACAGCACAGCTGGGTCATTAATGTAAACAAGGTACAAAGATCTAATACCCAACTGAAATCCCGGGGGGCAAAGTGGAAAGGGGTACACTGTTACTCCAAGCTCCAAGGAAACTGTTTTCCTTCTCCACCCCCCACAAGATACAAAGGAGGCCAAGCTTTTTTCAAGCACTCCAAAGAGCCAAGCTTATTTCTGTCTCTACCACAACAAACACAAAGGACACTCAGTGTAGGTGTGTGTATGAATATCTGTATGTATATTTGCATATATATGTATACATATGTACATACAGGAGTTCAACTGCAGGTCAAAATTCTGCTTGATTTTGCAGGTCCAACCATAGACAATTACAAGGTCTCTACCTGAAAGTTCTCATGGGGGAATACTTCTCACCCCACACCAAATTTGATGCATACCCAGTGAACTTTAGACACTGGAGGTAGTTGCAGTGGAGGACTAAGGCCCATCCATACCATGCTCTTATGCATTCTGGATTCCTATACAGGTGCCTCCATCAGAGGCCTCCTTGTGAAAGGGGGAGGGGTCAAGCTGATACACTGTACTTTTCAGGTGCCTCTGTGTAGACCACTTTACTGGGGGAACCTAAAGATACTTTCCTCAGTTACTACACAGTATTCAGGACTTTTACACTCCTAGCCATCCTACATCAATTTCCACAAGGTTCCTGAGGTCATAAAAGGGCAAGAGCCTTTTGTTTGGGGCTCCTTCAGATATGAGATAATCTTCCGCCAACCCCTACTCCCATCCGCACTGATACATCTGACCCTTGCCTGGTTTGGTTCCATGGGGAAAATGAAACACTGGTGGAGCTGGGGCCCTTTCCTGTTTAGACTCTTGCTTATACTATTATAGGAAGTACATAAAAGCTTAATTGTTACTTTCAGTTTGCCTTGCTATCTTAATTGACCAAGTCAAAACAGCCAGCTTTCTCTGACAGATTGGCATAGAGAACAAAGTAGTCAATAAAGTAAAATTCCGTTCTGGAAGGAGCACTTTGAGAGGTGCTAGTGAGACTCTTTCAGGACATACTGCTGGATCATTTGCAAGAGTCAAAGGGTCCCACAGGGCACATCACTGGTCAGGCTAATGTGCCTCCAGAAATGCTAGTGGACACCATGGGGCTCTCCAGGAGAGTACCATCGTATTGTCTATGTGTAACTCTATTCTCATTCTTCCAAGCCCTGGTGGAAATTACTGCACTTAAGGCCATGTTAGAGGAGCACAAGAAGATTGTGAACCTACCCGATTACCAGCACCTAGTACCTCTGTTTCCCAAAAATCTGCCTGGGAAAGAAAAAGGAAAAACTTCTCTCTTTACTGAGTTTAATGCAGCAAAAGGCTCCTTGAGACTATATCCCTATTCAATAATTCACTTGACTTGTGTACCTGATCTTGAGTTCACAGATGCTCAACTGATTTTGGCTGTTCAATCAACAGGACAGCCTTGGCATCAGTGGTATCTGACAGTGTGACTGTCGTAGTAACTTGTCCAGAGTGTGGGAACTTGTTATTCGGCAATGGATATCACAAACGCCCTTTTCAGTATCCTTCTGAATGGGAATGATTCCAGTCAGTTCATCTTTATGTGGAATGGGTACAATTCACCATTCATATCCTTCCACAAGTCTATCTGAATTTCCTATCTGTCATCAATGTATCAAAGCCTAGAAAATCTGCAGATTTTCCAGAGGAGGGACTAGCCCTCTACTCTACTGATAATGTCATCCTATTGAGTCCAGAGAAGGGAGCTGGACAACAGCCCAACAAGGGCTGGACACCCTGCTGACACACAGGTGGCAACTTGCTGGGCCACTTTTTTTACAGAAAACATACAAGTACGCAAGTGAAATTCCTGGGCTTGACATGGGTATGGAGTCTCATTGTCTCATTCCATGGGAAAAGACTGGCTTTGATCCTCTCTGCCCCAGCAATTAAAAAGGAGGCCCAGGGACTGATGGAACGCTTCATCTACTTGCATGCTTAATGCCATCCATCTAAAGGGTTACAAGAAAGGTCATTTCCTTTCAGTGGGGCCACAACAAGGAGGATGACCTGCAAGCCCTCCAACAAGCCACCTAGGCTACCCTTCCTTTTGGCCCCTCTGATCCATTTTGCCATTTGAGTTACAGATCTCAGCAACTATCTATTCACCAACTGGAGCTTAAGGCAGAAGGACACTGCCACAGGTCAGAGGCATCTGTTGGGGTTTTTAATTCATCATCTCTAGGAACAGCTCGCTGAAAGGTACACACCCTTTAAGAGACAATTATTAGTCCATTATTGGGCTTCAGGGGATACCGAACACATGACCCACGACTGTGAAACAGTCTCAAGACAACGAATTCCGACCAAAAGTTATCAACAGTTTTGCTTTTGTTCTCTAATTATCTTAGGGCATTCATACTTTACATCAGTGCAAAATTTCTATAAGAACGTGCCCAAATAGGATTCCTGGAGTGGAGATGTCCACGCTTGCTCCGCTGCCCCCACTGCCCCCACAGTTTAAGAGCGTACAGCATCATCTGGGGACGGCTCAGGAGCATGACAAGTGGGGCCCCCCTGTGGTGGCTTATTACTGCCGTTTGTATGCAATGCAAACAGGAATGAAGGTTGATAGTAAAACCCCTGAATGTTGTACATTTTCACCAAAGCTAATGGATCAGTTAGAAGCTCTTATGAAACAGTTGGGTGATAATGAAGCTGTAACTCAAGAAACAGTTGGCTCTGCCCATTTGGAGAATTATGCTTTGAAAATGTTTTTGTATGTAGATAATGAAGATCATGCTGGGCGATTTCACAAAAACATGATCAAGTCCTTCTAACTGAAAGTCTTTTAATAGATGTCAAAATAGCGGTTGGAGAACTCACTGATGAAAACGTGAAACACAGAAAGTATGCAAGGTGGAAGGCAACATATATTCATAATTTTTTAAAGAATGGAGAGACTCCTCAAGCAGGGCCTGGTGGGATTGAAGAAGATAATGATGTTGAAGAAAATGAAAATGCTGGAGCAACCTCTCTGCCCACTCAGCCCCTCAGCCATCATCTTCAACGTATGACCCAAGCAACATGCCATCAAGCAGCTTTACTGGAATACAAATTCCTCCTGGTGCCCGCATTCCTGCTAATACCCCAGAAGAAGTTTCTCACAGCACAGGTGTAACAAGTAACACTATCCAGCCTACTCCACAGACTATTCCGGCCATTGATCCTGCACTTTTCAGTACAGTTTCCCAGGGAGATACCCAACTAACATCAGAGGACTTTGCTAGACCTCAGAAATACTGCAAATAACGCTGGCAGAGCTTTGCAGCATGAAGATGTCAGCAATGCAGTGCAGAATCTACAGAAGACCCTCAAGTTACTGACCACAGGCAGAGAATGAAGCCTTTGTAGAACAGACCCATGCATTTTTGGCTTAAAGAACTAACAGTCCATTACTCTATCTTCAGCCTATCAGAAGCACAGTTTTAAGGAAGACTTCAGTTCCACTGACTATAACAATAAAGTCTGTGTCTGTGTATCAGATTCCTGTTGAAGCTTTCATCAACAGCCTCGACCAATTTTCATTGCCCATTTAGTGGATCCAGTAATCTCTGGGTATACACAGAGCTGATGCGAGCAAGATCCTAAAAATGTCCACCGAACCCTGCTTGTTCAAAAAATGAAAACACACTCCTATAAAATATACTGGAAATCAGCTTTGTATCTTAATCTAAATAAATTAAGGAATTTTAAAATCCATAATTTGGACAAACAGACCATATTACTTTGCTATAAAATTCTAATTTAACTTTTAATAAAGATTGCAAGAATATTCTAGATTAGAGGTCACGTTTTGTTTTCCTCAGGACTTATGAAACAGATATACGTCCTAAATTGTTAGATGAATCTGAAAGAGATTATGTTTAAGTTTCAATTTATATTCATATTAATTATAGCTACATTAAAGGTTAAAATGGGGCTTCCCTGGTGGCGCAGTGGTTGAGAGTCCGCCTGCCGATGCAGGGGATGCGGGTTCGTGCCCCGGTCTGGGAAGATCCCA
Organism: Mesoplodon densirostris; assembly: GCF_025265405.1. Lineage (NCBI taxonomy): Eukaryota > Metazoa > Chordata > Mammalia > Artiodactyla > Ziphiidae > Mesoplodon > Mesoplodon densirostris. The sequence goes on from NC_082664.1 coordinate 168,373,622, forward strand.
CATGCCGCGGAGCAGCTGGGCCCGTGAGCCATGGTCACTGAGCCTGCGCATTCAGAGCCTGTGCTCCACAATGGGAGAGGCCACAACAGTGAGAGGCCCGCGTAACGCAAAAAAAAAAAAAAAAAAGTTAAAGTGTTCATGGAAAGAAATATAACAAGGTAAACAGGTAGAATCAGTTTTAGATGTAAGAATAATGTTGGTTTCCCAATTGTTTTCCCTTATCCATTGGCGCTTAAGGTGAATTGGTATTTGCTTCATAGGCAGTTTGACTGTATGTATCAGAGAATGAAAACAAGATATTTGCAGTAATGCCTGGAAACTTGGTGCTTTGAGTTAAGGTTCTCCTCTGCTACTATGGAATAGATTCCATAGAGTGTATAGCTATGAATGATGCAGATTTTAAGAACATAGATTCTCAGTTGGTAAGTTAATAAGTTTTGTGAGGAATTATGGACTTACTGTGTCACCTGCATTTGTGCTGTGTAAAATATAAATACAATGATTCTTTTAACTAGTTCAAAAAAAATGACCAAATACATATTCACGAACCAAAGAAAAAGGATCTTCTGATGAGTACAATTTAAAATAATTTAAAGTCATCTATAATTATTATACTTACTAATGAGACTTTCATCTCTAGAAGATTTTTGTTTCTCTGCATGCATTTCTGTTTCTGACTTTGAGTCCTGATGCTTAGACATAAGATTTTCATCTGACACATGATCATGAGCTACATAAAGAGATATATTTAGTGCATTAAACTGAAAAACAGGTCTATTGTGAAATCCCTATATATCAAATTTATACACATGTTGAGCAGTATTTTCTTTCATTTTTATAAACATAAAATATAAGTAAATTACCATAATGCTAGACCTGACATAAAAATTGTGAGGAAAATTTTAATGTGTGTAAGACTCACTGTTTCATAAATATTTGTTGGCATCAAATATATTTTATATTAGTCCCTACTTGTTTTAGATTATTATAGCTTAGGTTAATATATACTCATAGACCAAATAATGAAAATGTATATGTAAAGGTTATTCATTACATGATATTTTTAATTGCAAAATACTCAAAAGCACCTAAATGTACTAGCATGTGAGATTGGTTGAAAAACAAGGTACATACTATAAAGTAGGGTAACACAAATTATGGTGTATGATGTGGTACAAAGAGTTACACATAAAGCTATAAAAAGATACTTATAACCCAACTTCGAGGGACTGCTAGGAGATAGATTAATTGTAGAAAAAATGAAAAGAGAAGGTATCAAGTATGCTATCTTTTAGGAAAGAAAAGAATGGGAAATGAAAAGAAAATATAAGATACTTACCTTTAGAAACGGAAATACAAGAAAGATAAACCAGAAAACAATGTAGTTGGTCACCTAAAGTTGCATGCAGAATAGGACACGAGGACTACTGTTAAATCTAAACATGTCCCGGGCAGTGATGACATCCTTGATACAACAAATGTTTCTCATATTTAATGAGAAAGTAGGTAGAGCCCTCAGGATTGCTTTGCCCAGTGACCCAAAGAAACCAAAGAGATTTGGATAGTTTGATTCCACCACAAAGAAAGTAATCTTGTTAAAATTATTTAAGGACAGAAGCACCTTTCCTGGTGTGTTACTACAGAACCCCCTCTTTCAGAACATCTTCCATGGCCACTTTGACCAAGGAGGATAAAGAAGGAGGTAGGTGGGAGAAATGTCATGTACACCTGAGACCTTCTCCTTCCTTTACTAGCTATTATTTGTTCTTGGACTGGTTTGGTCCAATCGTGGTGAGTTCTCTGACACTGGAAAACTTTTTTGGTCTACTCTTACGGCCACCTATACGGGGCTCTGCAAGCCACCTGATAGTTCCTTGATTTGACAATGAGAAGTAAGAAAAGTAAATGATGAGATTGTTTACCAGACTCAGATTTAAGTTCATTCTTGCCACTCTCACTGGTCACCTGTCTCAATTAAACCTCCTTATAAGGTGATGTCACTTGGTTCATGGCACAATCCATGTGTGAAATGAAAAATTTCCAAGCAAAGAAAAAGCAGCTACTGGCAAGACACTAACTTTTCACTAGTAGTCAGAGTGATGTAAAAATGGTAATTGGGTACTTACTCCTGGATCATTGGGTTAAGGTCTTTCCCAAAGATATCTATGGGTCTTGTTACCCAACAATGGGTCTCAAGGAGGAGACTGATAGACTCTCCATCAGATACTTGTGACTAGATAATGGCCACTGGGGGCACAACAGAGTCCACATACTGACAACTCCTATGACTAATATAAATAATATTCCTTCCAACCCTCCCAGTGAATCTTGACCTGAAATCAGAGTGCATCTCTCTACTTTTACCCAAACCTCTTAACTTTAAAAATAAACAAGACTATGAGTTAGGCCAAGGTCCCTATGTCCTCACTGGGGACATGAGAACATTTGCCAAGGTCACAGTTCAATGGGAAGGTGAGGAAGAATTTCATTCCCTGGTCCTTTTGTACCAAGATGAGGGAAAACAATATATATATATATATATATTTATTTATATTGTGTAAGTGTGCATCCTTAACACCCCATCCTTATCCCCAAGCCATGATCATAAACACTACAACTGAGGGCATTTCAGTGGCTCTGGTAGTCTATTAGGTAGTCTGAACCTAACAGTCTACCAGTACCTAGTCCCTTTGACTACCAAAGCAACTCCCTAGAGGATGAAAAGAGACAGCTTCCTCATTACTGAGCTTAATGAAGCAAAAATTCTTCATAAGACTATTTCTCCACTCAGTAGCCCCATCTGGCCTGTGGATTAGGCCTCAGGTGTATGGAGATTCAATTGATTATTAGAGGCTCAATGCAGTCACGCAGCTCGAGCACTAGTGTTACCTGAAATTATGACAGCCATAGAGGCTGTGGCCCAAGCTGAGGCAAGTACAAAGCAACTGACATTACAAATGCCTCTTTTAAGCATCCCTGTCCACAGGGATGATCAGGATCAGTCTGCCATACGTGTAATGGGTTGCAATGCACTTTTAATGTCCTTCCATAAGGCCATGACCTGGAAAAAGTCCCACTCCCACATGGAGCCCTAGCCTCCCCCTATATTAACAATAACCTCCACTAGGCCTAGGCAAGGGAATTACCCAACAAACACAGAAAGCATGTGGACTTACATGTGACAGTTAAGTCTGGGCCATTAATGCAGAAAAAGTACCAGGACCTGGTACCCAAGTGAAATCTCTGGGAGTAAACTGAGAAGAGGCAGTATGTCTCATTCCATAGGAGACAACTGCCAAGCTTTAGTTCCTCTAAGCCCCCACAAACACAAAGGAGGCCCAAAGATTGGTGGAACTTTTCAGCTACTAGTACTTTGACATTCACCATGTGGTCATCTTGATGGCATTTGTCTATTAGGATACCATTTTTGGTCTCTACCTTTGAGTACGACATGGCAACAGGATGTCCTAGAGGCCCTCCAACAGGTTTCTGACTCTGTCCATCCCCTTGGCCCCTCTGATACACATTTGTGTTTGGGTTACAGATCTCAGCAACCTCTCAGTTTGCTGATTAGAGCCTATGGCAGAAGGACACTGCCAGAGGCCAGAGGCGCCCATTAGGCTTTTGGTATCATAGTCACCTGGAGTCAGATGAAAGGTACAAACCCTTTAAGCGACTACTATTGGCCTGTTACAAGGCCTTGGTATATATTTAGTATAGGACCCATGGCCATGAAATAGTCTTATGACTAGAAATACCAACCAAAAGTTATGAATAGTTTGGCTTTTATTCTCTAGCTATCTTGGGGTATTCACACTTTTAGACTAAGTGTAAAACTGCTATAAAATATATGCTTAAATACTGATTCATGAACCAAAGAAAAATATCTTCTGATCACTTTAATTTAAAATAATTCAGGCAGTGACATCAGCAAAATGGCAGGCTAAGAGATCGCAGTCCCGTAGCCCACGGAAACACTGATTTAACAATTCATGGATGAAATACATTTATGAGAGCTTCAGAGTCCACTCAAGAAGTTCCAGCATGCTGGTGGAACATAACATCCTAGATAGCTGCATTAAAAGGGTAAGAACAGTTTTGCTTTACCTATGTCACCCCTCCACCAAGTCAGCACAGCTCAACACAGAGAGAGATTCCCTCACCCACAATTCTTCCCATGGGAGAAAGAGAGAGGGAAGTGAGTAGAAGGCTCTCAAAGCCTTTCAGGGTGCTGCCTGAGAGGCCCACTTCTATCTCACCTTAATTAGAACACTGAAGCAATCAACATAGCTGGATTGTCTGTGGGCAGCTAGAAAAAAGACCTCAAATAAAAAAACCTAACTTTACACCTCAAGGAACTAGAAAGAGAAAAATAAACTAAACTCAAAGTTATCAGAAGGAAGGAAGTAATAAAGGTTAGAGCAGGAATAAATGAAACAGAAAACAGAAAATTTTTCTAAAATTTTAGCCCATTCATGAATGGGCTAATCCCATTCACGAGGGCTCCATCCTCATGACCTAAGCACCTCCCCACTCCTAATACAATTACATTGGACATTAGGATTTTAACACATGAATTATGGGGGGGACACAAACATTCACCAACAGAAACTTCCAAATTCATTTTATGAGGCCAGCATTATCTAGATACCAAAGCCAAACAAAGACACCACAAGAAAATGACAAGCCAATATCCCTGATGAACTCAGATGCAAAAATTCTCAACAAACTACTAGCAAACAATTCAACGGCACATTAAAAAGATCGTACACCATGACCAAATGGTATTTACTCTACTCAGGCAAGGATGGTCCAACATCAATCAATGTGACACATGCACCACATTACAGAGCAAGGGGTAAATATTACATGATCATCTCAACAGGTGCAGAAAAAAAAATCTGAAAATATTCAATACTTTTTCATGATAAAAACTCCCATAAATTAGGGATAAAAGGAATTTACCTCAACCCAATAAAGGCTATATGTAGAAAATCCTGAAGACTCCACCAAAAAGCTTTTAGAACTAATAAATGAATTCAGTAAAGGTGCAACATACAAAATCAATATAAAAAAATAAAAAATCAATTGCATTTTATACACTAACAACAAACTATGAGAAAGAGAAATTAAGAAAATAATCCCATTTACAATGACATCAAAAAGAAAAAAATAAATTTGATAAAGGAGATGAAGTATTCATACACTGAAACTATAAAATATTAATGACAGAAATTAAAGAAGACAAAAATAATAGAAAGATATTCCACGCTCATGAACTGGAAGAATTAATATTTTTAAAATGTCCACACCAACCAAAGCAAGCTATGGATTAAATGCAATCCTTATTAAATTTCCAATGGCATTTTTCACAGAAATAGAACAAAAAAATCCTAAAATCTGTATGGAATCACAAAAGATCCTTTATAGTCAAAACAATCTTGAGAAAAAAGTACAAAGATGGAGGCATCATACTTCCTGATTTCAAACTACAGCTGACTCTTGAACAACATGGGGGTTGGGGCACTGACCTCCCTTCCCACCTACATATTCGAAAATCCACACAGAATTTTACAGTTGTTCCTCTAAATCCATGGCTCTGCATCCACAGATTCAACCAACCCAGACTATGTAGTACCATAGCATGTATTTATTGAAAAAACTCTGTGTATAAGTAGACTCATGCAGTTCAAATCTGTGTTGTTCAAGGGTCAGTTGTGTATTACAAAGCTATTGTAATCAAAACAGTACGGTATTGCCATAAAAATGGACATATAAATCAATGGAAGAGAACAGAGATTCCAGAAATAAACCTACACATATACGGTCAATTAATTTATGACAAATCAGCCAAGAATACACAGTGAGGAAAGGACAGTCTATTCAATAAATGATGTTGGGAAAACTGGACAGCTACATGCAAAAGAATGAAACTGGACCACTATCTTACACACACAAATCAATGCAAAATCAACTAAAGACTTGAATGTAAGACCAGAAACCATAACACTCCTAGAAGAAAACATAGGCGGTAAGCTCCCTGACATTATCAGTCTTGGTGAAGACTTTTTGGATTTGACACCAAAAGTAAAGGCAACAAAAGCAAAACTAAACAAGTGAGACTGCATCAAACTAAAAACCTTCTGCACAGCAAAGGAAAACATCAACAAAATGAAAGGCAACCTACAGAATGGGTGAAAATATTTGCAAATCGTATATCTGACTAAGGGTTAATATCCAAAATAAAGAAATAACTCATACAACGCAAAAGCAGAAAAAAAATTTGATTAAGAAATGGATAGAGGATTTGAAAGGACATGTTTCATTACAGGTGGCCTACAGGTACATGAAAAGGTTCTCAACATTATTAATTGTCAGGAAAATGCAAATCGAAACCACAATGAAATACCACCCCATACCTGTTAGAATGGCTGTTATCAAAAAGACAAGAAATAAGTGTTGGTGAGAATGTGGAGAAAAGGGAGCCCTTGTGCACTGTTGGTGGGAAGGTAATTTGGTGCAGCCACTGTGGAAAACACTATGGGAGGTTCCTCAAAAAACTAAAAATAGAACTACCTTACAATCCAGCAATTCCACTTCTGGGTATTTTTCTAAAGGAAATGAAAACACTAACTTGAAAAGATATCTAAACCCCTATGTTCACTGCAGCATTATTTATAATAATAATATAATAGCCAAAACATGGAAACAACCTAAGTGTCCATGGACAGATGAATGGATAAAGAAAATGTAGTATACATATATACAAAGGAATATTATTCAGCCATAAAAAAGAAGGAAATCTTGCCATTTTGGACAACATGGATGCATTTTGAGGGTACTATACTAAGTGAAGTAAGTCAGTGAAAGAAAGACAAATACTGTATGATCTCAATTATATGTGGAATTAAAACAAAAACAAAACCAATATCAAAACTCATAGAACCGATTGGTGGTTGCCAAAAGCAGGGGGTAGAGGGTGGGTGAATGGGTGAAGGTGGTCAAAAGGTACAAACTCGCAGTTATAAAATAAATAAGTACTGGAGATTAAATGTACAGCATGGTGACTACAGTTAATACTGCATTGCATATTTGAAAGTTCCTAAGACAGTAGATCTTAAAAATTCTCATCACAAGAAACAAATTTTAACTATACATGGTGATAGATGATAACTAAGCTTATTGTTGTGATATTTTTTGTAATATATATACATATCTCGAGTCAGTATGTTGTACATCTGAAACTAATGTTATATGTCAATTATGTATCAACAGAAAAATTAAATTACAAAGGATAAGAAAAGGAACTAAAACTGAAACTAAATTTAAAGAACTGAATCTACTGAAGGAAATAAGAAAGCACTAATGCAAGTAAATCATCAATATAGTATTTGACATACACCCTCACTCCTGGGCAAAAGAGCAGAGGGGTGAACTGTAAACAAATCACAAAACCTTTTTCCTCTTTTTCAACCGTAAGTTAAGATGTTTATTGGAGAATTTATTTTTTTAATTTGTTTTATTGAAGTACAGTTGATTTACAATGTTGTGTTAATTTCTGCTGTACAGCAAATTGACTCAGTTATATATATATATTTCATATTCTTTTCCATTATGGTTTATTACAGGATATTGAATATAGTTCCCTGTGCTATACAGTAGGACCTTGTTGTTTATCCATCCTATATATAATAGTTTGCATCTGCTAATCCCAAACTCCCAATCCATCCCACCCCCACCCTCCACTCCCTTGGCAACCACAAATCTGTTCTCTATGTTTGCAAATCACAGAAACCTTTTAGTAGGTTTGTTTTTCTAGGGTTCTACATTCTGAAATAATTTTAGAAGCATTATAAGATAGAGCAAATGAGCAAATGTACTGATGTTGATCAGAGTCAGATTCACACTGTGGAAGGAAGGATATACACACCGGAAACAGAGAAAGATAAGAACAAGTCCTGAGGGGAGAGAATGAAATTGAAAGTGTCTTTGAGAAACCATGATTTCTAAATATGTCTGTGAATATGCATATACACATATATGCGCACATGCTTATGAATGTAAGCATACATGAAGATGACTATATGGATATGTATATTCATATATGTATATCATGTGTACATGTATGTGGTCATGCATATGTGTTTACACAGAGGCACTGACAACATGCCAAAATCTTCTGCGTGAGCTGTCAGGCCCAACCTTAGACAATTACAAAGGCTTGATCTGGCAGCTGTCATGGGGGAAATCTTCATACTCCACACTAGACTTTGAGACATAGCCAGTGCACTGCAGACACTGGAAGTAGTGCAGTCATGGACTAAGGCCATATCTGCATTCTTAGTCTGAGTGCCTCAATTCTGAAGCATTCTTATGTGGGGAGGACTCAGCTGAGACCCTGTACATAGACCACCTTTTCATTGGACCTTGTAGACATTTTTATTATCTCTGACTCTGTTTTCAGTACTTTTGCACTCCTCCTAGACCTCCCACTTCTACCTCCTCTCAGATCTATAGAACAGTAAGAACCTTTTGTTTGGAGCTCCTTTGGTTGTGAGATGATCTTCCCCCACCCCAGCCCTGTCAGCACTGATGTATCTGACCCTCATCCAATGATGTTCTGTGGGGGAAAATGGAATATTGGTGTGGCTGGGAACCTTTCCTGTTTAGACTCATACTATTACAGTAAGTGAATAAACGCTTAAATTTACTTTCAAGTTACTTGCTGTCTTACTTGACCAACTCAAAAACTGGCAGCTCTCTCCCTGACAAGTTAGCACAGTGAGCAATGTGGTCAATGAAGCACAATTCCTTTCTGGAAGGAGCACTAGTGAGTCCTCAGGGCTCTCTAAGGGGGCACTACTGAGTCATTTGTTAAGAGTCTGAGGTTCCCACAGGGCACATGACCATTCAGGCCCATGTGTCTCAGGAACTGCTGACAGATTGTGCGACATGCTTTAGCAGAGTGTTATTTTATTGTTTACATGATCCTCCTATTTTAATAGTCCTGTTTTGCTGGCCAAGATGCCCAGTGGGTGGGTCAAATTAAACATCAAACAGAGGGATTCTGACAAAACTGGGGAAGCAATTCCTTGGCTACTTACAGTTTCATCAATAATGGGATCAAAAGTTGTTGGTGACCCTGCATGCTGAGTTGCACTCAATGACTACTGTTAGATCTAATGCTCCTGAAACTTATGTTCAGCCTTTGCCATAGTGGTTACTGTGATTCATGATTTAATGAAAAGGAATGTAGAGTGCTGAGGGTCACTTTACCCAGTGACCTGAAGAGACCTTATAGACGTGGGTCGTTCATCTTCACATTTAAAGGAGTATCTTGTTAAAGAAGTAATCATGTAACCTTGCCGGGTTGCTAATACAGAAACATTTTTTGGAGAGCCTTGACAATGGCCACATTGCACAAGGAGGTGGAATAAAGGAGTATGAAAAAATACAGACATCCAAGACTCTCTCCTTCCTCAGCTGGGTACTGTTTTGGATCTGACAGATGGCTCATCCTTGCCTTTGTAAAACACGTTTTAACTATACTTGAAAAGGTAATAGTGACTCCATGAGCCACCCTGGTGGTGCCTAAGATATACAATGAGGGAATGAGGACAGCAGATGATGAGATTGTCTTTTTTTTTTTTTTTTTTTACCAGATTCAGGTTCCTAGGTTCATTTGTGCCACTATTGCTGGACATCAAGCTCGATAAACATCCTAATAAAGTCAGGGAAATTGGTCTACGACACAATCTGGACCTTAACTGACAAATTTCTGGACAATTAATAGTGAATAATGCCAAGATAGCAATGACTGACCAGAAGAGAGAATGATGTAAAAATGGTAGTCTAGTAACCACCCCGGACCATCTGGGCAAAGGCCTTAAAGAGATCAAAGGGTGTGTTACCCCCAAAACAGGGTCTCAAAGGAGTAGATTGATGGGATATTTACCAAGGACCCAAAGGGCAGGTAGTGGGATAAGGGAGGCCCAACAGGCCACTACTGTGGCCTATGACTAACACAGGTGCTAGGCTTCTGCTTTTCCCAGTGATCCTTGCCATGAATCAAAATACTCTGCCAACTTTTACCAAGACTTTATGGCTTTCAAGATAAACAAGACTATGGGTTAGGCCGGGCCCCATATATCCAGTGGGAATGTGAGGACTTATGATAAAGTTAGAGTTCAATGGAGATGTGCAGAATTACATTCCCAAGCCTGTGGGACATGGGTGCATAAGTGACTGTGATCACCACAACCCCTGACATCAGGATGAGGAGGACACATAATGCTGAGGTGGTACTCCACGGCCACCACCAATGGGAAACTTACCCAGACCCCACAACAGTGTACCCACTCAGGCCACCTCAAAACTCCATTGTTATGGCCCCCACTGTTGAATGCATTATTGGTATACAAGTATTGTTTACATGAACCCCTACTTGCATTCACCCCTAAACCCTGACAGAAATTACCACTTTAGCAAGACAAGTGGAAGACTGTGAAACTACTCAACTACCAGAATCTAGTACTTTGTTCCTCAAAAACAAATGAGTGAAGAAGAAAAGTAAATAACTGTCCTTATTGATGAGCTTAATGAAGCAGAAATTCTCCCTGAGACTGTGTCTTCATTCAGTAGCTCAGTGGACCTGGGCATATGTCCTTGTGTGTGTAGAGACTCCAGTGATAATTGGCAGCTCAGTGATGTAGTCCCCAGGCACTAGTTGTATCTGATATTGTGACTGTCATGGAAGCTACTGTCCATAGTGAGAGAATTTGGTATTCTGTAATAGACAGTGTAAATACCCTATGCAGTGTCTCTGTCCACATGGATGATTAGGATCAGTTCATCATATGGGGAATATATTGCAATGCCTCACTAATGTCCTTCCATAAAGCTACATAAATTCCACAACTATCTTTCACTAAACAGTCATGAGCTAGAAATGTCCTACACCCAGAGGGAGCACTAGCCTTCCAGTCTATTGATGACATCATCCAAATAGGCCCATACAAGGGCACCACTTAACAAGGACTAGACATCCTACAGACCAATATGTAGCAACATGGCTGGACCATTATTACAGATAAGACATAGTTACCCAGTACCTAACTGAAATCCCTGGGCAAAATCTGTGGGGGGCACAACATCTCATTCCAAAGGAGAAGACTGCCAAGCTTTGACACACTCTACTTGAACAACTGAAAATGAGGCTCAGCTATTGGTGGGACTATTTGGATACTTGCACTCTCACAGTCCCCATGTGTGGTTCTTGATGGCATCCATTACATCCATTACATCCATTACTATTAGATTACTTCAAAGGCCACTCTTTTCAGTGGGGCCACAACCAAGAGGACGCACTTGAGGCCGTCCACCAGGCCTCTCAGGCTATCCTTCCTTTGGGGCCCTCTGATCCTCATTTGCTGTTTGAGTTACAGCTCTCAGAAACATCTCTGTTCACCAAGTACAGTCTGTGGTAGAAGGCTACTACCATAGGTCACAGACAGACACCCTTTGGAGTTTTGGACCTATAATCTTCCAGTCTGCTGAAAGGTATGCATCCTTTGTGAGAAAATTATTGGCCTATGATTGAGCCTTGGTGTCTGAGTATATGACCTATGGCTGTGAAATAATATTACAACCAGAAATACCAATGAAAGTTATGAATACTTTGACTTTTTTTTTTAAATTAGTTTCTGCTTTATAACAAAGTGAATCAGTCATACATATACATCTGTTCCCACATCTCTTCCCTCTTGCGTCTCCCTCCCTCCCACCCTTCCTATCCCACCCCTCCAGGCAGTCACAAAGCACCGAGCTGATCTTTGACTTTTGCTCTCTAATTTTCTTAGGGTATTTACAACTAACATCAAAGAAACTATAAATATTGCATAAAATATAATCTCAGATGCATATTCATGAACCAAAGAAAAATATTTTCTACTGAGTTTAATTAAAATAATTTAAAGTCATCTGTAATTATTATACTTATTAAGGTATATTTTACCTTTGAATGTTCTTTGTGTATTTACTTGCATTTGTGTTTTTGATATTGAGTCTTGATCCTCATAGAGAAGATTTCCATCTGGTGCTTCAAACTGAGCTACATAAAGAGAAGCATATAATCAAATAAATAGAAAAACAGATCTATTGTGAACCCAAAATTTATAACAAATGTACAGCATAAATTCTTCTCAATTTTATAGACTTATAAGTAGATTACCATAATGCTAGATCTAATATGAAAAGAAAAGAGTTTTAATGGGTATATATTAAAACTGTCTCATTATTTCATTAATAATGCTAGGCATCACATGTGCTTTCTATCATTCTCTATATTTCCTACGTTCATACTTAAGTTAAAACTTAATTATAGGATAAAATATCAGGAAGATGGAGGACTAGGAAGTTCCAGACCCTCATTACCCCATGGAGACACTAAGTTAATAACAATATACAGATCAAAATACCATTATGAGAACTCTAGAAACCAGTTAAGAAACTGCATCATCCAAGTGCATTACTGACCAAGAAAAACTGTACCAAAGAGGGTAGGAAGGGTCATGGCATTTTGCCCAGCTTAGTTAGCTCCACCATCTCCCTGGCACAGTGTGCCACAGTGTGCCACAGTCACAAGGAAGTCTTGCAATTTCCAGATCCTCCATTGGGATGAAAAGAGTGAAACTTGCATCCAACTTTCTGTCATGTCTAGGCACTGCCTGAGTCATTGGTTGCTGTCTTGCCTGATCTGGAAAGCTGATGGGGACAGTTCCATAGTTAGATACCAGGTGGGAGGCTGCTGAAAACAAAGGCAAGTGCCGTCACACATTAGAGCTGCAGGGGTTATGAAGTTCTGCAAATGATGGAGGAGCAAGAGATTACAGGTGGAGGAATACATTAGAAACCAAAACAAAAAGCTCCTGAGAAGAAACAGGAGAGAGCCTCTTAGGGAAATTAGGAGAGTTAAAAAAAAGTCATACTAGAATAAAAGAGTACACACAAGCCCAGAGAAGATACATCCCCAGAGAAGGTTTGAGAAGTATCAGAACCTCCATGTGAGGCTTATTAGTCAAGGTGTTCCCCTGTATCTGAAAAGACTGAGAGAGATACCTATGTTTTCAAATTCCCAAATCTCAACAAAATATGACAAAGCATACAAAGAAACATGGAAACATGTCCCAATCATGGGAATAAAATAAAGTTCCAGAAACCAACCCTAAAAAACCACAAGTCTGTGAATTACCTCACAAAGAATTTTAACAACTGTCTTAAAAATTCTCAATGAGCTGAAAGAAATATAAACTAAATGAAATCAGGAAAATGAAGCATGAACAAAATTAGAATATCAACAAAGATATAGAAACTATAAAAAAAACAACTCTGGTGCTGAGCGATATAATAACTGAATTGAAAAATTCACTAAAGGGGTTCACCATCAGACTTGATCAGGCAGAAAAAAAAGTCAGCAAACTGGGAGACAGGTCATGTGAAATCATTGTATCTGAGGAGCAAAAAGAAAAAAGAATTAAGAAAAGTGTAGAGAGCATGAAGGATTTATGGGACCCTATCAAGTGGACCAAGATATGGATTATGAAAGTCCCAGAAGAGAAGAGAGAAAAAAGGGAGCAGAGTTTATTTGAAGAAATGACAAAACTTACCGAATTTAAAAAAGAAATGGATATACAAATTCAATAAGCTTTAAAAACTCCAACTAGGAAAAACCCAAAGAGACCAACACCAAAACACAATGTAGTCAAACTGTCAGAAGTCGAGGAAAAAGAGAAAATCTTAAAAGAGGCAAGAGAAATACAATTTGTTATGTGCAAGGGAGGCTCTATAAGATTATAAATGAATTTCTCAGAAACCTTGCAGGCCCTAAGATAGTGGGATGATACTTTCAGAGTTGCAAAAGAAAAGAACTGTCAACCAAGCATATGATATTTGGCAAAACTGTCCTTCAAAACTGAAGGGGAAATTAAGACTTTCACAGATAAACAAAAGCTGATGGAGTTCATACCACTAGACCTGCTCTGCCAGAAATACTAAAGGAAGTCTTTCAAGTTGAAATGAAAGGATATTAGATGGCATCATGAAGCTGTATGATAATATAAAGGTTTTGGTTACGGTAAATATGTGGACAAATGTAGAAACCTGTATTACTGAAATTTTGATGCATAACTTCCCTTTTAATTCTTATACAGAATTAGGAGAAAAAGCATAAAATAACTATAAATCTATGTTAATGAGCACACAATATACAAAGATGTGATTTGTGACACCAATAAATAAAGTGAGGGGAAAGAGCTTTAAAGGAGTACAGTTTAGTGACTGAAGTATGTATGTGTTTGAAGTTAACCTGTTACCAGTATAAAATAGATTATTGTAACCATAACAAAAACATTTATAGACTATTCATGTTATGGATACATGTTTGTATCCCCCAAAATTCATATGTTGAAGCCCTAACCTCCAATATGATGGTTTTGGAGATGGGGGGAGGGAAGTAATTAAGGTTAAATGACATCATAAGGGTAAGATCCTGATCTGATGTGATTATTGCCCTAATAAAAAGAGACACCAGAGCTTTCATTCTCTATCTCTCTCTCTCCATTTGCACACAAAGAAGAGGTCATGTGGGTACACAATAGATGGTGGATACTTATGAGCCAAGAAAAGACATCTCAGAATGAAATCTAACTTACTGGCACCTAGATTTTGGACTTCACCTACAGAACTGTAATAAATAATTTTCTTTTTTTTTTTTAAGTGACCCTGTCTATGGCTTTCAGTTATGGCAGCCTGAGAAGACTAATACACAAAAGGAAATGAGAAGAGAATTAAAGCATGTCACTACAAAAAAAAATCAATGAAAGACAAAGGAAGAAAGTAAGATAGGAAATGAGGAGCAAAAAATTATGAGACATACAGGAAATAATTAACAAAATGGCAAAAGTAAGTCCTTTCCTATCCAACTGTATGCCAACTAACTGGATAACTTAGAGAAATGGATACATTCTTAGAAACACACAACCTACCAATGTAAGTGGGTTAAACTCCCTGGCCACAGAGTAGCTGTACGTATAAAAAATAAGACCCACCTATAATGCTGTCTACAAGAGATTCACTTAGGTCTAAGGACATATATAGACTGAAAGTGAAAGGATGGGAACAGATACTCCATGCAAATGGTAACCAAAAGAGAATAGTGATGGCTATACTATAATATCAGACAGAAGAGACTTTAGTCAAAACCTGTTAAACAGACAAAGTAAGACATTATATAATAAGAAAAAGGTCAATTCTCCAGGAATATGTAACATTATAAATATAAACATTATAGTGTTTATAAACATATATTCATCAGACATGAGAACTCCTAAATACATGAAGAAAACATTAACCAGATTGAATGGAAAAATAGACCATAAAACAAAAATTGTAGGAGACTTCAATAACCTCATTTACAATAATGGAAAGAACCAGAAAAAAGATCAATAAGAAAATTAGAGGATTTGAACAACACTATAGGCCAGTTGGACATTATAGATATATGCAAAAGAAACCTCCACCTAACAACATCAGAATACATTTTTCTCAGGTACACATGGAACATTCTCCAGGATACTGATATTATGCAAAATAACTTTTCTGATCACGATGGAAAGAAACTAGAAATTAATAGTAGCAGAAACACTTGAAAATCCACAAATATGTGGGAAATATAAAAATATATTTTCAAAAAAACCAATGGGGGCTTCCCTGGTGGCGCAGTGGTTGAGAGTCCGCCTGCCGATGCAGGGGACACGGGTTCGTGCCCCGGTCTGGGAAGATCCCACATGCCGCGGAGCGGCTGGGCCCATGAGCCACGGCCGCTGAGCCTGCGCGTCCGGAGCCTGTGCTCCGCAACGGGAGAGGCCACAACAGTGAGAGGCCTGCGTACCGCAAAAAAAAAAAAAAAAAAAAAAAAAAAAACCTTAAGGATTTTACACATTTGCTCCATTTAACTCTCCTAACAATGCCAGGAGGTGGATACTCTATCACCATAAAATTACCCAAGTTTATCAGTCACTTTCCACCAACGAAGACAAACGTTTTCTGGTTTCCCTTCAAGGACTAGCTTGATACCCATTTCAAGCCCTTTAACGATACAAAACTGTGGGGGTGGGAGGCATAGGGTTTACGGTCCTTAAATTCTCCATCAAGACAAGAGAAGCTCAGCCGCAGCTGAGGCAGTCACGCGGTGGGGGGAATGAAGAGAGAAGCAAGGACGCTTTGGCCAGGGAATCTGTGAATACGCTGACAGCTGACGAGGGAAGTCCCCCACCACTCGGTATACCTGCTGAGGCTGTTGGCAGTCAGGCTACTCGGTGGTTTGGCCCTGGCGAGGCTGGCTCCAAGGTGAAAACGCTGGAAATTGAGCCTCCCAGACTTCCTTCAAGACAGAAGCCTGCAAATCCTGCAGGCTCCAGCCCAGCTGCTTTACAAACGGACATCCGTGCCACCAGAAAACGCCGAGCTTTAGCGTCCCCGGGCGGCCGCAGCGAGGGTAATAACACGCCAGCTGCGGACGGCCGTTGACGTCACGTCACGACGCCGACGTCCTACGTCAGACGCCGCGGGCGGGAGCCGCCCATCCCACGCGCGCGGGGAGAAGGGCGAGGGCTTCCGGCAACGGCGTGGTCTTCGAGAGTCTCTGCGTGTCTCCACCGCGCCCTCGGTCTCTGCGATTACTTCCAGACGCTTCACACGCGGAGATGCTTACAGGCTTTTGGCCTCGAGAAATAACGTCCCGTTTAGTGCTATAAGAGCTTGGGCTACACCGACAAAACCTGAGCCCCAGGCCCTCCTCTGCCACCGTCTAAATTTTTCACTGCGGGGTGTTGTGGAGTCAAAATAATTTTTTTTTAGACTATTAAATATTTTGTTGTTGTCGAACTATAGTTGATATACAATGTGTTAATTTCTGGTGTACAGCAAAGTGATTCAGGTGCATATGTTAAATACCATGTTGTACCATGAACATGTACCACTTCCATTATTCTTCAAGGGATAATAGGAAGATTTCTGCTTCCAACCAAAATGGTGTAACAGGGACTGGGTTTATCCTCCTAGCTGACCAACTAAAAAATCAGACAAAATATAAGAAAATGAATTTCAAGATATTGGCTATCAGGCAATTAATGACAGTGATGCCTGGGTAACAGGAAACAAACAAGATGAGCTCTGTGATTTCCTAAACTTACTTTCTGAAGAGAGGAGTTTCCAAATCATAATGCAAAAAGGGGGGAACCCAGGGAGACCCCAGAAGTCTCCCTGAGTTGAAGAAAAGATGTCCAGTAAGGCCAAGGAAATTCGAGTTAGGAGGGAATACTAAAGAAGAGATTGAAAAAGAGTGAGAGAGCTCCATAAATTCTCAGAGGGACCCCCTTCAAGTCCACAGCGGATTAATGTCACCATATGCATGTATGGCCACATACATGCTAGGCTAGGGAAAGAGCCACCTAAAAGCATCAAAGGGTACAATACTCACAGCTCACAAAGAGCTGGAAATATTTTATATTCTCACCAGCTAGAGTGAAAAGCTTTATAATTAATGGGTACTCCCTAAGTACTCACAAGGATTTTGCCACAGGAGGTGGTCAGGACTAGTCTTACACTAAACACTTCTCTGCACCTGACAAATGAATCTTCAAAGTAATACCTGAAAGAATCAAACATTTCCAATAGCTTGACAGACCCAGAACAGAGCTCAAGAATATTTATATGCATATTAAAACAGCCAGCACCCAACAAGGTAAAAATCACACTGTCAAGTATCCAATCAAAAGTTGCAGGGGGGCTTCCCTGGCGGCGCAATGGTTGAGAATCTGCCTGCTAATGCAGGGGACATGGGTTCGAGCCCTGGTCTGGGAAGATCCCACATGCCGCAGAGCAACTCGGCCCGTGAGCCACAACTACTGAGCCTGCGCGTCTGGAGCCTGTGCTATGCAACAAGAGAGGCCGCGATAGTGAGAGGCCCGCGCACCGCGATGAAGAGTGGCCCCCGCTTGCCACAACTAGAGAAAGCCCTCGCAAAGAAACGAAGACCCAACACAGGAAAAAAAAAAAAAAAGTTGCAGGGGAATTCCCTGGTAGTGCAGTCGTTAGGACTCCGCACTTCCACTGCAGGGGGCACAGGTTCAATCCCTGGTCTGGGAAGTAAGATCCCACATGCTGTGCAGTGCAATCAAAAAAACAAAAAGTTGCAAATCATGCAAAGAAAGAGGAAAATACAATATACTAATATAACGGGATAAAAATCGATCAGTCAAAATGACCCCAGTCATGACAGATGATAGCATTGGTAGATAGGACTAAAAAATTATTACAACTGTATTTCATATATTCAAGAATCTAGAGGAAAGATTGAACATGTTAAGTGGAGACATAGAAGATATGAAAGCACTCAAATCAACTTTCCAGAAATGAAGATTACATGTCTGAGAAGAAAAAATGCACTGGCTAAGAGAAACAGTAAGTTAGCAATCACAGAAGAAAAGATTCATGAACCTAATAGCAGAGAGAAACCACCCAGAAAGAAAGATACATAAAAGATTCTGTGGGGGGAAAAAAAATTCAGGATTTCTGTGAGCCATAGAACAACTTCAAATGACATAATATACATGCATGTGGGTACCTAACTATTTTTCTAAGTATGATGAAATGTATAACTCCACAGATCTGAGAAGCTCAGTGAACACCAAGCACAGGAAACATGAAGGAAACAAGACACATCATAATCAAATTGCTTAAAAGCAGTGAAAAAAAGAAAATCTTTAAATAAACCGTAAGGATAAAAAGGCACATTACAAAGATAAAGTAACAAAGACAAAGATGACAACAGAGTTTTTTTCCAAAACAGTACAAGACAACATTATGCTAAGTGAGATAAGCCAGATAGACAAAGACAAGTATTGTATGGTATCATTTACATATAGAATCTAAAAAAGTCAAACTTTTAAAAAAACAGTAAAATCATGTTTACCAGAGGATAGGGGAATAGTTTGATGTTGGTTAAGGGTACAAACTTAGTAGTAGATAAGCCATAGAGATCTAATGCACAGTATAATGAATACAGACAGTAATATTGTATTATGATTATGTAACGTGATAGAGGTGCTAAATATTGCCACAGTGGCAATTATGTTACAATATATAAATGTTTCAAAACTTTATTTATTTACTTTTTTGGCCTTGCCCCACGTGTTATGGGATCTTAGTTCCCAGACCAGTGATCGAACCCAAGACCCAGCAGTGAGAGCCTGGAGTCCTAACCACTGAACTGCAAGGAAATTCCCTCAAAAAATTTTAAATGCAATACTGGAGATGACAGCGCAACATTATTAAAGTACTGAAAGAAAAAAATGGTTAATCTAGAATTCTTTAGCCAGAATAATTATCTTTCAGAAAACAAGGTGAAACAGAGAATTTGTCAGACACACAAAAGCTGAAAGAATTAATCAACAGCATACCTGCACTAAATAAATATTGAAGGAAGTCTTTCAACCAGAAGGAGAATGATACCAGTTGCAAATCTAGATCTGTGAAAGAATTGAAGAGCACTAAAAATGGAAACTAGGTGAGTATACATCAAGATATTTTTCTTATTTAAATCCTCAAAGGTAATTGTTTAAAGAAAAATCAGCAACAATGTGATGAAGAATTTAGAACATAGGTGAAAGTAAAATGTATAACAATAATAGCACAAAAGCCAATTGGGAGAAATGGAAATATAACATTGTAAAGTTCTTATTCTATATGTGAACTGTTATAATACCACTTGAAAGCAGTCTGTGATGTAGGCTGGATAATGGCCCCCAAAGATAAAAGGTCTTAAACTCTAGAGCCTGTGAACATTCATTACCTTTCACGGCAAAGACTCAGCAGATGTGATTAAGGATTTTGATATGAGGAGATTATCTGAGATAATCTGGGTGTCACAAGTGTCCTTGTAAGAAAGAGGCAGAGGGGGACTTCCCTGGCAGTCCCTTCCACTGTAGGGGGCACGGGTTTGATCCCTGTTCAGGGAACTAAGATCCTGCGTGGCATAGCCAGATAAAAAAAAGAGGCAGAGGGAGATTTGACATAGAAAAAGAGAATGCAGTATTACCATGGAGGCAAAAGACGGGAGTGACATGGTCATAAGTCAAGGACTGTCAGCAGCCACCAGGAACTGGAAGAGGAAAGAAGCAAATTCCCTTCTAGAGCTTCTGGAGGGAGTGTAACCCTGCCAGCACTTTGACTTTAGCCCAATGAAATATTTCACATTTCATGAGAGAATATATTTGTTTTAAGCCACCAAGTAATAGTTTGTAACAGAAGTCATAAGAAACTAATACATGTAATAAGTTAAAGATGTATACTCTAAAACCTAAAGTGAGCCATAAAATAAAACAGAAAAGAGTTGTAGCCAGTGACTCAAAAATAAAAAGGAGCTAAAATGGAATTTTAAAGATACCCATGGGAGGTGAAGAAGCTGGGGCCATTTGCTGCTATTTCCAATACAGAGAAGTACGATTAAGAGAATAGCAATCAAACTGCAATCAAAGCTGTGCAGTTAAATTCAAGGATCTTGCAATAGTTTGGGAGAGCTGCACTAAGGCATTTTCCTCTTGTGAGGAAGAGTCTTGGAGCTGTTCTAAAAGACAAAAGAATATTAATGTCCCTTCATTTACCTGTACTTCCCAGTGTTTAAGGCGCTCCCTCCCCAGGTGCTTGTTTTTTCTATCCTTCCATTGACACAAAATAAATGTGTCCCATTCCAGGAACTAAAACTATTGATATTTCTTTCCAATAATCCTTTACTTTCACCCAAACTTTTCATCTGGAAGAATCAGTCAGGAGCAAGAGGGACAAGAGGATTTTCATAAAACTTATAAAGACCCATTATGTCCCCATCTTTCAGCCTGTGGGGGCCAGTACAGGGGAGAGTATAGATGCCACGCAGGGCAATAAGTGCCCAACTGCTATACAGTGCTTCACCTGTGATTTCCCATGTGATTTTCTCTATCTCAGGAACTTTCACTAAGAGGGCCAGAGAGTGCCTTTATGGTCAAAACCCACTTCAAGCAAACTCTGACTTTTTACTGTCATCTCTGAAAGGATATAAGATTGGCTTGATAGAAGATAGTCCAGAACAAAAAGGTATCAGAAGTTGAGCTGTAAGAGGGCCAAGCTATTCCCATCCCTCCTTAACAAATATGTGTGCCTTCCCCTTATCTTCCAAGCTAACCAGCCAAAGTTCTATCGATTTTCAAGATTTCTGCCCACAGCAGACATAAATTTCCCTCTTTTTGCATTTGGCGTTGGTGAGTCTCTGTAATTTTTGTATGAAAAGGATCAGAACTTTCCTCTAACCCAGGGTGGATCTTAGCATTGGTTGTTATCATAGGATGGGGGTGAGGCTGACCATCGGGTCGACCCTCTAGCCCTCACCCCAAGGAGAGATAACAAGAATCAAGTCATGAACCTGCCTCCCGGTACTCAGCCTGCAGCCATCTCCCTAATTCCTCCTCAGTGACAGAGAATGGAGTGGAGGATAATTTATTGCTGGATTGAATAATATAGCTGTTATTAAATCCAAGGACTTCCCTCAAATCATGTTAAGTGAACTAAATGGACTGTGGAGAGGCTCTTGTATTTCCTGTTCCAGGAAGCCATGTTGTGTCAGTATTCCATCTTCGTCACTGAAACTGTCAAGAATTGTGAAGGGTCTACAGTTTTCCTTATTTGTTAGAAAACAAGTCAGCCTACCACAGTATCATAGATACTGGCAGAAGATATGAGACTCCTGGGCCAGAGACAAAGAACAGTTTATTAATCACAGCAATAGCAGCAGCCAGAGTAACAACATTTGTGCTGGTTCCCGAAGCCCTGACTCCCGTAGAGCAAAGCAACAGTGGCCAGCTGATGCCTGTACACTCAGTGAGTTGGGTTCCTTGAGAGGAACCTGTTTAGGAAACTCCGATCTCCCCGCCCCGCCCGGGAACTCACCTCCCTGAAGCTCAAGGAGGGCCCTGTTGGGGCCGATTTTGGCCCTAGTCTCACACCTTCCCATGAGCCATGGGGTAGAGTGACTAAACCCACTCAGCTCACGGCCCCACCCATGAGCTTCCTTCCACCCTATCCTTAATCTTTTCCGAAAATGCTGCTAGCAAACCTTCTCATCCTTTTTCCGGTGGGAGACATTGTCTTTATTATCATGATCAGCCAATAAATCCGTCCTCTGCCCCAGCGAGAGATGCTAAATTTCTCAAAACTATTTGCTATACCAATATCCTTGAAAAGATGGTCCAGAACAAAAAGGTATCAGAAGATAATCAGAAACATGAAAAGACTCATGGAGAATTCTAAAGTCACAGTGAACATTCTATGCGTGCACTACAATGTTTCTTAATTGAGTAATAAATGGAACTCAATTCCAGCTGTAGCCAGTTCTTCGAAGTTTTATCTATAGTTTGTAATAGTTCCTTCTGAGGAATATTAGATATACGTCGTTTTAAAAATTATTTCATTCCCTAGTTGACTTTTTTTTTCTTGAAACTAGGACTAGAAATGTCCCTTTAAGCCTCTATTTACACAAACACAAAATCATTAAATATAAATTTATATATATAATATATATAATTGGCCCATAAATATAATGGGCCAATTCATGGTCATGAATGTTAAATTAATTTTCATAGGCTTAGTACATACTTGCCTTTAGTATCAGAATGTTTAATATCAGAATGTTGAAGCACACTACCTTGCGTATAAGTCTTAAAGGGTCTTTGAACCATAACACTGGGAGGACATCATAAGTCATACACTTTTACTTGTACAGGTAATGATATTGGTGTGTTAAAAGGCCACGCTGCCAGGGTTCAAATCTACCACTTGACTTACGTCCATAGTCTTTTCAATTAATATCTCTCCTTCAACTGGTTTCAGGGGAATTTGTTAGGTTCCATCCTAGTCTGTGAAGCTTTTAAATTTGTTAGACCCTAACCACGGAAAAGAACATGGAAATGAAAGTATTATGTAGCAAATTGTCTTATATATATGCAGACTTCTTAGTTAACTGAGTAATAAATTGAATTCAATTCCAGGTGCAGCCAGTTATTCCAAGAATTTTCTGAAATTAGTTTACAACAGTTCTTACTAAAGAATATTATATATATGCATTTTTAAATTCCCTAGTTGTTCAAATTTTTTCGTTGAAATTTCAGTTTCTGTTTTGCACTTTGTAGCTTTTTCTTCTATTTTGTTGAACTGGAAAGAGCGATTCCTAGGATTCCATTTTAATTAAAGGAAGTTATTTCCAATCAACACTTCACAAAATACGTTTTCTTATTTTGTGGACTGAGGAATCCAAGAAAATACCGAGTAACAGCAAAACTGGGGGACCTTAAGTTAATCACATAGCTGAACTCTGTGGCTACTGGCATTCCATGGATCGTCTCGCAATCAATTCTATCCAGAACTAAGAATCACGGCAGAACCCCAAGCCTGCTCGCCAGCCTGAACTGGGTGATAGTTGAGAAAAAACACCCCCCACTTCTGTGCAGCAAACGGCGGCTACTCAGAGTAACTGCAGTCTGTCTCCAGGTTTAGGGGCCAGGGATGCACCTGCTAGACAGCAGAAACTCAAGAAAGGGAACCAGCAACCGCTTCTAAACAGGAGGACGAGGGAAGAAATGCTCACCCAGGGAAACTCCGCGACTCCCACACACACCCCCACCTTCCACCCCTCTGGCAGCTCGGAGCCCGCCCACCGGAAGTAAAACTGAGGAAACGCTACTTCGAAGGAGTGGGCTGACGTAAGCGCGCCGACTTCCGGCCCCGTCCTTCCGGAGATGGGTGGTCCTGGGATAGGGAGGGGAGGCGGAGCGGAGGCGGGACTTGGGGCTGGTTGAGGCTCTGGTGGGTAGGTGGGTTCAGACCGAAGGGACTACGGGTCGGCGTTGGGCTCAGTGGACTCGAACAAAGGGCTCTCGGGCAGGGACTCGGCACGGCGTTTTCTGACGGATAGCTGAGCGGCCGATCGCGGCTTCTCCGCCAACCAGTGCTGTCGCCGCGTGGTCCCAGTCGGCTTCTCCTTGGTTCCCCACGGCCAGCGCCGCGGTGGGGGGCCCGGCGCAGCGGCACCTGCTGCTGAGGGAACCCCGTGGCCCGCTCAGGTGCTCATGATGGGGCTGATCTTCGCTAAACTGTGGAGCCTCTTCTGTAACCAAGGTGAGAAGGATGGAGCTGCGCAACGGCTCGAATCCGAGGCAGAGGGTCTAGCCGCCGAAGGGGACAGCCGAGGGGAGACAGGTTTCTAGGTGGACACAAACGTTCTGAGACTCAGAGAAGTGACTTAGTCGAGGAGGTGGGTAGAAACTCACTATTTTAGGCTGGAAGAAGGTGCAACGTGATGGTTGGGAGAAATGGAATGTCAGAAGAGGGGGCATTTGGTGTCCCTGGATCCAAACCAAGAATTTGGGGATTTTAGCGAAGGAAAGCGGAAAGCACCTAATGATACCCGGAGGCACTTGGAGGGCCTTTTCCATCTCTATTAAGCATCCTAAGTCTTGCCCCAGGATAAGTGTCCACCCAGAAAGCAATCAACTTTCTTTTTTTAATTACTAATGCTGCTTTGTTTTGCGCCCTGCTATTTAAGCCAGTGCGCCTTCACGTTCTCTGATTTCGCCTGCTTTCCAGGACTCCGGAATGAGTTGTCCTATTGAGATACACCGGTTTCTGGAAATCTTCGTCCTAAACCCTTTATTCCTTTCTTCGATGTTGGAAAACGAAATGCTTTTGGTTCTATGTAGGATATTGCGTATCCGTAATTAGTCTAGAACTGGTTCTCAGACGTCTAAAAGTTGCAAGTCCAAAGGGCCAAGAAGTTGTAAAACCTGTTCTGAGTCAGAGTGAATGAGATGTGATGGCTTCTGAGCAGAGAAAATACCCAGACAAAAAGGGCCGGGAATAGGTAAAGTTTTAGGCATTCTTTTAACGGAGTGTTTTCTCAGTAACTGAAACCAGTTTTAAAACTCAAAATAGTTTCATTTTGCATTTAATACCCGGGCGTAATAAAAGCCAGTGTTTTATGATGATACCAATTTGTTACTGCTAAGGCGGTATTTTTTCTCTGGATTTAAGAAGTTATGAACAGAATGAAATGGTTTTAGTCACTTGTTCCGTAGGTCGATAAGAATACTAAAATAGTCTTTTTCAAGGTTACAAGTTAATAAAGATATATGCATACGCATATACACGTATACACATGTGTATAAACGAAATTACTGCAGATAGCACTTACCAAGTGATTTCAAAGTGGCCAGAGTTTAACTCCATATAGATATTATCCATACATTTAATACATTTTTTTCCGTAGTTTATATTTTCTAATCCTTGTTACATGAATTTACTATGTAAAGAAGCTTTTTAAGACATGTTTAAAAGTATAAAGATGAATAATCACCTGCTTATCTTTTCCCAGAGTTTAAGAAATAAAACATTACCAAAGTCGTTGGTCCTCCCTGTGTAACTTGTCCCATTCCCTTTTCTCTCCTCTCTGTTTTATTACTGTTGTTTATCTTTTTGTTTTTGGTGGGGTTTTTTTTAGGCTTTCTTAATCAGACTAGAAGGGAATGAAGGATGTAGAGGGAAAATTCGGCAGATGATGAAAGACATTCATGGGCTACTCCTGTAGTCACATAATTGTTTAGTCCTCTTAAATCCCCATTACTGTTGAGAATTTTTCTTTCCCTTTAACTTCCTTGTTGAAAATTTAGAACTACATAGTGGTTATTCTGTCATTTTATTCCCATTTATTCATGCAACTAACAAAAATTTAGTCATAGGCCATAACCCAGTCATCAGAGTTAGGCCTAGGAGACGCAAAGGTTAAAATACAGAAAAGTTACATATAACTTGCTCTCAAAGTACTCAAGAATCAGTAAATGAGACAGGTTGGGGAAAAAAAAGATGCAGCATGGTAAATTATTTCACAGGTATGTATAAAAGCATGGTGATGGTCAACAAGAAGGAAGCGATTAATTTTTTCCCAGGTGGTTCCTGGAAGACTTTACAAAAAAAGGTATACTTGGACTTTAGCAATAAGTAGGTGTTTACAAGGCATGCTATGTTATTCTAGGCAGAAGGACTAATACGCAAATGGGAGAGGAATGAAATAGTTTGGTGCATTGAGGGAAGCTGAAAATAGTTTAGTTTGGCTGTATTTTAGTTTGCCTGTGGGGGAGTTAGAGGAGATGAGGTTGGAGAGGTAGCTAGGAGAACCAGATCACAGAGGGCCTTGTGTGTAGACTAAGACGTTGAACTGCAAGCCATGGGAGCCGCGCCATTAGAGTTTGGTCATGTATGTTGTTTTTAAAGCAGGGGAATAATGTGATCAGATTGATACTTTAGTCCTGTAGTTTTACTTTCTATATGTATCACCTGACAATCTCAGCATTTTCCATTTTTACCACTGTGACACATCTAATCCAGTGATACTCACATCACTCAGTCTTGGTCGCATAGTATGCCCAACGCCCCACCTCAGATCAGTTAAATCAGAATGGGGTGGAGCGCCCTGGGCATCAATGCCAAGATGACTCAAATGTACAGGCAGAGTTGACGACGGCTTATATTACCTTAAATACTCCTTTCCCTTATCTTTCTTCCAACATTTTTTCCCTGTAGTATTTTAGAGCACCAAGCATCTTCTCATAAATTTGATACCTTTCTGGGAATAAGTATACTAAAAGCATGTATCGTCTAAATAAAGCTGTTACAAACTACGTTCTTAGTCTCTGTGATTTTGTATTGCTTGATTTTAAGCTAGAAGACATTACTTCAATGCACGTATCAGTTGAAGGAAATAATTTCAATCTGATTATCTTTTTAGACATTATTGTATATATCTTTGTGTTTGTTTATGTGTGTTGTACAGGCATACCTCAAAGATATTGTGGGTTCGGTTCCGGACTACCAAAATAAAGCGAATACTGCAATAAAGCAAGTCACACAATTTCTTTTGGTTTCCCAGTGCATATAAACGTTATGTTTAGGCTATACTGCAGTCTATTAAATGTGCAATAGCATTATGTCTAAAAAACAATGTACATAACTTAAGAATACTTTATTGCTAAAAATTGCTAACTATCATCTGATAGCACAGGGTTGCCACAAACCTTCAATTTGTAAAAAACGAAATATCTGCGAAGTGCAATAAAATGAGGTTATGCCTATATAAAATACATACGTGTATATCTATCTTTAGATTCACCTCAGAAGTTGAGCGTTCCTTTTTTAAAACTTTTTAAACTTTCATAGACCTTGGTCTTTTTCTGTCAGTTATTTCTTGTTTTATCCAGAATTAAGAATGAATGGAATATGATTTTAATTGTAGTTCATTTTCAGAACCAAAAACAATGACATTTTAACTTAATTTCATTATCTCATCATTTCTTTCTCATTGGTGAATTTCATGGTATCATTTTGAGCACTGATATCCAATTTGTATGTCATCGTATTGTTCTTCACTTCTGATGGCTTACATCTGATGTCTCCTGTTAGTATTCTGCTCTTAATTCTGTTCTTTTTGCTAGTTTCAAACACACCAAACTTAAACTTACCACTGTCTGCTCCCTGTTTTCCAGAACCCGCTTTATTCGTACCTTCAAATGGTTCAGACTTCTGATCAAATGTCACTCCTCAGAGAGCCCTTTCCTTCCCTGACCACTCTTACCTCCCCGACATTCAGTCTCTATGTCTTAACCCTTTGTTTTTCTGAGTAATGTTTATCACTACATGTAATCATATGATAAGTTTATTTGTTCACTTGTCTGTTTCAATAAACTCCTTGAGGCATGAACTTTGTCTTATTCGCTGTTGTATCCCCATTACAAAAGCTTTTGTTCAATTTTTTGTTTTGTTTTTCAAACATAAAAATTTTATATCGAAGTAACACATACATATTCTTTTTTTTTTTTTTTTTTTTTGTAGTATGCGGGCCTCTCACTGCTGTGGCCTCTCCCGTTGTGGAGCACAGGCTCCGGACGCGCAGGCTCAGCGGCCATGGCTCACGGGCCCAGCCGCTCCGCGGCATGTGGGATCTTCCCGGACCGGGGCACGAACCCATGTCCCCTGCATCGGCAGGCGGACTCTCAACCACTGCGCCACCAGGGAAGCCCCATATTCTTTTTTAAAAGTTATATAATGCTAAAGTCAGAAAATGATGTGTGTTCGTCAGATCTTTTTAATCTCTTAACTTTTTTCCCAGCATATACTTCCACATTTCTGGATAATATACGTATGTGGAAATTTTAAACACTGTAATTTTTTTTTTAAGAATTGAGATATAATCAACAAATAACATTATATTTGTTATCCCAGTAGAGTATTTTGACTTAATCCACACTCTGTCTTTTCATTTTTGTGACTATAAAGTTTTGTTACTACCGAGCCACAATGTGCTATAATTATGTTTCCCTTTTTTCTACAGCTTTTTCCCCACTAGAGTAAATAATTATATCTCATTGCCTTAGTTTTCTTTGTACATTTGGCTAAGTCATTTCGTGCCATCCAAAAGCTCTCTGTACAGTTTACACACATCACACCTATCAGATGATTTATCCTTCCTACCCGCCCCCTCAGTATTCCATCCTGCTCCAAATTGGACCTGTTTTTCCTCTGTGCCTGCCACACAGCTGTTCTGGACTTGTCTTTGCTATCATTCTAGGAATTTCCTTTGCTTTTCTGTTTTATTAGAACTTATGTTTTTCTTGCTTTACTCTTACTTTGATGAAATACATCCTTCAGAAATTTCCTGCAAAGTTGCCCAAAGTGGTCATTTTTTTTGTGATTCCAAATATCTGAAGATATATTAGTCTGTCCTCACTTTTGATTTATAATTGGGCTGGATATAGTTAAGTTGAAAACGTTTCTTCCAGAATTTTGAAGGTACTGTCATTGTCCTCCAGCTTCCAGTGTTGTGTTAAGACCAGTATCATTCTTTTCTGATTTTTTTCCCTCTCTTTGTAGTAGATATTAGAATTTTCCATTTACCCCTGGTATTTTTAAATTTGAAAGAGGTGTGCCTTGTTGTGTCTTCATTCATTGGACCTTTTCAACACAAAGTTGCACCTTTTTCCATTGTAGGAATTCTTTCCTTCCTTCATCCCTCCCTCCCTCCCTTCCTTTCTTAAACTTAGGATTTCTTCCTCTACTTTTCTGGAAATCTTATTGGTCATATGGCACTAAATTGATTATCAATTATCCTTTTCCATTTTTCTGGCTCTTTTTGTTTGAGTTCTGGAATATTTCCTTTGTCTTCCAATCCTATTGACTATTTTCAGCTATCATAATTCTAATTTATAACAACTTTTTATTTGCTAATTTTTTTTATTCTTGTGGCGTTGCTTCATAATGCTATGTCTTCTAAGTATCTTAGTTGGGTTTTTTTTTTCTGTTTCTATTTATTTTTATATTAGCCCTTCACACTGGAAGCTTTCCCCATAGATCTGTTATAAGTAATTCCATGCATGAATATACCACAGTTGTCTATTCATTTGCATCATGATGAGTTATAATATTGTGAAACTGTTAGATTGTTTTCTAAAGTGGTTATACCATTTGTATACTTTCACCAGCAACATTTGAGGCTTCGTTGCCAGTATTTTAATTTTAGCTATTCTGTTGGATGTGTACTGTTATTATCTCATTTTGGTTTTAATTTGCATTTCTGTGATGATTTTTGGGTGTTAAACACTTCTTCACGTGCTAATTGGCCATTTGTATATCTTCCTTTGCAAAATGTTCAAATCCTTTGTCAGTTTTTTTTTTGGGGGGGGTGTCAAAAAAGTTATTCTTTATAATTATTTCTATATCCCGGAATTGAGTCTTTTGTCAGATATGTTTTGTGAATATACCCCCATCCCCACCCCCAGCCTGTGGCTTCCCTATTCATTTTATTAATAGCGATTTTTGCTGAGTGGAAGTTTTTGGTTTTGGTGAAGTCTTAATTTCTCTATATATTATTTTTGTTAATGGCTGTTACTTTCTGTGTCCTGTTCCTTTCATCTAGAAGCTTTAGCTTTTATGCTTAGGTCTGTGAGCTATCTCAGATTATTTTGAGGTTATGATGTGAATAGGGGTTGGGCTTCATTATTTTTTTACATGGATAGCTGCTTGTCCCAGTATAATTTACTGAAGACTTTTCTTTACCAGTGAGTTACTTTGGAGTCTTGTTGAAACTCAGATGATTCTTATCTCTAGACTTTCTCTTCTCTTGTAGTGACTTCATGGTAAATTTTAAAGGTGGTGTCAGTCCCATCTTTGTTTTGTTAAATCTTTTCAAAGAAAAGATTTTAATTTTCTCTATTGTTTCTCTGTTTTCTAATTTACTAATTCTTGTTGTTTATTTCCTTCCATCTGCTTACTTTGAGTTTGCTTTACTCCCCTCCCCCACCTTCTTAAGGGTTAGCTGGGTGTCATTGTTTTTGTTTCTTTTTCCTTTCATATATAAACAGCTGTAAATGTTCCTCTTAAGTACTGCCTTAGCTTTATTCCATAGATTTTAATATATTGTATTTCATTCAGTTGGAAACATTTAAAAAATTTTTTCTTTTTAATTTCTTCTTTGAACTATGGCTTATTTATGAGTATTGTTATAGTTTCCACATATTTTTCTTGATAGATTATTTTTGGTTTCAAATTTAATTCCATTGTGGTCAGAAACATGCTCTGTAAGCTTTCCTTTTTTTTCCCCCCAAATTTATTGAGACTTTCTATAGTTCATCTAAATGGTCTGTTTTGGTGCATATACCATTTGTGCTTGAAAAGAATGTGCATTCTGCATTTGTCTGCAATGTTCTATAAATGTTTATTAGGTTAAGGTGGTTGTTAATATTGTTTAGATATTTTATATCTTTATGTGTATCTCTTATAGAGAGCATATGTTGGGATCTTGTTTATTTTGTCTAGTGTGAAATTCTCTCCCTTTTAATTGGAATGTTTATCCAATTTATTAGTGTGCTTAGATTTATGGCATGGTGAAATGTTAAGGTATACTGTTTTACCATTTGTTTTCTGTTTGTCCCATCTGTGTTTGTTTTGTTACTACTCTATTCTTCCTTTCCCACTTTCTTTTGGGTTGACTGTTAATTTTTTTAAGAATTCTATTTTAATTAATTTATTGACTTTTTAAGCAATTCCTTTTCACATTATTTTTATGGTTCTTCTAGGGATTGCAACATGCGTTCTTACCTTTTTGCAGTCTACTTAGAGTTAATAATGTAACACTTGTAAAGTGTAAGAACCTTGAAACTGTATATGTAATTGCATACTCTCCTCCCTTGTCGTTTATAACCGTACAGCTTACATGTTATTTGTATTGTATCTACATATGTTATAAACTGCACAATACAGTGTTACAATTTTCGCCATAGACAATCACATGTTCTTTAAAGTTTTAAGAGAGGGTAAAATTTTCTCTTATATTTACCCACATTACTATTTTTCATGTTTTGAATTTCCATCTTGTGAATTTCCTTTCAAGCTGAAGAACTCTACCATTTTTGTAGTGTGGTTTTGCAGGTAAATGAATTCTCTTAGTTTTCTTTTATCTGAAAATGTCTTTTTTTTCCCTTCATTCCTGAAATGTATTTTTGCTGAAAATAGCATCTTGGGTTGATTTTTTTTTTTTTAACTTCATAGGCCTTTAATTTCTTTATCTGTAAAATATGCAAGGTGGCCCAGGTCAGTAGTTCTGTGCATTTTTGGAGACCTGGGTTCCTCAAAGTTGCCATATAGGTAACACATTTGTTGATGAAGAAGTGGGAGAGAAGGAGTAGATCCCACGTTCTGCGGTCTCTTCTAAGCTATGATATTTTGTGATTCTATAATTAGTATAATATAAGACAGAGTTTTATATAGCTCTCCTTTTTCTTTCTTTTTGTTCTCTCCAAGAGGCAGACTGCTCCTCGTTGCTGTCCAGGCCTTCAGGACTCAGATTGTGACATCATATCCTCTGACATTTTACTACCTGCCTATTGCAATAATGCAAACTTATTTTCTGTAAACGCAATATTTCCAATTTTAAGTCACCAGATTTGGCATAGGGCATTTTTATTTGTTTAGTTATATAGTTGTTTACATACTCTGTGTTCACATAGGGCTTGTTCTCATTATGTAACAGTTTTAGTGCAGGTATTATGTATCTAGAAGGTAGCAATCCCTATTTCATGATATTTGGGTGGCTATCTTATATCTCAAAATTAAAAGTTAGTCATTTTGTCATACATTTTAACAATATCCAATTTTAACATGATAAAATAAATGTTAACATATTATTTCACAGTTTATTAACACTGCCAGTATTTAGTGCTTCTCTAATGCTTTTCTCATGTTAGTCTGTTTTCATTGTTTGGTATTCTGTACTAAAACTACAAATTCTGTTTGTTTGGTTTCTGTACTAAAACTACAAACTGAGTTTATAAAAAAATTTTTTTTAATTGGATAAAGGGAGAAACTTTTTTTTCTTGTTTTTTTCTTCTACTTATTTTTTTTGAAGTTCCTTTTTCATCATTTTTCTTGTTAGCCATTTAACCTGTATTTGTCTACAAACAAGTGAGCTTACTAATTTGCTTTGAAGCTTCATCCTGTAAAGGCATGTCTTCATGCCTTCCCTAAAAAAAGAAAAAGAAAAGAAAAGTAAAGCCAACTTTTAAGGAAATCCAAGAGAATAAACACCAAAGCCAAGCCAATAGAGAAACTTATGTGTAAACATTTGGTCAAAATTAAACGAAAGCTCTGTGATGGGACCTTTTCCTTCATTTGATGTAAATAAACTTGCTTTGTGTTGGGCTCTGGAGATGCATCATTAGTAACACTGGAAATACTCTTCTCATACCTTTGTTATGAGGAGAGGTGCAGCTTGGTCTCCTGGAAGAGATTTCCCATGAAATAAGATGCCCAAACTGACCATCTTGTGGTGTGCAGACACACTTTTAAAACATTTGGATTCCTTATAACTCTGATTCTTATGGTAATGCTTAACCCAAAATTATTTAGCTATCCACAAATCATCTTAAATTGTACACACCCCGTCCCCAACACACACATTCCTACCCCTAAGCATGGTCAGCCTATTACTCTAACATCATATTTTTTTAAATAATGCGATTGGTAAACATTGGGAAAAAGTAAGTTTTCTATAATTACACTTGTGAAGTCCATTCTAAATAAAGAATTTAGTATTATCCATGTTATAGTTTGCCCTCTTTAAGGTTAACTGAGAAATAACTGTTTCAATCCATCAACTAAATATTTTGTTTTCATGGAGAGTAATTTGAAGAGTTGGAAGTTAAGAATATATGGCTTAGATATACATATTGAGGAGCAGTTGAAGTTGTAAAAGTATACAATTGTATAATTTTCTCCTCATAACTTTAGAAATTTCAATTTTAGTGAAATGGAAATCTCTGCTTCCTGCTCTGTAAATAAAAATGATGTTAAAACATTTCATGTTCTTCTTAGTGGCAGCAATTCACAATGTGACCTTTGGCATAAAGCCTTTCTCACCTTAATTTGAGACTGACTTGAACCATACTGATATATTTTGAAAGTTTTTTTTTAACCTATTAGATAAATACATAATAAAACCATCTTTCCACATCTGCTTTAGTTAATTATGACAGGCAAAGGAAATTGTTTTATCAAAGCTACTCTATAGGAAATCACTCTGACAGTTACATAGCTTAGTTGATCTTTTGTGTTTCAGTACATAAAATAAGATTTATATATGGCCTGTTGATTATGCCCAACCAGAAAGACAGCAGTACAGAACAAGCACCCCTGTGTCATGTTTTTCAAGCATGAGGGCCCCCTTTTAACATCAAGTAATATGCACTACGGTGTGATCGTAGTTATGCTTTTGGTATGTATTGATGTGAACATTTGATAGAGCACTGTGATTCAATAATACCTTCAAGAAACTTTATACTTGATTAATCTAGACACCACTTGGGGACATTTAAAGCAACATATTAATTTTATTTTCAATAAAAGGAGAATATGTGTCACTTTCCATATTTTTCTCATTGTTCCTTGAATAGGTAAAAACTTTACTAACATTTGTGAACTGAATGAAGTCTTTGGTCACTGACATACTCAAGTAGCAGCTAAGTACAACAGAGGCATTTGAAAAAAGAAGGAAGAATTACAGTTGTGCATAGAGTACAAACAGCTTTTATTTTGTACTTGGTTTTTTAGTAAATGCTCTTTGAACTTGATTTTACTCTTATTGTATAGATAATGTTAAAGACATTTTTCAAAGAAAAGATTTAAAATAAACTTCTGTTTATTTCATGCTTTTAAGCACTTAGCTGTTCCTTTACTGTTACTTTTTTATATAAACTCAATTTTAACATCAGAAGATAGGTCTCAGTTTACCTGAAGGATAGATATACCTACTTCATCATAAGACAGAGTTGAAATTTTGTGTTTTGTCTTAATTCCTAAACTTGCCTATCAATGAGAAGGACAAGTCACCTTAAAAAACCTTAAGTTAATCAAACATTTGAAACTTTAATGAAATTCATACTCTATCTACATTCAGGGTTTGTCATACCTGACTTAGTTTAAACTGGGGACCAATCTTTCAAAATGATGCATTATTTATGAGTTTTACCATCACAGGCCTTCAGTACTGTGATCATCATTATAATACAAATGTGAAGCCAGGGGCAGGCATGTTTGAAAATGGCCCTGGTGTTCACTTGAGTTCAACAATGATGGTACTATCTGGTACTATCTTTCCATTCCCTCCTCCCAGCAGGAGTATCTGCACCCAGGTTGAGATTACCTTTATACTAGTGGCTTCCTTCTCAAGCCGCTGGGACCACGTGGTCTCCAGATCCTGGGTAGGTGGAGTTTCCAGCTGTCACCAAAATTTCACCAAAATTTAGAATGTTTGTTCCTCCACTGGTAAGAGTGCTCTCATTCTTACACTGTAAGGGACAGAAACAGGGCAACACTTCGATTGGCTCTGTTAGAAATTAGGGGATACAAATCAAAAGAGTCAGAAAGAGAGAAGGATAATGAGTCATAATAAGCAAACAAGTTTTGTTTCTTTTTTACAAAGTAGCTCCTGCCATAGTGAAAATAGCCCTTCCAGAGGACCATGTCATTTGTCCTGCATTAATATAGACAGTGCCTACAGCATGCAGGTCATGAGAAGATAGAAAGATGGTTTGTCATATAAGAACTTGTCTGTGAACTATGGCTCCTCTTTTTGACTGATGCAATATTGATACTTTAGGAATATCAGCTGATATTTGATTAGATGTATAATCAGAATTTTGATATTCATCAGAGGTTAACAGGAGCAGCAGGGATCTGGTATGAAATGTGTCAAATTCACTACAAATCAGTTGATTATGTGCAGAGGTTCTTATGGTGACTTCCTTGCATACCCTGCTGAGCTTCCCTAGTAACTTTTTAAGCATTTTGTCCTGGGGAAGAGGAATCTTCAATATATTCCGTACAGTTTAAAATCTAGAAAAGATGACCTCTGAGTTCTAAGGATGTTTCAAAATGTCTACCAAGTAACAGAATAATTAGATGGGCCTTAAAAATCCTTAGGAAAGAAATGATACTTTTAGCCCATGGCACCAGAGGAGGGAACTGAAGAGGTTTTTGTTGTATACAAAGAGTGGAAACAGTATCTGCTTAAAAGAGTTATAAAACCCAGATTGAAAAAGCCTTGAAGACTAAGTAATTGCTTATTTATCTGTAAATTAATGGAAGGAATGAAAACTGGTTGAAATTATGTGTCTTATTATTGACAGGGAAAACTCTTTAGTTTTATGTTTTCAATTGTATTTTAAAGTGAAAAGAAAAAATCTTGGTACATTTAGGTAGGAAGACATCTGGCTGTAAAAACAACTTGATAAAAAGCTAATGTGATTGGTAGGGCAAGCAGGTGTGTAAAACACTTTTTTTTTTTTTTACTTACATTTTAAGTCATAATATCTCGTCAAGTTTAGTATTTGGGTTTTTCCCCCCAAATTCAGCAAAAGTGACAAAGTTCTCTTGTGCCTCCCTCTTAGCCATCTCCCTCATTCTTTTATAAGAGATAGATAGAGAACACCATAATAGATTGCCTCACTTAAGGCAAGTAGCCTTGACATCATGAAGTTCTCTTTATTTCTGGTATCTTATTCCAGGAATAAATATCCAGTGAATGATTCTCATTAGAGAGCTAACTAATAATCATTGTTGAAAGCATGTAATTGAAGTATGCAGCAGTATTAAATGCTTATGGTTTGCTTTCTTTTTGTAGAACACAAAGTAATTATAGTGGGACTGGATAACGCAGGGAAAACCACCATTCTTTATCAATTGTAAGTATGGGTGTTTATTTAAACAGTTTTTATTATTTTTGTTATTGGAGCTAATTTTGTATCATTAATAAGAATGAGATACCATTATAATATAATGGGAAAACTTAAACACATGGTTTTGTGTTTTACCAAACACAAAATTTATTAAAAAGTAAGGTAAACTGTTGTATGTTTGGTACAGTCAAAAACACTCATCTTTTCCAGCCTTGAAAGAAAAAATTAATATTAAACTAAAAATAAATGAAGCACACATTCTAGTGCTGGAAGGAAGGAATAAAGTACATTTCGCTTAGTTCTTCCCCCTCTGAAGTCCATGTAAATAGACTGATATCGATCTAGGAAGCTATTGTTACTCTCCTAATAGTTCTGGAATTCTTTAACATACCCAGACTTGTCAAATCAAAAGAAATGCAGAGCGCCCCTGAAAATATTGCTTTGGTAGCTTGCGACAGGAAGAGGCTTGAGACTTTCAGAGAAATACATTAATACTTGAAGGAAATTTTTTAACAGCCACTTGTGAGACCACCTCCCATTATCCTTTCAGTGCCAATGAAATGATCCTTGTTAAACAGTGGAAATGGATCTGTGTCCCAGGCATTTAACAAATAGTTATAAAATACAGTGCTCCATTGTGTGTCTTATCTCTTCCCACCTCATCTTAAGTACATCAGCTGACAGCTCTCCAGAAATACTTCACTTAAGCAGTGCTTAATGTTTTTTTCAGCTACCCTGCTAAAAAGCCACAAATTTATGGCTTCTCGTTTCAGAGTTGAATAACTACTTGTTTTTCTTTAAAACATTCATTCATTGGCCATTATGTAATTTAATATGACACAGCCTTTGGACATTAGAAATAAACATTTCAGAAACCTGTCATTGTTGAAATAATTTTGCACACAGCTTCAAAAATACATATATTAAACCCAAGGGAGAGTTGCAGGCTTCTTCCAACATAGTACTGACATGTTATAGGCAAATATGTATTTGTTGAATTAATTAATGTAGCTTAACCAATGAATATGATAATACATGTGATATGAGCATCAGTGTTCTAAATAAATTTTCATTTGCCCATAGACTGTAGTTTTGGTTAATAGGCATGCACTGATTTTTATGGTTGAGCTAAATGTCTTTTCTCACATAGACAGTCTTTAAAATGATAGCCTACTATTCAGTGGTTACTACTTTGCAAGTGTTGATGACACAGTCACCTGGAAACTTGCTCTTTCAGGATGGGGGATTGGTTCTGCTCTAACCGATAACAGGGCATGGGGTTATTGGCATTTTGGCCATGAAAATGCAAACTCGCACCACGCCGTTCCCTTCTATCCAGATCAAGCCTGTAGTTTATTCCATTAAAAGAACAAAAAAACTGCCTTTCTTCAGGAGTTGTTCTTTGTCTAGGTATTTGTTTGCACAAATGTTCTCCAAGGTTCTAGTTTTGTTGCTAGTGATTACCATCATTGGTGCAGGTAAGGAAGGTTGATTCGTATAAAAACACAGAGATAAAACTTGCTTCAGGTTCTCAAGATTTATAAAAGAGTTTTTATGGTGTCTGTCTTTTAACAGCTTAATGAATGAAGTGGTTCATACATCTCCAACCATAGGAAGCAATGTTGAAGAAATAGTTGTGAAGAACACTCATTTTCTTATGTGGGATATTGGTGGTCAAGAGTCACTGCGATCATCCTGGAACACGTATTACTCAAACACAGAGGTATACTAAAGTTACTTCCGAATTTGAATGAAAAGAACTAAGGGGTAAACCCAGAAGACAGGCTGTACATAAGGCATAGTGACAGTTCCCTTTTAATAAGATCGTTTTTTGTAAGGAATTTGAGGTTTTCAAATAAAAGAAAAAAGGCAAGTCAGGAGAGTAATGGGAGCTATTATTAGTGGAGTGCTTACTGTTGTCAGGCTCTCTCAATTCATCCTCAGGGCAATACTATAATATCTCCATTGTTGGAGAAAGCAGACACTAAGATAAATTATATAACCTTTCCCAACTTCATAAGAGGCCCTACTTAGTTAGAGGAGGAATAAAATATTTAAAGCATAATTTAATATAGGATTTTCAAATAACATGAATTGCACATTCAAATTTTTGGTGAGATTATAATTAAAAAGCAAATGATTTGCAAGCCATCCCCCTAGCATTCTTTGTCACTTATTTTCATCATTGGAGTCAACCCAGGGCACAAATCTGGAATATCTTCTATATCTGTTTTTATTTCTTCTCAGATTTTTTTTTTAAACCGTGCAGTGCTAGTGAGAGAGGTTTATCTTCAGGAATACTAATACACAATTGCATCTATAATTTTTCTTTACAAAGAGGTACCAAACCAATTACTTTTTCTATAATGAAACCTCTTAAAAATTGAGGTTTTTTTTTTTTTTTTGAGGGGGATTGCGGAGGAGGTGGAAGTGTTGATGCAAGGAATTTTTGGTGAATAAGTTGCCTTTTAAAATAAAAAACATGTATTCCTCTAGATTTATATTGTAATAGCCTATGTGTATGTGTGTATATATTCCAGTGCAGTGTATGACTGGTCAAACCAGATGGCATATCATAGATAATCAGCAGCTGTGGCAGCACTTAATTTTTTTTCTATTTGCAGGGGAGAATAGGTTGGTAAGCTAATATTTATGGTTATAGGTTAGTTTAATATATATTTCTACAGTAAAATAATGTTCTGAAACTAAAATGTGTTAGAGAGTGAGGGAAGAACAACATTTTGGCATAACTTGTTATTTTTTCAGAGCTCAGAATTAACCCCAAGTGTGAAAAGACCAGTTATCTTTGGTGAATAGGTCAAAGTTGGTTCTAACTGATCCCTGTATATTGATAGCATTACTAAATGGTAGTTTTTTGAAATTGTCAACACTCTAGAAGATTTCACATGGGTCCAGAAAGACGTACATTGTTAGTGACGCCATTAATATGAAATGTTCTTATAAATGATTTCTACAAGAATATCAGAAATACTACAAAGATCCTTTGACCTTTCATGTAGCACACCAGCATGGCACATAGCATTTGCAGTCTTAGATTCCAGGTAGGGATCTTACCTATGTGGTGTTTCTCTGACCACTTTGTTCACCCTACTAATCTTGCTTCTTAAATTCTTTGCATGGAGGCATCATCCAAAAGCTGAAATGTCTCCCTTTTAATACAGCAAGTTACAGTTGTTGACTAATTTCTGACATCTTCCTCTCATTAACTTACAGAGTTACTTCCCCATATTCTGTCTATTCTGACTTTGCCATGTTTCTTATATTTATCCCCTCTATTTTCTTTCCTTTTATCCCTAAGCCCTTGTTAGTTTATATTCAGGTTACTCTAGTTGTCTCTTTCCCTAATTGTAGTCATTTGAACAATCTTGATTCTACCCTTCCTGTCTGTTTATTTTACTCACTCCTATAACCCTCAAAACCATTTAATCTCATTTCTTAACTTTTTCTTCTGCATAAAATGTTCAATTTAGGGGCCCTTTCGCACTGTATCTTCTTATTTTTCTTATCAAAGATGCTTTATTTTGAATGTGTAACACACCTTTTTTCATTTACACCATTAACAATAGCTTTCTCCTGTTCTCTTTGTGCTCTTCTTTAATTTCACCTGCATCTTCTTTAGAGCATTATTAACACCCAAGTATATATGTTTCTATTTAGCACAGTTTTCTTGCCTTTTTATTGTTGATATTTTATGTAAAAATGTCTTATTCATTAGTTGTTTTAAAAATGTGTTTCTCTTTTTCTTTGAAACTAACTTCTTTCTAATAGGCAGGAGACTGTCTTAAATAATTATTGTTTGCTTGAATGACTACAGAGTACTTTTAAGTTTTAGTGAAAATAAATTACTGTGACTTTCTTTTTAAAAATTACTTTTTTTAACCTGCATTTTAAAAGAAATCTTAGTACATATTAGGGCGTATTATATATTCAAACATCACCTTTTCCAGCATGGTTTTTATTTGTTGAAGTTGTGAGTTATTTTTCTTATTAACATTTGGATTTTACTGCTTGATGTGATTCAGTATAATATAAACTCTTTATGATGAAAAAGCAGTGGACCATTTTATAGTGATGATGTTGTCATAATAGAAAGTACTTCTAGCACTTAGAGTAGTTTTGCAGAAAACTTCAACATCCCATTTAATTTTCTTTCTTTTTACTTGTCTTCTAGTTCATCATTCTTGTGGTTGACAGCATTGACAGGGAACGACTAGCTATTACGAAAGAAGAATTATATAGAATGTTGGCTCACGAGGTAAATTTTGAAAAGCAAACATAAAACAAATGGAGTAAGGTATCTGTACACTGGTTTACCTTTTTCACAAAGATCGATGTCCTCTGCTGTTGATTATTTCATCATTAACAAAGTTTTATATATCAAATTGATGAAAGTCATGAGGTCAAAAATTTTTAATACTTTTTCAAACTTAAGAAAACCCAACACATTAATTTGGAGACATACCATTACTGAAAATATTTTTCTAAGTTAAAACTTTTTAGTCATGCCTTTAAAAGTCTGATAAATTGAGGCAAGAGAAAGGAAAATTTAAGGTTGTTTTCCTCCCTACAGTTTATAATAACTGAAAATTCTTTAGTGAATAATTTGGGATCACTTAATTCTAAATAGTTCATATATACGAAAGACTTAGATAATAAAACACATTCATGCACCCACTAGTCAACATAAGATATTAATTATCTTATGAGACCTCTTCAATCTGATTTCCTTCCCTTGTCTCTCAGAGAATCCGAAAAGAATTCCACCATCCTAAAAGTAGTGATTATTATTCCTGTGTGTATTTTTATCTTTTTACTACATTTTTATGTACTTGTCAGTTCTACAGAATATTATATTTCATGTTCATAAAACTTTATATGATGGTAGTGTGTGTGTAATCTTTTTGTAACTTGGTTTTGGAGGGTTTTTGCACAACACTGTGATTTATCCATGGTAGTATGTACAACTTTAGTTCATTCCTTTTAACAACTACATAGTATTTCACTGTAAGAAGATACTTGATCTGTTCTTCTATTAATGAACATTTAAGTTACTTCTAATGTTTTGATAGTATAAACAATTCTGCAGTGAACGTTAATCACTGAGCTTAGGTCGTACAAAGACTTTAGTAAGTATTGCCCAGCCCTTACCTTCAGTACTCTCCTTTAAATTTTGGAGAAATTCTGTAGTATTTGGCAGTGTATACTATATTTGCCTATTAGAATATTGCTTGTATAGTTTTAAGTCATTATTTCAGATTCAGGTTTATTTTACTTTTAGTTTGACCCATTTGGCCCAATAGTAGAAAAATAATTTTTAATATCTAGTTTATATTAATCTGTCTTTGTTAGAGTAAATCATTAAATCATGGTTATTTGAGGTCATTTATTTTTATTTCAACAAAATTTTTATATTACATAGTAGTGCCTGATTATTTTAAAGTAGAAAGATTTCATTGTAATTGTTCAGTAGGGCATATTTTATCCTCCTGCTTCATTACTTTAATTTGAATTGTGATATTTCACATATTAGAAATATTTCATGTTGATTGCAGGATTTACGGAAAGCTGCAGTCCTTATCTTCGCCAATAAACAGGATATGAAAGGGTGTATGACAGCAGCTGAAATCTCTAAATACCTCACCCTCAGTTCAATTAAGGATCATCCATGGCACATTCAGTCCTGCTGTGCTTTAACAGGAGAAGGGTAAGTACTCATCAGTGTGAGCGGAGGTATGACTTCTTTCAAATTTCTTGCAACTTTTTTCGGCCAACTTTCTTTCTTCTTTGAATCCTGTTCCATTTTTGTTTTTAAAGATAGTTTTTATATTGTGTCTCAGGTTTACAAGGTTGGAATAATTTTAGTCAATTACTATTGTTAAATTACAATTTAACAAAGTTACTGACAAATTTTTTGTAACGTTTAGTGTAAATGGAATGTTTCACCAAAAAAGGGCAAGAACAAACTTTTGAATTAAGTTTTCACAGTCTAGATTTTCAGTTGTTGTTCATTTCTTGCTTTTATCATTCACTAACTGGGAAAAAACTGTAATGTCACCTGAATGAAAGAGGAAGCTTCAAAAAATTTCACGTTTTCTGCAAGGGCTTAATTAAGCCTAAACTCCCAGCTTTCCACAAGAGTGTGTTTTCTTTATTATCAGGGGTCATTTTGGGAGGCATGCTTCTAAACAACAAACATTTAAGATAAATGCCATTCTAATGTATTCCTCCTTTCCTAAGAATTTGAGTTTGGACATAGTAGGCCAAGGAGAACCCAGTGTGTTATATACGGTTTACCCAGTTTATGTCTAGGAACTTATTTATCTTCAAATCAAACTGACCTTCTCATTATTTCTCATACTAGAAATAGCTTGTAATATAATAGCTGTATGTTGACTTTTTTGACCTGTACTTTTAAGACTAGGCCATAAGCACTCCATTCTTTAGCATTTAGGAGAGTAGGGTGAAATTCCTGCCGTCTTTCTATAGTGGTTTCAGTTTAGTTAATCTTTTTTTTTCATAAATAAGCATTTATTTATTAATAAATCTTAATATTAAACATAAATACTCAGTGCTAGCGCTGGGTTCTGGGATCATCAAAATGAATAAGATCTCATCTGTATTCACAGTCTGATGGTTCAAAAAAGGGAAACATTACAATAGCCAAGACACAGAAACAACCTAAATGTCCATCGACAGATGCATGGACAAAGAAGATGTGGTACATAGTACTCAGCCATTAAAAAGAATGGAATAGTACTCAGCCATTAAAAAGAATGAAATAATGCCCTTTGTAGCAACATGGATGGACCTAGAGATTAT
Source organism: Mesoplodon densirostris (assembly GCF_025265405.1). Taxonomy (NCBI): domain Eukaryota; kingdom Metazoa; phylum Chordata; class Mammalia; order Artiodactyla; family Ziphiidae; genus Mesoplodon; species Mesoplodon densirostris. The sequence goes on from NC_082664.1 coordinate 168,416,878, forward strand.
CATACTAAGAGAAGTCAGACAGAGAAAGACAAATATCATATGATATCACTAATATGTGGAATCTAAAATACAATACAAATCAACATATCTACAAAACAAAAATAGACTCACAGATATAGAGAACAGACTTGTGGCTGCCAAGGTTGGGGGGAGGGAGGGAATGAGAGTTTGGGGTTAGCAGAGGCAAACTAATATATATAGGATGGATATATATAGGATGGATAAACGACAAGGTCCTACTGTATAGCACAGGGAACTATTATATATTCAATATTCTGTGACAGACCATGGTGGAAAAGAATATGAAAAAAATTATATATATGTATATATCTGGGTCACTTTGCTGTACGGAAGAAAGTAACACAACATTGTAAATCAACTATACTTCAGTAAAATTAAAATTAAAAAAAAAGGGGAATCAGGCCAGACAGAGAAGTGTCGTTGTAAAAATGTATACTGCGTCCAAATCCTGGTGCCTCCATCTTCTGGCCATGGAATGGCTGTAGCTCTTTGCACAAGTTTCCAAGGAGGAGGAGCAGGGAGGCGGCATCACATCAGGATCAGCAGAGGCCTGATCTGGGCAAGGTGGCTGCAGCGTGGGAGACCTCTGGCTGGTCATTCAGCCACGTGGCCACCATTTTCTCCCGCATCCATTCACCAAGCCACCAAGCACGCAGTGCGACATCCAGGCACACCTCACCAGTGGGAGCAGAGACCCCCGAACCCCGTGCCCCCAGTTTAGTTAATCTTAAGGTGGGAGCGGGATAGTTATAGTCTTAATGGCAAAACCCCCAAAGCTGTATCTTCAAGATGAGACTAAAGCAGTTTCCCACAGTTCTCAACTGATTAGTATCATTTTGTTTGTATAATCTTACACTTAGAAAGTCTACTTATTATAGTGTTACCTGAATGTTGGCAGTTAAATGTATGAATAATTATTGTAGTACCGACTTCTGCGTAAGACTTAAAAATAATAAGTATACTTTCAATTTTTAAGTATAAAGTTTTTCATTTTGAAAATACTTTTGTCTTTTGTTTCAGGTTATGCCAAGGTCTAGAGTGGATGACCTCCCGGATTGGTGTGAGATAACTTTTTGCTCGAAAGAGACTCTCTATTTATTCTGTGACATGAACATTTTTCCTAGTACCTTTGGCTGCTAAGGCAGCAGCATGTTTAATTTATAACAACACAAACCTCTATGAGCAACACTTGAATCAAGTGCAGCTGAACTGGAACATAAAAGATTTTTTCTTAACTTTTTTTTTAATGCACTAATCTTCAGTTGGATGAACATAATGTATAACTATTTTCAGCAACAGAATTCTTCTGACTGCTTATTCTAATTATTCAACGACTGCCTTGTAAGAAATGTTTATCATATGTTTAATGTTTTCTGAAGTATTGTAATAACTTTAATGACCAGTTTCTTTCATTTCTTGACTGCCCCCTCCCCCCACCAGATAATTACTGGCTTGACAGAGCAGTAGTGGAAATTATCAGGTACTGTTTGCAAACTTACCCAGCACTAAATATTTGCTCCCTCTGTAAACTACTTATCTTTTGGACAGAACTTATTGTAAATGAGAAAGAAATGCCTAGAAGATATATATTTAAGGGGGAGGATGAAACATCATGAGAACTGCCTTTAAATGAGTTAATTTCCCCCACATTATTGCAAGTCATGGAATAATTTTAAGTTCCATTAGCATGGAAATTAAGTAGGCTATTTATCTAAAAGAATTAAGTTCACTTTTCTGCCTGTAGCACAGGATTAGTTTTGGTTAAAAACCAATCAAAATAAAATATTTATTTCAAAGCCCAACTTTGATAGTAAATATTTTGAATAAATCTGGTATTTTTAAGAATGTCACATTATTCAATGCATATATAACAATTGGAAGTTACTAAAGCATACCAGCACTAAAATTAAAACAAGACACTTGGAATATATTTTACTATCAATTACAAACAACTTTATTATCAGCAAAAATTTCAACTATTCAGTTTGCAAGGGGCACCACATCTGCTTTGGGCAATAGCTAAAGCAGCAATACAAACAGTTCATTTTATTTCTTAGAATTTGAAATTGTGTCTATTACAGCATTTCTACCACCAGCAGTATATTACTTAAAAAACCATATGGCTTTCCTTGAATTTGTTTGAGGTTGTAGTGTAATAGGCTTGAAACAACTGACATTTGTATAATTATGCCTTATGTTCTAAAATCTTTTGCTGGATAATAGGAAACTGCTGAATTTAATCATGGCTTTTAAAATATTGCTATGAGACTCAAGTTTAATACACTAACAACTTAAAAAAATTTTAAAGAGTTAAAAACTCATAATCTAGCAAAAGTATACTTATTGGATAGCATTAAAACATTTTCAAGGCAGTCGTCTAATATGAACAATAATCTAAATAGTGCATACCTTAAGAGGGAGGACAGGTATTGTAATTTTGATCCTCTTTATTTCAAATGTGTGATTTTGCTATTATGAAAGGGATAAAACACATACATAGAGAATAATACTTTATTTTTGCAGTATTTTTCTTTCATCTGGGTCAAAAGTAGGATTCAGTGTTCATAAGAACATCAGTACCTGTTCAAAAGTGATACTTTAATTTTAATATTTTTTGTCGTAAGTTGGTTTAAATTTTGCTGTTTTCAGTTATACTTGATTTATTATATTTAGTCTAATTAATTTAGTTGAATGTGGTAGCATTTTTCTGATTTCTGTTTAGTGGTAGCACACCCTGGAACTTGAAATGACCAGAGGAAAGCTTTCTGGGCTTTGGGAAGCAGTTGTTCATTAACCTTGTTCTGAACCTTTTTCTTAGTGATTCTATACCAGGTAGAGGATAAATTTTGTTTTTAATACAATGTATAATCAAGAACATGAGAGAAAAGCAGACATTCAATATGGATGCTTTGTGGTGTGTATGTGGTGGTGGAGCAGGAGAAATTATGATAGCACACTTTGCCAGAATTTCTATCTTGGTTGTATAGTTTAGCCATGAATACTGAGGATAATTCTCTGAATTCTGTCCTGAGAAAAATCATATTTAATATTCCTGTATTTGTTGTTATTATGAAATCTTTCTTGTATCTAATAAGATTGGCTGGCTCCATTTTCTTCTGTCAAATTATATGGTTATTTTTTTATATTACCGCATCAGCATTATATTGAAAGTGTTAATAGTTGATTGTATTTTGTCAAACTACTAGTATAAACTCAAGTTTTCAATTTGATTTTTAAAATACAATTTGTTTTATTTTCTAAATCCTTTTTGAAAAACAGTTTGTTGTTTTTGGATTAGAAATAATTTATGTTAGCTGTGTGTTGAAGATTAAATCAACATCCAACTAGGTTTTGTGCCAACGATTGGGAAAGTTCAATTAGAAAATTCATGTTAAGACTTTTAAAAAGTATTTTATAGGTTCTCATTAGATATTTCCTCTTACAGTAATATGAAAACTGATTACCCTTTACTCCAAGAGAATGTTTTGACTCAAGCACGTATCTAACAATAAAGCATTGATTCTGACATTTATTGAAAATCAACCAACTATAAGATATTGTCTGATGAAAAATGTAAATTTGTGATTAGTGCCTTTATTCATATTTTGAGATAAGTTCTCAATTTTGTATTATACCTGTTCTTTAGAAGTCATATTAGCAGGTAATTAATTTAACAATGAAATAGTTCAGCTTTCACCCTCCCCAATCAATCCCTCAATTGCCTAGCGAAGTTTCTAATAAGTGGTGGAAAGCAGGGGATCCACCCATGTTACTTTCGGGAGATTATTCTACATTTTGTTTTTAATTTGAAGATAAAGAAACTAAATTTTAACAAGCCTTTTGTAATAACTAAAATGTAACTGCTACCCTTGTAAGTTCAAGGCATTTTTCTTAATTTTGAACATGTTGCATTCTTCATATTTAAACCCATCTTTCTTATTGAAGCCCATCTGAGAACTCTTTTAGAATTAATAAGCCCTTTTATATGGGAACATACTGCATATTTTGTATTGTTTGTTAGTATAATTTAATTCCTTAAAATTTGAAATAATATATCTATAATCTATTGAATAACACGATTAAATACAAAGTTTTGCTTTTAGGTTCTTTGGTAGTGTGCTTAAAGGTATAATTTTATTCTATATTCATTAGAGGAATGATACTAAATTGAAATTTCATTGTTAAAAATCATTTTTGAAATGGATGCTACTTCTGTAGCTGTAGTCATTTTGATTAAGCATAAATTAACTTTCATTACCTATAGCATAAAGAGAAAATAATTATTTTCCTATGGAAACAGTGAGTGATATAGGCAGTGCTTAAACATTATTCTCTGAAGAGTTATGGGGAGTCACAAGGCAAAGAAAATTTTAAAACAATAAAAGCTTTATTTTTAAAAAACTATTTTTGATGTAGTATCCTAGGACAAATTATAAATGGAATTGTCTCTGACTAGCACTCATTTAATTCTTAACTATGTAAAACAATACCAGTAGAAAAAAGTACTGGTATTATACCTAGAATAGATGAATTCCATTGACATTTATCTTTGAAGACCAACTTAATGAGCCAAACTTTTCATCTATGGCTTTGGATCCAAAACATTTCATATCTAGTTCCCTTCTAAAGGATCTTTTATATTTTGTCAGGGTAAAGTCACTTCAAGATACAGCATGATGACTTGTATCCAGTAGAATATTGTGCTGGCTATCTAAAGAAGTAGGTTTGAATCTTAATTTGGCCGTGACCTGTTTTACCTTAGACAATTACTGTTGTTCATGGCCTTCCTACTATTTTTCCCATACTGAGGAACTTAAACTAGAGCACCAACACATCTTTTGGCTTTAAAATCCTGAACCTTTATACACTACTACTAAAAACTAAAAAACAAACACAAAAAACAAAAAAAAACAAACCAAATGAGGGAAAGACATGTAATATGAAATTACATTTATTTTCATCTATTATTTGATTCCCACCTCATTATCATTTCATTTAGTATATGAATACAAATAAGAAAACAAAGCATCAACTAGTAACTGTTACTCCACTTAAATTGAGCTAATAGTTAATGACAATGCAAATAAGAAAATAAGCCATATTGCTAAGAAGATGATACTTAATCTACTTATAAAACACCAGTGTATATTGGAAATACTCCCTTCTAGAAAATATCTTGCTTGTTTTCCTGGCTTTTACTAACTGGATGCAAGTGGTTAGTTTGTTCAGAGTTTATTGGCTTTAGAGGCTGCCCCAAGCTCCAGTTCTGTTTGACTTTCCAGTACTGAAAAGGATAGTGCAGTGAGGATGTCAATATTTTACAAATGTCTGTATAAATCTGGAAGTAGTTTATATTCAAGGTTAGTTTTTTCAGTAATGTCTCATCCTAATTCATTTAGCATTATTGTGAAGACTGAAATCTAAAAGCCAGTTTCCCAAAAAAGTATTTTTTAGGAGTTTCAGGTAACCAGAGCTAAATAGAGAAGGCCAATAAAAAAAATCTTTTTTCAGCTACTTTGTTTTAAATTTAAAGTAGAAAAAATATTGTGTTCCACAGACCTAAAATCAGCTTTAAATGTATACGGTCTAGTGAAATGTTTGGGAAATGTTAATTGGAGATTTAGAGGCATACCTAGGAACAAAAGTCAAAGAACTTGACAGTAAAGATTAATACGAGATAAAAAATCTTCAATCGAAAATTTGAATGAAAACACTGAATTGACCCCATTCAAGGACTTAAAATTACTAGAAAATTCAGTCTTTTACTATAGAACTGGATGGCCTATATTATTTTTAATGTGACCAAAGGACTGAAGACTGATCAGGTTTCTAGAATTTGGGAGTGTAGTCAGAGAGTGGCACCTTTTGCATTTTTATAAACCAGTAATCTACCTTCTTCCCTAGAAATGGAGAAATAATAAAATGTTCTGTGCATATCTTTTGGAATAGAAAACTAAATTCTAGAAGAATGGAAATGTTCTCTTGCACAAACTTGTAAAATTTTAATTAAAAAATTACCTCATTTTTCATTCCATAAGGTGCTTTGCTCCAGTCTGTGGGATGTTGCACAATCCCATAAAAATCCCCTTCACCCAAACTGTATTTGAAATATGCAAAATTCACAACTAAGGGATAGCATTCCTTGGAGTTTTTGTTTTCTTTGACTCTTGTTTACCACTAGCAGGGCTAACATGGTGTAGCAAATCCACATACTGTCTTCATTAAAGCACATGGGCAAGTGCATAGTCAATATTTAATCAGTTTAATTAAAATCAAGTAAGGGAAAGGAAAAACTCTAAACTTTGATTGATTTTATTATACTGTGAATATATTTCCATCAGTGTTGGTAAGATATCAAATGACTATCAGTTGGTGTTGGTTATGTTTATAATTTATTTGCATATTTTAGCCCTTTTCATAAGAGACTATAATCATTTTAATCTTCTTACATTTTCCTTCAGGAAATGCAGGGATTCTACAGCCCCTATTTTGTTCTCTTGGAGTAAACTGTTCAGTATAGTTATGAAAACTTTTCATTTTGACTTTTTTAAAAAGTTGAGCTGCTATGTCATTAAAAGTGTGAAATAAAATGACGGTTATGATATTTCCAATTATGTAATAGTTATAAATTTTACCCTATTCATCTATTGTACAGAGCATGGTTAAAAAAACGAAAACTAAAACTAAAAGCAGTTACAGCCCTGCTCTTGCGATTGTTCTATCAGAATATAATGATTATAATTACACATTGCCATCTTAACATAAATTGGTGCTTTAGAGCATTAAAGAGGAAACAGCAGGCCCTATATACTTCTTGCCTCAGAATGTAAAACTACATTAAAGTGTCCCTTTATATTTATGTTCATTTCTTAAGGTTTAAATACAAATTATTGTTATCCATCAAGCTTCAGGCTTTCTGCAAACACTGTAACAATATCTTAGCTAATCAGCTTGGTCAAATGAAGATGGTGTTAATAAGGCCAAAATTATGAATTGGATCTCTCTGGGGGCCCCCTGGTATTGTACAGAGGAAAAAAGTGTCTTTCAGAGCCACAAACTGCTTCTTAAACCCAACCAAACAACTGAGATGTGTGCTGTTGGTTCAATATATAAGCATTAATAAAATTAAAAGAACAAACAAATTAATGCATTCACATCATCACTTCTTGAAAGTGGTTCAAAGCATGTTCTTCTACTGGTGGGTTGTTGAAAAGACATGTTTTAAATTTTTAATAACTTTATTACTGTCATAAAATGCTTCTGTATGTTAAGTTTAGGTTACTGGTACTCATAATTTTTTATTTCTGCAGTTATGCTGTAATGAGTTGCTTGCATGCCTACTTACCCAAGTGAAAGGATGCTGTTTGCTCTGCAATGTTCATCTTTTAGACAGGTTTTGGCTCATTTGCAGTCATGGTGCAATACAGTGTAACATTCATTTGTTTTCAGTCAACAGTTTTATTTTTGTCATAATAAATAATTACTTTTCCAATATGATGTGAACCGTGTTTTTTTTTTTTTTAAGATAAAATTTGTTTTAACAATCTTGCTGCAAGTGATCGAAACTCACCTAGGCAAACAAAGAGAGGAATTTTTATGATTAAGAATGAGGTGGGGGCTTCCCTGGTGGCGCAGTGGTTAAGAATCCGCCTGCCAGTTCAGGGGACATGGGTTCGAGCCCTGGTCTGGGAAGAGCCACATGCCGTGGAGCAACTAAGCCCATGCGCCACCACTACTGAGCCTGCGCTCTAGAGCCCACGAGCCACAACTACTGAGCCCATGTGCTGCAACTACTGAAGCCTGTGTGCCTAGAGCCTGTGCTCCTCAACAAGAGAAGCCACCACAACGAGAAGCCCATGCACTGCAATGAAGAGTAGCCCCTATGTTCAGTTGGAAGCACAGGCAGCAATCTGAACTCTGGATCGGCATGTGAGGGGGAGTGGGTGTTGAAGGTTTTTGGTACAGCCTGTAAGCTGTGGGATCTGATGCTATATCCAAGTAAATAGTGTCAGAATTGGAGTTACATTATAGGACATCAAATCAGTGTCTGCTGAGAAGTGGAGAACTGCTTGGTGGTGTTGGAAAAAAACACAATGGAGTATGTACTCCATTGACAGGTAATTGGGATAATCTACACATTGTACTTAAGTTGTGCTCTTGTTTAAAAAGTTGAGATGTACTCTAATTTGTGTGGGATAAGCAATTTTCATTATATTCTTTATATAGATTCCTCTAAAGTAGTGATTTTTAACTCCTTTTTTCAAAAACCTCTTTGAGAATGTGATGAATGATACCTATGTTGAAGAATTACACATATGTACAAAGTTCAAATTTTGTATGGAAGTTTAGGAATTTAAGGTACTTCAACTTAAGAGTTATGCTATGCTCTAGGGCTTCAGTGGCTGAACATTCTGATTTCTTCTGAGAAACATACCCAAATAAGGTTTCATCCTGCCTGTTTTTTAACAGCTTTATGTCGATATAGCTAACACATATTAAACTGTACATGTTTAAAGTGTACAATTTGTCTTTTTTGGCTGAGCCACATGGCATGTGGGATCTTAGTTCCCCGACCAAGGATTGAACCCGTGCCCTCTGCAGTGGAAGCTTGTAGTCCTAACCATTGCACCACCAGGGAATTCCTAAAGTGAACAAACTGAAAAGCTTTGATGTGTATACACCTGTGAAACAATCACCACAATCAAGATAGTAAACATATCCATCATTCCAATTTTCCTGGTGCCCTTTGTAATTCCTCCCTTCAATTCCACTATCTTCCTCCAGATAACCATTGAGTTGCTTTCTGTTGCTTTACTTTCATAGAATTGTATATAATCTCTCAGCACAATTATTTTGAGATTTATTCATTTCATTGTATCAGTGGTTCATTCCTTTTTATTTCTGAGTAGTATTCCATTGTATAGATGTAACACAATTTGTTTATGTACTCCCTGTTAGTGCACATTTGGGTGGTTTCCAGTTTCTAGCTATTACAAATGAAGCTGCTGGATTGCTAGCATGTTTACATGTGTCTTTGTATAAACATTTACTTTCACTTTTCTTGGGTAAACTAAGAAAATTAGTAGTGGAATGGCTGGGACATATGGTAAGTGTACATTGAACTTTTTAGGAAACTGGCAAACTTTTTCAAAGTGTACTATTTCACATTTCCCACTCTTGGTGTATAAGGGTCCTAGTTGCTCTACATTTTTACCAACATTTGATCTGGTCACTCTTTAATTTTAGACATTCTAATTTGGTGTCTCGTTGTGGGTTTAATTTGCATTTCTGTAATGACTAATGATGATGAACATCTTTTCAAGTGCTTTTTTGCCATCTTTAGATCTTGGCAAAGCGTTCAAATATTTTGCTCATTTTTTAATTGGATTTTCTTATGATTGAGTTTCAAGAGTTGTTTATTCTGCACAGAAGCCATTATCAGATATATTATTTGCAATCTTCTCCCAATCTGTGGCTTGCCTTTTCATTCTCTTAATATCTTTTTTTAACCTTCTGCCTATTTTTAACACTACTTCTTAATTTACAGATAACCAAATATAAGAGCATCAATATGTGGATTATGGCTAATCACATGGTTAAATTTACCTAACAGATACCTATATAGCCTCGACATGTATTTTTTATATAGTTCTCTTAATATCCATGCGGTTTTCTAATAGTTAACCCAAGCTTGCTTGGAACATACTTCATAGGAGCAAAATTTTTTGTTTTTCCTTAGCAGGGAAGCCTGATGTCAAAGTATAATTTTAAAAAGTTAAAAACAACTTACATAATTATATCGTGATCACTTAAAGATTTATTTAAGTCAGGATTAAGGAACCAGCAGGCTCCAAAGCTGATTCAAAGGAGTATAAATCTGAAAAACTTGTAAACTAATTTTCTACACATTACCATCGAACTTTATGGAGTCTGGGGCCTAAGTGATAGTAAGCAGAAGTCAGTTACATCTTCCTCTAGAAAAATCAGATGATCTTTCAGTGGACTTGGTGGACAGTGCCCTAGTATGACTTTGAAAGAGTATGGTAATCTTTTTGCCTTATTTCTAAGTTTTGGATTAATTAAAAATATATATTTTTTTCATTTTATTAAAACTCTGGTCCATCAAAATAAGGAATACAAAGTGGGTTGCAAAGAAGGGCATCAACCTACCAGAGACATATTTTTGGCTCCTGAAATCCAATGTAAATACTAACTAGTGCAGAATTCTCTGACTTACCATTTCAAAGCGCAGGATGGTTCAAACTAGGCTGATTATGCAGAGAATCTCCTGCAACCAATAGCTGCTGGGAAATCAAACTAGAGAACTCTGATCAGTGGTTTGGTTACTAACCTACACTCTCCCAAATTACAATTGAGTCAGAAAGTGGCCAAGTACCAGCACAATAGATTGTTTTGATTCTGGACATTCCTTTAACTCATATGAAGTACTGATTCATTCCCCAGAACCTGTGACTATGCTACCTTACATGGTAAAAGGATCTTGAGATGGGGAGATTATCCTGGATGGTTTAGGTAAACCTAAATGTAATTGCCAGGGCCCTTAAAAAAAAAGGGCCCGGGAGGATCAGGGTCAAGAGTAGGAGAGGTGAAGAAAGAAGCAAGATTTTGGAGTGAGGTGAGGAAGGGGCTAGGAGCCCAGGAATGCAGGAGGCCTCTGAGAAAGGCAAGGAAAGCTTGTCCCCTGAAGTCTGCAGGAGGAATGCAGCCCTGCTGGCACCTTGATTTTAGAATACAGTTCTGGAACAAATTTTTGTTGTTTTTAATCACTAAATCTGTGGTAATCAGTTACATCTGCAGGAGCAAACTAAAAGAGGACCACATTTGCTTTCCCAAACGATTTGAGATCCGTGAACTAGAAGGTCTAGCAGAGGTTTTACTTGGGTGAAGCAGTCAATTTGTGGTTTCCATAGCTCTTACTCACAGAAAAACCTGTGTAAGTATTACATTGAAGTTTATAAATTTTAAAACCTAATTGTTCCTTACATCTTTAAGTTCAACTATTTTTTTCTTTCAGTTTTATTGAGATATAATTCACATACAGCATTGTATGTTTAAGGTGTACAGCATAATGACTTACATGTATTGTGGTAATTATTTAATTACCACAGAAAGTTTAGTTAACATTATCTCATACAGATACAAAAAAAAAAAAAAAAAAAAGAAATACCAGTACCGATTTATCTTATAACCGAAAGTTTGTACCTTTTGTCCACCTTTATAAGTTCCACTTATAAATCTTAAGTTCATCTTCTAAAAGACTTAAAATGGACTAAATTATTTACCTATTAACAGTTATTTTCAAGATTATTATTTATCCCATTATTAAACATAGTTGAATTGTCTTAAATAATTTTAAAATGTACTTTTAAATTAGTTGAATATTGTAAATACTTCAAATCTTACTAAACCTCACATATTTAGATAATTCTAGTAAATCTAACATGTATTTAATGTAATAGATCCTCCTTTTCTTAAATATTCACTCTCAGCAAATTTTCTAATAACTTTTACCTTAAAATCAACAAATCTAACATCAATCATCCATTTATGTATTTTAAGTTAGAATCATAAATTAGTATGTTAGAGTCTCTAATATAACAAATCTTAAATATTACATCTATTTTACATACTAAATGGGCATGGAATATTCTTAAACCTAACACGAAAGCATTATACTATGGGTTTGATTTACTTAATCCTTCATATATTCAGTCTTGGTTTAAAAGACCCTTCTTTATTCAAACAGACCCTCCTCACTGAGAAAACAATTATATATAATCCTAAGCAAAACTGATTTATCATTTCAGTGGGCTGAGATCTCTGACCTGAGATTTTTGTGGGGATTTGGAGACTTGGTGCTGTAGTCATCTAGGAGGATTCTTCTGCAACAGTAGCAAAGGCAACATGAGTTCTATGACAGAGAATCAATGCCCTCTGAATGGGGCTGGTTATTTCATCATTTCTTTCAAATAATCACTTTATTTTGGTAGATGAGGTATAACTCAAAGTCAGGGTACATCTTAACTCGATAGGAATCATCTATCTATTGCTTGATTCTATGCTGAATCCCCACACTCCATTTAAATTAGAGCCTATTGAATTCTGCCTAACTAGAAAATGAGACTATTTCTGGCACTGGATCCAGTTGCTGAGCCAACAGGAGATGGGAAGTCAAATATAGTCAGTTACTGTGGAACTGGTGGAGAGATGAGATGCAAGCCACAGTATTTAAGAATGTGTTGAGAGGATCAGATAACTAACTGTCATAAGTTAACAATGACATCTACCATTTTGAACATTCCACACACCAGGCCTTATGCTAACCACTCTATTACATTAACTCATTTTTCCACAATAACCTTATGAAGGTAAATGTATTTATTCCTAGTCTGTAATAAGGAAACTGACTCAGAGAGGGAAAGTGACCTGCCCAAAGTCACAAGTTTAGTAAGTGGCAGAGCCAGGATTCAAAAGAGGTATACGTCATTTTAAAGCCGTGAACTATCAATGGAGAAGGTTCTAGAAACTTTAGCTCTGGATTCATTTTCTCCTATCAACAGAATGAAGGGAAAATGAAAGAATTCCCTGCGGATATGCTTTGTCCAGAAAGAAGGTTCAGGAGATGCATAGGCATGATGGAAATCCCTTGTCTAGCCAAGAGAGTTGGATTCAAAAAAGAGACCCTGTGGTCAGAAGAGGCTTGGAGAAGGATTTCACGTTCTGGGGATAAATCAGCTGTATGCCTGACTGAGCTAAATAGGGACTCTGGATTCTTCTGCTTCATAACAGAACAAAAAGCAAACGTAAACCAGGTCTTTTTTGTTCCTTCCTCATTAGTGTTATAATTTCCTGTTTTGTGAATTCTTAACTTTAATAAAGTTCATAAAACAATGTGCACAACTTAATAGAATGAACATATGTACCCACATCTTGTCATCGTCCTCTTGGTCTATGCAGAATTCCTCCCTGGAAACAAACACCTTCATATGGTCATGGCTACCACTCTCATTCAATGTGTTTAAGACCATCTTCTACCTCCAAAGTTTTCCCAGGGTGGGCTTAGGGCTGTGACTGATCCTCCCCGCAAAGAACCCACAGAGCTCCCCAGTGATGGGTATAAAATATAGGGATAAGGAGAAATCTAACAAGGGAAAGACTTTGATCTCCTATTCGCCCCCTTTATTTCCTGGAGCTTGTGACATGGAGATAACTCAGATCTGAGCTAATAGAGAAAAACAAAGAGAATCAAAACAAGTGACACTGATAAATGTTACTTAATGGGGAAATCCTCAGTAGCAGTGGATGCCAATGAGTTATAACTTCCAAAGACCCCCACTGGATTCCATCTTCACGTAGACCCCTGCATTTCTAATGAGAGTCCCTTAGTGATATCTTCTGCTAAGAGACAACTTTCGATGCACATCTTTTGGGGAGAAACCAGACACCCCTGCTTTTGAAAGGGGAGGAACAATCTGCGTATACGCCCATGAAGGTGAGAATAAAAAGTTTTTATGCTCAAGATTCAAGAAAAGAAGTCTGTCCTTTTGCTACAGTGCCACAGTGCAGGGAGTGTGCTGCCCGATCCAGGAGACACTGCTAATGTAGAGCACAATCCCATGGTGCCTCTCTAGCGCCAGGCACTGCTGTAGTGCAAGCTATTGTCATATTTGTCCCCTAATTGGGCATGTGCACAGTCTATTCTTGCTTTCTTTCTCTCTGCACTCACTGGAGCCAGTGCAATCTTACAAAAGCACAAATCTGATTATCTAAATCCTCTTCTTGAAACTCTCCAAAGCTTGCTCATTGTCTGTCACATGGCCTCCTCCTCTCCAGATGATTAGATCCCATGCAGCCTAAGCAGACTTATCTCACACCTGTTTCTCACTGATATTTTAGTTCCACCAGAGCATCAAGCTTCCCTCCTACCTCAAGGCCTTTGCAAGTGATGTTTACTCTCCCAGGAATGCACTTTTCTTTCTGCTTTGCTTAGATAACAACTATTTATCTTTTGGATCTCTATTTGAAAGTAACTTCTATAGAGAATTCATACCTGCTCTTCTGGACCAGACCAAGTTCTGTTCCCACTAAGTTCTTTCTTTGTCCCCTATACTTTCATAATTTCATATGGCTCTGATTAATGTTTCATCCCCAGCAGACTGTTAGATTCTAGAGAGCAGGGGCTGTGTTTTTTTCACGCGGCACTTCCTGCTCAGTGTCTATCACAATGCTTAGCTTAGTAGGTAAGCGCTAAGTATTTGTTGGATGAATGGATACACGAAATGAAAAACATTGGATTTAAGAGTAGGCAATGTGTGTTATCATGAAAACTCCATTAATAACTAGTGTGTGATCTTAGAGTTATAGAATCTCTTGATCTCAGTATCTTCTACTGAAAAATGAAGAAATTAAAGTAGATCATGTTTACTGTTGTTTCAGTTATAAAGTTCTCTGAGTACAGGCACACCTTGTTTGCTTGCACTTAGCAATATGAGAAATTGCTGCGGAATTCTGGGATGAATCATTTGGAGAGAGTCAAGTTAGAATATTATCAGAAATATTGGAGATTGCTGATTGAGTGTGATGAGGTAAAACCTGGATGCCCCAGATAACTCTGGTAACCCCCTGGCAGGCACAATGAAGGTTGTGCTCTTTGCCTTATGGTGGCCAGGAATGTGTTCTTAGGGGATATAGCTGTGGCCTGGGTGCTGCATTTACAAGTGGCCAATGCCTTGGAGTCCAGATAGGGCCAAGCAAATTTGGTAAAGTGTAAAACCTCAATTTGGTGCATATCTAATCCACAGGATTTTTTTAAATTGCTTTTAAAAATGTTATTTTCTTCTCTATGGTGAAATCTGATATAATGTCGTAGAGCAAAATACTCTCCTCCACCCTTTTTTAAAACAGAATATCTTTTTTTATTTTAAGCTTTAGGGGCCATTAAAGACAAAATATTTTCTATGCCATTAGTGTGTGTCCTCTAGATGGCAGAACAGGATTTCATTTTGCACTGTTGAATCCTCTTGGCTACTTAATTGAAGTTTCCTATTGCAGAAAGTTCTTAGTTATTTGGTAACTGAAAGACTCAATATGTGTTTAAAAATTTCTTTTCTTACAGATAATATCTCACCTATCCAAAGTCACAGGAATGAGAGGCAAGGTACATTAATGGAAAATCTGAACAATACATTTTTATTTTTATTACTTTTTTAAAATTTTATTTATTTATTTATTTATTTTTGGCTGCATTGGGTCTTCATTTCTGCACAAGGGCTTTCTCTAGTTGTGGCTAGTGGGGGCTACTGTTCCTTGTGGTGTGCGGGCTTTTTTTTTTTTTTTTTTGCGGTACGCGGGTCTCTAACTGTTGTGGCCTCTCCCGTTGTGGAGCACAGGCTCCGGACGCGCAGGCTCAGAGGCCATGGCTCACGGGCCTAGCTGCTCCGCGGCACGTGGGATCCTCCTGGACCGGCGCACGAACCCATGTCCCCTGCATTGGCAGGCGGACTCTCAACCACTGCGCCACCAGGGAAGCCCGGTGTGCGGGCTTTTCATTGCGGTGGCTTCTCTTGTTGCAGAGCACAGCCTCTAGGCGCACAGGCTTCAGTAGTTGTGGCTCATGGACTTAGTTACTCCAAGGCATGTGGGATCTTCCTGGACCAGGGCTTGAACCTGTGTCCCCTGCATTGGCAGGCGGATTCTTAACCACTGCGCCACCAGGGAAGGCCCGAACAATACATTTTTTAAAAGTCCAAAATATTTGATGTTCTCAAGTTGCATGTTACCTTGAATAAATTGCTAATTATCTTGCCAAAATGTAGATCCTGCTCTACCAGCTTTAAAGGATAGATAAGACCTGTTGTTAATCGACATTTATTGTTTCGATTTAATGAACGTCACTGGAGTCCTTGAAAATTATTCTCTTACTCTCTAGGTTAAAAATGTTGTTACAAATGTAAGGCCAGAAACTATCAAACTCTTAGAGGAAAACATAGGCAGAACACTCTATGACATACATCACAGCAAGATCCTTTCTGACCCACCTCCCAGAGAAATGGAAATAAAAACAAAAATAAACAAATGGGATCTAATGAAACTTCAAAGCTTTTGCACAGCAAAGGAAACCATAAACAAGACCAAAAGACAACCCTCAGAATGGGAGAAAATATTTTCAAATGAAGCAACTGACAAAGGATTCATCTCCAAAATTTACAAGCAGCTCATGCAGCTCAATAACAAAAAAACAAACAACCCAATCCAAAAATGGGCAGAAGACCTAAATAGACATTTCTCCAAAGAAGATATACAGACTGCCAACAAACACATGAAAGAATGCTCAACATCATTAATCATTAGAGAAATGCAAATCAAAACTACAATGAGATATCATTTCACACCAGTCAGAATGGCCATCATCAAAAAATCTAGAAACAATAAATGCTGGAGAAGGTGTGGAGAAAAGGGAACACTCTTGCACTGCTGGTGGGAATGTGAATTGGTACAGCCACTATGGAGAACAGTATGGAGGTTCCTTAAAAAACTACAAATAGAACTACCATATGATCCAGCAATCCCACTACTGGGCATATACCCTGAGAAAACCATAATTCAAAAAGAGTCATGTACCACAATATTCATTGCAGCTCTGTTTACAATAGCCAGGAGATGGAAACAACCTAAGTGTCCATCATTGGATGAATGGATAAAGAAGATGTGGCACATATATACAATGGAATATTACTCAGCCATAAAAAGAAACGAAATTGAGCTATTTGTAATGAGGTGGATGGACCTAGAGTCTGTCATACAGAGTGAAGTAAGTCAGAAAGAGAAAGACAAGTACCGTATGCTAACACATATATATGGAATTTAGGGGAAAAAATGTCATGAAGAACCTAGGGGTAAGACAGGAATAAAGACACAGACCTACTGGAGAATGGACTTGAGGATATGGGGAGGGGGAAGGGTAAGCTGTGACAAAGCGAGAGAGTGGCATGGACATATATACACTACCAAATGTAAAATAGATAGCTAGTGGGAAGCAGCCGCATAGCACAGGGAGATCAGCTCAGTGCTTTGTGACCACCTAGAGGGGTGGAATAGGGAGGGTGGGAGGGAGGGAGACGCAAGAGGGAAGAGATATGGGAACATATGTATATGCATAACTGATTCACTTTATTATAAAGCAGAAAGTAGCACACCATTGTAAAGCAACTATACTCCAATAAAGATTTTAAAAAAATGTTGTTACATTTCCATTTATGTTGCAAATTTGCTCACTGACGCATTTTTCCCCCAAAGAAATTTTAAAACTAAACTTTAGAATAGACCTGGCTTAGTTATTAGGAATTTTGGATGTCACCTCGAAAAGATGGAATTTACATAAGGCTCCTTAAGCAATCATCATTCATAAGAGTTTATGATATTACGAAATGTCATCTCTGAATACAGTTGCCATCAGGGACTATTAGCTTTCCCATCTCTTAATAACCTATTCCTACCAGGGAATATATTTTCCACAGCAGACACAATAAATACTTATACATATGAGCAGACTTAAATACAAGTCACATTCACAGCTTTGATCTGAAATATCCAAGGTGATGTACTTGAGAGTTCAAGTTTAATCTTTCTTTTACAGAGGATCATCTTTCTGCCACAGAAAGCTTGGATCTCATATTTCCGAAATGAAGATCATTCTTCCTCCACTAATAGGGAGGTAAAGTAATAAAGGCTAATTTCTGGATTTTAGTTTTACATATATTGAGGTCTGCATTCTATATTTTTTGTTTTAGGTAGTAAAACAGTGCTTTCTCAGTCTCTGATAATTTTGCCCAAGACTGACTAAAATAAGCAAAGATGACAAATAAATGTTGTCTAGAGTAATGACAGCTATGGCGTTTAAGAGAGCGTTGCTGAGGATTCTGGGGCCAAGTCTGGCTTCAGAAGGAAAGGACACTATGATTGATGAGCATTTTCTGTCATGTGAAAGGGAGGAGGAACAGGAACACAAATTTGCCTTCTCGTCTGGGTTCTGACTGCATTATCAGAGGGATTTCAAGTTCATTTCTTCAAAGGAATTCAACAATGTGACTGCATAATTAGCTCCACTAAGAGGTCTTTTGAGTCCACTCTGCTTATAGTTTAGGCTAGAGATGAACAATTCCAAATTTCTAATCTCTTTATGCTTTTCTGAAGGCTTTGCCAGGCTTCTCACCAATTGCTCATTTTTGTTTTTTTTTTTTTGTTCTTCCCTGGTTAGCATGCAGGTAGAAGGTATTAGCTGGGAAAAAAATATCTCATTACACATTTTAAGGACCAGTAGCACTGATTCTTTTCAACTGAGGGATTTGGTCATTTATCTCAGCCACATATACTTGTTTAAAAACTATTATGCAGCATGGCACTTTGTTAACTGAGGGACTCACAGTGCTGGGACAAAACACCCTTGCCCTTCTGGAGTTTCCTTTTAGATTTGAGTTCCTCTAAAATTGCTTCATTGAATGGCTCTTCTGTGTCCACTTACTCCACCTATGTGCCAACAGTTATTCTAGGTGCTGTGAACACAGCAGTGATTAAAACGGACAAAGTTTCTGCTTTCCTAAGTCTTTCATTTTAGGGGAAAGAATAAATGAATATACATATGGTGTAATATCAGTGATACACGCTATAAGGAAAAACAGGAGAAGGTAATAGGAGTGGAAAACTGGTCAGGGAAGGTCTCTCTGCGGACTTTTAAAATTTAAGCAGAGATATGAATGAAGTGCAGGAGACACCTATGTGAAGACCTATGAAGAGTGCAGAGGGGTAGTAAGTACAAGCTGAGGCTCATGCTGGGTGAGTGCAATGATCGTGGAGGGAGCCACATGATCCAATTCTGTTGAGGCCCTAAGGGCAAGTGGTAAGATAACAAATTAGACATGTAGCCAGATATGAAACCATGGTAAGGACTTTGGCTTTTATTCCAAGCCTTTTGGGGCATATTGGAGGGTTGTGAACAGGGGAATGGTACAACCTGAATTTGTGTTAAAATATTCACATCGATGGAGTAAAGGCCAGGGAGGAAATGAGAGTAAGCATGGAGACCAGATAATAAAACTGTATTGTAAAGAGTGATAAAAATTATCATAAAATTCTATTTTAGAATATTTTAATACTTTATATATAATTATATATATACTATTGTCAAAATACTTAGAGGTTAAATCCACACACTTTTTAAGAAATTCTAAGCTTGCTAGCCCTTGTCTTATGTTGTCTAACTCAAACATCTATATATATCACATGATATTTTAGAACTTAAAGAACACATAAAAAACAGTGATTTCTTTCTTTTTTTTTTGGCCACACCACGTGGCATGAGGGATCTTAGTTCACTGACCAGGGATTGAACCCGCACCCACCTGCAGTGGAAGCATCGAGTCTTAACCGCTGGACTGCCAGGGAAGTCCCCACTAATTTCTTAATTTGGTTACAAAAGAAACACCCAGACTCCTCACCAGACTGCATAGACACCAATGATGCTCAGTTTGAGATTCCGGGGGACAAATGAAAATATGTCCAGGCCTCAACAAAACCTGTATCTGGGCACCTGAAGGTCTAAGCAATTTGGCTGGCAGTTCCAAGAATATATAGGGTGTTAAGAAAGAATATTAATTGTTATCATTACAAACCCCCAATTTGAACATATTAGTAGGATTATTTGACCTTCAAATTGGAAAACAAAGATAAAAGTTTCCTCACAGTGATATTTGCTGAGGTTTTGGGGGTAGGGGGGCAATGTTTTCATTAGTGTTATTTGCAAACATTTCTAGCTCATTCACATTCTGGGCACATGAAAAAAATGGGACTTTCTGACTCCTTGTGATTGGGAAGCCACATTAGTAATTCTGACCAATGAACTGAGAGTAGAAATGATGCCCATCACTTCTGGGCCAAACCTTTAATGCTCATACAAGATATTCCAGAGCTGTTTCCTCTGGCATGGAGACCAATACTTGGGGTAGTGTTTCCCAATCAGCTTGAGTCTCATAGTAGCAACGATGAGCAAATTCTACCCCCCTGCCCAACCTCACTCCCTCCATCTCAGCTCTGGAGGACATATAGTAGGAACAGGAAATGAATCTTGGTAGTTTTATGCCACTTACAATTTAAGATTACTTGTTAGTCCATATAACCTACAACCTGATAGGGGCAACAAAGTTCTCTATGAGTGGAAATATCATTTAAATGTCATTGCTGGGCTTCCCTGGTAGCGCAGTGGTTGGGAGTCCACCTGCCAATGCAGGGGACGTGGGTTCGTGCCCCGGTCCAGGAGGATCCCACATGCCACGGAGCGTCTGGGCCCGTGAGCCATGGCCGCTGAGCCTGCGCGTCCAGAGCCTGTGCTCCACAACGGGAGAGGCCACAACAGTGAGAGGCCCGCATACAGCAAAAAAAAAAAAAGTCATTGCCAATAAATTGTCACACTTTCATTCAATTTGGCTAACAGGCCATTTCACCTATCCAAAGATACTGTTATTGACAGAGTAGTTATCAGGTGGGATTTAAAAAACCATCTAGTCCTATAAGAGAGTTATTAGGAAAGTATATATAACATAACATAGCACTAGATAGCTGAAGAAAAGCCCTACTTCTTACTTTTTAGATGACTTACAATTTGGATCTACTGCAGTTTTCAAAGATTGAGTCTTCACTATTTCCATCATCTTTGGGCCACGTTCAACATCATGACCAGAAAAGAAAGTCACACCCAAGGTTCCAAAACTTATCTGATTCATAGAACTAAAGTGAACCTACTGGCCTAAACTTGAAAAGAAAATATGAAACAAAATATAAGAGTGGAAAAAGGATAACCCCAAATAAGATGGCCTGGAAGAACAGCTGTGGTAAGCAGCCTCCAAGGTGGCCCCCCAGTGACCACTGCCTCCTACTGTTCATGCCCTTGTGTAATGCTCACCCCTTGATCATAGGTTGGACTTAGGGATTCACTTCTAATGAATAGAAAGTGACATATATGACTGCCACTTCTGAGATTAGGTTACAAAAGACGGTGGCTTCCATCTTTGGTTGCTCTCACTTGCTCTGAGGGAAAAGCCAGCGCCCCTGTTGTGAGCTGTCCTATGGTGACGCACTTAGCAGGGAACTGAGGGAGGCTTCCAGCCCACAGCCAGTGATGAACTTGGATCCTCAGCCCAACAACCTGAGAGGAACTGAATCCTGCCAATAACCATGTAAGTGACCTGAGAAGCAGACCCTCCCCTAATCAGACCTTCCCAATATGTCCTCACCCCAGGCGCCAATGTGACTGCAAGCTCAAGAAAGGTCTTAAGCCAGCGGCACACAGCCACATCCAAATTCCTGGTCCACAGAAACTGTGAGATAATGAATGTTTGCTGTTTCAAGCTGCTAGGTTTTAAGGTCATTTGTTACGTAGAAATAAACAATACAATGTTTTAAGTATATCTTAGCATACAATGCCAAAGAATATAAATGCAAAGCTATGGGTTTCTGAGCGTATATTTTAAAAGTGTCTGGACTAAATCCAATTATCATAAAGGAAATAGTCCTTTTAGCTAAACCATCAAGACCATGTGTCAAAAAGCAGAATTGCTTGATAAAACCAAACTGTACTGTGGTAGAAACAGTTAACACTCATATCCACATGTTCCCTCTTAATTTCTCATCTTTTCTTACAGTTGGATTCACCATGTTATGAGTTCTGTCTCATGGAATGTAAGTAGAAGTAAACTGTTTTACTTCTGGGTTTATTTCAACTTCCCCCAATATTTCAACTAATCTTTAAGCCAGGAGATGGCAAGCCTCCAGGATAGAAGAGGCATGTGGCAAGAGGGAGAAAAAAACTTGAATTAAGCCACTAAGATTTCAGGTTTTATTTGTTACCATAGCGTAGCCTATTGCAGATCCTGGTTACTATACCCAGGAATAGTCACAATGCAGTTTCTAAGTATTCTGACTGATCTATATGTGGAGACAGTTATCACTAGTCCAATTTGTAGGACAGATTGTGTATTTTCATTTTTCTCCAATTGGGAAGGCTCTTCTCATGCTCCACAATGATCTGGTTACACAGTCCAGAGGGGACTGAGATGCAATCTGTGCCATGGAAATTGATGTCACTTGCATTTCTGCTCATTTCCATCTAAACTTGACAACTGGTTTACTTGTATATGAAACTTCTGTATTTTTAATATTATCCTGTGTGCTTGTTTGCTTTCCCTTTAGGATATAGTTAAATTCTTGGATTGCTTCAGCTCTTTAGAAGCTGACAAATGGTCAAAGTATCTGCTTTAATAAAGAATTATGTGCTTTAGGGAATTCCCTGGTGGTCCAATGGTTAGGACTCTGCACTTTCACTGCCAAAGGCACAGGAACTATGTGCTTTAACAAAGAACATTCCTTCCTAGCCTTGATTGGTGTGAAAACAACCCTGTATAAAAGGTGGGGCTTTTGGTTTCACTTTTATCTGTTAGGCCACATTTATACACCTGGGTGTCTAGACGTGGAATGTTCTATGGAGAAAGCCCTATGATATCATGTTTCTAAAAGCAACTGTCTCCTGCTGCCAATTCACAACCACCTGTAAAAGTGCATCAACATGCTTGAATTCATCGTTTCATCAACTAATTCAACAAATATTTATCAAGTGCCTAAAATGTGACGGGCCCTATGTTAAGGGTTAGGGATGAAAAGATAAAGAAGACTGGGTCTCAGTCATCATGGACCATATAGGTCATGGGAAAGAGCCACGCTGAAAAACCACGACAAGTATGAAGAGCATTACAGAGGAGGTCTGGGGGCAACAGTGAAAGTGTAAGGGTGTGAGGGAAGGAAACCTGGGTAAGGGCATGCTGTCTGAGATAATCACTGTGAGGGGGTGATGTTTAAATTGAAATTAAAGGAGAAGTGGAGTTAGCTTTTGGGGGGAGAGCATGGAGAATGTTCCAGGTTGAGAGGAGGACCAGTGTGATGGCTCTGAGGTGAGGAAAAACTGAATGAGTTAGAGGAACTGAAATAAGACCAGGATGGAGGCAGATGGATCTTCCAGGGCCTAATATTGCCAACAGCATCTTATCATGGTCAGAGAAGCTGTGCAGAAGAAATAGACTCCTGACTAGAAGTTTCCAAATTCAACAGAGAAAAGGAAAGAATTTTTTCCTTTCTGATTCTGACTGCTCTCTTCAATATTGTCTGTGTTCTCGAAAATGAAGTTGATCAAATGCATTCTTTTCTTTTTTTTCTTTTTCAAGTTTCACTGATGGTTGAGCTTATGGTATCAATACTTGGCTCAAGCTCCCTATTCCTGGGCATTTTATTTATTTAGAAGCATCAGTGACATATTAACACGTGGGGGAAGTTGAGACGTTAAATGCTCAAGCTTTAAACACTTGTAGAGTAAAGTCTGTGGTAAAGATGATGCTTAATTTTCACTGTGGAGGTTAATCAGAGGATTCAAAGTCCTTTTAAAATTCTCACTCTAAAGCCATGTTTGTGTCTCTCCTCTGACCCTGGAAACTCTCATCCTCAAACTTTAGTCAAAACACAGTCTTTTACTTTTTCCTGATTTCATTCTGGAAAACATGAGAGCTACCAAAATGTTCTATTATTCTGTCTGCACTATGTGATTATGTTTGCTAGTGGCCTGGAAATGAATCAATTGGACTGTTTTAGAAAGGATATCTTTGCAAAAGCAAACCATAGAATAATATGAGAGTATTTTGTTTGATGACAATCAGTGACTGGCAAAGCCATGTGGCCTGAAACATGGAGACTGCCAGGTGCCATTCACCAAATCCTGGGTGCCAAGAGTGATTTGCAGAATGACACTGCTTCTCCCTGGGCTCATCTACATGTTGTGGCGGACACCCTGTGCCGGCAGCTCATTTATCAGGAAGCAGTGCCATTCACATCGATAATGTCTGCAATTAAAGCATATTAGTCCTGATTGAAAGTGAGGCGTCAAAGGTATTATGTAATCTGAGGAAGAGAAATAACATCTGGAGTCCTGTCATCTCAGTGGAACATTTCACTATCAAATTCCATATAACTTTGTAGATCTTTAACAATACTAGTTAGCATTTATGGAGTGCCGCAGGGATGGTGCTAGATGTTTACATGTGTGAATTCCAAAACTCACCACAGCCCCGTGAGAGTCATTATTATTCTCATTTTACATTTGGAGCTTTAGAAACAGGGGATGAATCAATGAATCAACCACCCATACAGGGCCTAAGGATGGGGGGGCTGAGGCTGGAGTGACTGACAGTGACACTGGACCCAGGTCTTTTGGTTCTCCACCCATATCTCTTTACCCTGCACCATATTTCCAGCTCACGAACAGAAACCAAGGGGACAGGGACTTTCCTGGCGATCCAGGGGTTAAGACTCTGCGCTTCCACTGCAGGGGGCGTGGGTTTGATCCCTGGTCAGGGAACTAAGATCCGGCATGCTGCATGGTGCAGCCAAAAAGAAAATAAATAAATAAATAAATAAAGCCTCTAAAAAAATTGTTCGTAGTATGAAAGAAAGAAAAGAAAGGAAGGAAGGAAGGAAGAAACCAAGGGGAGGAGGACCCTGAAGTTTCATGAAAAATAGGAAGCAAAAGTTTGGCTAAATATAAGAGAACTAGGTGCTTATCTGTATGATTTTTTACCAAGGATATGTTGGGGAGGAAGAAATTTTCCTCTTATGCTTTTAGCTTCCTCTGGCTGGTCTAAGAATTAAACTGAACTGAGACAGATTAACAGGAGAAAATCAAAGTTTAATAGCTTGTATACATGGGAGAGACCCAGAAAAACTGATTAACTCACCAAAATGGCTGAAACCTTCACCCTTAAATACCATCTTCAGCTAAAGACAAAGAGGACATTGAGGGTAGGGATTTGGGGTTTTAATGGGGAGAAAGGCAATTGACATGGAAAAGCAAGTGTTTGGTAAACAAATGTTTGCTGGGCCTTGCAGAGACAGTGGGACACACAAAGGAATTTTAATAAACAGACTTTGCTAGGTTCCTTTCTGTCTACCACACCTAGTTTATGCTATAGTTATCTATGGTGATAGCTCTAGTCCTGTAATAGGCCCTTAATCTAAATTCTGTAGGCAGCTAAGGGGGAAGGTCAAAGTTTCTTTCTGGGTCTTGTGTGGGCCTTGTTTGTTTTCAGCTCAAAATAATCCACATGCCAGAGACATTTTGGGGTGGCAAGTTTTGCTTCCCTACAGATGAGATGCTTGGACATCCCCAGATATTTTCTTCTACCAGCTAACTGACGCTTGAAATTCCAAAGCCTTCAGCCTCAGGCTCTAATCTTGTCAAGGTATTTTTCTTCCCTCCTGTTATAATGCAGGAAGGGTAGATCTTTAAACTCTAAATCAGTCATGGTATTTGTATATTATGAACGAAAGGCAAGAGATCTAGTTTTCCCAGGAAAAGGGGGCACTGGGAAAGAATGGAAGAGGCTATAAACAAGAAAGAAAAGGAGGAACACAAAGTAGGAGCATTTATTTAGACTACAATGTGAGTGGTGTGCCCAGAAGTGCCCAACATGGTGGTGGGCAGGGAGTCGGGGCAAAGTGTGTGTGTGTGTGTGTGTGTGTGTGTGTGTGTGCGTTTGTGTTCAATTGAAGATGAACTGAGGACATATTTTGCTTCCTTGTCAAATACTTCTTACTGCAGTTTTTGAGGCATTTCCATGCTCAACTTTAAAATTTGCCCTACTATTACACTGGGCTGAATTTAAGAAGGTTTCTGAAACCTGAGCTGACCTACATATTCCCTACCGTCAAATAGTCCTAACAACTTCTCCATGTTGTGACCACTGAGAACGTACGTGACATCAATGCTCAGCCTTATTCCATTTGGTTAAAAAAGGAAAAATATAAACTATCAGCCTCAATAGTTTATGAATATTTTATTGAGATTTGATTAGAATGGGAAAATTTTTAAAATTCGCTTAGCATCAAAGTTATAAAAAAATTAGTCTTTTAAAAATTGCTCCTACAAGCAACGTGCTTTGAATTATTACAAAGCAGAAAAAAACAAGGGCTATGTTAGGGCCAGATGATAGAAAATGAAAGCTACATGTGGTTTTTCTAGCAAGCATTCCCAAAGGGGCCTTGATGGCTGGGTACATGCTTTTGATTAAATTCACTGAGTTTCCGCTATTGTGGCTACAATCCTGAGCTGGTTACTAAATGTGTCGCTTTCATGGAGATTTGTGTATTAAAAATCACAGAAAGGTGTTCTCTGAATATGTCGTATTATATGAATATTTTATAACATTATGTGAATGTTGACCATTTTGGATATGGATTTTAACTTGAAGATAATTACACCCATTGTACCTAGTGTGGGCATCCAAAGGTTAGCAAGATGGAAACTACATTTCATTCACCAGTTCCTGAAGGTTCCTTCTCCTTGCGGCATGTGTGAAAAGCCCCTTTACTGAACAGTATTTTACTGACAAGTATAGACATTAGAGTCAAACTGCCTGGATTTGAATTCTGGCTCCATCATTCATTAACTGCTCAACTTTGGGCAAATGATTTAACCTCTTTGTGTCATGGTTTGCTTCTCTGTTAGAATGAGAACGATGACAATACCTACCTTGTTGAATTGTGACAATTAAATGAGATAATATACACTAATTGCATGGCACATAGTAAGTTTTTAATAAATATTTATTAGTACTATTGCCCTCTCTAGTTTTCTTTTCCTAACCCTTCTCCTCAATCTGCCCTCCATCACTCTTGCATCAAACATTTCTTAAAATACCTTATAACATTTACTGTTTGATCTTTAAGTTTCCCTCCAACTATGAGCTTAAGGTTCTAGAATTCTTTTACATGTCACGCATTGCAATAGGTATGCTGGGAAGTACAAGATGAGTAGTAAGATGTGTTCTCTACTCTCTGATTACAGCCCTGCAAAAGAGGTAGGACAGTCTTAGCTAACTGCTGCATTAGGCAGAATGTGATGTTTTCTTACAAAAGTATAAAATGCATTGGTAATACTGGAAGCGGGAGGAAAGATAAATTTCAATAGGAGAATGAAATATGATCCAGGAAAGCTTTTCAGCCAGAGTGGACTTTGCATTAGATCTTGAATGAGGACATTTTAAGATGACGGAACACATGAGCAAAGGCACTGAGGCTGGAAAGCAAAGAATGAGTCTGGAGAATTTGAGTAATTCTTTGAAATTGGAACCTATGTAATGATGGTTGGCAATGCAGCCTAGGAATTAGTGATTCCTAGAGAATTAGCATGGCATGCTAAGGACTTTGAAATTTATTTTACTCTTAATGAGAAGCTATCGAAAGTTAAGAACAAGAAGGGGCAAAATAGCTCATTGTTTTTTTTTTTTTTTTTTTGCGGTACGCGGGCCTCTCACTGTTGTGGCCTCTCCCGTTGCGGAGCACAGGCTCCGGACGCGCAGGCTCAGCGGCCATGACTCACGGGCCTAGCCGCTCTGGGGCATGTGGGATCTTCCCGGACCGGGGCACGAACCCGTGTTCCCTGCATCGGCAGGCGGACTCTCAACCACTGCGCCACCAGGGAAGCCCAGCTCATTGTTTTTTCTTTCTTTCCGTTCTATTCCCTCTCCTGTTCCTTCTTCATCTTCACCACTGATTAAAGGGTTGCTTTTCGTTAAAGCACTAGGTCAGTCCCACCTAGTCCTTCCCTTTGCCTCACTAGACTTGCCATACTCTCTGCACAGGGAGCACTGTATCCTCTGTTAAGGTTGTTTACTCTCGCTGGGGATATTAACTCACAGCTACATATTCTCAGTGACAGATGCAAAAAGAACTTTCTTGATAATATATATTCTAATGACTTGAGCTTCTTCAATGATCAGTTTTTGAATAAAAACATTGTAGATCAAATTGGCCTTGGGTCAAATGTTGATAATGTAAACTAATTAGTGGATTTTGGTTTATACTGGCATAAAATAGGCATTCTTTTGAAATAGTGCTCCCTTTTTGAGTACTTGCATTACAACTCTATAATGAGCACAAGTTTAAGGTCACTACATATGGAAAGAAAATTGCATTCTGAATCTACAAAAAACAATGAGATTTTCTGTTTTACAGTTGACCCTTGAACAACACAGGGGTTACGGGTGCTGACCCCTGCACAGTCAAAAATCCACATATAACTTTTGACTCCCCCTAAACTTAACTACAAACAGCTTACTGTTGACCTTACCGATAGCATTAACAGTCAATTAATACGTTTTGTATGTTATATGTATAATATACTGTATTCTTACAATAAAATAAGCTAGGAAAAAGAAAATGTTATTAAGAAAATCATATGGAAGAGAAATACATTTACAGGACTGTACTGTGTTTATTGATAACATAAGTTTACCAAGCCTGTTTATAAGGTGAATTCTGTCTGTACCTACATCAATATTGTCTTATATGATACAAAACACTGTAGATGTTGTACACATTATAACACTAGACAACAAAAATGAAAAGATAATGTGAAAAAGAAATTCATATTTATTTACAGGTATAATGATTCATGCATTGATAACAAAAAAGCAGCAATATGCTTGCTTTATGGTCACCTGGTGTCATTGGTATGACTGCTTCACTGTAGCTTATACACTAATGAATGGTTATAAAATTTTTATGGCAGACAGCATTACAGTCATATTCATAATATAGTATTGGAAATATTGTTACATTAAAAAAAATCACTTACCTGTGATGATCGGTTGATAAGCAGTTTCTCTAATTATGAGACAGAGGCATATTGTCTGGTAATGTAATTCTTTGGAGGCCTAGTTACAAAACAGTAAAAAACAGATGCATTATTGATTTTATATTAAATATCACTCACTTTATGCCTGTATAAGGATAGACTAGTGTGTACCTATATTTTATGCATTCATGACAAACCTTTTTCTTAATGTTTTTGATATTTCTAGGCTACACGGTTAGTCTGCAAACTTTTTCAAATTGTCACAAATCTCCAAAAAGTTTTCTAATACATTTATTGAAAAAAATCTGTGTATATGTGGACTCGCAATTCAAACTCTTATTTTTCAAGGGTCAACTGTATTTCCATGTAAATTGATTCTTTGGTCAGTATTACAGTTTAGTATAAAAATATAAAATTTCCAAACTCTTACTTGAGTAGGACTCTATTTAATGCCCCCAAATTTAGCTGTATTCTATTAAAGTAATCAAATAAGGAGACCATTAGACTGAGGTGGCTCTAATACCTTGGGAGCCTATGTAAGCAAACAGAAACCTAAGTCAGAGGCAATACACTCGAATCTAAGGAAAGGAAACTTAGGAACAACCGATCACAAACAGCCAATTAGGTTTTCCCAAATAAAGCAACCAAGTACGCTATAGCCAATCAGATAATTTCCTTGCTCTACTTCTGCTCTGTGCTAGAAAATCCTTTTTCCTAGATTCTATCCATGGAGTGCTCCTAACCACTTTCTATTTGGCACTGCCTGATACAAATGGTTGTTTGCTCAAATAATCTCTTGTAAATTTAATGTACCTCAGTTTCTGTCTTCTTGTTTCCTTAGAAAGTATAAACCAGACTTCACCTGTTTCCATATTTTTCTGCCTCCTCAGCAAATCTCTTAAACTCCCTGGTCTGTTTCCTTGTCTGTACCGGAGTAATTATAAAAGTAGCTACCTCATCGAAATGTGATGATTAAGTAAATTTGATTATTAAGTTATGTAAGCTTTTTGAATATGCCTGATATAGCAAACTCTGTGTGCCAGTAAATCTACTACTTTATCAATAAAGATGAAGTTGTTTTCTTTACTTGGTAAATTTTCTTCATTCATTACCCCACTTCAATCTTTTTTTTAAAAACATACTTTTTTTTTAGAGCAGTTTTAGATTTATAGGAATGTTGACCAGAAGCGTAGGGAGTTCTCCCAAAATCATCTTCCCACACATGCAGAGCCATCCTGACTATCAGCATACACCACCAATATGATACATACGCTATAATTGATGAACCTACATTGACAGGATTTTTTAGGGCAGTGAAACTAGTCTGTATGATACTGTAATAGTGAATACATGTCATTATACACTTGTCTGAACCCTTAGAATATACAACACCAAGAGCTAACCGTAATGCAAGCTATGGACTTTGGGTGATGATGTGTTAATGTAGCTTTATTTTTATTTTATTTTATTTTTTTACACAGCAGGTTATTAGTTATCAATTTTATACATATTAGTGTATACATGTCAATCCCAATCTCCCAATACATCAACCCCCCCACTGCACCCCACTTTCCCCCCTTGGTGTCCATACGTTTGTTCTCTACATCTGTGTCTATTTCTGCCTTGCAAACTGGTTCATCTGTACCATTTTTCTAGATTCCACATATATGCATTAATATACAATATTTGTTTTTCTGATTATTACTTACTTCACTCTGTATGACAGCCTCTGGGTCCATACACGTCTCTACAAATGACCCAATTTCATTACTTTTTATGGCTGAGTAACATTCCATTGTATATATGTACCATAGCTTCTTTATCCATTCATCTGTCGATGGGCATTTAGGTTGCTTCCATGACCTGGCTATTGTAAATAGTGCTGCAATGAACATTGGGGTGCATGTGTCTTTCTGAATTATGGTTTTCTCTGGGTATATGTCCAGTAGTGGGATTGCTGGGTCATATGATAATTCTTTTTTTTTTAACATCTTTATTGGAGTATAATTGCTTTACAATGGTGTGTTAGTTTCTGCTTTATAACAAAGTGAATCAGCTATACATATATATATATCCTCATATATCCTCCCTCTTGCATCTCCCTCCCACCCTCCCTATCCCACCCCTCTAGGTGGTCACAAAGCACCGAGCTGATCTCCCTGTGCTATGCGGGCTGCTTCCCACTAGCTATCTATTTTACATTTGGTAGTGTATATATGTCCATGCCACTCTCTCACTTCGTCCCAGCTTACTCCTCCCACTCCCTGTGTCTTCAAGTCCATTCTTTATGTCTGCGTCTTTATTCCTTTCCTGCCCCTAGGTTCTTCTGAATGATTTTTTTCTTTTTAAGATTCCATATATATGTGTTAGCATACGGTATTTGTTTTTTCTCTTTCTGACTTACTTCACTCTGTATGACAGTCTCTAGGACCATCCACCTCACTACAAATAACTCAATTTCATTTCTTTTTATGGCTGAGTAATATTCCATTGTATATATGTGCCACATCTTCTTTACCCATTCATCTGTCAATGGACACCTAGGTTGCTTCCATGTCCTGGCTATTGTAAATAGAGCTGCAATGAACATTGAGGTACATGACTCTTTTTGAATTATGGTTTTCTCAGGGTATATGCCCAGTAGTGGGATTGCTGGGTCGTATGGTAGTTCTATTTTTAGGTTTTTAAGGAACCTCCATCCTGTTCTCCATAGTGGTTGTATCAATTTACATTCCCACCAACAGTGCAAGAGGGTTCCCTTTTCTCCACACCCCCTCCAACATTTGTTGTTTGTAGATTTTCTGATGATGCCCATTCTAACTGGTGTGAGGTGATACCTCACTGTAGTTTTGATTTGCATTTCTCTAATGATTAGTGATGTTCAAATTGCCTATATTGGAAATACACTATTTCTTTTTTTTTTCTTTTAACATCTTTATTGGAGTAAAGATGCCAGTGTCCTTGTCCCTGAGGTGAGCCACATCCACCCCCCGCCTCTGCAGGAGACCCTCCAACACTAGCAGGTAGGTCTGGTTTAGTCTCCTATGGGGTCACTGCTCCTTCCCCTGGGTACTGATGTGCACACTACTTTGTGTGTGCCCTCCGAGAGTGGAGCCTCTGTTTCACCCAGTCCTGTCGAAGTCCTGCAATCAAAGCTCGCTAGCCTTCAAAGTCTGATTCTCTGGGAATTCCTCCTCCTGTTGCTGTACTCCCAGGTTGGGAAGCCTGATGTGGGGCTCGGAAACTTCACTCCAGTGGGTGGACTTCTGTGGTATGTGTTCTCCAGTTTGTGAGTCACCCATCCAGCGGTTATTGGATTTGATTTTATTGTGATTGTGCCCCTTGTTCCATCTCATTGCAGCTTCTCCTTTTTCTTTGGATGTGGGGTATGTTTTTGGGTGAGTTCCAGTGTCTTCCTGTCGATGACTGTTCAGCACTTAGTTGTGATTCCATCACTCTCGCAAGAAGAAGTGAGTGCACGTCCTACTACTCCGCCATCTTGAACCAATCTCCCAGTGGGTTTATTGATTGAAACAGATGTGGGGGATGTTGGCAGTGAGGGAAGCTGGCATGAGTGGGGCAGGGTGTATATGGGAAATCTCTGTATCCTCCTCTAGGTTTTGCCATGAACCTCAAACTGCTCTAAAAAATATGGTCCATTTTTAAAAAATCCTCTATGCCGGACCTTTTCATCCTTTCCCTCCCCCTAATCTCTGGCAAGCACTGATCTTTTTACTGTCTTCATAGTTTTGCCTTTTCCTGAATGTCATATAGTTGGAATCATAGTCTTTTTAGATTGCCTTCTTTCACTTAGTACGTCATATACATTTAAGTTTCCTCCATATCTTTTCATGGCTTGACAGCTCATTTCTTTTTAGCACTGAATAATATAGTCAATTGTATGGATGCCCACAGTTTACTAAATCCTTAACCACTTACTGAAGAACATCTTGGTTGCTTCCAAGTTTTGGCAATTATGAATAAAGCTGCTATAAATATCTGTGAACTTCCCTGGTGGCACAGTGTTTAAGAATCCACCTGCCAATGCAGGGGATGTGGGTTTGAACCCTGGTCCAGGAAGATCCCACATGCCATGGAGCAACTAAGCCCATGTACCGCAACTACTGAGCCTGAGCTCTAGAGCCCATGAACCACAACTACTGAGCCCATGTGCCACAACTACTGAAGCCCACGTGCCTAGAGCCTGTGCTCTGCAACAAGAGAAACCACCACAACGAGAAGCCCGTGCATCACAGTGAAGACCCAATGCAGCCAAAAAATAAAAATAAATAAATAAATAAATAAAAATAAAAACTGCTATAAACATCTGTGTGCAGACTTTTGTGTGGACATAAGTTTTAAACTCATTGGATAAATACTAAGGGGCACAATTGCTAGACTGTATTGTAAGAGTACGTTCAGTTTTATAAAAACTGCTAAACTGTCTTCCAAAGTGTCTGTGCCATTTTACATTCCCACCAGCAGTGAATAAGAGTTCTTGTTGTCCCACATCCTTGTTACCATTTAGTGTTGTCAGTGTTTTGGGTTTTGGCCATTCTAATAGATCTGTAGTGGTATCTCATTGCTGTTTAATTTGCAATTCCCTAATGATGTAAGGTGTTGAGCACCTTTTCATATGATTACTTGTCATCTGCATATCTTGTTTGGTCAGGTGTCTATTCTTTTGCTCATTGTTTAATTAGTTTATTTGCCTTATTGTTGAATTTTAAGGGTTTGTTGTATATTTTGGATAACAGTCCTTTATCAAGTATATCTTATGCAAATATTTCTCTCAGTCTGTGGCTTGTTTTCTCATTCTCCTGACCTAAGTCAATCTTTTAAATTAAAAAAAAATTTTTTTTAATTAGAAAAACATTAAATTAGAAACTTAAAACAGAGTGACAAGAAACAACATTTGAACAACCAAAGAAGGGTGTAGTGTTTCGGTTTATATTTTTAAATTTTCGCTGAAAAATACTAAGTGGCTTGATTGCTTTTCTAGTCCTTTTTTTCCCAATTTAAAAAAATATTTTGGCTGCACTGGCATGTGGTATCTTAGTTCCCCAACCAGGTCCAGGATCGAACCTGCACTCCCTGCATTGGATGTGTGGAGTCTTAACTGCTGGACCCCCAGGGAAGTCCCCGCTTTTCTAGTCTTTTAAAGAACATTTGTATTTTGAAATAATTTTAGATGTGCAGAATTGCAAAGTTAGTAGAGTCCTGGTTTACCCTTCCCCCCAGCCTCCCTTAATGTTAACATCTTACATAACATTGATACATAATCACAACTAAGAAATTAACATCAGAACAACACTTAGCTAAACTGCAGACTGTTAGGATTTGATCAGCTTTTCCACTAATGTCCTTCTTCCATTCCAGGATCCCACAGAGGACATCACATTGCATTTAGTTGTTACATCTCCTTAGTGTCCAATCTTTTATGGTTTCTCTGTCCCTCCTTATACTTCATGATTTTAACAGTTTTACCTGAGTACCAGTCAGGTATTTTGTAGAGTATGTCTCAATTTCTCATGATTAATTGGACTGCGGTTATGGAGTTTTGGGAAGAATACCACAGAGGTAAGGTGACCTTCTGATCTTGACATATTAATGGGGACACGACATCAACATGACTCATACTGTTGATATTAACCTTGATCATTTGGTTAAGCTGGTGTCTGCCAGGTTTCTCTCCTTACTGTAAAGTTACAAAATTTCCCACTCCATGTTCTGTTCATTAGAGGCTAGTCACTAAATCTGGACCCCATTCCACCTCCTGGAACCATAGTAATTAATAGGCACCACAATAATTAGTAAATACTGTGGGGTGATACTTTGAGGCTATGCTAATATCCTGTTTAATATCCTGTTTCTCCTTAAAGTTTTGCCCACTAATTTTAGTATCCATCAGTGGAGTTTTCCTGCAGCAATAACAACTGTGGCATTCTAATGATGGTTTTCTATTTCTGTCATTTCTGCTACATTTATTTTTGGAATCCTTTTGTAAAAAAAGTTTTGTTCCCATTTATTTATGTATTCAATCATTTACTCATGTCATGGATATTTATTTTATTCTTTGTGTTATCATCCACTACTACTGTTTATTGCTTTGCTCAAATTTTCCCAGCTCTGGGCACTGGGAGATCTTTAAGGTTGTCTCCTGTATCCTGTTCACATGTCCCCATCCTGCTGGTTTTTTTTTTTTTTAAACTCGTCTCGAGTACTTTCTTACACTCTAGCCTCAAAAGATGCTCATCTTATATTTTCCCTGCCCCACGTTTGGAGAACTGGCTAGAAAAAATGTGTATACATATACATATATATGTGTATACATACATATGCACACTCATACACAGATACAGCAGTGTCTATTTCTACATCTCTTCTCACGTATATGTACATATTAAAAGTCATGAGTTGACACCAATAACCCTTATTCCAATTCAACACCTGGGTTCTTTATGGCTTTCCAACTTTCTGTATCTGTAAGTTCCTTGTCCGATGGTGAGAAACCTGGCTTCCACTAACCCCGATAGGTTGACTTGTTTGCTCAACCCCCTTCTATGATCCCAATCTCTGGACCGCACTGCTGTCACCCCCGTCCACCACTTCTGCACCTCTTCCCTCAAAGGCCTCAGTGCTGCTAATTCCCCACAGGAAAGGGGAAGGAGGAGAGGAGCAGCCTGTTATTATTATTATTATTATTATTATTATTATTATTATTATTTTTGCGGTACGCGGGCCTCTCACTGTTGTGGCCTCTCCCGTTGCGGAGCGCAGGCTCAGCGGCCATGGCTCACGGGCCCAGCCACTCCGCGGCATGTGGGATCTTCCCGGACCGGGGCACAAACCCGCGTCCCCTGCATCGGCAGGAGGACTCTCAACCACTGCGCCACCAGGGAAGCCCCAGCCTGTTATTTTGAAGAACCGTGTTTCAACAGACAAGACTCCAGAGAGACCCACACAGCCATCTTGGGATTTAGTCCTGGAGACTGAAAACCACCCAGGCAATGTGTTTTTCCCATGAAGGCTCTGAGGAAAATGTTCGTTATATTTTTTATCTGGAGCCTCAGGTTTTCACCTGTCAACCTGCCCTAAGACACTTTCACTTATCAAGGCAGGTGCTTCTTCAGAGATCCTGGGAAGAATTTCCTTCAGATCACAATGTAATTCTCACTTGACCCATGGTTCCTGAAGTCACCTCAACGTGGGTAGAAGAAAACCTTTCGTCCCCAAGCAGCATCTGAAATGGACACAACCTGCCTCACATTGACCCCCCTTTATTTGTTTCACCAACTAGCCCAGACCTGCACTTTGACATCCTGATTAGGACCAACTCTGGCATCTGCCTGTTATGCCTTCTCAGCTGTTCCCATCTGCTTGTTATGTCTTCTCAGCTGTAGGTGACATTCCCCCTCACCCCCAAGTAGGAGCCCTGTTGGGGGTGACCATGAGAACAGCCCCTATTGAGCTAGGCCTGGCTTCCTTGCCCGGATGCTCTTCTCTGTCATCAACCCCATGCCAATCCTGGCTCTGAAGGGTGGAGCCTGTGACAGTCTATAGTCACGAATGTAATTTAAAAGTCAAAAGTTAGCTTAGATGAAACAGCCACAGAAGTCTGTTCTCAAGCAAATCAGATCCTGGTAGGGTCAGTAAATTAGCATTTTTCTCTGAGTCAGTTTCGCTTGAACTAATTTAGTGTTCCTTTGCTCACCACCCTTTGTTGGATTTTTTCAAGCTTTTTGTGACTCATTGAAAACACACACTTGTGCCTCTCTTCATACATTACTTAAAGATCAGCATGTCAGCAAATAACGTATTAGCAGAGAGCTAGTGAAATGTAGGGATGACTGACAATTGCTCAATGTCTAGGAAAAACACATTACCAAATAGAGCACGTTGGGAAATGAGTATAGAGGCTTGAAAGCCTTAATCTGCAATTCTAGGTCTGAATGCAGAGTGGATTAATATAAAAATGGAGAGTGTGCCTATTGATTGATGGGAAAAAAATCAGGATATTCCTTTCATGCAGTATTCATTAAGCACCGACAAAGCCACCATTTCACCATATTTTGGCTTTTCTTATATGTCATCAGAGACAGAAATTAAATTTTTTTATTTGGGCCTGTCGGATCTGAATGATGAAAGTACTAGCAAATTAGCTAAAAAATTTACAGTGCTGTTTGGCATTGTGAGAGCTGAGATTTTAGAAAGGGGATGTGTGGAAAAGGACTGGGTAAGAGGAAGAAGTCATTAAAGTTACAAAGATAGCACTTTGGGGGAAGACTGAACTGTAAGGAAGAAAAATATGGCAGTGCTTGTTGCATGGTGATTCTCCTCTAGCTGATCCACATTCAAATACTGAGCCTCTTCCATGTGTGGGAATGATAGTGATGGCCGTGGCAAGTGATAGAGGCAACTTTCCATGCAGGACATGAGTAGAGCTTTAGAGGTAGGATCTGGGCAGAGCATGGAGGGCCTCCTTCCATCACTATGCTTCTGGAATATTCAGTGATGTCTGCAGTTTCTGTCATTAAAATGACACATATCTTTGCATCATAATTTGTGTTGCTGAATGCTCTTGTTATCAGGACAGAGGAATATTTTAAACATTAATAACCATCAAAATTCTAGATTACCGGTTTTCCTCCCAGCAGTGAGAAAAACTCACTAAAATAGGATGAGGATGCACTGGGCAGTAGGCAATGATGAAAAAGGTGGGACTACTTCTGCTGAAAGTGGAAGGATGGACAAAAATAAATATACTAAACCTTCTAGAGCAAGAGCTCAACTGTGGATCTGGAAGATTCTGATATTCAGGGGTGTTGAATGAAAAATAGTCTTTTATCATATCAGCACATTCTTGCATTTTTTTCTTTTTTTTTCTCTACTAGCTGTGCCTGCAGTTTCTTCTATTCAAAATGCAATTAATATGACTGAAACAGTAATAGCAGTAGAAACCATTTGACCCAGACTTAGATCCCTGTTCTGCATAAAATTTGGAAACTCCTAAAAGTTTGTATCCGATTATGTAATATTAGAAGCAATCTACTGTTATTAAAAGCTTAAAATCTATAGTCAAAACACAACTAAAATATCATATTATATATGATTTACTTCAAATGAACCGACTGATAAAAACCTGCAAAGCAGCTATTAACATTAGGTAATTGCCTGCATCTGAAAGTTAAATGCTCCAAGGACCCACAAGGAACACTTGGCTGACAAGGTCATGCAAAAAGGGTCCTCCCTTTGATTTGATATTCAAAAATATTTCATTAGACAGTAGTGACAATTTGAGTTTTTATCATTATAATGTTTCGATTTGGTGGTGACTTTTGTTGTATGGATCTGTATTGTTACGAGGCCAAGCAAATTCACTTTTCAAAAATTGGGTGAGGAATAATAGTTTCTCCTTAGTACAGAGTTAGTTGTGTTTTGTTTTCTCTTAATTTCTTGTTTCTACTCTTACCCTAGTATAGTCTATTTGCATATAACAACTAGAGTAATCTTCTCAATGTAAATAGGATTATGTCACCCTCTGCTTTGACTTTCCATCAGTTTGTATTTAAAATTGGAACTCCCTTACTCTTGTTCTGAAGCTGAAAAGAATGAACCCTTTCTCTCCAAGCTCATCTCATGACACTTTCCCACTGGCTCTTTCTAATCTCTGTTCTAATCATACAGACCATCTTTCTAGATAAACTGCCTGCTTCAGTCCTGTCTCAGATCTTTGTCATTGCTGTTCACACTGCCTTGAAAGCCCTGCTCCCTGATTTTTGCATGACTTACTGTTTAATCAGTCTCCACTCAAATGTCATCTCCCCAGAAAGGTCTTCCTGGCTTTCCAAACCTAAGGGTAACTTTGATCCCAGTTAACATCACGTCACCTGGTCTTTATTTTTTTATTTTTATTTATTTATTTTTCTTTTTGCGGTACGCGGGCCTCTCACTGCTGTGGCCTCTCCCGTTGCGGAGCACAGGCTCTGGACGAGCAGACTCAGCAGCCATGGCTCACGGGCCCAGCCGCTCCATGGCATGTGGGATCTTCCCGGACCGGGGCACGAACCCGTGTCCCCTGCATCGGCAGGCGGACTCTCAACCACTGTGCCACCAGGGAAGCCCTGGCCTTTATTTTTTTTATTTTTTATTTTTTTTTCTTTTTGCGGTATGTGGGCCTCTCACTGTTGTGGCCTCTCCCGTTACGGAGCACAGGCTCCGGATGCGCAGGCCCAGCGGCCATGGCTCACGGGCCCAGCCGCTCCGCGGCATATGGGATCCTCCCAGACTGGGGCACGAACCCGTATCCCCTGCATCGGCAGGCGGACTCTTAACCACTGCGCCACCAGGGAGGCCCCCTGGCCTTTATTTTTAAATATTATTTTTCATTATCTGAAATTATCCTGTTCAATCCTCTGTTTTTTTGTTTGTTTGTTTGTTTTTGTTTTTGGCGATATGTGGGCCTCTCACTGTTGTGGCCTCTCCCATTGCGGAGCACAGGCTCCGGACGCACAGGCTAAGCAGCCATGGCTCACGGGCCCAGCCGCTCCGCGGCATGTGGGATCCTCCCGGACCGGGGCACGAACCCGTGTCCCCTGCATCGGCAGGCGGACTTCCAACCACTGCGCCACCAGGGAAGCCCCCTCTGTTTAATTTTTGTTCTCCCTCCACAAGAATGTAATCTCCACAGAGAAGGGCCATTGTCTATCTCCCCACCCTACTCCCATACTTCCAGTCTGATAACAGTCTGGAGCTACATAAATATTTCTTGAATGAGTAAATGAATAAATTCTTTCTTCTTTTCTTGGTTGGTTAATTGATAACCCACAGATACTGCACAGTAATAAAGAAGAGAGTTTGACAGTTAGCGTCATCAACTCCTAGGAGATCAGGTTTCTCTGCCTTTTGACCTAAGAGTAGACCTTTGTGTATAGAAAAAACAAATGCTGCTGGTTTATTCAGAGCATAGTCTCTTCAGATTAGTCTATCAGACAATACAAATTACTAATTAAATACAATATAATACAGTACAAATTAAAAAGAAGGCTATGAGGGGAGTTCAAGAGAGGTTGCAGGGTAGACCTGATATATAGATTAACCAAGAGAATCCTTACTCTCAATGTCAAGGCCTCAAGATAGAATGGGAAAGGACATTGACAGAGGGCTCGGCAGTGACTCTTTGATGCTTTCTAGATGTACCAGGAAAACTGAGTTATGTGGGACACATAGCAAGATAGCCAATCTCTGTGTTAAACCAGCAGTTAATCTAGGGTAAGGGAAATTTTTCCACAAAAGAAAGTTGGGGAAGCAGTGGTAGAACAATTCACAGAGGGTTAGAGAGTGAGTCTCTGTGTGTGTAGCCTAGGGGGTAAAACACAGCTAAAATAGATACTAAGGGCCTCCTGGAAGGGTGAAAAAGTTTCTAAAAATAAAGGTTGTGTGTAGAGGGAGAAAGAGGCTATCTCAAACTTGGTCCTTAATGATAATTATGGGTGAGAAATGGAATGAACTGTTGGGGACTGGTTGTAGGGAAATGAAACTCCAGCCACTTTGAACAGTAGTTCATAGTCAAATGTTTTCTGTCCACTGGTCACCTTCTTAAGCCACTAAGCAGACACGGGGAGCATAAAACAGATGCACAATAACTTCCCTGGGCAACTGAACCCATTTCAAAAGCTGTGGGCAAGAGTTTTAACCAGGCATCCACAGGTGAACTTCAGGAATATGTGAACTCCTGAAACCACGTACACATTTGCAATTATCCCCTTTGTGTTTTTATTTCTAGGGAATTATTTGTTTTTCTTGCATTCTCTAAGGGATCTGAGATTTTTTTAAAAAGCAAGATCCTCTGCTGGATGGCTTTGCCAATGCTACACTTTTTATGAGAAAACTCGCTCAGGTAGTAACAAGCAAGGGGATCCAAGGGGGCAAAATTGGAACTAAAAGCCTTTCTACAGTTTGGTAAAGGTAAAAGCCTTTCTACAGTCTAGGAGGGAGCGATCCTGTTACGCAGAAAATAACTATGGCTATCAGCAACTCTGAAAAGCAAGTTCCCATTGCAGTGTGAATAAGACTGTATATAGACTTTGGCTGATCGACAAATGACTCACTGTCTTCGAAAATACTATGGAAAAAGCTATGCTTTGCATCTTCCTGGGGTGTAAAATTTGCTTTTGATTGACACTGTGATGGCAAACAATTTAAAATAGAGAAGCAAAGACAAAAATGTCATCTTCGTGGGCAGATGCTACTATTAGAAGCTGAAAGTGTGACGGAAGTGCTTTTGAAGATGTGTTATTTCTCTGTGTTCTTTTATGCTACTGTAAGCACAGGAAAAACAATTTAAAATTCTTACTCTTGTTTAAAAAAAGTCAGTGGATGCTGACACTCACTGTAAGCACAAAAACATTGTCAATATGCATTTTGTGGTGGATACACAATGGTTTGCTAACAAAAGATTTGGGGGGCCTGTAACTACAATTACTGTTGCAGTTTAGAATGACAGAACAACTACTTTTTGTGAAATACTATTGTGTGAAAACTCACAAGTGTTTATTGGAAAGTCTTTCTAAAACATCCAATGCTTTTTGTCCTGGAGATTTGGGCTCAAAATCTTTGAGTTATTGGGTAGAATGCATTGTTCTAGCCCAACATCACAAGTACCAAGACATTTTTGTGGCTCCTTAAATTCAGTTAGTGATTTTGGTATTTGCAGATGATGTGTTAATTTTTAAAAATCATTAGGGAGGCTTTTAAATAAGCACTGCCACCTAGGCCTGAACAAGTTCATGTCTCTTAACCCAGGGAGTTGCCTCTATCCTGGGAAAATCAGATTTCACAAATATAATGATGTTATCCTTTACTTACCCTGGAAAGATAAGATGGGAAACTAGCACACCCTATTCAATAATAGATAAGAAACACGTACCCTTTTCTTTTCTGAGAGCTATGTAACCTTTGGGTCAATTTATGTGTTTAGAGAATTTTTCTTTTTGTACTTTGTGGGAATTTAAAAGATACATATATATATATATATATATATATATATATATATATATATATATATATACCAATGAGTTTATATCAAACAAAATGACCTATTTAAAATAGAAAAAAGAGATCTGGTTCCATTCATCTGACCCAGCAGAAGCTGAAAATCCTTGACACTGTTCTTTCCTACCAACTGTCTCACTTCAGTTGAGTTTCTTTCAATTTCCCTGACATTCCTCCTCGAAGAGGGGCTGAAACCTATCAGCCCCAACACACCTTCAAATGTGCACCCCAGTTTCTTTCTGGGAGACCTCTTGGGCTATTCACTCCAAGCTACTGTCTGATAAGACAGGACTTACATCCAGAAGCCAACTGTCACTCAAACTCCGTCCACTCTGGCCAGCCTTGAGAGTGTCCTAACAAAGGCAGATCTGTCCCCCCTTCCCTGGGGCACGCCACTCCCTGGCTCAGTGCATCTACAGCAAGCCTTTCCTGTGCTCTGACACTCAATGGCCACTTGGCTTTTGCTGATCTTTAGGTGTCAAGATCTTGTCACCTTCTAGTCCCAAGTGTCTGCATCTCTACGTCGTTCTCAGCTTCACTTTAGCTACTGATGCCTCCCAGAACCCAGGGAGCATTCAGAATGTGAAAAGTTTAGAAAGGTCCTCATAGAGCTGAATAATCTGATTTCCAAGGACTTTACGTTCTTACTTTCCAGTACTAATTTCTTTGAGGATTTTTGCTATTTTTCTCAAGATCATGTACGGCCAG
Organism: Mesoplodon densirostris; assembly: GCF_025265405.1. Taxonomy (NCBI): domain Eukaryota; kingdom Metazoa; phylum Chordata; class Mammalia; order Artiodactyla; family Ziphiidae; genus Mesoplodon; species Mesoplodon densirostris. Next base: position 168,459,404 of record NC_082664.1, read on the forward strand.
TGGTGAGACTAATCTCCATTACTCACTTTCCAACAAACTGTAAACGTGAGCAGACATCAAACCTATTGCTTATCAGAGCCAAGGAGAGAAAGAGAGAGAGCTGTATGTATGCATTTACCTGTATACATACGCCATCCATGAGAAACTGGTATCCAGAGTTCTAGAATTTTCTAAAAATTGAGATATAATTGACATATAATATTATATTAGCTACATGCGTGCAACATAATGATTTGATATTTGTATGTATTGTGAAATGATCACCATAAGTCTAGGTAACATCCACCAGTACACATAGTTACAATTTTTTTTTATGATGAGAACTTTTAAGATCTACTCTCTTAACAGCCTCAAATATACGATACAATATTATTGACTACAGTCACCATGCTGTACATTACACCCCCATGACTTATCTATTTATAACTGGAAGTTTGTACCTTTTGACCATCTTCACCCATTTCACTCACCCCTCATGCCAGAATTCTAGAATTTAAAGGCCCATTTTGCTTATGTCAAATAATTACTGTATCAGAAAAGTCTAGTTCCTTATTTATTATTATTTTTTAATTAAAAAAATTTTGGCCATGCCACACGGCTTGCAGCATCTTATCTCCCAGACCAGGGATCGAACCTGGGTCACGGCAATGAAAGTGCTGAGTCCTAATCACTGGACCTCCAGGGAATTCCGAACCTTTATGTATTTTTAAAATGAAAATTTCAGTTTAAACCATAATATATTTAGTCATAACCTTACCTTCTTAGAACATTTTACTCTTAGAAAGCCATTCATTTATACATTACAAATTAAAAAATCCCATGAAATTATGTTGTTAGTTATGACGTTTTGGATAGATTTAGGGGGACTTTGTCAAACCAGAGATTGCTTTTCTAAAACCATTCTCAAGGTGACTAAATTTATATACAGTTTTATATAGGAACTGTTTACCTCATATAGGGACAATATGGGACAGAAGTCAGCTATCTAGTGACTCGGGTAACTATTTGAATCTGTCTAAATTTAATGTAGCAAATTCAAGAAAAGAAATATTAAGTGATTCAGAATCCATTCAGATATTAAAATTCTAAAATAAAAACCTTTACTTAAAAGATCTCAAGACATGAAATCCTATCAGTTATAATTTTCCCAGTGTTGATAGTGGGAGTAATTTCATCTTATTTGGAAGCTGAAATGACTCTTTCAGGCCACTAGGTAGTGAATTTTTTTGTAAGCTAGAGTTTTGGTGTGTATCCGATCAAGATTTGCTTACTCTGTGAGGGAACCCTTTGAAAAGTATCTGAACAAACTTCATGGACTTACTGGCTCTCCAAATCTGAGATTTTAATGATGATATTTGGAATCAGTCAGACAAAATATTCTCAAAAATAAGTGGACTCTCCTTCCATGGTGAGAATGTTGACCTGGAGTTTTGAGTAAACCACGTGGGACAGTGGTCTGGTTGGAGTGCTTTCCTCTCTCTAAGAATTTGCAGGGTATGAAGTGTCCTGAGGAACCAGAGAATAGTAATCAGGCTAATATGTATCAATTGTTGTCATTCTGAAGGTTTTTAAGTGAAAAACTCACTAATCTTACAAAGTGATTTATTATTAAGCCATTATAATTTTGTATTTCATAAATGTATAAGCATGCATATTGAAATTCTTTTTAATAGAAAATTAGTGTCTTTTGTCAACCAAGAAATGCAGAAGGCTGCAAACAAGAAAAGAGTTTATATGGGGTCTAATAATCACAGTTTGGGAGACACAGATTTGGGTAAAACCAGAAGACTGTTCTGCGGAAGAGAAAGTCAGGGGCTTATAGGAGCAAAAGTCGCAAGGTTGTTAGAGTTGTCTGGCAAGAATTATGACTGACCTTGATTCAAGAAAGGAAATATTTGTCCTTAGGGTATAGGCTATCACGAGTTATTTTAGGGTAAGCATTCAATAAATTTCTGGAACATTGGGCAGATGTTCTGGATGCCTGCATTAAGACAATAAGTGGTCAAAGTTCAGATTCCATCCAGGCTGAGACATGTGTAAACTACACTCTCTCAATGCCTCCTGGCTCCACTTTAGACAGCTCTCTTAGCAATACCGACTCCATTTTTATTTTCCTTTCACACTTTTTAATCAGAAAATTGATGTCATTTATTATACCCAAGTGTCATTCTATTATTCCTTTCTGAAAAGCCCAGAAGTAACCTAATCAAAGAAAAGAGCATTACATTATAAAATGATAAATTTTATGTCTGTTTGATATGAAAGAAACTATGCCGTAAGCAGTAGGAAAAAATAATGCCTTTGTCTTTGAAGCAAAAATTTGAGAAATGATTCCCTTACCCCCAGTAAACTGAAAGATAACATCTCTTGATCAGAAAGAATCACTTCTGGGGGCCACTTTCCCTTTCTTTATCTCAGAGGATTTTTGTGAGGATAAAGTGTGCAAATGTAAAACTGTGTTTTCATTTTTTCAAAAAATTTTTACTGAATATTCATTTTATGAAAGCATCAAATGGCTAGTTTAATTTATATAATATCTAATCTGTAAAAGTGGTTTACATAACAATGTATTGTGTCTATTTTCTCCCACCTGACATGGTGCCTTTTTAAGTAGTACATACAACCATAGAGAGAAAAAAAGGAGCTAAGGAAGTGCTATCTATTTGTCTGTTAACTATGACCCCAGTGTTTTCCATTCCCTTTGCTACCTGTTCCATGCAGTCTTGTCATTAGCCAAGCCCATTAAAAATTCCTGGGAGGGACTTCCCTGGGGGTCCAGTGGTTAAGAATCCGCCTTCCAATGCAGGGGACGCAGGTTCCATCCTGGTCAGTGAACTAAGATCCCACAGGCCGAGGGGCAACTAAGCCCATGCACCACAACTACAGAGCACATGCACTCTGGAGCCCGCGAACCACAACTGGAGAGAAGCCCTCAAGCCACAACTAGAGAGAAGCCCGTACACTGCAACGAAAGATCCTGTGTGCCGCAACTAAGACCCGATGCAGTCAAAAAGAAAAAAAAAAAAAAACCCAACTATTCCTGGGAAATAAAAATAGAATCTGGGTAATACAACAAAGTCTAACCTTTTTTTCTTTTCTTTTGTGCTTAGTTTAGTTTCATTTGCTCATAGGGTGCTGTGTGCAGATGCTTTGCACTTAGCACTTCAGACCAGAGTTTATAACATGAATTGGCTGCGCCCAACACTTCAACTTGGCAGGCTGCGTGTCGAAGTGCTTCACACGACACTCATTTCAAGATGGTGATGATGTGTGTGCAGAGATACTGCACCTGGTACTTCGATCTGGGGTGCCTCTCCCTAATGGACCAAGTTGGTCAGGAACCAACATGTCTAAGCTTCCCTGGGCCAGAGGCAGTCCTCTCTAACCTCCTGTGGGTTATTCTGACTGAGGAGGGACTACCTATCTTAAGCACAGGCTGTTTACAAACTCAAGGGGGACCGACCCCCAGTTATATCAGAGTTCATGCCATTTGGATGCCTCCTATTTTGGATTTTTGAGGAATCCATTAACAGTTTGGTGCTGGTCCCCAATTTCCCAAACCAGAAATCCTATATAATACAGCCTAGCCCAATACCTGCTGGGAGATGGAGAAAGCTGGCCCATCAGTAGGTGTCTAAATTACAACACCATTTTATAATTGGGTCTACTATGCCAGAGACAAAATAAATGGATGAAATTCCCCATGTTCAGATTTTTGTGGCCTTACATCAGAACAAAGGCTTTCAGAAGGGGTGTGGGATCTCCCCCACTGCGGTAATAGTAACACCAGTCCTTGACCGTCCCCTGAGGACTTTCTTGATCTCCTCCCTAACCCTCCTCCTACTGCTGTTTGCCTCCCTCCTCCCTTTATATAATCCGATTTGGGCCACAGGTCCGAGGCACCCCCTCCATACCAGCCCCCTTCCCCAGAGCCCAGACCAGCAAGTATATGAAGTAGGATCAATTACCAGCCAGGGTCCGACAACCTGCCAGGAAAAGCATTCCCCTTGAGACAGGTCCCCAGTGGAGAAGGATGGCTCATCCAGGTACACAACCCACTTACCACTTCTGATCTATATAACTGGAAAAGTCATAGTAAGGGGTTGAGGGAAGATCCAGAGGGGTTCCTGAATCTGATTAGGGGCACCTCTCAGACCCATGACTCCACCTGGGCTGACATCCAGAGCCTCCTCAGTGTACCCCTAATGGGGGAAGAAAAGCCACCAAGAGGAAGCCGACAAAAAGAACAGAAACAATGCAGGTCATCCTGTTTTCAGACCAGGAGATCAAGTGGTTTCAGATTAACAAAACCAAACTGGAACCCCCAGGACAATGGAGAAGGGGTGGAGACAGAGGCTGATCAAAATATGATCCCAAAGGGAATCCAGGCAGCTGGAAAGAAACCAGTTGGAATAAGATAAGGGAAGTCAATCGGGAGCCAATAGAAAACCCTTTGGCATTCCTGGAGCACCTCCAGGGATGCCTCTGAATCTATTCTGTGCTGACCCCGAGTCATTGCAAGGGAATGCAATCCTGAGGTCGTATTTCATTTCCTAAAGCACTTCTGACATTAGTCATAAACTTCAGAAACTAGAAATGGAACCAGATACCACTACCTTTCGCCTGTTAGGTGTTTAATAACCGAGATCTAGAGGAGGAAAGGTCAGAGGATCAAAAGGCCTGGAGGCAAACCCACCTCTGGGCTGTTGTCCTCCAGTTTCAACCGGTCAGCATGGGAATCTGGACTAACTGCCCACAGAGACTCTCAACTCTGCTGAATGACCCCCGGCCCCCACTGAGGGACAGCAAGCCAAGGAAACTAGGACCCAATCGTTACATCATATGTAAGCAACAGGGACACTAGAAGGGAGATTGTCCTTGCCACCCCCAAAGGGGGACAGAAACAACAGATCCCGGCCACTACCCTCAAAGGCAGGTGGTCCAAATAGATGAAGAATGACTGGGCCAGGGGCTCCTAAGCAGGATGCTGATTGACCGTAGAAGAGCCCTGGCTGACACTGGACATAGCGGGAAAGCCTGTCAAATTCTTAATCTACACTGGTGCCATTACTCCATTCTGAACACCAGATCCTGGCAAACTCGGTCACAAGAGTTGTAAAATTATGCAGCTATCAAGGAAGGCCCAAGAACAGGCGTTCATAGAGTCATTAGAATGCAAATTAGATGAATACACACTACTCACCCATCCCTTCCTGTATGTCCCTGAATGCCTTCTAACCTTGATAAGAGATATCACATAAATTGGGGGCTACTATCCACCTAATGGGAGACAAGTTGGAGATTGGCATCCCTTTAGATAAAGGGCACAAATGATAATGTTAATGACTGAGGACAAACCTCCCCAGACAGAATAAGTCGATTTCCCCAGAGTAAATCCTGGGGTCTGGGCCCAGGGATGGGTGTGACAAGCTGGAAGAGCCAGTCCCTTGATAGTCCATCTAAAACCCAGACATACATGGCCCAATAGAAAACAGTACCCTATCCGAGGCCTTGTTGGACATCACCCCTGTTATACAGGACCTAATTGAGCAGGGCCTTATTAGACCAGGCCAATCAGCCTGTAATACCCCCATTCTCCCCATAAAGATACCCACTGGGGAATACTGGATGGTACAGGACCTCAGGGCAGTAATGAAGCCACCAGGGATATACATCCAGTGGTCCCTAATCCCTACACCTTGCTGGCCACTCTACCATCCACCAGGACCTGATATTCTGAACTAGATTTAAAAGATGCCTTCCTCTGTATTCCATTAGCTTCAGAAATTTTGCTTTTGAGTGGCAGGACTCAAAAGTGCAACAAAAACAACAATGTGGCTGGACAGTCCTGCCCCAAGGGTGGGACAACTCATGGGAACCTCTCTCTGACCTGAAGCTTCTCTTCTGAAAAGCAACAAAAGTGTGACCAGGGAGATTCAGGTCCCAGCAGAGCACACTCGCCTACAGGCAGAAAACTGAGATATATGCTCTGTTAGGAAAAATCTGACACGTGACCATTATGCTCTTGCTAATATTTGGGCCACAGATCTTAAATTGCTTGGTGTCCTTTGTCTCTAAATGGTTAGACATCTCTCTTTCCACTGTTCTCTTTAATTCCATTATAGCCTCCTTGGCCTTCTAGCTGTCTCCAACCCTACTAAGCTCATTCCTGGGTCAGGGATTTTGCTTTTTCATTTGCTATTTCTTTTAAGATGAAATGAGATGGCTTGTTTCTTCACTTCATATAAATCTCTGTTTCAATGTCATCAGTTTAGAATGGCCCAGCTTGACACCTTTTCCAAAATAGCATCTTCTTTCTCCAACCACTTTCTATCCCTCTAGTCTGCTTCAATTTTCTTCAGAGCACGTACCAAAAACTAAAATTATTGTAACACACTACCTGTTTACATGTTTGTTGTTTGTCATGTCCACAACTGTATAAGGTCTGGGAGAGCTGTCTGAATTCCCAGCATCTAACACAGTGCCTGGCATGTAATACTGCCAGAAAATATTTGTTGGATAAGTAAGTGATAATTGTTTCCCTTATAGTATTCATCAAATATTACTCTTCTTTTATATTTTTTCTTTGGCCTGGCCTTGTGACCTGTTCTCATCTGGAACCTGAAGGCATTGGATCAATCAGTTGGTGTGGTCCATTACAACTTTAATATTAAGATTTCTAGGGGAATTCCCTGGTGGCCCAGTGGTTAGGACTATGGGCTTTCATTGCCGAGGCCCGTGTTCAATCCCTGGTTGGGGAACTAGGGTCCCACAAGCCCCGCAGCACAGCCAAAATTTTTAAAAAAAGAGATTTCTAGAGAATGTACCTGTGATACTTTAGAGTTAATAAGCTGCCAGTTAAGTTCTGCATGCATGAAAATCAGTGCTTCCAATGGCCCAGAGTATAGTAGCTGTTGAAAAGAAATATGGACTTTTTGCAAATTGATAAGAAAATACTAAAATTCTAATAAAGAACAGTCAAAAAAGAGAGACCAATAGACAATCTGAATAGGCCTATATCTATTAGAGAAATTAAATCAATAATTAATAACACTCCAAAACAGAAAGTACCAGGCCAACATGGACCCGCTGGTGAATTCTACCAAACATTTAAGGAAGCAATTATACCAATTATCTGCAAACTCTTTCAGAGGACAAAAGTAGAGGCACAACTTTATAACTTATCCTATAAGGTCAGCATTATCCCAATACTACAATTAGAATAATTTCTGGAACCCTAATGTATAGCATGGTGACTATAATTAATAATGAGGTATTATATCCTTGAAATTCACTAGGAGAGTAGATCTCAAGTGTTTTTACCAAACACAAAAAAAGGTAACTATGTGAGGTGATAGATGTGTTAACTGTCTTGATTGTGGTAATCATTTCACAAAGTATGTATGTACCAAATTATCATATTGTACACCTTAAATATATACAATTTTTATTTGTTAACCTTACCTCAATAAAGCTGGGGAAAAATAATTGCCTTTAAGAAATATATTTTCCTGTAAATTTTGTTTTATCTTGTGAGTAATTTTCCCTCTCTTTCAACATTTTCTGCATATCATTTATAATATTAAAATTGGATTTAAATATAAAATGTAAAATTACTTTAGAAAGTGACAGCTTTTAGATATTAGTTTTGATATTATATTCTTTTTCCATGGGTATTTCAAGTGTTTTTCAATGATAAGTTATTCATAACACAACCTTTTAAATATAAATACAACAGTTTATAAAATTCAGAGGTTTGTTGAGGAGGGAGGGATATGTAATTGATACATGAAATGGACAAAGAGGAAAATTTTAAAATATTGATATTATTTTTAAGGTAGGGTGGTGGTGGGATAGATAAATTAGGAGTTTGGGATTAACAGATACACACTGCTATATATAAAATAGGTAACCAACAAGGAACACTATATAGCACGGGGAGCTCTACTCAATATGTAGTAATAACCTGCAATGGAAAAGAATCCAAAAATATATATATATATATGTATATATATATATATATACATATATGTATGTATGTATGTATATATATATATATATATATATATATATATATATGTATGTATATAAACAGAATCACTTTTTTGTACACCTGAAACTAACACAACATTGTAAATCAACTATATTTCAATAAGAACTGAAAAAAAAAGGTAGGGTGGTGGCTATATTGTGCCTATTTTAGTATTCTTTATACTGATATATAGTACATTTGTATGTATTAAATATTGTATTATAAAAATTAAAAATATTCTGCCTTTATGTATGCTATTACACCTGCCTTATACAAGTTCCAAAGATGACAACATGCTCAGGCAGAGGCTCATAAAAATACTTAAATATCAGGAATTTGTCAGTTCCTGAACACAATGAAGTCTAAGGTCTATAGTAATATAGTACCTTAAAGTAATATATAGTAATATAGTAGTATCTATATATATAATATAGATATATATAATATATAGTAATATAATCCCTTAAAATCCCATTTAAGAATAACATCCCATCCTTAACAACTGTAATAAAAGTGAGAGTAGTGAATGCTATCACATGGGGGTATTAAAAATGAAGATTTAAGGGACATTATAAGTGTATTAAAATTTTCTATATGACTGTGAAATATTTTTTAAAAGTTTAAATAAAGTGACCCTCGAGTTTAGCACTGATGTCTGAAGGAGAAATATATTTAAAGAACATGTCAGAACAACAGAAGTCTGAGACTTTTTTTGGGGGTGGGAAAAATACTCATCGCTGTGCAGAAATCTCTAGAAATGTTATACTCTAGGGTTTGGGAAACAGAAATGAAGCAATAAAAAATAAACTTTCTTTTGGGAGAAACGTGAGGTGTAAACTGATGAAGTAGGACTAGTGAGTGCCAAGGTTCAGCTGTATTTTTACCTCACATGCCCACCTGCATTCACATTTGACCAGGTCAGGAGGTAAAATGTGTTTGTCTGTTCATGCCTGGTAGACATTTATCTCCATGACAAACCCACTCAATGATGAAAGGACAAGAATAGTGCAAACAAGCCATTTCCAAATGTAAATCAGCTTTTCTGTTTTGCATAAGGCCCTGTCTGATAATTAACTAGATAATTCTGCTAATTACGTTAATAATTATATGTATTGTCAAAACTCTAGAAGTAGCAAAATTAAAACTACCAGATCAATAAAATAGTATTTAGTAAAGTTTATTGTGCATGTAAGAACAGTTTTTGAACTGGGAGCTTTGTAATTCAAACTGATATGAAGTTCAGGGGCATGGAGTTACAGGATGGCTTATAAAGTGAAAATGAGGAAGTCCATTAAACTGTACAATGATTGGTTATCACAGTAGGGGTCTCTATATGGCAGGAGACTGGTTAAAAGTGATTATCTTATACCATTTTTAGGATGATGATTTAAGTTTCTTTAATGATTATCAGAGGTATTTGCAAGAAATAATCTAAGTTAAGTTTCACTTATGTTGAAATAAACCAGATTTAGTTTTGCTTATATGGCTTAAATGATTTTGTCTGGTGATTGTCAGAGGTGGGGGTTTGGGGGGGGTGGGTGAAATGGGTGAAGGGGCTCAAAAGGTAGAAACTTCCAGTTATAAAATAAATGTCATGAGGTTGTAATATACAGCATGGTGACTATAGTTAATATTGTCTTACATATTTGAAAGTTGCTAAGAAAGTAGATTGTAAAAGTTGTCATCACAAAGGAAAAAAATTTTTGTAACTACCTATGGTGATGGATGTTAATTAGGCTTATCATGGTGATAATTTCACAATATATACAAATTTTGAATCATTATGCTGTAAAACCTGAAACTAGTACAATGTTATATGTCAATTATATCTCAGTAAAAATTTTAAAAATGTAACTTATCTCTCAAAAAATCAATAAACCTATTGTGATGTCTTAAAAAATCAACCAGGTTTACATATATTACAAATTAATTTCAAGTTAATGAATTATAGAAGGACTGATAAAAAATTTTTGAAAATCACCACTTGGTAACCACCACATTAATAATAATTTCAGGTGGGACCTCCCTGGTGGTCCAGTGGTTAGGACCTCTGTGCTTTCACTGCCATAGCCCTGGAATCAATCCCTGGTGAGGGAACCAAGATCCTGCAAGCCATGTGGTGTGGCAAAAAAAAAAAAAGGAAAAATAATTTCAGGTAATACTCATCAATGGGTGTTAAAACTAGTGGGTAAAAGTTTAACTAGAAGTAGGATTTTATACTGTCTCAAGGTATTCCCTACTCCCCCTCCACTCTCCCATCCCCCCCAAATATTTGTCTGCTCAGAGAATTTCCAAGTCTGATCTCCATTTTATATTTAAACAGTATTTAATTACTTACTAATTTATATAACACCATGTTCCACAAATAATAGTAAGCAACTCAATTATGATATTTATATAGTTCTTTGTATTTAATGTTTTAACTGGTTTCATTCAGTTCTAACAATAAGTCTCTGAGACCAGCATTAACAGCCCATTTTTATAGCTAGAGGAACTGCAGATCACAAAGATTAATTGACTTGCTCAGTTGAGAGGGAGGTATTAACACTGTCTTCTTGTTGGTGGGAAAGTGAAGCTTAGAGCAAAGAAGGAAATTGTTAAAGTAGACATACTTAGTTTGAGGTGTTATTAGGAGGTGGGATTTCAACTCAGATTTACTGACCTTAAAGACTGTCATTGGGCTTCCCTGGTGGCGCAGTGGTTGAGAGTCCGCCTGCCGATGCAGGGAACGTGGGTTCGTGCCCCGGTTCAGGAAGATCCCGCATGCCATGGAGCGGCTGGGCCCGTGAGCCATGGCCACTGAGCCTGCGCGTCCGGAGCCTGTGCTCTGCAACGGGAGAGGCCACAATAGTGAGAGGCCCGCGTACCGCAAAAAAAAAAAAAAAAAAAAAAAAAAAAGACTGTCATTAAGTGTTGTGGTATATTACCTCCTCAAAACGTTGCTTTTCTGATGGTTTTATCCAAAGAAAAGAGTCATTCAGTTGACTCCTATTTCCAAATACCATTTTATTTTAGAACATGGATGCAATTTAGAATTAATTTCAGGGCTTCCCTGGTGGAGTAGTGGTTGAGAGTCCGCCTGCCGATGCAGGGGACACGGGTTCATGCCCCGGTCCGGGAGGATCCCACATGCCGCGGAGCGGATAGGCCCGTGAGCCATGGCCGCTGAGCCTGCGCGTCCGGAGCCTGTGCTCCGCAACGGGAGAGGCCACAACAGTGAGAGGCCCGCGTACCGCAAAAAAAAAAAAAAAAAAAATTTCAAATACTTCTGACAATATGAGACAATCCATTTTTATTTCTAAAAGATTGGTCCATCCAGGGAATTCTCCTTCTGTTTTCTCCTATAATTTTTATCTAGTAAATTCTAAGAGAAAGTTAACCTTGGTAGGAAAACATTTGTTGATTAATCTGTGGAGAAACCTAAGTCAGTGTAGTTGATTTTTAAGAAAGATCAAAATAGTGTGTTAACTTTTTCTGTTCATCTTGTGCCCTCAGCAAATATGTTTTCAACCTGACAAAATAGAATCGATTGCCTGTGACTCAATTTCTTTCACCATTAAAGTGCAATTAGTTTACAATTATATTATAGAGGTTAAAATAAGAATATAAGAAGTGACAAGGGAAAATTAACACTGGATACTATCTCTTTTTAAATCTGGACTTCATTTACTTGTGAGGATAAGCCCAAGGTTGCTTTGGGAGACATGTTCTGAGAGCTCTTTACCATGCATATAGATAAAGTAAATACTTTAATGAACTGTCTGCTCTTTGCTGAATACTAAAAAGCAATAAAATATTACTCTTCTGATGGCTGTCTGTCCTGGTTGCAGGATTTTGAGACTCCAGGGATCAGGTATGAACCTGGTACCATGCAGGTCAGTTTGTCTCCTCCAGGGGTCGCTGGAACCTAGCCTCTCTATACAGTTCTTTCTATGTCTGGGGGTGGGATTGATGGTCCTTGAGACGTTACACAAACTGCCATGTACGTTCTGTGTTCCAATTGATGTCAGGGATGTCACACTTCTGAAGTGCTTACCTAAGGAGCCCCGTAAGAACCTGAAGCCTGGAGCTTGTGCCAGTCAAGCATTTCTCCACAGCTCAGCTGCCCGTGTTATCTATGCAAGATGCCTCCATGTGGTTACCTGAGACCAGCCGCTGAGATGGCTTGACTTCTGTCTCCTGCAGTAGGTGATGACAGCTTTATGTTTTCACATACTCATTGTGCTGTGGGATGTACAGCTGATCCACCACCACCAGCGTGTGTCCTTGAACCATTCTGATGATCCCCAGATGTGGTTGAGAACCTTCTATCTTGCATCAGCCTCTCTTCCCTGAAATCTGGTCCTTTTTTTCCTTATATTTCTGGCCAACCACCTCCCTAGGATTCTGTCACCAGATGAGACATAGGTCTTGTCAAAGCTTTTACAACACATAGGTGACAAGCTTTGCACTTACTAATGTATAACATAGACTTCTGTAAGTAGGTTGTGGAGAATTAAATTGGGAATTTCTATAATAATTAGAGAAAATTAAAAATTAATTATAAAAATGAAGCATTAAATAATTAAAAATTGGAAAGAACAAAAAATATAGCACTTAAACTTAAGGGTGACATACAAACTTCCAGTTATAAGATAAACAAGTCCTGGGGAGGTAGTGTACAGCATGGTGACTGTAGCTAAAAATACTGTATTACATATTTGAAAGCTGCTAAGAGAGTAGATCTTAAAATTTCTCATTACAGGTAAAAAAAATTTGTAACTATATATGGTGATGGATGTTAACCAGACTTATTGCAGTGATCATTTCATAATATATACAAATATTGAATCATTATGTTATACACCTGAAATTAATGTTATATGTCAAATATAACTCAAAAAAAATAAACTTAAGGGTGACAAAGATAGCATTCAATAAGCATTTCTTTAAAACCAAGTAGTTTAGGTTTATGCCTAGGTACATCGGAACTCTGAATGGCTCACATATAATATTGTCTTGAACTAAGAATGTATTATTAGCATGCAACTTTGGCCTAATGATTGGGAAATGGATACACATTGTGAGAGCCCAGTTGTCAATAAGACCTTCATGAGCTTTTGAAGAAGTGTTGTGCTCAGTATTGACTTTGCTTTTGGAATCTAGGGCACAGCTGAATTGCTTAGTGCCAGTGGCTGACTGTCTCATCTGGAGTAATCTGTCTCACAATCTTTCCTAGCCCAACAGATATTTCAATCTCACACATTCGCACCAGATATCTACTCTCTTCTCTTCTTTCTACTGTTTCCTTGAAGAGAAGTGATAGTTCAACAAAATGAGAAATTGAAAACAAAACAGCAAACTTTACTTTCTAGAACAGTTGTGTAAAATAAAGATTACAGTTTCATATGAGATAACTTGTCCATATACCAAACTTTGGAACCCTTGTTATATACCCATAAATGGCCTAATTTAGCATTGAAAAATAATAGTTTTTATCTATTCCTCAGTAGATAGACATTTGAGTTATTTCCAGTTTTTGGTGATTATGAATAAAGCTGCTATAAACATTTTTATACTGCTTTTAATGTGAATCTAAGTTTTTGTTTCACTTGGATAAATATTGCTGAGTTGTACAGTAAATGTGTATTTAACTTTAATGGAACTGCCACACTGTTTTCTAAATTGGGTGGGTGTAATTTTGTATTCCCACTAGGAATTGAGGAGAGTTACATTTGCTCTGCCTATTTCTGATCACTTGTTATTGTTAATTTAAAAAATCATAGCCATTTTATAGGTGTTTAGTGGTATTTCATTATGGTTTTAATTTTCATTTCCCTGATAACTAATGGTGTTGAGAATCTTTTCATGTGCTTATTGCCAACCATATATCTTATGTGGTGCAGGGTGCAGTAGTTGTTCAAGTATTTTGCCCATTAAATAATTTTTAAATATTATTGTGTTTTACGAGTCCTTTATATATTCTGCATACAAGTCCTTTGTCAGATATGTTATTTGCAAATATTTCTTCTTAGTCCATGCCTTGTCTTTTTAATATCTTAAAAGTGTCTTTCAAGGAGTGGAAGTTCTTTTTTATGTGGTTATAAGTTTTTAAATTGTTTATAAATTGAGGTGCAACTGACATGCAGTATTATATTAGTTTCATGTGTACAACATGGTGATTCGACATTTATATACATTGTGAAATGATCACCACAGTAAGTCTAGATACCATCTGTCACCACAGAAAGTTAAAACAATATTATTGACTGTGTTCTCCATGCTGTACATTACATCCTGGCTTATCTATCTTAAAACTGGAAGTTTGTACCTCTTGATCCCCTTAGATAGCAGAAGTTCTTAATTTTGAAGTCTAATTCATCAAATTTTTTCCTTTATGAATTGGAATTTTGGTTTCACGTATAATGGAGTGTAATTCAACAATAAAGGAAACAAACTAACTGATATACATAAAAATGTGGCTGAATCTCCTATACATTTAAATTAAGTGAAAGAAGTCAAATTTGAAAGGCTACATACTGTTTGATTCCATTTACTTGATGTTTTGAGAAAGACAAAACTCAAAGGACAAAAAATAGATTACCTGTTTTACCCCTAAGTTCTTCATAACATTTTTTTTCTTAAATTCCATATATATGTGTTAGCATACGGTATTTGTCTTTCTCTTTCTGACTTACTTCACTCTGTATGACAGACTCTAGGTCTATCCACCTCATTACAAATAGCTCAGTTTCGTTTCTTTTTATGGCTGAGTAATATTCCATTGTATATATGTGCCACATCTTCTTTATCCATTCATCCGATGATGGACACTTGGGTTGTTTCCATCTCCGGGCTATTGTGACGGGGCAGGGGAGAGGCATGGACGTGTATACACTGCCGGGAGTGGGGTGGATGGATGGTGGGGGGTGGCTGCGTGGCGCGGGGGGATCGGCTCGGTGCTTTGTGGCCACCTGGAGGGGTGGGATGGGGAGGGTGGGAGGGAGGGAGACACAGGAGGGAGGGGATGTGGGAACAGATGTATATGTATGACTGATTCACTTTGTTGTAAAGCAGAGACTAATAAAAAAAAATAAATAAATACTAGTTCTTTGTTAAAAAAAAATAGATTACCTGGTAGTCACCAGGGGCTGGGGGTGCATGGAGAATTCACTACAAAGAGGGAAGGGGAACTTGGGGGTGGTGGTAATGGAACTGTTCTATATCTGATTGTGGTGCAAGTTGCATAACTATATGTGCTTGTCAAAACTCATAGAGCTGTTCACTAAAAAGGGTGGTTTTACTGTGTGTAGATTATGCCTTAATTATTTAAAAAGCAATAGTTTTACTTAGTTGTCCCCTTACTGCAACTCACTTCCTTTAGAAGCCTTCATTATAACAATGGTCAAAAAGTGGAAACAACATAAGTATCTATCAATGAATAAAAAATATATGGTATATCTATGCAACTAAATATTACTCAGACATAAAAAAGAATGAACCACTGATTCACAATACAACATGGATCAACCTCAAAATCATTATGCTAAGTTAAAGCATCCAGATACAAAAATACATGTTGTATGATTCCATTCATGTAAAAAAGAATAGAAAATGCTATATTAGAAAAAATATATATCAGTAGTTATCAGGTGCTAATGGTGGAGGGTGAGATATACTGCAAAAGGGCTTGAGGAAACTTCTGGGGTGATAGAAATGTTCTGTAGTTTGGTTGTGGCAGTTGTTTTACAGTTGTGCTAATCTATAAAAACCCACTGAGCTGGGTTTTTATTAAATGTATACAGTTCATTTTAAATACATTCTACATCAATAAATGTGATTAATTTTTTAAATTGGGTTTCAAATTCTAACAGCTAATTTTTCTTAGCAGACAGATCTTCCTCGACTTATGATGGGGTTACAACCTGAGAAGCCCATGATAAGTTGAAAATATCCTAAATTGAAGTGCATTTAATATGCCTAACTTACCAAACATCATAGTTTAACCTAGCATCCCTTAATTATGCTCAAACACTTACATTAGTCAACAGTTGGGCAAAATCATCTAACACAAAACTTACTGAATATCTCATGTAATTTATTGAAAACTCTACTGAAAGTGAAAAAAAGAATGATTGCACAGGTACAGAATGGTTGTAAGTGTATTGGTTGTTCACCCTTGTGACCTCATGACTGGGAGTTGCTGCTCACTGCCACTGCCCAGCATCACAAGGGAGTATTGTATCACATATTGCTAGACCAGGAAAAGATTAAAATTCAAAATTCAAAGTATGTTTTCTACTGAATGTGGATTGCTTTCACACCATTGTAAAGTCAAAGAATCATAAATCAAATCATCATCAATTGGGAACTCTCTATACATGTAATTCTACTGTCTTTTGGGTTCCGTTGTTATAGATGATAATCAGCTGTCAATGTAACTATTAGTAATTATGATTCTCTTTAGAGTAATCTGTCTTTTTTTCCCCGTGATTGCATTAAAGGCTCCTTTTTTTTTCTTTGATTTTTGGTAGTTTCATTGTGATGTGGATTTCTCTTTATTCTGCTTGACATTTGTGAGGCTTTTTGATTCTTTGGTGAGGGGTCTTCCATAAATTTTAGAAAGCTGAAGTCATTATTTCTTCAAATATTTTCTTTACTTCATTCTCTTTCTCCTCTCCTTCTATTAAACTCTTTTATTTGGGCATTATTTTTATTATTTTTTATTCCTGCACCTTTAAAACCATGGAAACCAAAGCTTAAAATTCCTAAGCTCAGAAATTGGTTTCCTTCAAGGTATAATCTGTTTTAAATTCTTAGTACCTAGCTGGGTTTCTGCCCTCACTTAATTTTTGGCATCTGAATATTCCTTACTTTCTTGCTGGACTCAGGCATTTGAAAAGATTTTAAAATATATTTTACTTATCATTTTAAATTGTTTTGAATTAGAGATCAGTTATGGAACCCAGTCTCTACTGTCAGAAGATGGAACTGCATGGTACAGATGATGTCATTGGAAAAATTTATCATGATATATCCATTAATATTTAAATTCTTGTTTAACAATTATCCCTTAATCACTACATAGCTCAGGGTCTAAAGATATTTTCGCAAGCTGAAAGAGACTTTATAAACACAAAACACCTCAGAAAATCCTGAAGAAATTTTGCTTTAGTGGTATTGAATAATCTGAGGTCTGCTTCCAATGAAATTGCAATGAAACCAAAGGTGTAAATTGAACAAGAGCTTATATTGCAAATGGTGCACTGTTTCTTAACATTTCACATTAGAAATTGTATCTGTATTTCAAAATGATCTCAAAATTACTGGAAGCAAAATTTGGTATCTGTGAAGATCTTTCGAGACAGGGCAATATTAAAAGAAAAAGGAACAATTCATTTCTTTTTCTAGGTTGGTGAAATAATATTTCAGAAATGACAGAACTTATTGATAGAAAGTTTTAACTTTATTATTATTCAACTATGCCAATTTAAACCTGCATTCAATAGAGAAGTTATTCTCAACATTTTGGAATTTGATACCTAGTCATTTCATAGTCATTTTACTTTATTTTATAGAACCTTTGAGTTTCAGATATTGTGGCGGTGTTAATCAAGTTTGGGCTTCAGTATTCCTAATGTGCATTGGCTACCATGCTATCTTCTGCTTATGAAAGACAATTTTAGCTGTTTCCCAAATCTCCCAGGGGAATAACTGTACTTATAGGTTGTCAAATTGATCACGCACACACATACATACATAAAAATATATATCAATGAAATATGCATTGTTGATTTTTAGCTCTGAAAGATTTATTTAAGCATTTTAATGAACCAATTTAGATGTCTGTGTTATTTTGTTACTGTTATCAATGTCCTAAATATATTTGTTTGATATATTTTAATAGAGAAGATTTTGAAATTATACCTTATTATGTATCATTCTGGAGGAGATTCTTACTTTTTTTGAATAAAACTTTTCTAAGTTGTCACTTCTTGCAATGCATATTAAAGTTTGTTAGTTGTGCATTTATATTTCAGAGGCATGATAATTTTATATAAGGCTCTATTTCTGAAAAAAGTATTATTTTAATAAGCATTCCTTTATATCTCTAAACAGAAAATAGTATGGAAGACTGAGAGCAGTATTTGATATCATAGAAGGAGGGTCAATTTTGAGATCTGAGTCAAGCTCTGCTGTTCACCAGATATGTAGCCCCAGAAAAACATTGCATCTCTAAAAATTTCAAATAGCTCAAATGTAAAATGAGTTGAATATTACCCAGGGTTGTTATTTATATTAAGTAAAATATGTGTGATGACTGCAACACAGGTACTCAAAAAATTAGCTTTGGGCTTCCCTGGTGGCGCGGTGGTTGAGAGTCCACCTGCTGATGCAGGGCACACGGGTTCGTGCCCCGGTCCGGCAAGATCCCACATGCCGCGGAACGGCTGGGCCCGTGAGCCATGGCCACTGAGCCTGCGCGTCCGGAGCCTGTGCTCCGCAACGGGAGAGGCCACAACAGTGAGGGGCCCGCGTACCACAAAAAAAAAAAAAAAAAAAAAAAATTAGCTTTTCTATTTTGGGGTCAATTCTGCTCATTAGCTCATGTTTAATTTGTGGGGCAATAACTAATGGGAGTCTACAACTTACGCTTAAAGCTGTAAAAAAGACTTTATGGTTAGAGCCTTAGTGGCAGTTTTCTAGAGGTTCATGGTAGGAATGGTAATTTGAGTATCTCTCTCTATTCCATTTACTCTCATTGTGTGACAATCAAGGACCAGTTGTGAACAATGAGGAAAGCAACCACCTTAGCTGAGAGGAGGCACTCTATCACTTTTTTGTCAAAGAAAGATTTTAGATGAAGGAATGCATCTATTTTTGTATTTTGAAAACCTCTGCCCCTGCAAGATGTCATGTTAGGCACTTACATAATTATGTTAAAATGACAGTTCTTATCTCCAAGAAATTTGGAGACACACAATTGGGACAGATGTTAAACTGAAGGCAGCACACAATGAATTCTCAAAAACTTATTATTTTTAGTATTTCTTAAGCCCCACTGAGATAAATGATTTCTATGGAGGATTGTTTGAAGCAACTCATTCTTCTCTGTGAACTAAGCCAGAGCATCAAAGAGCTATGGAGTGGTCCATATTATTTTGGTTTCCTTACAAAATTCCTTTTAAATTTCTCTTGCATATGCCCTCCCATAAATTACATTAGAGGATGCATATATTTTTTCATTTATTGTAAGCAGTTGGGAAAGCAGCTGAAGATATCATCTACTGCATCACTGAGTGGCCCTTGTAAGGAAGATCCAAGGCACATATAGGGAATTATAGACTTATTATTCCTTTGTTGGCCATCAGGAAGTTCTAGAATTAATATGTGGCCCAATTTTTATAACTTTAGAACCTACAACATCCATAACTATATACTAATGCTTAGTCTTATAGTTCAGGTTTATCTTATAGTTTTCTGACCTTGTTTTATATTCACTTGTTTATATTGGGTTGGCCAAAAAGTTCATTTGATTAATGAATATGTTTTTCAATATAGTTCTTGGTGAAAATGAAAAATGTGTCTTTTATTTTTATTTAAAACCGAATGAAATTTTTGGCCAACCCAATATTTTGTTGTATTAAATTAAGCTGTCAGTTTGCCAGTCCTTGTCAGTGCTTCATATCCTTTGTGTCTTGGTATATATGTAAGTAGATAATTCCTCTAAATAATATTTCTCTTATTATTAACTTTCTGGAAATGCTAGTTCACTTTTGTATTAATTCCCTAGGAATATTTTAGTTTAAAATTCAGTGTTGTATTTTCAACATATTTAGGAGAATTAAGGAGAAAGAAAATGGGAAGTGTGCAAAGATTGGAAAGCTTAATAATGGTAGTTATCACAGAAGACAGAGCTATGCATGAAATAATTACTCACTCATGTAAAATTCAAACTATTCTTTATATAATAGTTTCAAATAGCCAGGCTTTTAAGAAAAAACAGCTTTTTTTTCCAAAATAAAAATACTATACATCACAAAAAAGACTATTTATGAGGTTATACATCATAATGCTTAAAACTGAGTATTTTGTGCATTCTCAAGCTTCTCTCCCCACCAGAAAGTAACCCCTCCTACCATTTAGATAATAAAAACATGTCTTGCTGCTGGGGATTGGTGAAAGTACCATTTAATTTAAGGATAGCTTTTTAGGTGAATTTCATTTTATCAATTCCCTTAAGCATAATTCTGGACTCTTGTGTCCCTCATGCCATTCTTTCATCTTCCCCATTGCTTGAAGCAAGTTTATAGTTATTATTTAGAGTCATCCAAAATGTATTAATATTTATTCATTTCTATTGTGTATCAGGTACTGTGCTAAACAGTAAAAAGATGACAAAAATATTCTTAAGTGATCTATCATTGGCTCTTGCTGCAGTTAATTACTCTGCCACCTTTGAAACACTTTGTTTTTCATTCTGTCTTGGATCCCTCCTACCTCACTCTCTTTCTTTTCCAATTTACTCCCTGGTATTTCTTATTTCCCTGAGGTTTGAAATTGGAATGTCCCAGAGCTCTGTCCTTAGCCCTTTTCTCCATCTACACAAATAAACTTGGAGATCTATATGGTCTTGTGGTTTAAATATCATATAATAATAATAAATATTGTTATCTTGTGGTTTAAATATGTGCTATATATTATGTGGTTTAAACATCTCAGCCCAGACTTTGCCCCTATACTTCAGTCTTATGTGTCTAACTGTCTAGACGACATTTGTATTTGGATCTCAAACTTTACATTTCCTCAGCTGAGCTCTTGATTCTCCCCACAGCCTGGTCCTTTCTGTCTTCTCCAGCTCAGAGAGATGTAACTCCACCCTTCTAGTTGCTCAGGCCAAAAATCTTGGGAGTCATCTTTGACTAGTGTTTTAAGCTCCCATCCCCAATACAACCTCTCAGTATTGTATGAATCAATGGGGTTCATTTTCAAGATATATTAAGGTTCTGACTGCTTCTATCACTGTTACCACTCTGATCCAAGCCATCATCATATTTTACTTGGATTATTGCAATAGCCTCCTGTGTTAGTCATGGCATTAACTGCTGTAACAACTCCAAAATCTCAGTGGCTTAGTGCAACAGATGTTGATTACTTGCTCACATGACTGAGTGGGTGAAGGGGCGCTGACCTACGTGGTCATTCAGGGACCCAGGATTTCTCCATCTTTCTCTAGGACATGAATTTCTCCACTGGATTCTCTGCACGTGGAAGAGAATGTGGACAATGTGTGAGTTTTCTTGCCAGGCCTGGATACTGCATCCATCACTTCTGACTGCTTCCCATGGCTGGAAGTCAGTCACATGGTCTTATCTAACTGCAAGAGAAGCTAAGAAATTGCCTTGAATGTGAATACAGGGAGGAAATAAAATTATTTGGTGAATACACAGCAGTCACAGTGAGCTCATTAAAATGTAAGAATCAAATTGCTTTATTGCTGTAAATTTTCCAATAGCTTAAGTTCTCACTCGGAAAAACAGCTGACTCTGTACAATGGGTTAAGGGGTCCTACATGATCTAGCTACCATTACCTCTTTCACTTTATTTCTATTACTCTTTATTTTCACTCCTCTCCAGTCACTCTGACTTCTTTGATGGTCCTCGAATGTGCATGATCTACCTCAGGGCTTTTGTACTTGCTATTTCTTCTGCCTCCAGTAAGTTTCCTCTAAATATCTGCATGGCATTCTGCCTTATTGTCTTTGTATCTTGGTTCACCTATTGCTTTCTCAGTGAGTCCATTCCTGCTCACCCAAATTAAAATTGCAACCATCAACACCAGTACTCCTTACCTTGCTTCTTTGCTTAATTTTCTTTTCATAGCTCTTATCTCTTTCTATTGTACTATTTATTTTGTTTCTTATCTCTCTCTTCAGACTAAAATATAAGCTCCATTAGGGTAGGGATCTCGTTTGTTGTGTTCACTGTTATGTCCTCATCTCCAGGAGTAGTGCCTGGCATTTAGTAGGTACTGAATAATAATTATAATAAATATAATTATGTTAAAAATAATTATGATAATAATAATAATGATTTGTTGAATGAATGAATTCTCCATTTCCAAGGACTTTAAAATCAAGCTAGGAAGACATACAGATAACTATATTATCTCACTACAAGACACAGATACTAAGAGTTACGGAAACAAAGAAAACTGATTTATTCTGCCTGGAAGTCTGGAGGCTTCACGATGAGGACAATGTTAGACCTGGGCATTGAAGAATGAATAGGTGTTTTCAGGTCTTAAGGGGCATTCTAGGGAAAAAAATAGCACAAACAAAGGCTTGGAAGCAGGAGTATTGTGACACTTGGGAAACAACTGAGGAAACGAGGGGTCTGGAGTTGGATATGCGTGTGTGTATTTAAAACAGGGATATTAGACTAAAATGTTAGGTTTGTCTAAAAGTGTTTAGTACTGTAACACATTTGGATTTTACTCTTTTGGCAGGGGAGAAACTTGGCAGTCTTTAGTAGAAGTATGATGAATCCAGGTGTGCATATATGAAAGATAAACTTGGTGAACTGTGTAGAAGACTGAGGGTAAGTGGCAGGGAACTTAGTGAGAGGCTATTCATGACAGAGCAGATGAATAGCTGATCTAAAACATTCATCAAGGGCTCATATGAACATATCTACTTAGTCACAAGGATAGCATCTAAATTGTTTGCCTGTCTCTAAATGGCAAGGGAGAGAGGTCTGCGTAAATGTGGTTAACCCTTTAGACCAGAGAGATTGTTAGGAACATTGGCTTTGTTAAACCTAAGCATTCTATACCTCCAACTATGTGAAAACTGCTTCTAATGTTTTTCATGGCCATTACAGCAAGGGTCTCAAAGCCTGAATCTCAAGCATCTTCTTGTGAAGATATTTTGTGAGCAAGAGCAGACATGGGCATTTACATTACTAAATGTTGACAAATTGTTTGGTTTTGAATTTGATCCTTGATTCATCAGGCCTACTTGGCCTCTCTCAAACGAACACCATGATCTGTGAATGATTTACGCTACAATGATTTTATTCCATGCAATAATTTAAAAATTACTATTGAATGCCCACAACATTCACTTTATAAAGTACTACAAGGCATAAAAATACGACTAACACTGAGAGAAAAGCATTCGAGTCACAGTGCCTGTTTATCATTGCCTCAGCCTATTACAAGCATCCCCATAATAAAGTGATAGTAAAAACCTGTGGGCCTTGCAAATAATACTTGTAATAGGATTGCTTCTCTGGCAGTAAAACATCTGTGCTTATTTTAACTTTTTTTTTTTTTTGGCCACGCTGTGTGGCATGTGGGATCTTAGTTTCCCAACCAGGGAATGAACCCGCACCCCCTGCAGTGGAAACGTGGAGTCTTAACCACTGGACCTCCAGGGAAGTCCTATATTAACTTTCTAAATCTGAGCTGGATCATTTCCAAAAGACACTCTTTTTGTTTTTGTTGTCTCTGAATGCTCTAAAATTTAACAAGTGAAGTTGGATATAATAAGCTGTGTGTGTGTACTTATGTCCTGGCTAAGGCCCAGGACTGATAAGAAGCTAGGCTGCAAATGAGTGCTAAGACCAAGATCATCCATGAGTTTTTAACTGACATAATACATTTATCCCTTTACAGAGCACAAAATCTGGAAACAACCTTGTTTTGTTTTATAATGATAGATGCTATTTCTTATTAATGATTTTTCTCTATTCAACATATATATACATTAATAGTGAAGAAATGTAAAAACCCAGGCTTACTAGGAAACTGCATATATGAAACATCCTCTAAAGTAAACATAATGATGAATGTTTCAAGTCCTAGCACTTGAAAAATTGGTGATCTAAAGCATCTGAGCCTGGATTGTAATCCCTCTGTGAGTTCATTTCACACTGAGTGGTAGAACTCGATAAAATATACTTGACTAAATGCTGGACGCTGATGGTATTTCATTTTTGTGGGTGTTTTTAGCTTCACTGGACTTAGCCTTGTTCTAGGAGTGTAAGTAACAGTCTTCTCATATCCTTTTCATCCTTTATATTTCAGCTGCAGCATCCCTTTTCAGCTTCGGTGTCAGCTTCTCATTCTTTCTCCATCTTTCCCAGCACACGCTAGCTACTCTGAACTAAGACATTTCTTTTGGAATACTGAATTTAGCTCTTTTCATCATTGCATAATACATGGCTGCAGATATTTCTCTTTTAGATTCATTTTCCTATAATCATTAAATTGAAAAGGCTCTGTATCCTCTTGGGTACTTACTTTTGGTTTTATTTGGAAGAAAGCAATATGGTTCTAAAAAGTTAAGTAAAACATGTTTTCAGTTGTTATAAGTGTTCTGAAGAAACAGGAGGGTAGAGGAGACATATTTGCATTATGTGAGTCTAAACAGATAAAAAATGCTCTCCATAGAAAAGTGAACTTGCTTATTCATTTTCTTGTTCATTTGAGGAAAATGCTACAGTTTTATATTTTGCTTTGGGAGGACTTTTGATATTTCCAACGAAATAAGTGGTCATTGGTGTGAGCAGATGATCATTGAGGAGGCTGCTAAATCCCAGTGGGGATGATCCAAGAATCAGCCTGTTTTTTTTTTAATTTCAGATTTATTGAGGTATAATTGACACATAAAATTTTAAGATATTTAAAGTGATGATTTGATACATGTATACATTGTGAAAGGATTCCCCTATTGAGTTAATGAACACATCCATCACCTTATATATTTCTCTCTCTCTCAGTGAGAACGTTTAAGTTCTATTTTCTCAGGAGATTTTGATTATACAATACAGTATTATCAACTATTGTTTTATATTAGATCCTCAGATCTTATCCATCTTATAGCTGCAAGTTCATACCCTTTTACCAATGTCCCTATTTCCCACCTATTTCCCACAATGATAGGATTGAGAAAAATACCTATTTGGCTTTTTTTCCCCCTTTGACTTTATAATGAAGCTACAAAACTCTGATATTTGCCAAGGGATAATATAAGAATGGCTATTTTCACATCTTTGAAAATATAAAAGCTGCTTGAAATATTTTCTATCCAAAAACCTTGACTCCACATTTCCCAGCAGGTCTTGTCCAGTTTCTCTACATCCTTCACTAGCAAACTTCTTTAAAATGGTAATGAGAACTTTCTGTTGTCTCATTCTCTACAAAACCCCCTCCAGCAGGGCCTTCTTTCTACATCATCCTACAGCTGTTTCTTATCCATGTTCCTAAATCCAGTGGTCAACTCCCAGTCCTCATCTTACTGATGGAGCAGCAGCATTTGACATCATCAGTTGCCCCTTCCTCTTTGAAACTGTGTCTACCCTTAGTCACCAGAATATCATTCCCTTTTTATTTGTACCTACCTTACTGGACTACTGCTTCTCTGTTGCCTTTGTTGGATCCTACTCAGCTTTAAGACCTCAAATATTGGAGTCTCTCAGGGTATCGTTGTTGGATCTTTCCTCCTCTCTGTCTATATTCACTCAACTGACTTATCTCATCTTGACCCAGAGATTTGACTCTCAAATGTTATGTTTTTCCCTTAAGCCCCATATTTCAAGTTATCATAAAATCTTGTCAGCTCTACTTTCAAAATATTTTCTAATTTTGAGCTATCAATTAAATATTTTTAGTCCAAGCCTCTATCATCTCTCACCTGGATTGTTGCATCAGGTTTGTAATGTGTCTCCCAGCTTCTCCTCTTGCTCTGTGCTCATCCACCCCATTAACAGCTTACAAATGAAATACCAAGTGCTTACCATGGCAAGTAACGTTCTCTATGAAATGGTCTTCACCTGCTTCTCTATCTGCATCTCTGGCCAATCTTGGCCTCACTCACTCGCCTTCAGCCACTCTTGCGGCCCTGTGGCATCTCAATCATGCTAAGTGCCCTCGGCCTTGGCACACAGGGATGCTTCCGCCAGAAGCATTTATGCGCTCACCTCATAGCTCACTCTCACTTCATTCAGGTTTTCTATATAATGACACCTGATCCAAGTCCTTCCCTGAACCTTTATCAAACATATGAGCCCTGCCAGCATTTTAACTATCTGTCCTCTTATCTGCCTTTATTTTCCTTAGAGTACCTATCAACATTAATTACCTATTGATTCAGTTGATTGATCATTGCCTTTCTCCAGTAGAATGTAGGCTCCCTAAAAGCAGGGTTTACCACTCCCCCCCCTTATTTTGCATTTATAGTCTCAGTGTTAGAAGAGTACCTGACCTGCAGCAGGTGCTCAATAAATTTTTTTTTCAATGAACGAACAGAAGAAATAGTAGATGGTTTTCAGTGTATTGGTACGGAAGTATTTGATTTTATTTAAAATCTATAAAATGCTGGTTGTGGCTCTATGATTAATCAACTCTATGACTCTTTACCTCTTTGCTCCTTTGCTGAGCTCATACAGGGTAATGGAAGATTCATTCTAAATGGGCTTTGCTAGAAGACTCTCTTCCTGCTTGGAGTTCTACTGGAAAACTGATCCACCACTATCGAGAAACATGATTTTTGTGAAATTTCCTCTGCAACACCACTGAAGATCTCTCCCACTCCAACAGTGATAGATCAGGGATTGAACAAGATCAGCACCCTTTGGTCACTTCAC
This sequence comes from Mesoplodon densirostris, assembly GCF_025265405.1. NCBI lineage: Eukaryota > Metazoa > Chordata > Mammalia > Artiodactyla > Ziphiidae > Mesoplodon > Mesoplodon densirostris. The sequence goes on from NC_082664.1 coordinate 168,486,066, forward strand.
AAGAGCGGATTTATTTTCAATTCCATCTAATTATTTTCTGGAACCTTCTTTTGTAGAATCATTACTGTGTTATTTTATGGGAGGATGATGGGTTAAACTGCTCTAAAGCAAGGATATATTGAAAATGTTTCCTCTGTGGCCAGACTGTCCAAATTTGACTTTGGAGTCAATATTTTACTGGATATTTAGTGCTTATTAAAATCACTTGCAGCCAAAATGAAATGTCAATCAGAGGCATACATTACACTGCTAGAAATTCAAGATTTCATAGGATTTTTGTGATGTATGGTATGGTATGACAGAAATTAAATTGAATATGCCATTTCAAATAAATCCTGAGGATGGAAAAATATAGATAATTTTTAATATTTTCTAAAAATGTATTATTCTCTAGCAGTGAATGCCACAGTCAAAATACGCAACTAGGGCCTCCCTGGTGGCGCAGTGGTTGAGAGTCCGCCTGCCGATGCAGGGGATATGGGTTCGTGCCCCGGTCTGGGAGGATCCCATATGCCGCGGAGCGGCTGGGCCCGTGAGCCATGGCCGCTGGGCCTGCGCATCCGGAGCCTGTGCTCCGCAACGGGAGAGGCCACAACAGTGAGAGGCCCGCATACCGCAAAAAGAAAAAAAAAAAATACGCAACTAATTTTAAGCCAGACCCCAAACGAGTAAATACATATAAAATTTCAAATGGTGGTATGCACAGTAAAAAACAAACAAATAAAAACTAAAAGAACACTGCAGGCAGACCTGTTTTATATAAGGCGGTCATAGACAATCTTCCAAGTCTGAGATATTAGAATCAAGACCTGAAGGGGAGGAGGGAACAGCATGCAGGTCTGTGGAAGAAGAACTTCCAGGTGAAATAATAGCAAGTGCCAAGGTGTAGAGGTGGAGACATTCTGGGTATTGTCCAGGGAAGCAATGAAGCAGATGTATTAGGGCAGAGTGAATAGGGTCAGGAGTGGTGTTAGATGAGAGGTGGGGGTGTAGGTGGTGTAGGACTTTTAGACCACTGTCATGACTTCGGCATTTACTTAGTGTGAGATTAGAATCCAAGACAGGGTTTCCACTGGAGGAGAAACGTGGTCAGGTTTCCTTTAAGGGAATGACTCTGCAGTGAGGGAAATTGACTGTATAAAGAAAGAGACAGTATAAAATGAGAAGGAAGAAAGGAAAACCAGTTAGCAATCTCTGTACAAAAGAGAGGCAACTTTAGCTTGGAGACAGTAGAGGTGGTCAGATTCAGGATCTATTTAGAAGCTGATAGGTCTTCTGCTGGACTGAATGATGTTAAGTAAGAAGACAACCATGACTGAGACTTCTTGCTTCAGCAACTGGTCAGAGGGGATTGCCATTTATTGAGATACAAAACTGTGTGGGAGGAGCCACTTTCTGGTTCATTTTGAGATCATTTTTTTTTTTTTTTTTTTTTTTTTTGCGGTATGCGGGCCTCTCACTGTTGTGGCCTCTCCCGTTGCGGAGCACAGGCTCCGGATGCGCAGGCCCAGCGGCCATGGCTCACGGGCCCAGCCGCTCCGCGGCATATGGGATCCTCCCAGACCGGGGCACGAACCCGTATCCCCTGCATCGGCAGGCGGACTCTCAACCACTGCGCCACCAGGGAGGCCCCATTTTGAGATCATTTTTAAATATGGTATAAGGTAAGGGACCAATCTTATTCTTTTGTGGATATCCAGTTTTCTCAGCACCATTTGCGGGAAAGACTGTCCTTTCTCCATTGAATGGTCTTGGAAGTCTTGTTGATGCCATTTGACCACATTTATTTCTGGGCTCTCTATTCTGTGCCATTGGAGTATATGTCTGTCTTTATGCCAGTACCACACTGTTTTGATTACTGTTGCTTTATGGTAAGTTTTGAAATCAGGAAGTGTGAGAACTCCAATTTTGTTCTTTTTCAAAATTGCTGTTTATATGTGCACATTGTGTAAATTTTATATATATATCTGTATATATAACATTATATCTAACACTGTGTAGGTTTAAGGTGTACACTATGATGATCTGATACATGTATATACTGTGAAATGATTACTTCAGTATGGTTAGTTCATATAATTTGATGCTATTTAATTAATTGATTTATTTATGGTATTATTTATTTATTTTGATCCTTTCAGGATCTTAGTTCCCTGACCAGGGATCAAACCCAGGCCCTGGCAGTGGAAGCTCAGAGTCCTAACCACTGGACAACCAGGGAATTCCCAATGTTATTTTAAATATGAATTGTTTTCTTAATTTCCTTTTGAGGTTGTTCATTGTTATTAAATAGAAATAAACTAATTTTTGGTGAATCCTCCCCCCCATATAGTATTTCTTAATATCCTGTGAAAGTAGTGTTCTGAAGAGCACAGTTTGAAAAATACTGCCCAAAGGGATATCCTAATTTTTATTGTTGTTGCAGAGTCTTTCTTTAAACCTATTTGCTTTTTCACATTATTTGGAGAACTTTCCTTATGTAATTTTTAACATTTATGATGAATCATGTTCTTATTTATTTTGAAGGAAAAAACCCTAAGAATTTGAATAATGCCCATAGTCCAATGAAAGTTAATTTATCCATCTACCAGAACTCCCTATTTATTTACATTTCACTAATTCAAGGGATGAAGTTCAAATTTAAATTCTATTGCATGTGAACTATATGACTTTGGACATCCTGCTTCATGATTCTGAGCTTAAGCTTTCTAAACTTGTAAGACAGAGTAATAGCATCAGGCTTATTTTTGTTATAATCAAAAAGTATACATATGTGTATGTCACTTTAGAGAGTGTTTCCGGTTGGGGAATGAAGAATGTGGATTGTATTTAGACTTTGATCTTGGTTCTTTATGTTCTAAGTTATGGTATTAAACTTTTAAAAACTTGCTTTATACCCTAAAAAATGAAGACGTATATGCAGATCATATGGTCTAATAATACTATTCATTCATTTCTATTATTTAGGCTTGAGAGTGTTATTAGACTTATTAATTTCTCTGATACGGTCTGACAAACTGACGTCTGAAAGCACAAAAGTGAGTGGTACTTTCTGAGGTGGGGGAGTTAGATGAGACATTTCTAAACATGATTTCTAGGAAACACTGTTTGAACAAACTAGTAAGTGAAAAAGTCAGGTCCTTGCTTTGTGGTAGCAGTATTCCCTTCTCTTCATTATAAAGTGCAATCATTTAATTTTATTTATTTATTTTGGCTGCACCACATGGCTTGCAGGATCTTAGTACAGTACCCTGACCAGGGACTGAGCCCGGGACCCCTGCAGCTCAAGTGCAGAGTCCTAACCACTGGACCACCAGGGAATTCCCCACAATCATTTTAATACAGCCCAACATACTGTATAAGAATAAACTCATTAATAAGGATAAAACACCATTGAAATCATTGACTGAAGAGGCTTTACCTGAGAACTTTTATTTCCCTTATTCAAAACTGTGGAACAGATTTGCCCCCAAAGATTGTAATTATTCTTGTCTTTAATCTCAGTTCTCTGGAGAAGTTTAAACTAACTTCTTATTACTAGCCTCAGAGGTGGCATTGTTGTTATCTCCATGGTGATAACATGCTTTCTGCTACACAGAATATAGTTGCTGTTATTTCTCAAAGGGCTTACTTCCCAAGCAGGAAAGTCCATTCTAGTGTAAAAGATTCTAAAGGAGAAATGTCAGCAGTATGTGGTTTCTTATTTCTTAACTCTGGTTGGAGGTAGGAAGAAGAGGAAAGAGATTCTGGTTCCCTGAGAAGTCACTGTTATCAGAGGTGGTGCATGTGTCCAGGTGCCGTCCTTGTGTTTCTGAGGTGCCTGGTGTTCTGCAGGCAGCTCTGTCCCTTGCTCAGGCTCACTGAGATGGCAGGATTCCATATCATTGCTTCATCCCACCCGCCAAAACCCTCAGTCCCAGAAGGGTCCCCACAGTCGGTTGTCTCTCTGTCAAAACCACAAATGCTCAAGGATCCATTCATCCTTTCCTTCTTTTATTTGTTGAACTTACTCACTTGCTCATCAACATGTATGTACTGAGCACAACATGTAAGGCATTTCTGGGGATACAGAGATGAAAAAAAATTTATGTCCTCAAGGGAATCTCAGTCTATTGAGCTGATACACAAATAGGTAATTCAACTCCAATATGATTATTGTCAGAGCACAGAGGAAGGATACCTTATCCGTGAGGTGGAGGGAGAAGGTTACACTTGAGATTAAAAGATAAATGTACTTTTTCCAATTTAAGGAGTAAAGTTTGAAATTCCAGGCACAGGGGACATCTCACACGAAAGCACAGGGCCATGGCACCAGGCAGTTCGCTATCGTTGTTGGAGGATGGACGATGCTCCGGCTGTTTACACTGAGTCTCTGCTGCGGGTCGCCAGGCTGCTGGGGATTGAGCCTGATGTCTTAGCAGATGGCAGGGCTGGGTGGTTCCCGTCCAGCTCCACTTTCAGAAAGTGGCCATTATCCTGCCCTTGATCACCTTACATGCATCTCCTGGAGTGATCAGACTTTTTACTATGACTTTCTTGGCCTCTGCCTCACTTGATGATCTGCATGTCTCTTTCAACAACTCACTGAGATAAAACCTTTACCGCTGGTGGGGCTAGCTAAGCCTTCTCCCCACATTTGCAGCTCTGCGATTACTCGCTGCAGGCCTCCTGTGAGGCTGCATGTCCTCCTTATCTTCCCATAATGGCCAGTTGGTGGAGAGTTCCTTCTTTCATCTTCCATCTGGGTCTTCACAGGAATAGAAAAAGAGATTGTTCTGGAAATAAGTTATAGTTCAACACTTTTAAGAGAGTAGAGGATATAAAGGAGTATAAATGGCCAATAGGAAAATAAAGCAGTCAACAGTAGTAAAGAAGAGAAAATAAACACTAAAAATAGTAGAGTGGTATAGTCTTAATATATATTATTGAAATACATATAATTAAAGTGGTGGCTCCAAAGCCTTCTAGGAAGGGATGTGGCTACATTGGTTGTCTGGACAGATGGATAGCAATTACGGCTTAGAACATGTATTTTACGATAATGGTTTTAAAAACATTCCGTATCTATTCATTCTTTACACAAACCCTCCACCATAAGAGTCCTCAAGTATAAAAATAATTTTGGCTTTATCGGTCATTTACCTTTATGGTACAATCTGATACTCTAGCAAATTAGGGATGTCCTGAAAAGAGCTGCTAAGGGTATGATGTGGGAAGACACTGGGAGGGGCTTGCTGGGAGGAGGAAGTGTTGTGTCTCCATCCCTGAGGCTGCAGATTAGAGAGAATGCAGACGTTCTTTAGGTGGCTTGCCGGGACTCGTTGAGGTGGAACTTTTCCCCAGTGTTCTGCAGGGGATGGGGACAAGGCACTGACAGAACCCCAAGGTGCTGGCTTCACAATACACAAACTTCTAATCCATTTGCTCAAATACAATCCAAGTAATGGAAAGAAAAAAAAATCAGACAATCTAGTCATTGGACAGCAATACGTTAAAGTAGTCACAATGTCGCTACTGGAGTCACAGCCTCACACCTTTGACAGGGATTAGTGTAACATTTCTAGGTGAAATCCAGGCCACTGGGAATTCCCTACGGGACACCAAGACAGCTCCTAGGGCTCACAGTCGTCATGTTTGCTCTAACATAGTCCTCTTGCTCCAAAGACAAAACTTGGGTAATCAACTAGTGGATTTTGTGCAATTTTTCATGAGTTTCCAAGCAGAGTTTCCCCCCCCCTTTTTTTTTGTCAGTTACCAGATGCTAATATGCTAATATGATGACGTTGGCTTAGATGGGGATCATAAATATTCAAATCAGTTCCATGAGTGCTTGTTATGCGCCTGGCTGTGGCTCCGATAAAAGATGAGGAAAACACAGTCCTGATCCTCAGAGAAGCAGGCTAATTGTTTGAGAGGAATGCTAAAAATGAGGTTTGATGTTGTCTCACATTTATATCGGAATTATACCCTGAAATACTGAAATTCAGGGCAGTGTATGAAAAAGGACCCAAATGAGCATCCCAGATAAGGAATTTTAGTATTTATGTATGGGTTAGCAGGTCACATTAGCATGGATTCACAGTAATACAGAAGTACTGGTGAACTAGTTGTGTCAACAAGAACAGAAATGATCAGGAAAAAAAGAAGCTAACAGGTAGCACTTGTTTTTTTTTTTTTTTCAACTCTGGTCCTGCTCCTCATCCCGTGTCCCCATCTCAATGACACTGCCTGCAGTCACCCAACCTAAGAAATGAAATCAGCCCCATCTCTCCTTTCCCCACATCCACTTTAACTCCTATTAATTCTAGCTCAATAATATGCCATATCCCTCCCTCCCCTCTAATCCCTCAAGGCTTCTTTGTGGCCTTGGAACCTTTAACCTGGCTTCCAGGGTCCTTAGTAGTCTGTCTCCTGCCAACGTCCTTGCTTGTTGTCCCTACCTTCCACCCTAGAGAACACCTGCAAGCTCTAACAAGTCTGGCATGCAGGTTCAGGGGTTCTCTCCATACGTCCTCAACCCCAACTCTCTTGACCTTAAGACCAGCTTAAATGCCACCTCTGAGAAGAGCCTCTCTAAACTCCAAGATTGCACTGAAGACCTCTCCTATCCAACAACTCCCCCATTAGAGCTCCAATGATAAGGGACTGCACTTGCCTGTGTACTTGTCCCCACTGTGCCATTCACTGGTTGTCAGTACCTATTTACTCACCTGCAGAAATGGAGATAAAAGAGTTACCTAACTTTGGGATGCTTTGAGGATGAAAATGAGCTAATAATAATGTAGCACTGAAGTTCTTTAACCTAGTGCTAAAGTTTCCACTATTGCTTCTCTTTACTAGACTGAGTTCCATGAGGTTCATGCCGGCTCACTCAAAGCTCTGCAGAATGCACTGCCTGTTGATCACGAACGCGCTAAATTAATGGACCTTTCTAGGTATGAGGTCAGGAAGACATAACCAAGGGCCAAGCGTGGAATGACTCCACACACACACAAAACACTTTTGGGCTTATAGCCCCACTTGACTCCATGACGATTCATCTAAATCACCTAAGCCTGGGGAGACCCCCAACTTTCCTCCTAATTCACACCCCACCCACCTCATTCACAGGCACGGGTGGGGTGAGGATATAATACTTTATTCACTCTAACAAGGGCCGAGGGGATGTAATGAGGGGGAGGTGGGCGCGTTTCCAGGGACCCCAGTAGGGGATCCTCCCTGTCTCCCCGTTCCAGGGCAGCCAGGGCCGCTGTCGCACCCTATCTGAGACGCAGGTGGCGGGGCGGGGAGTTGTCCAGGTTAACAAAGCCCCAGGTCGGGATACCAGCGTGCCCCTCCCCAGTTCGCACCCCGCGGAGACAAGAATGGCGCTTCAACTGCACTCACAATCTGGGCAGCGCTCTGTGGCAGTGGCTCCGGCAGGTAGCTTGAAGTCCCGGCCGCAGCCCGCGCAGATACACAGACGGCGCCGCATGGGCGCGCGACGGTGGCTGACGAAGTGCGAGCTGAGGCGGGAGCGCCGGCGGCACTCGGCACGTGGGTAGGGCCGCTCGCCTGTGTGCGTGCGCGCATGCTCCTCCAGGTTGGAGCGGTGGCCGAAGCCGCGGCCGTACACAGCGTAGCAGCGCAGCTGCTCGCCCGTGTGCACGCGCCAGTACTTGGCCAGCGCCGAGCTCTGGGCGAAGTGCGCGCCGCAGTTGGCGCATGCGTACGGCCGCTCGCCCGTGTGCGTGCGTCGGTGGCGCGCCAGACACGAACTGCCCCCGAAGGCGCGTCCGCAGTCCGGGCACAAGTACGGCTTCTCGCCCGTGTGCGCGCGCAGGTGCTGTGCGTAGTTGGAGCTCTTCGCGAAGCGGCGGCCACATTGTGTGCAGGCGTACGGATTCTTGCCCGTGTGGCGACGGCGGTGCTGCCTCAGGTTCGAGGCAGCTGAGAAGCGCTTGTCTCATTACGGGCGTTCGTAAGGCCGCTCGCCCGTATGCGTGCGGCTGTGTTTGGTCAGCGCCGACTTCTGCGAGAAGCGGCGGCCGCACTCGGTGCACGCAAGGGGCCGCTCGCCCGTGTGTATGCGGGCGTGCTTGGTCAATGTGGAGCTGCGCGCAAAGGTACGGCCGCAGTCCCGGCACTCATGTGGGCGCGCCGGGTACGCCGACGGGGCTGGCGCCTCACTCGGGACCTCCTTGTTGTCCATGGGGATCTTGAGTTTCACCACTTCATACTTCTCTTCACCCTCATCCTCCTCACCCTTCACCAGCAGCACCATCTCTTCTTTCATCCCTTCCTCCTCCTCCTCCTCCTCTGTCTGCTGTTCACTGGGCATCTTGGTGTCCAGCCGCAGGTTCGGGCGCTCGCGCTGCCCCAGGCTAGGGCGCCGGGCCCATGTAGCACTTGTGATGTGGCAGACACTTTTATAAGTTCTTTACTTTGGGGACTTACCTGGTGGTTCAGTGGTTAGGACTCCACGCTCCCAATGCAGGGGGCACAGGTTCGATCCCTGGTCGGGGAAATAAGATCCCGCACGCCACACGAGGCAGCCAAAAGATAAATAAGTAAAACAAGTTCTTTACTTTATTACATTACTCATTTATTCCTTGCAAAAACTCTCTATGGGGTATGTACTATTATAATCATCCATGACGGCAGTCTGTACTCTTAACTGCTGAATCCCATTGCCTCTCTATCCAGTGGGTACAAGGCGTGTTTATGAAGAAATTTAGATAGCATTTGGAAATTCTATATTATATGTGAAGAGAGACAGTGCCATCTCTATCCCGTGGGTAGCATTTAATTGTTTCTTCAACATAGCATATTGTTTGAGTTAAGGATAGATAATATACTTTCAAAATAGAATGATGACAGATAAATTTTAAAATTTTCTTCCTTGATTTGCTTTTAAAAGAGCAGAGATAACGTCAATCTATTTATTCAAATGCCTCTAAAATGATAGTGTATATTTTCTAGATACAAATTTTGTATTTTGAGATGTCGATTTATCAGACTTACTATTTGCAATTGTAAACGTAAGTGATTGATTCATACTATATACAGACTCCAAAGGAGAACTTTTCTACATATTAGATTAATTGATTGTAGGTTTTGTAGTAAAACCCACACCTTTTCCTTTATACAGTGGGCAATTTGCCAAACAGCTTTTGGGTAACTTACTAAAGTGCCAATAACCTGTTTTCAGCTTCACTGTGATGAGTCCTCAGTCCTTATGTCTGAAGACAGAAAAAGACCCATAGAGAAGAATATATCGCTTCTCCAGTTCTTAGTATTTAAGTGGTGAATTATACTTCTAAAGAGAGAACAATCTCATATTTGGCATCTGTTATTAAATATGTGGTTTCCATCTTCTTTGGGAGTAAATTTTTAAGTTTCATAAAAATTCTAACACTTTTGTATTAGTAACTAATCAACACTGATAGACGTGTAGAGCATTTTAATTAATATCATATCTGACTGCACTTGTTCTGAGTTTGATGATGGGAGAGATAAAATATTAATGACCTCAAAATGAATGTATGAAAACATTTTATTGGTCTTGTCCCAATTATAATTTCTTTTAACTTGGTTTTTAGCTTGAAGCATATTATTCTTTTTCAAATAAGGAAGATACAGCAAGGATATATTTATTTATTTCAACACGGATTGGTTGATTTTAATTAATTTTTAAAGAGGAACAGAAAATGGTCTTATTAATGTGTAATGGAATATGATAGCTCTTATTTTAAATTTTTATTTGAATTTTTCATTTGTTGCATTGAGATGTTTTGGACACGTTCAATATTCCAGTGCAAAGTTTCAAGTTCTTTCTTTGTGGTTATTTGCAAAGAAGGACAAGAATATTAAAGACTCTTGATGAAAGAGGCTGGTCTTTCAGGAAAAAGCCTCTTCATTCAAGGGCTTTTCAAAATTTGCTTTGGGAGTACTGTTTGTCATTTAACTCTTGCTTGTGTTACCTTACTTATACAATCAAATTATTTCATTTCCTTGCAGGGATATGTGCCTTAATACGCCATTTGTAAAAAGATTTAGAATTTCTGGGTGAAAGATTTTAGTGACTCTATGACATGTAGACAGAACAGACAAAGTGAACTTCAGAATTGCTGGGACATAAAACACCAGACTGATTATTTGTAGAGTCTAAAGCCACTAGAATTATCTGGAGAAAGGAAAAGAAAAAAAAGGAAAAAAGAAACAAAAAGTATGTTTATCTCCAAATGATATTCATTGTATATTTACTCAAACAGTGATTTCTATGATTTTAATAGCAATATTTTCCAGAATAATTTTGTGACATGCAAATAAAAAACATCCCCGATTTATAACAGCAAATATATAGTTTGATAAGTTGCTATGCAGATTGCTGACTTTCTAGTGATCATAGACCTTAAGATAAGGAATTTAGTTAGTTCTCCATGTGCGTAACATTTAAATATTAACATAATAGGAAGTGCAAAACTTTAGTTATATCTTTTTTGTCAAGACTGTGGAGGGTTGCATGAATTGTTGAGAAGAATGTGCATGAGAAGGAAGAGCAATAAATGAACATTCAAATATGTACTATTTCTGATTATAGAAATATTGTATTTACAAAACTATATTGTTGGAGGGAGCTTCAAGATGGCAGAAGAGTAAGACGTGGAGATCACCCTCCTCCCTACAAATACATCAGAAATACATCTACACGTGGAACTGCTCCTACAGAACACCTGCTGAACGCTGGCAGAAGACCTCAGACCTCCCAAAAGGCAAGAAACTCCCCACGTACCTGGGTAGGGAAAAGAAAAAAGAAAAAACACAGACAAAAGAATAGGGATGGGACCTGCACCTCGGGGAGGGAGCTGTGAAGGAGGAAAGGTTTCCACACACTAGGAAGCACCTTTGCTGGTGGAGACTGTGGGTGTCGGAGGGGGGAAGCTTCGGAGCCATGTAGGAGAGCGCAGCCACAGGGGTGCGGAGGGCAAAGCGGAGAGATTCCCACACAGAGGATCAGTGCTGACCAGCACTCACCAGCCCGAGAGGCTTGTTGCTCACCCGCCGGGACGGGCAGGGGCTGGGAGCTGAGGCTTGGGCTTCGGAGGTCGGATTCCAGGGAGAGGAGTGGGGTTGGCGGCGTGAACACAGCCTGAAGGGGCTAGTGTGCCACAGCTAGCCAGGAGGGAGTCTGGGAAAGGTCTGGACCTGCCAAAGAGGCAAGAGACTTTTTCTTGCCTCTTTGTTTCCTGGTGCGCGAGGAGAGGGGATTAAGAGTGCCGCTAAAAGGAGCTCCAGAGACAGGCGCGAGCCGTGGCTCTCAGCGCGGACCCCAGAGACGGGCATGAGACACTAAGGCTGCTGCTGCAGCCACCAAGAGGCCTGTGTGCAAGCACAGGTCACTATCCACACGTCCCCTTCTGGGAGCCTGTGCAGCCCGCCACTGCCAGGGTCCTGTGATCCAGGCACAACTTCCCTGGGAGAACGCACGGTGCGCCTCAGACTGGTGCAACGTCATGCTGGCCTCTGCAGCCGCAGGCCTGCCCTGCATCCGTACCTCTCCCTCCCCACGGCCTGAGTGAGCGAGAGCAAGCCAGAGCCCCCGAATCAAATGCTCCTTTAACCCCATCCTGTCTGGGCAGGAACAGACGCCCTCAGGCGAACTACACGCAGAGGCGGATCCAGATCCAAAGCTGAACCCCAGGGAGCTGTGCGAACAAATAAGAGAGGGGAAAATTTCTCCCAGCAGCCTCAGGAGCAGCGGATTAAATCCCCACAATCAACTTGATGTACGCTTCATCTGTGGAATACCTAAATAGAAAACGAATCATCCCAAATTGAGGAGGTGGACTTTGGGAGCAATGATATATACATATTTTTCCCTTTTTCTCCTTTTGTGAGTGTGTATGTGTGTGCATCTGTGTGGGATTTTGTCTGTATAGTATTGCTTTTACCATTTGTCCTAGGGTTCTGTCTCTCCGTTTGTTTTTGCTTTTTTTTTCTTTTCTACAGGTTTTAGCACTTGTTATCATTGGTGGATTTGCTTTTTGGTTTGGTTACTCTCTTCTGTTTTTCTTTTTTTTGTTTATTATTAAAAAATTTTTTAATAATTACTTTTTATTTTAATAACTTTATTTTATTTTATTTTATTTTATTTTATCTTCTTTTTTCTTTCTTTCTTTTTTTCCCCTTTTGTTTTGAGCCATGTGGATGACAGGCTCTTGGTGCTCCAGCCAGGCATCAGGGCTGTGCCTCTGAGGTGAGAGAGACAAGTTCAGGACACTGGTCCACAAGAGACCTCCCAGCTCCACGTAATATCAAATGGCAAAAATCTCCCAGAGATCTCCATCTCAAAACTAAGACCCAGCTCCACTCAACGACCAGCAAATTACAGTGCTGGACACCCTATGCCAAACAACTAGCAAGACAGGAACACAACACATACATTAGCAGAGAGGCTGCCTAAAATCACAATAAAGCCACAGAAACCCCATAACACACCACCAGACATGGACGTAGCCCCCAGAGAGACAAGATCCAGCCTCATCCACCAGAACACAGGCACTAGTTCCATCCACCAGGAAGCCTACACAACCCACTGAACCAACCTTAGCCACTGGGGACAGACACCAAAAACAACGGGAACTACGAACCTGCAGCCTGCGAAAATGAGACCCCAAACACAGTAAGTTAAGCAAAATGAGAAGACAGAAACAGCAGATGAAGGAGCAAGGCAAAAACCCACCAGACCTAACAAATGAAGAGGAAACAGGCAGTCTACCTGAAAAAGCATTCAGAATAATGATAGTAAAGATGATCCAAAATCTTGGAAATAGAATGGAGAAAATACAAGAAACGTTTAACAAGGACCTAGAAGAACTAAAGAGCAAACAAACAGTGATGAACAATACAATAAAGGAAATTAAAAATTCTCTAGAAGAGGTCAATAGCAGAAAAACTGAGGCAGAAGAATAGATAAGTGACCTGGAAGATAGAATAGTAGAAATAACTACTGCAGAGCAGAATAAAGAAAAAAGAATTAAAAGAATTGAGGACAGTCTCAGAGACCTCTGGCACAACCTTAAATGCACCAACATTCGAATTCTAGGGGTCCCAGAAGAAGAAGAGAAAAAGAAAGGGACTGAGCAAATATTTGAAGAGATTATAGTTGAAAACTTCCCTAATATGGGAATGGAAATAGTTAATCAAGTCCAGGAAACACAGAGAGTCCCATACAGGATAAATCCAAGGAGAAACATGCTAAGACACATATTAATCAAACTATCAAAAATTAAATGCAAAGAAAATATATTAAAAGCAGCAAAGGAAAAACAACAAATAACACACAGGGAATCCCCATAAGGTTAACAGCTGATCTTTCAGCAGAAACTCTGCAAGCCAGAAGGGAGTGGCAAGACATATTTAAAGTGATGAAGGAGAAAAACCTACAACCAGGATGACTCTACCCAGCAAGGATCTCATTCAGATTTGACAGAGAAAATAAAACCTTTAAAGACAAGCAAAAGCTAAGAGAATTCAGCACCATCAAACCATCTTTACAAAAAAATGGTAAAGGAACTTCTCTAGGCAGGAAACACAAGAGGAGGAAAAGACCTACAATAGCAAACCCAAAACAATTAAGCAAATGGTAATAGGAACATACATATCGATAATTACCTTAAATGTAAATGGATTAAATGCTTCAACCATTTGGCTGAATGAATACAAAAACAAGACCTGTATATATGCTGTCTACAAGAGACCCACTTCAGACCTAGGGACACATACAGACTGAAAGTGAGGGGATGGAAAAAGATATTCCATGCAAATGGAAATCAAAAGAAATCTGGAATAGCAATTCTCATGTCAGACAAAATAGACTTTAAAACAAAGACTATTACAAGAGACAAAGAAGGACACTACCTAATGATCAAGGGATAAATGCAAGAAGAAGAGATAACCATTGTAAATATTTATGCATCCAACATAGGATCTCCTCAATAAATAAGGCAAATACTAACAGCCATAAAAGGGGAAATCGACAGTAACACAATCATAGTAGGGGACTTTAACTCCCCACTTTCACCAATGGACAGATCATCCAATATGAAAATAAATAAGGAAACACAAGCTTTAAATGATACATTAAACAAGATGCACTTAATTGATATTTATAGGACATTTCATCCAAAAACAACAGAATACAAGTGCTCATGGAACATTCTCCAAGATCATATCTTGGGTCACAAATTAAGCCTTGGTAAATTTAAGAAAATTGAAATTGTATCAAGTATCTTTTCCAATCACAACGCTATGCGACTAGATGTCAATTACAGGAAAAAATCTGTAAAAAATACAAACACACGGAGGCTAAACAATACACAACTTAATAACCAGGAGATCACTGAAGAAATCAAAGAGGAAATAAAAAAATACCTAGAAACAAATGGCAGTGAAAACACGATGACCGAAAACCTATGGGATGTGGCAAAAGCAGTTCTAAGAAGTTTATAGCTATACAAGCCTACCTTAAAAAACAAGAAACATCTCAAATAAACAACCTAACCTTAAACCTAAAGCAATTAAAGAAGAACAAAAAAACCCCCAAAGTTAGCAGAAGGAAAGAAATCATAAAGATCAGATCAGAAATAAATGAAAAAGAAATGAAGGAAATGATAGCAAACATCAATAAAACTAAAAGCTGGTTCTTTGAGAAGATAAACAAATTGATAAACCTTTAAAAAGCCTCATCAAGAAAAAATGGGAGAAGACTCAAATCAATAGAATTAGAAATGAAAAAGGAGAAGTAACAACTGACACTGCAGAAATACAAAGGATCATGAGAGATATAACTACAAGCAACTCTATGCCAATAAAATGGACAACCTGGAAGAAATGGACAAATTCTTAGAAATGCACAACCTTCCGAGACTGAACCAGGAAGAAATAGAAAATATGAACAGACCAATCACAAGCACTGGAATTGGAATTGTGATTAAAAATCTTCCAACAAACAAAAGCCCAGGACCAGATGGCTTCACAGACGAATTCTATCAAATATTTAGAGAAGAGGTAACACCTATCCTTCTCAAACTCTTCCAAATATAGCAGAGGGAGGAACACTCCCAAACCCATTCTATGAGGCCACCATCAGCCTGATACCAAAACCAGACAAAGATGTCACAAAGAAAGAAAACTACAGGCCAATATCACTGATGAACATAGATGCAAAAATCCTCAACAAAATACTAGCAAACAGAATCCAACAGCACACTAAAAGGATCATACACCATGATCAAGTGGGGTTTATCCCAGGAATGCACGAATTCTTTGGTATACACAAATCAAACAATGTGATACACCATATTAACAGATTGAAGGAGAAAAACCATATCATCATCTCAATAGATGCAGAGAAAGCTTTCGACAAAATTCAACACCCATTTTTGATAAAAACCTTCCAGAAAGTAGGCATAGAGGGAACTTTCCTCAACATAATAAAGGCCATATGTGACAAACCCCAGCCAACATCGTCCTCAATGGTGAAAAACTGAAACCACTTCCACTGAGATCAGGAGCAAGACAAGGTTGCCCACTCTCACCACTATTATTCAACATAGTTTTGGAAGTTTTCGCCACAGCAATCAGAGAAGAAAAAGAAAGAAAAGGAATCCAAATCAGAAAAGAAGAAGTAAAGCTGTCATTGTTTGCAGATGACATGATACTATACATAGAGAATCCTAAAGATGCTACCAGAAAACTACTAGAGCTAATCAATGAATTTGGTAAAGTAGCAGGATACAAAATTAATGCACAGAAATCTCTTGAATTCCTATACACTAATGATGAAAAATCTGAAATTGAAATGAAGAAAACACTCCCATTTACTATTGCAACAAAAAGAATGAAATATCCAGGAATAAACCTACCTAAGGAGACAAAAGACCTGTATGCAGAAAATTATAAGACACTGATGAAAGAAATTAAAGATGATACAAATAGATGGAGAGATATACCGTGTTCTTGAATTGGAAGAATCAACATTGTGAAAATGAATATACTACCCAAAGCAATCTACAGATTCAGTGCAATCCCTATCAAACTACCACTGGCATTTTTCACAGAAGTAGAACAAAAAATTCCACAATTTGTATGGAAGCACAAAAGACCCCGAATAGCCAAAGCAATCTTTAGAAAGAAAAATGGAGCGGGAGGAATGAGGCTCCCTGACTTCAGACTATACTACAAAGCTACAGTAAACCAGACAGTATGGTACTGGCACAAAAACAGAAATATAGATCAATGGTACAAGATAGAAAGCCCAGAGATAAACCCATGCACATATGGTCATCTTATCTCTGATAAAGGAGGCAGGAATATACAGTGGAGAAAAGACAGCCTCTTCCATAATTGGTGCTGGGAAAGCTGGACAGCTACATATAGAAAAATGAAATCAGAACACTCCCTAACACCATACACAAAAATAAATTCAAAATGGAATAAAGAACTAAATGTAAGGCCAGACACTATCGAACTCTTAGAGGAAAACATAGGCAGAACACTCTATGACATAAATCACAGCAAGATCCTTTTTGACCCACCTCCTAGAGAAATGGAAATAAAAACAAAAATAAACAAATGGGACCTAATGAAACTTAAAAGCTTTTGCACATCAAAGGAAACCATAAACAAGATGAAAAGACAACCCTCAGAATGGGAGAAAATATTTGCAAATGAAGCAACGGGCAAAGGATTAATCTCCAAAATTTACAAGCAGCTCATGCAGCTCCATATCAAAAAAACAAACACCCAATCCAAAAATGGGCAGAAGACCTAAATAGACATTCTCCAAAGAAGACACACAGATGGCCAAGAAGCACATGAAAAGCTGCTCAACATCACTAATTATTAGAGAAATGCAAATCAAAACTACAATGAGGTATCACCTCACATTAGTCAGAATGGCCATCATCAGAAAATCTACAAACAACAAATGCTGGAGAGGGTGTGGAGAAAAGGGAACCCTCTTGCACTTTTGGTGGAAATGTAAATTGATACAGTGACTATGGAGAACAGTATGGAGATTCTTTAAAAAACTAAAAATAGAAGTACCATATGACCCAGCAATCCCACTACTGGGCATATACCCTGAGAAAACCATAATTCAAAAAGACACATGCACCCCATTTTTCATTGCAGCTATTTACAATAGCCAGGTCATGGAAGCAACCTAAATGCCCATCAACAGACGAATGGATAAAGAGGTTGTAGGACATATATACAATGGAATATTACTCAGCTATAAAAAGGAATGAAATTGGGTCATTTTAGAGACATGGATGGATCTAGAGACTGTCATACACAGTGAAGTAAGTCAGAAAGAGAAAAACAACTATAGTATATTAACGCATATATGTGGAACCTAGAAAAATGGTACAGATGAACTGGTTTGCAGCACAGAAATAGAGGCACAGATGTAGAGAACAAACATCTGGACACCAAGTTGGGAAAATGGTGGTGGTGGTGGTGGTGGTGTGATGAACTGAGAGATTGGGATTGACATGTATACACTAATATGTATAAAATGGATAACTAATAAGAACCTGCTGTATAAAAAAACAAATAAAATAAAATTCAAAAAATGTAAAAAGATACAGTGTGTTATAATTTACTTGATGATTCTGTTATTTGTACATTTAGTTTACTTCTACTTGATCCTGTAACAATTTATGTATAATTAACATCTTGGTATATAAATCTTTGTCATCTCCATCTCATTATTTCCTTAGAGTGATTCCTAGAATTGAAGCTACTGGGTTGTTTATTTATTTAATGATTCCTTGAACAAACATTCTTTGAAAGCCAACTTTCTTCTATGAAACATTTTTAAGGCTTTTGATACATATTATAAAATTGCTATCCAGTGTGGTCATACCAATTTATTGGTGATTATGCCAAATAAACCTACCTCCTGTTATTTATGCCCTTGTCTAATTCCTTCCATAATGAATAGGCTTGACCTGTGTAAATCAGTATTTTATTATAGAAATGTTTTATGGCTGGTCATAAAAGACACTGTGGCATTTCCTTTGCTCTCTCTTAAATCCCATGCTCTAGAGGAAGCCACGTGCCATATCATGAGAACACTTATGCAGCCCCAAAGAGTGGTACACGTGGCAAGGAACTAAGGCTTCCTGCCAAGAGCCAGCAAGGACCTGAGGCCTCCATCAACAGCCATAGGTATGAGCCATCTTGCAAGCAGACCTTCCAGCCCTGTTTCAGCCTTTAGATGACTGCAGTCCTGGCCAACACTTCGATGGCCACTCATTAGAGCTCCTGCACCAGGACCACCCAGCAAGCCACTGCTGGATTCTTGACCCTCAGAAACCAAGTAAGCTAATAAATATTTGTTTTAACTTGCTACATTTTGGAATAATTTGTTACACATCAATAGATAAATAATACCCACCCAGCAGTTGGGATAGAGTCCTTGCTGACATTGTCATTTGTAGGCTAATTTGGCAGATAAAAATCATCTTATTGTTTTATTTGCACATTTTAGTTAATAATTTTCTCATGTTTATTAACCATTTTTTTCACTTCTAATTTATAGTTATGTCCATCCATTTTGTTTTAATCAGTGTTTCATTTCTTTCCTGGGATTTGAATTTCCATTAAGAACTAATACAACAGCATAAAGATAACAATAAAAACCATAAAGAAGCCTCAGAAATGCATAATTCAAAGATTTTGTTAGATTAACTAAGGGTCTAGATTTGGACAAAAATTAACTCTTAAAGGTGCAGTTTCGTATTTCTCCTGGTACCTTCTTTGGTTATCAAAGCAACTGTGTACATTCCAAAAATGCTATAATATTTCCAATCTACATGCTCTTCCTACAATGTGAATTTCACACTCCTTCCATTAATTGGTAGGATCTATAAACTCCATCACCTTGAACCTGGGTGGACTTGGGTGTGTAAGTGAGGCTATGTAACTTTTGAGTTAGATCACAGAAAATGATTCTTTCTGGTTCTCTTCTGATGCTCACCCTTGGAACTTAGCTTCTCTGACGCAAGGAAGTCCAAGCTAGTCCACTTGAGAGGACACCAGGAAACGCCACTCATAGGCTTTTCTGGCCAACAGCCCAGCTGAGATTCTAGTCAACAGCCACCATCAATTGCCAAATATGTAAGTGGAGATGCCTCCAGGTAATTCCAGCTCCCAGCCAAAGAGTCATCTCCAATCTTTGAGTCTTCCCAGGTGTGCTGCAAATATCTTGGAGCAGAAACAATAAAGTCCACTCTGCCCTGTTCAAATTCCTGACCGACAGAAATTGTGAGCATCATACAATTATTTTATACCTCTAAGTTTTAAGTGCTTTTGTTATGCAGCAATAGTAACTGGCACAGCAACCATATAAAGAAAGGTAGGTGATTCAGATGGTTTTAATCCTCATTTTGGTGCTGAGGAAATACAAGCAAAGACAGAGAAGGAAGTGATATTTTCAGGGTCTCCTAATAAGTTAGTGTCAGTACAATAGTGGATTATTTCCACCACCGGATGCTATTTCAAAGTTATAACTAGTGGTAAAAATATAATGAAAACATTTTACACCCAATCATTGACTCAGAAATATTTACTGAGTAGTACTTCTAGGTTCCAGGCACTAGATGAGGTTTTAGGGTTCAATGGTGAGCAAAAAACAGGCATGGGCTCCACCTACATGATTACAGTCCAGCACAGGAGATATACATTCATCAAATAATCACACAAAACTTAACGACTTGGCACATCAAATGAAGGAAATTGTAACAGTGCTCTGAGAGGAAGAACAAATTAATAGAGATCAGGAAATTTTGAAGCACTGGCATTTAACTGAAGATGGGTGATTGTATTTAGCTGAACTTAGGTTTTCTTTTTCTCACATATTTAGTTTTTTATTTGTTTATTCACTTTCCATTAAATTATATACTACTTTAGGCCAGAAAGTGTTTCATTTGAATAACTCCACAGAGCATACTTATGCTCCTACTTATGCTCAGGCTTCTGCAAATGACTAAATGGAACACAATGGATTTAAAAATAATTTAACCTAAGTTTCCATTTCTGTAATTGTTTCACAATGCTGCTTTTATGTCACTCACCTGCAGGGTTTAGCTGAGGTCTCTGTATGCACAAAGCTGTTCTTATGAGTATGAGAGTTTGGACCCTGATCTGTAGTGGAGGACTCAAGTGGCTGATGAGCCATGCATTTATTTGGCAAAATGATGGGTTTTGTTCACTAGTAACATCAGGGCCTCCTGTGCTATCAAGTATGCAGGGACATTTAGTGGTCATGGATTGGTAAACCAGGAATAGTTTATGAAGATTTTCAGAACTTAATTTGTTCTTACTAATAATGTAAGAATGGAAAGAAAGAGATGAGTAAGATCCAAAATCCCAACATTCTCAAAAACTCATTTTATAACTTACAGCCTTATTAGGATTCTCAGTACTATATAACGAAATTTCTATGAATGAGTTGTAACTTTAAAGGAAGACTCCCAGACTTAGAGGGTCTGGTGAGACACAGGATGGATAGGCAAGGAGGTGGCAGTGGGAATGGAAGGGAATATGAGGCAAAACCCCTGGGCTCTCTGGTTTAGTCAAACACTGATACTCCCTCAGGGCTGTAAAGAACAGATGTTCTGAGATGAATGTCACTCCAGAATTGCCTTCTGATTTATAGTCTCCTTTATTTTGGGAGACCTATCAATTGTGGTACTGTGCCTCTCCTAGACTTGCTGAAATACAGTCCCTTTATCTTCTTGTCAAACGCTTTAGCTCTTGAAGGACTGAGCAGTAGTTGAGGTGGACAGAATAGTAGCAGGAGATGTGATATAGCGGGGTTGGGGACCAAGAGATGCCCTGAAAGGATATATTCTCTGGCATAGGTTCTGATTTGCACCAGGGACAAATGGATGGTGCAATAGTCTTTCTAATAGCTTGAGTTAAATTAAAGCTGTTCCTTGCATTTGAAATTAACTTATCTGCTCTGATCAGTTGTATGGCGGGAAAGAAGTACAGTCATATCTGAGACTCAGAAAAGGTTACCTCAGATGTGAGACAAGATTATGAGCCTTTAGTCCATGGAGATGTCATCTGGGAAGTCATGGAGCCAAAAGTCTCATAAAAAGAGCATTTCACATTAGATACACTTACTGAAAGGGCTGATTGTTCTATATTCAAGGAAACTAGTAAACCAACAAAATTTGTTTTCAACCTGTTTAATCAGTCAATGACAATTCTATAGGCATGGTAACAACAAACAGACTTGGTTTATGTCTCTTTAGTCGACTAACAACAAGCCACTTCAGTTAAACACACATCTAAAAGCCAGCCATGAATGACAGCCTCACATTTTGAAAATTGGACAATTGATGGTGGAGTCATTCTGATGATCATGTTTCTAAGAGGCTGATGTTAACCCAGTCCCATCTCTGTAACCAAAATAAAACATGTTCACATCAACTCATTCCTGCTAACATAAACAACAAAGCTCTGAAATGAATGCTTCCTTAAAACCCTGTATAAAATCAGCAATTTATTTTGTCCAGTAAGACTGTGCTTGGTCAGCATAGCTCTCCCTTACTTAGCTAAACAATAAATTCAGTTTTTAGTTTCAGATACCAAGATACTCTTCCTTTGATAGTTTCAAAAGCCGACATGAGATAGAGCATACCAGAGAAATCCAGAAAGGAGATGAATTGGGCTTTCTTGTCCTCCATCTTGGATGAGGGACCAGACCTCTGACGCATGGTTATTGAGAGGATCTAGGCTCTTCTGGACTATTTTCCAGGATGTTTGTAAACATAGTGAACATAGAGTAAACATAGTAGACATAGTGTCTTCTGGAATAAAAGGCAGGGTTGTTTGGTATGCTAGGAGGAAGGAGGCAGATCTTTAGAAGAGAGCAGATCAGGTAAGAGAAAACAAGGTGTTGAATTAATGGAGTAACAAGGGAGATAAAGGGGATGCCAACTGGGCTGATACCTTCCATTTGTCTCTCCAGAGCCTGCTCTACAGAGTGTTAGAATCCAGAAGCTGAACAGTTTGGACCATATCAATGAGTATTTTTACTTTCTGGCTTCTAATTAAGTTCAGACAATGATGTGCCCTGGCTGGACATCAGAGGAATGAAAGAGGATAAGCTCAGGGTATTTATACCTCCTTCAGCCCCACTCCCCAACACCACTACCAGCTCCTTCTGTCAGGGATTGTCATGGTCTTACTGTGACCCAAGGCCATAGCTCTCGTTAGGTAGCCTTCTCTAAGTAGCTTCCTCTCTCCATTAACAATTTTCTACTCTTGTTCACCTTTTAAACCTAGGGGTAGTAACATATTCTGCCCCCTCCCTCCACATTATTGCATCTGTATCTTTATTAACCTCTTTTCAAATTACCCAGTTTGAGTGTGTCATCCTAGTTCCTGACAAGACCTAATCAGTACATTATCGATGCGATGATGCAAAGGCAGAAATGATAAGATTCGGCAACTGACTATGTTGGAGCAGAGGAAGGGAAGAGGCAAAGTCTGTGTTGTTTAACTAGTAAATAGAGGCTATTACAGAGACCAGAAAACCAGGAGAAAGTTGAGAAGAAACTCTGGCAAATAAACTTTAAGGAAATTGTGTTTGAGGTGCAGGCAGTTAAAATATAAGATTGGTGCTCAGGGCAGAAAGCGGAACTAGAGTTATAAATATATTAATCTATATAAGAAGAATACAGAAGTCATGGGAATGATTGAAAACAACCAAGGAAGACTCTACAGTAATGCTACTAAGCTAGAACTCAGATAGCCCAGACATAAAGCATGGTCATAACCCAGCAGCATAAGGTATCACCAAGTCTAAGTCAAAGTAATTAAAATATTTACTTGTGTTACTCAATTGTTATTAAGAAGACAATAAGTAAATAGTAAATGTTTAAATTTTTTTTTCGTGGATTATTTCTCCACTGACAATTTTTTTCCCCTTGGTAGTACCTTCTTTTCACCAAGTACATGCACATCATAAAACTTCCTTTCCTCCCATCCCATTTTCCTGATCTTTTTATCACAAAATTCTGAAAAGGGGGTTATAAATGAAAGTAGTGAGAAGAGGTCAGATTTTAAAGATATTCAGAAGGTAGAGCCAATAGAGCATACTAACAAATGTGACTGAAGGTGTGAGAGAAAGAGATGACTTAGCAGCTTTGGACTGAGAAAACATTCATAAAAGAGAAAAATGTTAAACAATCAGTAGAGGAATAAAAGAAAATATACATATCACTTCTATTACAATTTTGACCAGCCCTGATAAATTCCTATTAACTGTAAACATATGTGCATGCATGTGTATATGTGTATGTGTGTGTGTGTGTGTGTGTGTGTGTGTAACTGGTGTTAAAGTAGGGGATGGATTGACATCTGTAACCGATACATTATCTATTGACAGGATGAAACTTAAAATAGCCCTGGAAGAGCCTCATTGGAAGTCAGTATTTTTATCAATCTGTATTCTATGAGAATTACTTCTCTAAGACCTTGAAAAGCCCTTACAAAATTGCATTTTTATATTTCTGTTCTGTTTTAGCATTGGGTGTTTACAGTTCAATTTTTAAAGCTCTCAATGCATATTTATGTATTTTTATTTTATTTTTAGGTGAGTGTTCAATTGACATTCACCTGAACTGCTTCACAGAGGAAATTTCTAGGTGATGCTAAGCAAGAGTAATGATTCAGGACCCATTCAAGCCATACTGCAGCAGGATGCTGGTAGAAGTTAGAATACAAAATGATAAGAATGTGGAACCGAGATAGACTACAGGCATGAAAGGATAGAAGCACTTAGTTTTGTGAATGCATAAATATTAGCTTTAGGACATAATAGCTGTCATTTGCTGTTCCAAAAACATCCCCATGTTTATAGTTTTACATTAAATTCACCATCAAGAGTAAAAGTAAGACAGCCTCAAATTTACCTGTGTTCACAGATGTGTTAATTTTATAAACATAGTCATATTTTTTGTGAAACTAAGCTGTTTATCTTATATTACAATCAAATATCTAAGTACTTCTTACATGTTTCTCATCTTTTTTTATCTTCTCTTCCTTTGACCCCCAACACTTATGGGGTAAGGTTAAAAAAAAAGTTATATAGAATACTGAGCATATAAAGCCTTTATAATCTGGCATTTGCCTGCTCTTCTACTCTAATCTCCTTCCATGTTTTACTGAGGCAAACTTGGCTCCCCTGGCCCAAGCGCAGTAAAGACAATCTACTGACACTGGGCTGTGGCGAAGGAAAGCACAGCATTTATTGCAGGCGCCAAACAAGGAGCATGGATGGCTAATGCTCAAAAAACCTGAACTTCCCGATGGGTTTCAGGGAAGGGTTTTTAAAGACAGGGTAAGGGAGAGGCTTGTGGGGTGTGTGATCAGCTCATGGACATTCTTTTGATTGATTGGTGGTGAGGTAATTGGGAGTTAACATCATCAACCTTCTGGGTCCAACTGGTCTGGGGTCTATGTGCTTATGGTCAGCAGGCAGTTAACTTCTTCCACCTGGTGGGGGTTTCAGTATCTGCAAAATAAAAGGTATGGCTCAGAACATTATCTATAGCCCTTTAGGAGGAACTAAAGGTGTTTGTCTTTGTTTAATGGCTAAATTATTATTATTTTGTCTTGCTAGATGTTTTTTTTTTTTGTTGTTTCTGCCTTTTCTCACTTCTCTGATTAAATTTGTTCTTTGAAACTTGGGGAAGGCCTAGGTGGCTAAAGTTTTTCTACAAACAAGCATCAGGCAGAGGACATGGTGTGTGTGTGTGGTGTGGGTCTGTCCTGGGAAGTGCCTGTAGGCTGCTGCTTGGTTATACATTCTTACCATCTCCTTCCTCAACATAGACACACACAACAAAATATTAATCATCTTCTGTACATGCTAAGTCTGTTCGTGACTCTGCCCTTGCACATGTAGTCCTGATTTTTCTCTGCTGGGAAAGCCTTCTAGGATGTGCACATATCCTGATCAACTCCTTATACTATAAATGTCAGTTTGAAGAGGGCTTTGAAATAAATCTCTGTTTTCATCCCAGGAAAGGAGTTAATTGTTTCAAGGACTTACTTAGCATCTAAACATCTTCTAGCACTTACCGCAAGGAATTGTAATTATTTTCTTACGTGTCAACAGACTCTTGACAGGAAGAGCTCAGCTCTTATTCTTCTTTGTATTTCTAGTCCCAGAAGCAAAGGAAACTTACAGGAAATCGTTGTTGAATTACTGTAAAAAATTCTTTCCAATTGGTTTATGGTAACCAGTGCATGGCAGCTAGGAAATAATCAATGAATGATATATTGGGTGAAAACCTTCTATTTTTGACTATATTTCCTGAAATGTAAGTGGATTTTTAAAAATTTAATCATAATGGACCAAAATTAAAAAAAATAAATTCCACCTATCTTACTTGACGCTTTTTTCAGGACTACAGAAATCACACCCAATTTCAACATTTTTTGGCAGTATTTGTTAATTATGATTGTTCCATTTGATAGGTTTTCTTAAGTTCCATAAATCTAAACAAAGAATGTCTGCTCACAACATCTTTTTCTTGTGTTTTAGTAAAAATGTCCTTTCCTTGAATAGAATCTCAAGTGAAACAGCATTTCCAGTAGAAGAACTTTTCATCCTCTGTTAAGTGTAGGGACTTGTTTGCTCAGCCTGTTTTTCTGAAATGTGTGTTAATGCCTCTCTTCCTCATAGCTGCCATTAACAGGCTTTTAGGACCACTCCAATCAAACTCTAACAAGACCTTGCTCAGACAAAGGTAAAAGGAAAAAGAAAAAGTGTATACAGATACACACAAACTCTAAAGTGTCTCAGGAAAATAATTAGTGTTTACTTCGAGTTTTTCCCTTTGAAGACATTTCTTAAAAGCAGATTTGTAGTTCATTAGGAAGACTAATGGGTAACACGTTTGCAAAGAAAAACTCCAGATAAAAAGCACATTTCTTCCTGAGTTCTTTGTGAATATAAACTCAGAATGTGTAATATAAGGGTTAGATTTATAGTTGAGTTTTTGGGGACTAAAACTCATTTATAGCCAGGATTAATTTATGTCAAGAAAGTGGGAAGTATCTTTAGAAAATGTCAGGAGGGAACTGTTTTTATGAAGGGGTAAGTTTCTAATTGACCCAGAGCCATTCTGACTTTAAAACATCATAGCACAAAGGTCAAAGCTATACTGAAGATCAACGAGCAGACTGTTGGGGTCAGTTTGTTCAAAAGCCCAGGTTTAACCTGTACTCACAGTGGGAAGTTTATAAACCTGGATTCTGGGTAAAGAGAGTAGTTAGATCAACCAAAATATTATCTCTCGACCCAGAACAGAACACAAAAAACAACAAGACAAAACCAAGATCAAAAGAAGATGTTTAGCATCTAAACATCTTCTAGCATGTAGCACAAGGAATTGTAAGTATTTTCTTACATGCCAGCAGACTATTGACATGCGTTCCCTAAATGAGAATCAACATTTATGGAGGATAATTTATGAAAAAATAGCATATTAAAAGAATTGTCTTTTTGCTTTCATTGCCTCTAAATTAAGCCTTTCTTTAAAATGGTTTGCACTGGCAAGTGTGTAATAGAAAGAATTGGGTACTAGGGGCCCAGAGTTTTGAGCTAAATGTGCCAAAATTATCCATGTCACCTTGGACATGACCTCTAGTCTGCAGCTTTTTCCATTTGCAAATTGAGAGAATTTAATTAGATAAACTGGAAAGTCTCTTCTGGCTGAATGTTATTTAAGAAGGATTTCAGAGGAAGGATGATTATATTTGGAAGCATATGTCTGTAGTGCCCACTGATGCCATATTAGGACATTTCCTACAGCTAAAAGTTTCTGGAAACTTGAAATTAATTACTTGCCACAGATGGTACAACATTCGGTTGATTTCTGGTTTGAGCATGGGAATAGATCTGAAATTGCTCTCTAGGAAATCTTGGCACAACTTGTAAGAATTCTTCCAGCAGGCTTCCCCTGTGGTCATATTTCAAGTCAGGAACTTTACTTCTTATACTAAAGTATCTTTTTATCCTTTCTCCCCCATTGATATGTCCAATATAAAAAGATTTACACAAAGACAATAACAAAGTTTTTCAAATTTTATTGTGCAAAGAATTACCTGCAGTATTAGTTAGAATGCAGATTCCTGAATTCTACCACTAACAGAGGGATTCTCCAGCTCTGGGATGAATTTTAAAAATACATATTTTTAGAAGCTACCGAGAGGAATGGGCAAACTTATCTTGGAGACCATGGTTCCTCCTACTTTCAACCAGTGTACCTGCCAAACTTTCACTGGGGTCTTCTACCTTGAATCAGAACAATTCCAGCAGTGACAACTGATTTTTGAAAGTGGCAATTCTAGGAGGTGGTTTTCCATAATCACTTGAGAATCATTTGTTCTATGTGTAGATTTCTGATCCCAACTCCAAAATCTAGGGACCAATATAGGAATTTACATTTTTAAACTGCTCTTGTGTAATTCTTACATATGATTAACTAGGGGAAACACAGGCTTAATGGACTTGTTAATTTCTCAAGATTTTCTGAGGATAATGTGATACTCATCATTCTTCTGTTAGAAGAAGTTACCAGAAGTCTGCATATCTTTACAAGATCATTACCACTATGTCCTTTGTTTTCACTAAGGCTTTGATTGAAAAATAGCCATATGTTGAATAACAACATTCTTTATTCTTTACTGCTTTAGCATTCACAGCCCATTACATTCTCAATGTTCCTTATATAAAGACTCTTGGGACCAATTTTTCATAACACTCAGATTTAAGAAAAAGTTTGTTTCTTCTGATGAACTGATGTGCTTTCTCCTACCAGACAAGGAGAGGTATATAACAGATCAAAATTTCCTTGTTACTTAGGCTGCTAGGAAGCTCAGGGCAAAGCTTTGAGTTCAGTTTTTATAGCTTTCATCCGTCAGAGTTTTATGGATGTTAATTGTTATCTTCCATCTTTATAAACTGGCATTTAAATTTATAATAATTATTAAATGTCCATGTATTTGTATTTTTTGTTGTTTTTCATATTTCATTGTTTATTGTTAGCCAGCCCAAGTCGTTTCTTGAATTGGAAAGAATGGGTGGACTCAATGAGAATAAGTTACTTTTAAAAGCTGCATTTATTGACTATTCTATATGCTCTGGTGAAATATTTTCGTCCTTTTTCTTTACATCTAAGGCATGGTTTTAATGACTTACAATCTACATTAGGTAATGTGATCATCAGCTGCCTTTCCTTATCTATTGGATTAAGCACTGATTGTTTCCTACATGTCTTGACTGATTTTAATTTTTCCCCTTATTCAATGTTTCCAAATCTTGCCTAATCATAGAATTACTTCCAAGTGCTTGTTAAAAAAAAAAAACCCAGTCCCAGGATATTCTCCCCTGTCCCAAGATTCTGATTTAGTAAGTGGATAATATTATAAGGATGCATACTATTTAAGTACTTGTTTGTCTTATTGATGCTGGACTTGAGGAATGATCAAGCCACAACTTTTGTTCCAAGATAGCTACTAATGTCAAGATTCTGCTCTGCTTTCATTGAAGAATGAAGTACACCTTTCAGACAGGATTGAGACATGATATTATCTACCACCAGTTGGAGTCCTGGCTTCATGAAGAAAATAGCTAAGTCAGATTGGTCTTGTTTTCATCAAGTCTTCCTATGAATTAAGAGACCAATATTTGTGAAGGAACATCCTGTACCTGAATTGAGAATGAGGTATAAAAATACTATTATAGGGGCTTCCCTGGTGGCACAGTGGTTAAGAATCTGCCTGCCAATGCAGGTTCGATCCCTGTTCTGGGAAGCTCCCACATGCCGTGGAGCAACTAAGCCCGTGTGCCACAACTACTGAACCGGCGCTCTAGAGCCCTCGAACCACAGCTACTGAGCCTGCGTGCCGCAACTACTGAAGCCCGTGCGCCTAGAGCCCCTGCTCCGCAAGAAGAGAAGCCACCACGGGAAGCCCGCGCACCGCAACAAAGAGCAGCCGCGGCTCATCGTAACTAAAGAAAGCCCACGCACAACAACGAAGACCCAACGCAGCCAAAATAAAAAAATATATATACTATTATAAATCAAAAGCAAGGTGAGTTATAAGATGAAAAGGAGGCAAAAGTCAAAGAGATTTATAGCCATTCTTTGATTTATTCAACAACTATTCATTGAAATTTTATGTGTTATGCTGGGGGCTCTCGACTTTGGGTGCTTCAGTATTACCTTTGGTGCTTTAAAAAAACACAAATGCTTCAACCCAAACTCTTTGCCTGCTGAATGAGTATCTCTTGGATTGAGTCTGAATGTGTATACAGTCGTCCCTCAGTATCCACAAGGGATTGGTTCCAGGACGTGCCCCCACCAAGCCCCAACAGTGCCAAAGTCCATAGGTGCTTAAGTCCCTCGTATAATATGGCATAGTATTTGCATATAACCTACGCAGATTCCCCTGTATACTTTAAATCATTTCTAGATTACTTCTAAAACCTAAGATAGTGTAAATGCTACATAAATAGCTGTAAATACAATGTAAATGCTATGTAAGTAGTTGCCAGGGTGAGACAACATTAAGTTTTGCTTTTTGGAACTTTCTGGATTTTTTTTTTCAAATATTTTTGATCTGCCATTAGTTGAATCCACACATGCAGAACCTGCAGTTATAGAGGGCCCACAGTATTTTGAACAAGTCTATTTGAGAACCCCTGAAATGGGCACACTCTTGCTGAAAAAGAGTTTATTATCTCGTAATATAGACCGGTAATTCTCAATCCTGACTGTGAAACACCTGGGAAACATTTAATGATATAAATCCTTAAATTTCATTGCAATTTTATCAAATCAGAATCTTTTGGAGGTGGGACAAGAAACCTGTATTTAAAAGAAAAATATGAATCGAATCTGATGATTTGGCTAGCTTTGAGAACAAGTCATCTAAATTTCAAGGGACTTGGGAAGAAAGAATTTATGAGACAATTTAATAAAATGATCTTTTGAATAGGCAGTAGATCTCAAGCTAACATCTGGGAAGTGGTAGAATTCTAGAGAAAATTTTTTTCTAATTGTTGGTCTGAAGACAGCTGAAACAATCTTCTCTAGTACCTTCCAGTCTTCTCTTTTCATTTTCCTTCCTAACTCCCTGCCTTCCCTTTTTTCATTCATGCTTGGAATCTCTATTACAGAATTTAGTTTACTGAGTTGTATAATTTATCTCAGTAAACCCTAAGATACAATTGTGATTAGGTTTAGGGCAGAATTTCTCAGATCCAATCTTACATTAGATTTACCTGGGGAGCTTTAAAAAAAAGCCTGGACTCCACCTCAGGGTTATTAAATCTGGGGCTAGAGTCCTGCTATGTATATTCTTCTGAAAGCTTTCCAGTTGATTCTAATGGTGTTCAGGTTTAAGAATAACTAGTTCATTTTGTTTGTCACTGATGCCTTCATGTTTTAAAGTAGGACTGACGTCTTTTGCATTCTGCCTTTTTTTGTTGTTGCTT
This sequence comes from Mesoplodon densirostris, assembly GCF_025265405.1. Taxonomy (NCBI): domain Eukaryota; kingdom Metazoa; phylum Chordata; class Mammalia; order Artiodactyla; family Ziphiidae; genus Mesoplodon; species Mesoplodon densirostris. The sequence goes on from NC_082664.1 coordinate 168,516,646, forward strand.
CTCATATCTTTTTAATGCAAAAATTTATATTTTATAGGATAGACTTTAATGAGATGGTAAACTGTTTCATGGAGGTAAAAAAGAAAACAATGTGATAAGACATTACTTTGTACCTTGTAACCTGAGCACTTACCACCAAGCTCTGACATCATCAATGGGGAATAAGGATATAGTCCCCCCAAAACCAAGATTTGGGATGGTGTCTTGCTATCCATTTTCTTTGTATAATTTTTAGATTCCACATATAAGTGATATCATATGATATTTGTCTTTGTCTGCCTGACTTAACTTCACTCAGTATGATAATCTCTAGGTCCATTCATGTTGCTGCAGGTAGCATTATTTCATTCTTTTTTATGGCTGAGTAATATTCCATAGTGTGTGTGTATGTGTATATTTGTAGTGAACTATGTACCTTCCTTAGAGACTGAAGTATTTAGGCCTTAGGCCTTATAACTTCCAGGGCATGACACAGCATATTTCTTTCTTTATTTAAATAAATAAATTATTTATTTATTTATTAATTATCAAAGTAAGGAAAACCTTAGATTGTAATTATTTTCACAAAATCTTTAAAAAATCCATAAATAAGTGTATTTTGAAATACCTGTATAATTGAAGGAAGTAAAATAATGAGATATTGCGTTTCCTTCAGAACATTTGTATTTCTGTTTATCACACATTTAGGGAATCTCTACACGATGCAATAATGGCCATCAGGAATGAATACACAAATAGCTTTCTGCCCTCAGGGAGTTCACATTGAATGAATGGAAAAGACATGTTCAGTGATAAGATAACATATGTGCAGTCTAGTTGGGAAAATAAAACCAATACACATGACACAAATATTAGGAAGTTGTTATTTGACCATGGTTGGAGAATTATTACAGAATAATTAAGGGGAAAATAGAGTGCTGCTGTTTAAAGGGTAATAAGAATTGAGAAGCAATTGGAATAAGCTTTATGCAGAAGGTGGGTCCTGAAAAAGGATGGGACTTGGATAGAGGGGTGTGGAATAAAAGGCCATTTTCACATGTGAGCCCCAGCAGAGCAAAGAGGCCAATGTGGAATGTGGATTAATGTATGTGTAGAGTGATGGGGTATAGCAGAAACAGAAGAAGTTCTTATAATTTGGAGGGGTGTCCTGAGTCCTTTTGATAAGCTAGTGAAAGCTATGAAATCTTTTCTCCAGAACAATGTATATGTATACAAATGCAAAACTTTGTATTTAATTTAAGGGATTTACAACTTCTTTCAAGACTAATGGAGGAAATGAAGCAGAAGTAGTTGGTTTCAAAATGACTACTGATTTATGAGCAGGGGAGTGAAATGGTTACACTGGGTTTAGGGATATTTTCCTGCTTTCGGGAAATTTTCCTGGTAGCATTATGACAAATAATTGGAGCCAGGAAAGAGCTGGAAATAGAGAAATGTAAATATAAAATGAAGATATCCTGGACTAAAAGGGCAGCTGTAGGAATGGAGATTAAAGCTATAAAAGGAAGATATTGCTCATTAATTAACTGAAGACACATTTTTAAATGGATGAAATGCAATGAGTCATTTTATGTGTGTGTTTAAATTTTGATGTTTAACGTTCCAAATATTTTAGGAAGCCTTCTATGATATCAGCGGTTACGTTGTTAGTTATTTTAGAAGTGAGAAGACTTCAGTTGAAGTTTTTAGAAGTAGCTATTGTAAATGAAGGAAAAATAGTGTTTTTCACAGATTAGTCTGTGGGAGATGTAAGAAAGGAGGGTCAAAATAGGATGGTGTTAGTAAATTCTTCAAAATTGTTGGAATTTGGCAAGAAGGAAGGTTTTGCTTATAATGAGTTCACGAAAAACCTATGGTTTTAAAAAGTTTTCATTTACTAGTTTGTTCATAGCCTCCTTAGGTAACTTGGTTCTTTATAAGAAAACGTGAAATAGAAAATCTAATATGGAAAGGAAATGCACATGAGAGGAAAAGATGATGAATTTATGCTTTGAGAAAGACAGCTATTACCAGCAGAGGGAGTATGTTAACTGGATTTTCGATAGTGTTAATATTTCTCACAGTTAGCAGTGGCTGAGTAATATGAAAAGGGTAAAAAAGCAAAGTTATAAAAGTGCCTTATACCCTGGTAAGTAAGATTAATTATATTCCTTCAGGAGAAACTTTTTTTTCCTAAGAAGCTTAATTGTGTTAACTTATCTTCCATTTAAATTGTATATACTAGACTTTTATGTGAAAGTTTGCTTAACTTTACACAATCCTTTTGTAACAAAAGCAATGATTTTAGAGGAGGCTGTGCTCATTTTGTATTACCTGCCAAAACTGAATATTTTATAGAACGTGTAAAAATAGCTGTAGTTTAAGCAATTGATTCTTCAAGTTAATAGTTGCTTCAAGGTAAAAGTTTTTGGTAGTTCTTTTAGTTATTCTGTTTCAAATGTACAGAATTCCTTGAGATGGCACAGACATAACCAGTGTTCTTAAAATATTAGCCACAAAGGGAAAATATTACCCTATAATTAAATGAAGATGAGATTTTCAAATATGTGAAACTCAGTAAATTACATTTTTGTAGGAATTTTAATTTTGTCTCCTCTAAAAAACTGTAAATCTGGTATACATTTTTACTATAGACTAGGTATACCCAAACGTGTTGGTTAAAAGAATGAAGTTTAATTAAGTTAATAATAACAGCTTAATTAATGGTGAATAGTGTGATCATTCCAGAGAGAAAATAAGACAGTGTACAAGTTTACCTGGAGACTAAATAGATGCAAAATAAATAAGTGAATAAATCAAGTCTAGAGGGTTGGGGACAGGAGAGATGAAAAGACAAGGGCAAGAAAATGGCAGATAAAGCTGGGATGAAATTAGTATCTAAAAACATAATCTGTAAAGTTTATACATTTACTGAAGTCGTACACAAGTTTGACTGACTTCTTCATAGTAGGAGATAAAAATGTTATATCATTTTCTTCTTTTTTAATTAAAAAAATTTAACAGCTTTATTGAGATAGAACAATACACTTCACACTTGGAAAGTATTCAATTTGGTGGTTTATAGTATATCCACAGATGTGTGCACCCATCACCTCAGTTAACTGTAGAACATTTTCATCACCTCAAATATGTATACTTCGGCTTTTACCTCTCGGTTCTTCAGCCTACCCCCTATCTTCAGCAATAAGAAACCACTAATCTACTTTCTGTCTCTATAGATCTCCTTATTCTGGATTTTATATGAATGAAATCACATAGTATGTGGTTTTTTGTGACTGGCTTGCCTCACTTAGCATAATGTTTTCAAGGTTTATCTATGCTATAGAATATTATCAATACTTCATTTTTTTAATGGCCAAATACTATTTCATTATATGGATATGCTTTTTAAAAAAGCCTTTCCTCCATTGATGAATGGGATTATTTCCACCTTTTAGCTATCTTGAAAAATGCTGCCCTAAACACTGTGTACAAGTTTCTGTGTGGCATTTGTTTTCACTTCTCCTGGGTATATACCCAAGTGGAGTTGCTGGATCACATGGTAATTCTGTGTTTGATCATTTGAGGAACTGCCAGACTGTTTTCCAAAGTAGCTGCCCCATTTTCCATTCCCATTACCAGTGTATTAAGGTTCCAGTTTTTTCACATACTTGCAAATACTTATTATCCTTTTTTTTTTTTTTTTTTGGCTGTGTTGGGCCTTCGTTGCTGCGCGGGCTTTCTCTAGTTGCGGCCAGTGGGGGCCACTCTTCGTTGCGGTGCGCAGGCTTCTCATTGTGGTGGCTTCTTTTGTTGCGGAGCATGGGCTGTAAGTGTGCGGGCTCAGTAGTTGTGGCACACAGGCTTAGTTTTGTGGCATGTGGGATCTTCCCGGACCAGGGCTCGAACATATTCCCCTGCATTGGCAGACGGATTCTTAACCACTGCGCCACCAGGGAAACGCCTGTTATCTGATTTTTTTTTTATTCTAACCATCACAGTGGGTGTGAAGTGGTATCTCACTGTGATTTTGATTTGCATTTCCCTGATGATTAACGATGGTTACTTGCTCTTTAATGATCATAGAATAAAAAGAAATAACTTGCTAAATGTTATACATCCATATTTCTGCTATGTACATGGGCCCGAGAGAATTTTATTTTATGGATCTTCTTGAAGAGGACTCTCTAGGGAATAATCTCCTCTAGAACATTCCTGCAGTCAACATAATAATATGTCTCACAGGGTAAAGAGCAGTTAATAAATGGCTCCATATCAGAGTTGGGGGATGTGAAACATACAAGAAAGATTAGAATTTAGAGCTGTGTTTTATTATCAGGGCCACCTAATGTTTCCTTTAATGATGTTGATTAAGGAGACAGCTCTTGCACAAATACACATTTTTCTCTGAAGCACATCTAGTGAACAGCTGAGGTTCATCTTTATTTGTCATTATAGCTGTGCTAATCTTGCCAAATGTAAGTCCACAATTCTATTTACTCTGTTTGCTCTGCTTGAAATTAAAAGGAAACTATTTAGGGCTGCTTTGAAGAGCTCATTCTAAATAATACAATTCCTATTTTTCTTTCCAGGAATCTTTTGTTAGCAGGTGAGCTCTGCAAAGATTATGAATCCTGTCTCCTGTTGAATGTCTGCCCCATTAGAAACTCAGTTTCACTATGCTTTTATCCACTGTAGATTCTATATTGATCTTCCCAGATTTCTACAGTTGGGTTGAAAATAATAATAGACAAAAGTCCTGGGAAGGATTCATCCTCTCAGGTGATTTTGCTGCTGGGACTCAAACAGGGCTATTTTCCTGTGTCTTTTTCTTAAAACAGAGCAGCAGAGCAGGCTGAAACTATGATATTAAGAACCAAAAAGTTACTCTCTTTTTCCCTCAAATTAAACCCTGTGGTGTTGAATTAGCCCCTGGAGATGATTGAATAGGGATACTGCATCTGTTCAAGAATTAGATACTTTACAGTTACTAAGACTGCATTTGATTCTATATTATTCCCTTGTCAGAACCTTATAAATCATTTCATAATTTTGAAAGAACTGTAGGAAGTTGTGATAAAATTTGACTATCTCGTTGGCAGCCCTTTTTTACTGACAGTTTCCTCTAGCTTTGGGGATTTAATCTTTTGATGATTTGGTTAATGTGTTCTAGATCCTGTGAGTTTGGCAAAGAGAAGTTAGAATTTAAAAAAAATCATTAACTGCCCTCTTTGTGAAATTTATGGGTTTCAATCCCTCTACTGTGAATTTTCACCAAGCAGATGAGAAAAATTCAGCAATATACAAAGATGTTGCTAGGCTGCCCCAGCAGATATACAAAATAACCAGGCAAAATTGTTCCGATTCATTATCATATATCAAGCACATAGTTCTATATTCTTTTATCAGTTAACCTTCAACTAGTGGGAGAATTAAATTCAATCAAAATTTGATTCAAATCTGTGAATTTCCTTGGCACTACAGTGAACAAAAAAAATATGTGGCTTGAGAAAGAGGCAGAAAGAGGTAGAAAGAAAAAAGATTTACTTCCTTAACATTTTATAGTTATCTGGTAACAGGAACTCTATTAATAATAGTGTCACCAATAATAGTAAAAAAAAAATGAGCCAACTCGAAGCGTTTCCCAGACAGTCTCACCGTCCTCGCAGATTTGGTTAAATCTCCTTTGTTGTTCCCTGGCAGCTCACCAGAGCAGAGAAAGGTAAGGAAAGGAGGATTTTCATGGGCCAAACTAGCCCCTTCCACTGGCTCCGTCCGCTCTAATTTGTCATCATTTAATTACTTCCTATGCCCTCGGTTTTTACCATTGTGAGTTATCAGGACCTGTGTGTGACCAGTGCAGGCAACCTGCGGTTTAATGCTCTGCAATTGCCACCTTGAAATTCTTAATAATTTAATCTTTGAATTTGTGCTAAATAAGTGAATTCTGATGGAGCAATGGAATATGCGGGGGGTGGGGAGGGGCTTGGAGCCTTGTTTCAGGTGGGGGCCGCCTCCTGCCACCTCGGTGCCTCCCAAGACAGACGCTCAGGCACCTGCTCTCCTGTCCCTCCCAGCATCCGTCCTGTGGCCTCCACCGGCAGGGGCGCGGGGGCGTGGGCGCGGGATGGTTGGAGTTGGGAAGCACCCTATGTGTGCAGTTGCGGGGCCGGGCTGTGAGGTCTCGGCTCTCCCAGGAGAGTGCAACATTAAACAGCAAGTAAAAAACACGGTGGCTGGGGCTCCCCTGGTGGCACAGTGGTTGAGAGTCCGCCTGCCGATGCAGAGAACACGGGTTCGTGCCCCGGGCCCGTGAACCGCAAAACAAAACAAAACAAAAAAACCCACCGTGGCTGGTTGAGAGATGGACGGGGAAATGGAAGGAGAAAGCTTTCTGCCAGTTTTGTGAACAAGAGGCCCCGCATTTTCATTTCGCACGGGACCTTCCAAATTATGCAGGTGGCTCTGTCTGTTGCACAGCGATTCTCCCTTCTCACCCTTGCTATCCGTTGTCTTCTTTTGAAACGCGTGGATAGCATAAAAATAACATGTTTTCCTTGTTTTTTTCCCCCATGCGTCTGAGTGCTTTTATGGGTTTTTCCACTGGTCAGATCCACTCCTAAAGGATTTCAATGACACTTTCCTACAAAGGCCATTGTCCTAAATATGCCAGGGATTAATATCTATCTGAATGGATTTTTTTTTAACCTCGAGGTAATCCAAGGAACCATGACATAAAAGATTTTTGTAATGTTTGTAATGTCCCCATACTTATTTTTGTTATAGTCTGTATCCATTAGCAACATAATTTTACAGTTACAGAGTCTTATCCACTTACCTCTAAGGCATGACATAAAGGCTGGTCATTGGTTTTCCTATAGATTTTTTAAAATTAATTAATTAATTTTTGGCTGTGTTGGGTCTTCGTTACTGTGCGTGGGCTTTCTCTAGTTGTGGTGGCTTCTCTTGTTGTGGAGCATGGGCTCTAGGTGCGCAGGCTTCAGTAGTTGTGGCATACGGGCTCAGTAGTTGTGGCTCACGGGCTCTAGAGCACAAGCTCAGTAGTTGTGGTGCACGGGCTTAGTTGCTCCATAGCATGTGGGAACTTCCTGGACCAGGGCTCGAACCTGTGTCCCCTGCATTGGCAGGCGGATTCTTAACCACTGTGCCACCAGGGAAGTCCTCTTAGAGCTTTTTGATTGGAGTGCTTCCCTCAGTAGGGTGGGCAAGTCCCGGGGTAAATTTTGTTTTCAGATACAGAAGGCCACTGAATATTCCTCTCTGGCCCCTGTAAAGTAAAAAATGGTTATGGACCCTTATAGATCACTCAGAAAATACTTTCAGATATTGTCTAGCCCTACATATTGATATGCCATAGGGTAAATTTTTGTAATTGGTAGAATTTGATAACAAGCAAAAGACAAAAAAGTATCATATCTTTTAGCAGGAATTTGTAAGGTATAAAACAAAATATGGATGTATTCAAATATGTAGTGATTAAATGAGCATGCTGGAACGTCATTTGGCTCAGAAAAAAATATCTGTCTCTACAGTCCTGACCACATGATGATATTTAACTTTTATTTACTTCTAAACTCCCATTCACACCCCAAAGCTTCTGCCTCTGATTTACCCCGTCTAGTCAGAGTAAAACCTTCATTTCAAAAATTGAAAGTCTTATGGAGGCTGAAGTAAATGGATGTGTGCATAAAATTGTATATATTTGGGGAGGTGATACTTCACTAATACTAAAGGCTGTCCATTGACGGAATTACCATCAAGGAGGAATCAGTCCACGTACACTGATGCCGGGGATGGTCTGTTCTTCTCACATCCAGAGGAAAGCATCATGGCCTGCGAAGCTGATTTGATCACCTCTGAAGTCCAAGAGCCAGGTATCAATCCTGGGTTCTGCTGCACATACAGGACTGGATTTGCTGGCCAGTGGTCGGTTTAAATGGAAATGAAAAACCTTCCACACTCCATTGGCTCAAAACTGTCTTTTCTGAGCTGTTCTGACATGCTGGCTGGCCCTGTTATTACGCCATTCCTCTACCCTCCCTGTCCTTCCTACAGCTACAGTCTTGTCTTTGACTCTGTGACTTAGAGGCATTCTGTGTATTCTGATTTCTACCTGGGCTGAATCTCCTGGACCAATTCTTCACCTATATTTAGCAGGCCCTAATCTCTCCCCATGGCTAGGTTATAATTCTTGATGAGCCTCCCCACTGTTATAATTTTTTTCATTTTATTGTGGCACTCAGCTTCACATCCTGATAATTAGGAACTCAGCATATTGGGGACTAGAAAGGATCATAAGTTTTCTGTCTTTCTCATCAAATATTAAGCTCAATTATCTTTCCCCCATCATCAGCAATTATATAGCCTTGTATAAATTTACACTGCCACGGTAGTCCTATTGCCCAACTGAATTTCTGGCACGTATGAATGTCATTGTCAGAGGTAATTTATAGCACAAATCAAATAGAGAGCCTCCTCAACTAAACTCTCTTTCCCCTTGACTCTCTGGAAGCGTAATTAGAAAACTGTAGAAAGCTGCATGTGAGGACACATGGAAATGTAGTTGTTATATTAAAGGAAAAGAGAATTAACAAAGTAAAATGATTATTGCTGACTTCTTTAAAGTGTGTGTGTGTGTGTGTGTGTGTGTGTGTGTGTGTGAAAGAGGTAAAAATGAAGGAGAGACCGCAAGTCCTTATTTTCCTATATAGTTGGTTCAGCTCACTTAAAATTTCTTTCAATAAACAACAGACATCACACCTTTGTTAACGATACAACTCAACTCTCTGCAAGGCATTGTGGATACATTGAAAAATAAGACAAAACCTTGTTTGTTTTCGGTGGACTTTCTTGGATGAAGACCACTCTGCAGCTTTGAAAATGAGTTAAAAGAGAAGGAACGCTACGTTACTTGGGCCATTTGCTATCATCCCTTATGTCTATGTTGTATGGGAGGTTAAACAATTTTTCTCCTTTTCAGTGTCCAAGCTTGGCAAGGTAATTTATGTAATGTCACTGAAGCCTGAAATAGGCAATCTACTTATTCTCTGCTATCCAAAATAATTAAAGAAAGGGTGGCCTGATGCTTTTTTATGTCCTATGCTTGAAATATTTGTAGAGAAAAATGGACAGTGGTTTGTTCCTAAGATTTTGTCTATTTATCCTAGGAGATCCTGTGCCTTTTGGTATTCAGTGAGTCTGTAGTGTATAAAGAATATTTGGTGTACAGTAAGATAACACAAAATGTGATTTTCAACTTACTAAACTTGTTAAAGTTAGGTGGCATTTAATGAGACCCTGATTCTGAGAAGGAAAAACTTGCCCTATGTGTATTATTTTTCATTATAGTTTGTTCAGTCTCTGTGCTTGTGTTACTGCTTGAAGTTCTTCCTTTTCTCACACATTTAGTGGTGTAAGGGGAAGGAATAATAGTCAAAGTAGAAATAAGAATCCGTTCCTGTTTCACACCATTCTTTGCATTTTTAAAGGGAATAATCATGAGCTGTATTTAAAAGCAAAGTGTTCTTTTGAAGAAAGATTGGTTTAAAAACCATCAGACTAAAACTAGATTTTTCTCAAAGAAAATGACTTACTGTTTTCTGCCTTAAAGTTTCCTGAAAAGCATTGTCATAGTTTAAAGTAAATAGTAAGTGCAGTCATTCTAATATCTCCTGCAGGTATCTGACATTTACTCTCCAAGCTGTACCCAAATAAATTTTCATTTTTGGATTTAGAATTTTAAAATGTTTTTGAAATTTTATCTTTTTATGAGGATTATTCAGAAAGTAAAAATGACAACACAGATAATTAAATCCATTTCCAGGTGAAATATTAAGTATTTCATTCAGGAGGGATTTTAGTTGGATTAAATTGACTCATAATAAAGACTCAGTGCAAATATTGTATTCCCATAGGGAGTACATTCTGCTGTTAGGAACCATCCTAATATAGACACTTCACAATTCAGAAAAATTTACCTTTCAGTTTTATGAGGTACATGTCTTATACTAAAAGCAGAAATAGTGTGGTTTCCCCCCATCGGCATCATCAAACAATAATTATTTGGTGACTTTATTTTCCATCACTAATTGAAGCAAAAATTTACATGTCATTGGGAAGTGAGCTATTAGGATACCACAAATAATTAAAGGATATTTTAATTTTTTTATTATGCATTAGTAATTTTTTAAAAAGAGTGGATTTTAGAAAATTCATGTATGAAATGTTGGATTGCATAGAAGCTGAAAGTTCCTGTTACCATTTTAAACACACACAAAATATGATGGCAGAACTATGTCCACATACATTACTAATAATTATGAATAGAGATGGGATGTAGATAGAGATGTTAAATCCATTAACACAATCTCTGAGATTCATTAAAGAAAATGAAACCAAATACTATGTTTCGTTCATTCTAAGATGCATATTATTTTCACACTTGTCAACTCTGAAATTCAAAATACCTTATAACATGTCTAGGCAACACTTATGATGTAGTTGCCACTAAGCAGTGCAACTTGCTTAGTATTCTTTGTGGCATGATTTGGCTATAGCAACCCTTTGGTGTTTCAGTCAACAAATCTTTAAGGATCATTTGAAAGAAATCTGAGTCTGTGCTGTTTGAAAACCTTCTGTTGACATCTTTAGATAAGATTAAGAAAGCACAGACGTGAAACCTTGCAGGGTGAATGTCAGCAGCTTGGAAGGAAATTCTGGAGACAAGTTTAATAATCTTTTAATAAATGATGTCTCACCAATCCTCTTGATGGCATAGAGGACAATATCATATGTGAAGAAATTTTGTTCTGAGGATATCTTTACCATTTTATTTCTCTTGTCTTTTCCTTTTTTTAAGGCACGCACACAATTGCTATAAATTAACAACCAATTTCTAAGTATTGTATTTATGAGTTGTTTCAATTAGTGCAAAATTGTAGTTCTAAGTAAGAAATGCATTATTTGTTTTTATATATTTATTTGTTTATGTTCATTTGTAATGTGCATTGTATTTATTATTGTATAGTTATTTATACATTGATTGACAGAAGTTTTTCTTTCACAGAGGTGAATAACAAAATGGTATACATATAACCAGCTTATAATTCCCTGGTGACATATGGTATTGAGAATCGTTTCATATGCTTCTTTGACATTTGTCTATTTTCTTCAGGGTGGTATCTGTTCATGTATTTTGCCCGTTTTTAAAAGTTGGATTCTTTGTTTTCCTATCATTGAGTTTTAAGAGTTCTTTGTGTATTTTTGATACCAGTCCTTTACCAGATATGTATTTTGCAAATAATTTCTCACAGTCGGTGGTTTATCTTTTTATTCTCTTAGTGCTTTCATAGAGCTGAAGTTTTTAATTTTAATAAAGTCTAATTTTTCAATTTTTTTTTCCTGGCTAGTGTTTTTGATGTTCTGTCTAAAAAAGTCATTGCCAACTCAATCACCTAGATTTTCTTCTATGTTATCTTCTACATAGAAGATAGTATAGTTTTATAGTTTTACATTTTATATTTAGATCTATGATCCATTTTGAGTTCACTGTTATGAAAGATGCAAGGTCTGTGTTTAGATTCATTATTTTGTATGTCAATGTCTAGTGTTCCAGGACCATTTGTTGAAAAGACTATCGTTCCTCCAGTGACTTGTCTTTACTTCTTTGTCAAAGATCAGTGAACTCTATGTGTGAGGGTCAGTTTATAGGCTCTTTATTTGTTCCATTCATCTGTTCTTTTATTCTTTTGCTGATACCCCACTGTCTCAGTCACTGTAGTTTCATAGTAAGTCTTGAAGTCAGGTAATGTCAGTCCTCTGACTTTGTTCTTCAGTGTTAATATGTTGGCTACTTTGAGTCTTTTGCCTTCCACATAAACTTTAGAATAAGTTTGTCAATAACTACAAAATAGCTTGTCAGAGTTTTGACTGGGATTGCATTGAATCTATAGATAAAGTTGGGAAGAACTGTTTTCTTAACAATATCAAGCCTTCCTATCCAAGTACATGAAATATCCCTCCATTTATTTAGGTCTTTCTTCTTTGATTTATTTCATCTGACTTTGGTAGTTTTCCTTATATAGATCTTGTACATATTTTGTTAGATCTATACCTAAGTATTTTGTTTTTTTGATGGTAATGTAAATGGTACTGTGTTTTTAATTTCAAATAACAATTGCTCTTTGTGTATATAAGGAAGCAATTGATTTTTATATATCAACTTGTGTCTTTTAACCTTGCTGTAATCACCCATTAGTTCCAGGAGTTTTTGTTGCTTCTTTGGGATTTTCTGCATGTAATCTGTGAACAAAGATAGTTTTATTTCTTCCTTCCCAGTTTGTATACCTTTTATTTCCTCTTCTTGTTTTATTGCATTAGCTATGACTTTCAGTACAATGTTGAATAGGAGAAGTCAGAGTGGACATATTTGCCTTGTACCTGACCTTAGTGGGAAAATATGCAATTTCTCATAATTAAGTATGATGTTAGTTGTAGTTTTTTTGTTGATTGTCTTTACCAAGTTGAGGAAGTTAATCTCTACTCCTAGTGTACTAGTTAGGGTTTTCCAGAGAAATAGAACCAACAGGATATATATTTACTGTAAGAAATTGACTTGTGATTGTGAGGGTTGGGAAGACTGAAAATCTGTAGTGTAGGCTGGAGACTCAGGGAAGAGTTAATGTTTCAGTCTTGAGTCTAAAAGCAGTCTGGAAGCAGAATAACTTCCTTTCCAGGGGATCTCAGAGCATCTAAGACTGAAGTCTGGACAACCAACTGGGTGCCATAGCCTAGCCAACTTGACACATAAAACTAACCATCACATCTAGTTTGCTGAGAGTTTTAAAAATCATGACTGGATTTTGGACTTTGCCAAGTGATTTTTGAGCATTTATTGATATGATCATATGATTTTTCTTCTTTAACCTTTTGACATGATGGACCACAATAATTGATTTGCAAATGTTGAAGCAGCCGTTTGTATCTATAATAAATTTCACTTGGTTGTGGTATATAATTCTTTTCATAAATTGTTGGATTTGATTTGTTATTTGTTAATATTTTGTCAAGGATTTTTGCATCTATGTTCATGGGAGATATTGGCCTGTAGTTTTCCTGTCTTGTAATGTCTTTGTCTGATTTGATATTAAGATAATGCTGGCTTCAGTTAGGCCATGAGTTAGGAACTGTTTAATCTGCTTTAGTTTTCTGGAAGAGGTTGTAGAGAGTTGGTTTAATTTCTTCCTTCGATGTTTGGTAGACTTCATGAGTGAACCTACCTGGGAGAGGTGCTTTCTCTTTTAGAAGATTATTAATCATTTATTCAATTTCTTTAATAGATATAGATATATTAAGATTATCTATTTCTTCTTGTGCAAGTTTTAAAAAACTATCTTTCAAGGAATTTGTCAATGTCATCTATCAAAATTGTAGAGATGGATAATATTTCTTTATTATTCTTTGAATGTACATGGGATAAGTAGTAATAGCTCTTCTTTCATTTCTAATATCAGTAATTTTTGTCATCTCTCTTTTTTCTGGCTAGAGGTTTATCAATTTTATTGATCTTTTCAAAGAACCAACTTTTATTTTTCTTTTTGGCCACACGGCATGCAGGATCTTAGTTCCCTGACCAGGGATCGAACCCGTGCCCCCTGCAGTGGAAGCACGGAGTTTTAATCACTGGACTGCCAGGGAGGTGACATCAAAGATTTCATTGATCTTCTCTGTTTTCAGTGTCATTGATATCTAATTTTTATTATTTCTTTTCTTCTGCCTACTCTGCATTTAATTTATCTTTCTTTTTCTAGTTTCCTAAGGTGGAAGTTTATATTACTGATTTTAGATCTTTCTTTTTTTCTGATATATGCATTCAGTGACATAAATTTCACTCCATGCACTGCTTTCACTGCATCCTACATAATTTGCATTTATTTATTTAATTTTGATTTTTTTCATTGAAGTATAATCGATGTACAATAATATATAAGTTAGAGTTGTATAATACAGTGATTAACAATTTTTAAAGGCTATACTCCATTTATAGTTGCTATAAAATATTGGCTCTATTACCTGTATGGTATGATTATATCTTTGTAGCTTATTTTATACCTAATAGTTTGTAATTCTTAATCCCCTACCCCTATGATCCCTCCCTCCACCCTCTCCCCACTGGTAACCACTAATTTACTCTCTATATCTGTGATTCTGCTTCTTTTTTGTTATATTCACTAGTTTGTTGTATTATTTAGATTTCACATGTGATATCATACAGTATTTATCTTTTCCTGTCTGACTTATTTCACTTAGCATGATACCCTCAAAATCCATCCATGTTGTTGCAAAAATGGCACAATTTATTCTGTTTTATGGCTGAGTAGTGTTCCATTATATATATGTATGTATGTATGTATACTGCTTCTTCCTTATCCATTTGTCTGTTGATGGACTTTGGTTGCTTCCATGTCTTGGCAATTGCAAATAATGCTGCTATGAACACTGATGAATCCTATATAATTTGATCTTTTGGATTTTCATCAACCTCAACATCCCCTTTTTCCTTCCACAAAAAGCACATGTAACTTAGATTTTATTTGTGGATACAAATCATAAAAAGACAATAAGGCTGATCAATTGAGAAAAATTTCATTTTAATAAGTTCAATAAGGCTTATAAGTCATGGATCACATCCATAGATTGAGGTTAAAATCATGTTTATGCTTTACAATTTTTAAACAGCTACTACTTAACTAAATAGGAATACTGAGGCAATGATTTGGATTCTCAGTCTCAGTTTGGTTTTGTGGAAATTATATTTTTAATGTCTTAACAGTTGGTAGATTATTGTCATTCATGTATAGAGGTTTAAAAATCAGCATATAATTATTTGCAGTAAGCTTGTCAAACAATATAATGCATCATGAAATATCCTGTTTCTCATTAGTGTAAATGTTTTATAGCGGCTTTGTTTTTTAAAGATGTAAGAAACCAATCATCTTTCATGCAATATAAAAGAAGAACATATTATTAGGTCAATTCCTCTAATAATTCTATATAAAATATCATTTCTAAGTTTGAGACTTACTTTGGAAAGAGAAATTTCTGTTTTGAATATTTGAGACCAGCACTAGTTAGTGATGTTTTGCTTTAGGTTTGAGATAATCTAAATTAGTAAATGTCTCTCATTCCCACCTTTATTTCAGGAAGCTGTACTCCCGGCAACAGTCACCTCTGAAGCTGACTTGATTAGTTATGGTTTTAGACAACCAACTATATAAAATACACATACAGAAAAGACCACTTTTTTGCTTTTAAGATGACCTTTTCCCTCGTGAGTTTCTATAATCTTGTTGGAAAGGAAAACGTGTTCCATGACTCTCTTAGCATCCCTGGCTGGGTCTGAAAACTTAACTGGTAAGGACAGATTAATAGGAAAAAAGCATGCAAATGTATTTAATATAAAATTTACCTGACATGGGAGCCTTCATAAGGAAATGAAGACCCAAAGAAACAGTCAGACCTGTGTATTTTTATGTGAGGTTTGAAGAATAGGTAGTCAGGTAGAAATTTTAATAGGTTAAGGAGTATAAGTGTAATAAACTGGAGAAAGCTTAGCAAGGCCTGATGTGTTAAGATTATGCTTGGAGTCCCTCTGTCTTTGGAGATAAGGATGCCCTTTTCCTTTGGGTACAGGGAGGCACCTCTCTTGTAAGGGTTTTATGACCTGTTTCGGATGAGAAGAGTGAGAGGAAGGTCAGAGAGCCCTTTCTGCTTCTGCCATTTTCTCAAATTCCTTTGGCTGAAAATATTCAATATGCCAAGGTGCTATATTTTGGGGTAGTAAGCCCCCATATCTTTGTATCTTGAACCCCTACATTATTTGGGCTTAAGATTTACCACAGGCTGGTAAAGGCACTTGGAAATGTCACCCTCATGCTTCATTAGGTAGAGAAGTATTTGGAAAGCGATTACAATTAAGTTACTCATTGTTAGAAAGTCCTATGAGATATGGATTTCTACCAAAACACCATGTTCAAAAATGAGAACAGAATGTAGAATGTAGCTGCAGAGGGAGGGCTGGTTGGAAAAGAACAGGTTACCTGTACCTTCAATGTCCTGGCTATTCACAACGTCTTCCATGAAGATAGAAAATAGAAAAACTAAATACAATTGTGAAATCACGGAAGCCCACCACATAGGTGAAAACATTCTGAATTTCTGGAGCTCTTTCCTACTCCATATTATGCCCAGTTTACCCTGCAGCCATCATTTGTCCTCAGTTTTGCTAAGTTGCTTTTTCATTTGGTCTGTTATCTTCCTTTCCATGTCTTTCTAATAATTTCAAGTGTCTGTTTATTTTGAACTTTTTCCTTAAAACAAGAAACATACCACTTGTACTTTCCTGGGTAAGTGAGAAAATCTTTTTTTTTTTAATCTATATATGTTGGACTTATATTGTGTGATTTCAATGCTTTAAATAGAATAGCATTGAATGACCCAGAATGACACCTTTCTGTTACTCTTCTTATCATCTAAATTGACCCCCTGGAGTCATAGGAAGTACACACCTCCTGAAAACTACAGTGAAAAAAGAAATGGAAGTTTACTTAATTTTCATGTCCTAACTTTGTTCATTTAACTAATGCTTCCTTAGCTCCACGGATCCTACCTGACTTGAATAAGAAATGAGTGTAGGCATTCATAGCATGGTGATTTACCAATCAAGCCTGCTGTCCATAGTTAACTTGTCTTCCTGTAACTAGAAATTCCTGATTGAATATCTAATTTAAAAAAAAGTGAATGGCCCATGAAGATTGCTGAAAGCAGATAGCTTAAAATCATCAGACATGATTGGCTTCTAGTGGTCCCTCTTAATGTAATAATCAAATTGGGTTATCTTCGAATAATCCAGATTTAATGTGCATCGGAATCAACTGGAGGGCTTGTTAAAACAGATTGCTGGGTCCCAGTCCTAGAGGTTCATGTTTTTTTTTTTTTTTGGTTGCAGTACTTGGCATGTGGGATCTTAGTTCCCTGACCAGGGATTGAACCTGTGACTCCTGCAGTGGAAGGAAGGAGTCCTAAACACTGGACTGCCAGCGAATTCCCTCCTAGAGGTTCTGATTCACTGAGTAGGGTGTGGGGCCAGATAACTTCTATATCTAACACATTCCCAGTTGATGCTGATGCTGTTAGTAAGGGACCACACTTTAAGATCCCTGTTCTTTTTTTTTTTTTTTTTTTTTTTTTTTTGCAGTATGCGGGCCTCTCACTGTTGTGGCCTCTCCCGTTGCGGAGCACAGGTTCCAGACACACAGGCTCAGCTGCCATGGCTCACGGGCCCAGCCGCTCCACGGCATGTGGGATCTTCCCGGACTGGGGCATGAACCCGTGTCCCCTGCATCGGCAGGCAGACTCTCAACTACTGCGCCACCAGGGAAGCTCCCAAGACCCCTGTTCTTAAGTGAATTCATTCCATTCTCTGACATCCCCCCAATAGGTAATCTATAAAATAATTCGTGCTGTTCTTTTCATGGTTAAGAATGTTGATTGCATCTTCTCTGAAAGGGTTACCTGAAAATGTACTTTTACTTTCTTGAGAGTTAGAAGGTAGGCAAGGGCCAGTTTTCTCACTAAGCTAATCATTGAGAATGTAAAATAAAATCATGCCAAACACAGAAGGCATCACTCATGCACAGGAAACTTTCACTTTTATTTCAAATGCCTCTCTATTTTGTATATCTTTCTGCTTCTCTGTTGCTGACAAATTGATGATCTAAATAAATAAAATATTTTAAAAAATAAATGTGTCTTAGGACCAGTTTCAACCATGGCTGCTGTAATAGTCCATCTATTATTTAAAAAGCCATATTAAATAACTAAACATTCTCACTTTTATTTCTATATTTTTGACAAAATGTTCAGGGGAAATTCCACTTTTGGCTTTCTATATGTGCTTCTTCATTTTCTTAGACCACTGTCTCAGATACTTTCCTGCTATAAAATAACACCAGTCAATTTCGGAAGTGATCACTGCCTCTATCATTGCAAGCCTCTGTTGCCTAGAGGATAGATATCAAACTGAAGTGAAAATGGTGGAGTGAAGTGTGTATGTTTATTCTCAAGTGATAAATGTACTCTTCACTTACTGATGTAGGCTGTAGACATCTCTTTTCATATAAAGATAGGGAAAAAATCCAACTTAAAAAGATTTTATTAATCTACTCTTTCACGGTCTAATCTCCACCACCATATAAATTACAATTTATATTGTCAGAGGAACTCTGGAGTTCCTCAGGTGATAATTTCTTTCCATGTGGAGAAGCTTGAAATAATCACAAGATTAAACTTATTTTTAGGAGAAATAAAGTATTTTTTATGTTATCTCAAAATGTTATCTTTCTAATTGACTTGGGGTTCGTTAAATCTAAATGACTAGAAATTTGGATTCATTGTGGGTATATTTTACATAGTTGCCTGTGGCATACTATACAAATGGGAACAGATCTCTTCCATCTTTATGTACACCACTTTATATTTTTGACTTTGCCCACTGGTCCCATCAAGAGGTGGAGTCTATTTCACCATTTCTTGACTCAGAGCTTGGCCACATGCCTTGCTTTGGCCAATGGGGGAAAAATATCATAAGCAGAAGCTTGAAAAATGTTTTGCAATCTGACTTGCTATCTTGTTGCATCTGGAACTCCAAGTACAGCATGTGAATGAACATAGGCTAGCCTCATGGAGAATGAGAGGTTAATGTAGAAAAGAACCGAAGCATCCCAGCTGATATTAAGCTAACCAGCCAGATGTGTGTTAGACCACATAGACCAGGGATGGGCAAACTATGATCTGTGGGTCGAATCCAACTCACCATCTGCTTTTGTATAGCAGATATACTACCTTTCAATAAGGTAGTATTGAAACACAGCCATGCTCATTCACTTATATATTGTCTATGGCTGCTTTTGTGCTACAAAAGCAGAGTTGAGTAACTACAACAGAGATCACATGGCCTACCAAGTCTTTTACAGAAAAGGTTTTTTGACTCTTGCCCTAAACCATCCAATCCCAGGCAAGCTGGCCAAGACCAGAAGAACCATCCAGCCAAACCACAAAATCATAAGGAATAATAAATATTTGTTGTTTCAAACCTTCTAGTTTTGGGTGGTTTGTTATGCGGTATAAACTGATACTAACTGAAATTAACTGATAACTAATTTTGTCTCCATCACCTCAATCCCTGTTTTACTTTTATGTTTGTTAGTGATGCCCTTTCTCTGGAGCTTTTAAGCTTGGAGGTTTGGCCCATAAGCTCAATGAATAAAGAGTTGGATCATGTTAGAGATCATTTAGTCCAATCACTTCATTTTACAGAAAAGAAAATAAACTCCAGGAAGAGTATTCAAGGCTACACAGATAGCTCTTTGCCAACTAACTGGCAATGGGGCTCTCACTTGTGAAACTCAGATATTTCTTCCTTTCCAATGATACTGTGAAAATGCCTTGATTTGGTTGCCCCAGGAGGCAACTTAACATTTGTGCAGTCATCCTTAATGCAATTTGCACTTCTTCCATATTATTTTTCCTAATGGGGGACTTTGGAACAGGGCATATGGATGTAACAACTTGAGATCACTGGGAATTCTGTCACAAAAATGTTTGAGAGTGGTGTTTAAGAGAAATGATGGTTCATCTCTGATCACATCTGAATGGGTAGTTTGGTCTCATGAAGCAAAAAAATGTATAATTTTTTGACTTGTTCCTCAGTTTCCCTGAATAATTCTGATAGGCTTCAGTCGGATAAGTTAATTAAATTGTTTGTTTTTACCTTCTCATAGACTTCTTTTTGTATTGTATGGCAGACACTTGCAATGCAAATTTTTGAAATGCCTTGAAATATTGGTTAAAATAAATAACTCCGTAAAACTACAGTTATTATTTAACTTTATCTTGTGGGTCTCTACAGACATAAGAGCAAAATAACGATTTTTAGGATACATATAGCCTGGCTCTTGCAAACCTTTGGCAAGATTAATTTTAGACCTGATATTATAGAATTGATAAGGATGATGATAATTTTAAGCTTGGTTTTATTTCGATTCCATATCTAGCTATTTATTCATGTAAAAACAACTGTCACATGTATTTCTAAAAGACTGGGAATCTAAATGCAAACTCAAAGAAAGTAGTTTTATTGATTGTATTTTTGTGGATGTACGTTAGTATTGCTTTTCTTTTGTGTTAATAAAAAGTCAATATACAGAATCAGTTACACGTGTATTATGTATTGACAGTATAATATTTGTTAGGTACATATTACAACGTTATAAAGTAGGTTGGCTATAAGTTCTTACCACTTAAAATAGGTTATATTAGTCATTTACCTCTCGCTAAGATGAATCACTGTTCATATTTGCTGTTATATTCCATATAGCTTTCTACTAATTTGCATATATATATCTGTATTTTTTAAACATAAACTGTATTTTAATGTACACATTGTGTATCACCTCAATTATTTGACTGACATTTTGGGAGCATTTTCTATGTTAGAACACATAGGTCTCCCTTTTCTTAACATGTAATTTTGTAAAATGGCTTACCATGATATATAAAAATTCTTTAATAGATAGACATTTAAGTTGTTTTAATTTTTTGTTATAATCAATGCTTTAAGTAATGCTTTTGTACATATTCCCTTGTACACTTATTCAAGTATTTCTGGGGGATAAATTTGAAGAATTGAAGTACCTGGATCTATATCTGTGCCCATTTTACATTTTGACTGATTTTGTCAAATGTCCTTCAAAATGGTTGTAACATTGTGTAGTCTTACCAATAGTATAAGAGCATGCAAACATTGGATTTTATTAGTTTTTTTTCACTTTATACCAAGTTGATGGTAAACTTGAATTCCTAAGGTTCTTACTAAATTGATCATAAATGATGATTTGAGATTTGTATTTATTCTTCTGTGATTTGCTTATTCATATGTCCTAAAGACATTTCTATTTCTTTAAAAAAAATAAATGCATAGAAATCCTTTGTACACTATAATCCTTATTCTCTCATTCATTTTTACTTTAAGGGATTTTTCTTATTAAAATTTTTTTTCTTAAATTATACAAATTTTTTATGGCTTCTGGGTTTTAGTTTTGTTTAAGAAGGCTTTTTCTATAAAAACAGAGTAAAATTTCCTATATTTTCTTCTAAAATTTGTAGTTTTTGACAATTACATTTAGGCCTTTAGTATGACAGAAATTTATTTTTGTGAATTTGTGATATAGTGATCAATCTTTAGTTTTTCAAATGGGTAGTCACATTTTTTCTCAATTATCTGAAATGTCAACACTATCATATATTAATTATTCTTGTGTGGATAGGTCTGCTTTGCAGTATTTGGTTCTATTTATCTACTTTACCATTTCTAAGACAATCAGACTCTCTTAGGTACTGAAACTTTTTGTTATTGTTTTGGTATTGGAGTTGGAAGATGAATCACTCTTTCACTATTCTTTTTTATTTCTTTAAGATTTTTATAACTTATTTTGCACATTTAGTTTTTCAGTTAAATTCTAGAATCACTTTGTAAAGTTCCATAAAATTTCTGTTTTAAAATTTGATTAAGATTGCTTTGATTTTATGTATTTATTTAAGGGAAGTTAATAGGCTTACAATATTTTTACCTTCACTCCTGAACATGATATGATTCTCTATGTTTTCAGGTCTTGTATGTGTCCATGAATAAAGTTTAAATTTAATAGCTTTCTTGATATATCTCTTGTACATCAATTCTCCTGTTAATTCATAGGTATTTTACAGTTTTTGTTGCTATTATAAACTGGACTTTTCTTAAAGTGAAAAATAGTGCTTCAGTCAAAAATTGTTATTTACTTGAACTATCCAACTTATATATCATATGATATCATATCGTGGTCTGCAAGTTTCAGAATACATTTTAATATGTAAGTGGCTTTTTGAAACTTTAAAAATCAAGAATCCAATATTTTATTTCCTATCATGAAAAAGTTTTGCTTGATAAAACAAACACCACTTGGGCTTCCCTGGTGGCGCAGTGGTTGAGAGTCCGCCTGCCGATGCAGGGAACACGGGTTCGTGCCCCGATCCAGGAAGATCCCACATTCCGCAGAGCGGCTGGGCCCGTGAGCCATGGCCGCTGAGCCTGTGCGTCCGGAGCCTGTGCTCCGCAATGGGAGAGGCCACAACAGTGAGTGAGAGCCCCGCGTACCGCCAAAAAAAAAAAACAAACAAAAAAAACAAACCACTTAAAACTGCCAATGTTTGTAACTGTCATTTCCTTTTTATTATATCCCCTTGTTCTTAATTTCAGATCTTGTCTGTTTATTGGTGCTCATCAGAGGTCTTGGACCTTCTTTGCTTCTCTCCATGTTTCTGAATTTATTTTTGCCATCCTTGGGGAAAGAGAAACTCATCATATGGAGTACAAAAGTTTTATTGTACTTAAGGACACCTTCTTCTTGGAATATGTTATTGTAGCTAAAGAATAAGAACACCAAGAAAGCTTTGACTCAGGTAATCACAATTCTTCCAATATAGTGTCCTATTTCAAATGTGTCACTACCAGTGTAGGATTTGGGGTATCATGTTTGCTGACAGTTGTTTATTTTGTGAAATAAATGATTGTTTATTTCATGTAACAAATATTTTTGGACAAATGATATCATTTTAGTTATTACCACTGGGATGGGCAGGGCAAAGGGGAATGGGGCAGGTTGTGGGTTTATGTCCTAGGCATACAGGTCCTGAAGGTGCAGACCCAGAAACAGCCGTGAGGTGGCGCCAGGCTGCACAGATTGCTCCAGGATGCATGGTCCAGGATGCGCGATCTGGGGCTGGGAGCTGGAATCTGTCAGCAATTCCAGGAGACTCCAGGGCTGGGCCTCTACAGAGCTGGTGGGCCCGGGAACCCCCCCTTCAGGCCTTAGCCTCAGTGGGGTTTCTCTCCAGTCCAGGGAGCCCAGCTTTGGGGCCGGGGCCAGGCCTCTTTGGTGCCCATCTGTTTGAGGTGCAGTTCGGCTGTCACAGCGGGGATGGCGTCCAGCCCTGCCAACTGGGCAGAAGGTCGGTGACCATCTTCTTCCCACGCTGCCAGGTCCTTTGCAGCAGGGAGGGCCCAAGGTCATTGGGTTACCGCGCAAAAACTCCGCATAATCCTGCGCCAGAGGTTGCAACTGCAGGTGAAGGCCACCTTGACCACTTCCTGGAAGATGGCATAGATGTTCTGTGCAGGCAAGCTGAGCACTGGACAGAGGCCCTGTGCCCACGGTCCTCGCCATCTCCTAGCCCCTCTGGTAGGTCACCAGCTCCAAACCCATTCTACCTCAGCTTGTTCACCAGCGATGTGTCCTTGCACAGGTCAGTCTTTCAGCCCACGATGATGGGCACCTCCTTACAGAAGTGATTCACCTCCTTACAGAAGTGATTCACCTCCAGGTACCACCGGCTAAAGATGTTGTTAGAGCTGTCTGGGCTAGTGAGCTGGAAGTGGAGGTGCAGGATGCTGGCGCCATGGTAGAACAGGGCCACAGGCCGTCCTGGTTGACTTGTCCTGCAGTGTCCCTTGTCCTGCTGTGTTCCTTGCCCTGCTGTCCTGTTGGGGCAGCAATGTGGAAGAAGTGGGGTCAGGGGAAGTAGAAAAATTTTTTTAATCTTCATTTTTTTCTTTTAAATTTTTTTTCAGATCAATACACTTCCCACGCTGTGGCATATCTAAAATCTTGGGCACAGTTATTCAAAATAATGCTTGGATATTTGAAATCTAGTTTAAAGTCACCTTAAAAACCTGATGACTAGGGGGACCTTCAAGATGGTGGAGGAGTAAGAGGTGGAGATCAACTTCCTCCCCACAAATACATCAGAAATACATCTACATGTGGAACAGCTACAGAACACCTACCGAATGCTGGCAGAAGACCTCAGACTTCCCAAAAGGCAGGAAACTCCCCATGTACCCAGGTAGGGCAAAAGAAAAAAGAAAAAACAGAGAAAAAGAATAGGGACAGGACCTGCACCTCTGGGAGGGAGCTGTGAAAGAGGAAAAGTTTCCACACATTAGAAGCCCCTTCACTTGTGGAAAGGGGGTGTGGGCGGGGTGGGGGGAAGCTTCGGAGCCACGGAGGAGAGCGCAGCAACAGGGGTGCAGAGGGCAAAGTGGAGAGATTCCCGCACAGAGGATCGGTGCCGACCAGCACTCACCAGCCCGAGAGGCTTGTCTGCTCACCCGCCGGGGCAGGCGGGGACTGGGAGCTGAGGCTCGGGCTTCGGAGGTCAGATCCCAGGGAGAGGACTGGGGTTGGCTGCACAAACACAGCCTGAAGGGGGCTAGTGCACCACAGCTAGCTGGGAGGGAGTCCGGAAAAAACTCTGGACCTGTGTAAGAGGCAAGAGACCATTGTTTTGGGGTGTGCAAGGAAAGGGGATTTCTTCCCTGTCTGCTCACAGAAGGCAGAGCATCACATAAACGAGCTCCAGAGATGGGCGTGAGCTGTCGCTATCAGCTCAGACACCAGAGATGGGCATGAGACACTAACACTGCTGCTGCAGCCACCACGAATCCTGTGTGCAAGCACAGGGCACTGTCCACACACCCCCACACCCTCTCTGGGAGCCTGTGCAGCCCACCGCTGTCAAGGTCCTGTGATCCAGGGACAACTTCCCTGGGAAAACACACGGTGCGCCTCAGGGTGTTGCAATGTCATGCTGGCCTCTGCTGCCGCAGGCTCGCCCCACACTCCGTACCCCTCCCTCCCCCCAACATGAGTGAGCCAGAGCCCCCGAATCAGCTGCTGCTTTAACCCCGTCCTGTCTGGGCAGGAACAGACGCCCTCAGGCGACCTACATGCGGAGGCGGGGCCAGATCCAAAGCTGAACCCCAGAAACTGTGCGAACAAAGAAGAGGGAAATTTCTCCCAGCAGCCTCAGGAGCAGCAGATTAAATCTCCACAATCAACTTGACGTACCCTGCATCAGTGGAATACCTGAATAGACAACGAATCAACCCAAAATTGAGGAGCAACTGTAGACTTGGGATTTGCTGTCTGTGACTGACTTGTTTCTTTTTAAAAAAAATTTTTTTTTTTATACAGCAGGTCCTTTTTAGTCATCAATTTTATACACATCAGTGTATACATGTCAATCCCAATCGCCCAATTCATCACACTACCACCCTCTTCCCCCCCGCCGCTTTCCCCGCTTGGTGTCCATACGTTTGTTCTCTACATCTGTGTCTCTATTTCTGCCCTGCAAACCAGTTCATCTACCATTTTTCTAGGTTCCGCATATATGCGTTAATATACAACATTTGTTTTTCTCTTTCTGACTTACTTCACTCTGTATGACAGTCTCTAGACTGATTTTTATGTTTATCTTCATATAGTTTTTACCTCTTGTTATCATTGGTGGATTTATTTGTTGGTTTGGTTGCTCTCTTCTTTTTTTTTTTTGATTATTACCTTTTAAAATTTTTGTATTTTAATAATTTTTTTACTATAATAATTTTATCTTTTTAAAAATTTGTTATTTTTTCTTTCCTTTTTTCTCCCTTTTCTTCTGACCTGTGTGGCTGACAGGATCTTGGTGCTCTGGCCTGGTGTCAGGCCTGAGCCTCTGAGGTGGGAGAGCCGAGTTCAGGACATTGGACCACCAGAGACCTCCCATCCCCACGTAATATCAATTGGTGAGAGCTCTCCCAGAGATCTTGATCTCAAGCTAAGACCCAGCTTCACGCAACGCCAGCAAGCTCCAGTGCTGGATGCCCCATGCCAAACAACTAGCAAGACAGGAACACAACCCCACCCATTAGCAGAGACCTGCCTCAAATCATACTAAGTTCACAAACACACAGAAACACACCACCAGATGCAACCCTGACCACCAGAGAGACAAAATCCAGTCCCACCCACCAGAACACAGACACCAGTCCCCTCCACCAGGAAACCTACACAAGATACAGAAGCAACCTTACCCATTGGGGGCAGACATGAAAAACAATGGGAACTACAAACCTGCAGCCTGCAAAAAGGAGACCCCAAACCCAGTAAGACCAAACAAATGAAGAGGAAAGAGGCAGTCTACCTGAAAAAGAAGTCAGAGTAATGATAGTAAAGATGATCCAAAATCTTGGAAATAGAATGGAGAAAATACAAGAAACGTTTAACAAAGACCTAAAGAAGAACTAAAGAGCAAACAAACAGTGATGAACAATACAATAAATGAAATAAAAAATTCTCTAGAAGGGATCAATAGCAGAATAACTGAGGCAGAAGAATAGATAAGTGACCTGGAAGATAAAATAGTAGAAATAACTACTGCAGAGCAGAATAAAGAAAAAAGAATTAAAAGAATTGAGGACAGTCTCAGAGACCTCTGGGACAACATTAAACACACCCACATTCGAATTATAGGGGTCCCAGAAGAAGAAGAGTAGAAGAAAGGGACTGAGAAAATATTTGAAGAGATTATAGTTGAAAACTTCCCTAATATGGGAATGGAAATAGTTAATCAAGTCCAGGAAGCACAGAGAGTCCCATACAGGATAAATCCAAGGAGAAACACGCCAAGACACATATTAATCAAACTATCAAAAATTAAATGCAAAGAAAAATTACTAAAAGCAGCAAGGGAAAAACAACAAATAACACACAGGGAATCCCCATAAGGTTAACAGCTGATGTTTCAGCAGAAACTCTGAAAGCCAGAAGGGAGTGGCAGGATATATTTAAAGTGATGAAGGAGAAAAACCTACAACCAAGATGACTCTACCCAGCAAGGATCTCATTCAGATTTGATGGAGAAATTAAAACCTTTACATACAAGCAAAAGTTAAGAGATTTCAGCAGCACCAAACAAGCTTTATAACAAATGCTAAAGGAACTCCTCTAGGCAAGAAACACAAGAGAAGGAAAAGGCCTACAAAAACAAACACAAAACAATTAAGAAAATGGTAATAGGAGCATACATATTGATAATTACCTTAAATATAAATGGATTAAATGCTCCAACCAAAACACATAGACTGGCTGAATGGATACAAAACAAAGACCCATATATATGTTGTCTACAAGAGACCCACTTCAGACCTAAGGACACATACAGACTGAAAGTGAGGGGATGGAAAAAGATATTCCATGCAAATGGAAATCAAAACAAAGCTGGAGTAGCAATTCTCATATCGGACAAAATAGATTTTAAAATAAAAACTATTACAAGAGTCAAGGAAGGATACTACATAATGATCAAGGGATCAATCCAAGAAGAAAACATAACAATTGTAAATATTTATGCACATAGGAGCACCTCAATATATAAGGCAAATGCTAATAGCCATAAAAGGGGAAATTGACAGTAACACAATCATAGTAGGGGACTTTAACACCCCACTTTCACCAATGGACAGATCATCCAAAATGAAAATAAAAAAGGAAACACAAGCTTTAAAAACACATTAAACAAGGTGGACTTAATTGATATTTATAGGACATTCCATCCAAAAACAACAGAATACAATTTCTGCTCAAGTGCTCATGGAACATTCTCCAGGATAGATCATATCTTGGGTCACAAATCAAGCCTTGGTAAATTTAAGAAAATTGAAATCATATCAAGTATCTTTTCTGACCACAATGCTATGAGACTATATAACAATTACAGGGAAAAAAGGTGTGAAAAATACAAACACATGCAGGGTAAACCATACACTACTAAATAACCAAGAGATCACTGAAGAAATCAAAGAGGAAATAAAAAAATACCTAGAAACAAATGACAATTAAAACACGATGACCCAAAACCTATGGGATGCAGCAAAAGCAGTTCTAAGAGGGAAGTTTATAGCAATACAATCCTACCTCAAGAAACAAGAAACATCTCAAATAAACAACCTAATCTTATACCTAAGTGACTAGAGAAAGAAGAACAAAAACCCCTCAAAGTTAGCAGAAGGAAAGAAATCAAAAAGATCAGATCAGAAATAAAAAGAAATGAAGGAAACAATAGCAAAGATCAATAAAACTAAAAGCTGGTTCTTTGAGAAGATAAATAAAATTGATAAACCATTAGCCAGACTCATCAAGAAAAAAAGGGAGAAAACTCAAATCAATAGAAATAGAAATGAAAAGGGAGAAGTAACAACTGACACTGCAGAAATACAAAGGATCATGAGAGATTACTACAAACAACTCTATGCCAATAAAATGGACAACCTGGAAGAAATGGACCAATTCTTAGAAATGCACAACCTTCCAAGACTGAACCAGGAAGAAACAGAAAATATGAACAGACCAATCACAAGCACTGAAATTGAAACTGTGATTAAAAATCTTCCAACAAACAAAAACCCAGGACCAGATGAGATGCAGCAAAAGCAATTATACTCCAATAAAGATGTTAAAAAAAACAAATGTTTGATTTGCCATTTGGCAAAAGAAAAAAAAAAACCATGACTAAATGGCACAAGGAAAATTAAAACCACTCTTTCTGCTCAATTTAGCCATAATTTTACCCCAATTTAGTATCACTGGGGCTATTATTGGCATTTAGATTTCCTAGGCCTCATATTTATATGTGTATACATATAAAAACCCAATCCTTACTTAAGGGTATAAAAATAAGAACACATATGTTTGTAAAACACTTTATAAATTTGAAGTGCCTTTATTTCCTAATATCAGCAGTACATTTTGATGTTCTAAGTGTGGTACAAATTAGAGACATTGAAAGCATGGATAATGCATTTCCATTTTCAGCCATTAAAGAACACCCATCGTAAAAGGTAATTATTTTCCCTTGATTATGAAACATTAGGTTGTGATGCTGTATGCAGAAATTTTGTTTAATTATAAACAGAACAGCCTGGAATGACATGGTGACAATGGCTAGAAAAGCCAGGTTTAAGTGCTTTCCAAGCTGTGCTTGTTTCATTAATGTGGAACTGTCATTTTTGCTGACTTCTGGTTACTTGCTGAGGAACTGACAAGGGAAAAGTGTCCATCTCTAGTTTCTAATACTAATGTTAATCTAATCTTAAATCCAGCACACATCATTTTCTCTTATAGAACAAAGTTATCAGTCAACCCTCCAGTGTCTCTGGCAGAAGGAATAAAAGCATATTTTTTTTAAAAAAAAGCATGACACACTTTATATTTTCTCAGTGCCCACTATTAGAGCTCTCATTTGGTGACCATTTGTGTGCCAGAACATTTACAGAACTCTTCTACATGCCTCATAACTACAGCATAGGGTAAATTTTGTTAGCCCATTTTATAGAAATGACTATTTCTTGTAGTTGTGTGCGAAAAATTGTAGAGTGATTTTGAGGCTCTGCATGCTACCTTCCTGCTGAGACAATTTACCTTTGCTTCTGGCATGCAGGAAGTTAGAGGAGGAGTACTTCAGACTCATTTGGGAATGAGTTGATTTGCAGCTGTATTTAAATTTTTTTGAAAACTATTCTATTTCAAGTTGCTCTTATTCCTATAGCACAGACCCTGATGAGTCCTAAGTGAAAGCTAGGAGTGTTTACTAGGATCCTCCCCTTGGTGGGATCTCATCTTTATTTTCTTAGTCCACTGAGACCACTGAACTCTGTTGAACTCTACTCAGCTTTTTGGACTCTGAGTTGCTGCCTCTTTGACTTTTCAGCCTCTTGGCCACCACCTGTAAAAAGCCAATGACTGAAGGAAAATATAATGATGAATTTGGGCCTTACCTCTTTGTACTTTCCTTTTCTCAGGGATATTGGCTCCTCCTCCTCAAGTCCTTGCTGCCTTGGTAGCACATTGCCTTCAGGTGTTTTGTTTCTTTTAAAAACTCTACCCAGCTTTTCTAGTTGTTTTCAGTAGAGAATGGTCTGACAGCAGCTAGTCCCCCATAGCTGTAAGTAGAAGTCTTTCATGGAAGCTTTGTCTGGAAGCTCAATGATTTTTTTCCTCAAAACAAACTCCAGCATTTTTGTGGAATCACATTGATTTTGTTGTTGCCCCTGCTCTACGAAAAACAATTCATGATCCACTAAAGCTGAAATAATACATTACTTTCTACAATATTTCTCTTAAGTGGAAAGCTCTGTCCATCTCACAGTTGGTTGACAGGTACCCCATTCCTAATGCTGCTGTAATTACTGTTGTAATAACTAGAAGAGAGATAAACAATAAAATTAGGGGATGAGAATTCAGGAGACTTCTTTGACTCATATTCTGATTATAATATAGAATATACTGGATGTTTAGTAAAGCATTATAAAATGCAATATTTCAAGCTTATTGTGTGTATAGTGTAAAGGCCAATTAAAACTTTGGGGAAATTATCTCATCAAAATTTGAATTTCACTTACTTTGCTTGATATTTTCTTAACAAGTCAAGCCATGAGGCACTAAATAGTACAGTGATGATGAACCATGGCTGTATTAGAATCACCCGGAGAGTTTGAAAAATTAAACTATACTCCAGGTGCCATCCACAGAAATTCTGATTGAATTGATCTGGGGTGGGACACAGGCGTCTTCCTACTTTATATCCCTGATCTGAATCCTACTTAACTAAGTGTTTTCTTCTCTGTAAAATTTTCGTCCATATCTCTGGTCTGTTTTTTTGTCTTAATCTGAATTTCCAAGTTTACTATACCCTTATAGTATTAGAACACTTATTTATATGTTAATTCCTTATCAAATTATCTTACACGGGTCTTGCCTCACCACTAAATTGTCAACTCTTTGATTAGGGATTGTATCTCAAACTTATTTTGTATAACCATGAACCCAGCCTAGTCCCTGGCAAAGAGAAGGTACATAAAGGTGAAAAAAAAAAAAAAAAAAAAAAGGCAGGATAAGATACCACTCAGAGAAAGCACTACCTTTGCATAAGAAAATAATTGATAAATCATTCATGATGGAATGTGAGAACCTGAAGTTGTTATTAGTAGAAGGATACACCTGAGGCAACCAATAAGCTTGTTAAATATCCTTGCTTTAGAGATGAAGAGAAATCCAGGGGTGAGGACAAAGAAAAGGTTGATGAGATAGAACCTGAGAGTGGAGAGGTGAGAAAAAAACAGAAGAAAGCAGAGTATGGCTGAACATAGTAGGTGGCTGGGGAAATTTCAAAGAAAGAACATAATTATTCAATTTTAAGTTGTTTCTCTTCCTGCAATTAAAAAAAAAAACTCTGTCTCACTCAATAAATCATTAGTTTGCTACATACTCCCTTATTAAACATATTATGACTTATTTAGCTTAGTTTTTTCTTTTTTAAAATAGTGGGAATTGGCTGATTACCATGTATGGTTGTCTCATGGGCCAAAAAAGAATAAAACATAAGGAAGGGCAAGACCAAGGGCAGGATGGACTAATTCAGTGAAGGTCAGGGCTTGGAGTTAGAACTCACCACTTTAAGACTCTGTGTAGAAATTTGGGGAAGGTAATAAGACTTTCACAGATAATACAATGGACATTCAAGCCAATCTCATTTAAATTTTAAGGTCTTTAAGCTTTAAGATGATAAGATTTAAGATCTTAAGCCATGACAAGGGCTATAGAAAAAAAATTGCTCTTTCTTATTTGATATAAGGAACACATATATCTCTCTGTCTATCTCTCTATCTATCTATCTATCTCTCTATTGAAGACTGCCTGGGTTTAAATCCCAGCTCCACCATGCATTTCCTCTGTGACCTTGAGAAAGTTATTCCACTTATCTCTGCCTCAGATTTCTTAACTGAAAAATAGAGATAATAATAGTCCCAATATCGGAAGGTTATTATGGAGATCAAGTGTGCTGAGACATGTAAATCCCTCAGCCAAGCACCTGGCACATGGCAAGCATGCAACAATTGTTAACTACTCTCAACCTTTTTTCTGCAGTGATATAGTTCTCCATCTTGCTATGCACCAGTCACCCATGGAGTCTGGAAAAAAAAGTACTTTCTAGGGTTCTACCCCAAACCCATTAATCAATATTTCTGGAATTGGAGCCTGGGCATATGTGGAAGAAAACCACAGGGATTCTGAAGTGTAGTCAGCTCTGAGAAGCACTTCTAGGATATGTTCTTTGGTAGAAAAATGTGAGGATATGTGAGAATTGCGATCACCTACAGAAATTTTACCACTAGAGACACATAACTCAAGCTACCAAGCCCTAAACCCATTAGCACCAAAGTGAGTAATGTCCAGGTGTCTTTGGCTGTCAAATGCAGATGTGGAAAAGCAGCTGTTGAACACATTTGAGGATCTGCCTGGAACACATCCTTGAGGGAAAAATGTTTGCCTGTGTATTACCAGGAGGCTCTTATTGAAAGACAATAGCATTTTTCTGTTTTGTCTTGAGAATGAATTCAAGGACTCAGAGAAACCAGTGGTTCTGTGTTTATGAATGTTCATATTAAAATGCAGAACTCGAGCTTCCCTGGTGGCGCAGTGGTTGGGGGTCTGCCTGCCGATGCAGGGGACGCGGGTTCGTGCCCCAGTCAAGGAGGATCCCACATGCCGCGGAGCGCCTGGGCCTGTGAGCCATGGCCGTTGACCCTGCGCGTCTGGAGCCTGTGCTCCGCAACGGGAGGGGCCACAACAGTGAGAGGCCCGCGTACCGCAAAAAAAAAAAAAAAAAAAAAAAAAAATTGCAGAACTGTCTTTTCCCTTCAAAGTGAACCCAACTGTTATTGCTTATTAGGGTTTTTGCATTGTAGAAGGCTAGAATGGGAGTAATGATGTCCTGACACTTGTGACAGATGAGGTGGACCTTTCCAAATAGTTGTGGTTTCCTGGAATCCCTCTTGCCTACCAATGACTACTACAGGTTTGTTATATTTTTGTTGCTCAAACTGATACCTGACCACATGCACATATTCTTAACTTCTTTGTCAGGTTCTTTAAAGGTTCTTTATTATTGTGATTGCTGGATAATAGAGACTAAACTAATTGGCTTGCAGTCAAGATTCTCCAGTGTGATTCCTCCAGTGCAGTTACTTTATTCTTGTTTTAGCCAATTTAGCCTATTTCTGGTGTACCAAACACTCTAAAGAGAGAGGTGATTTTTTATATAGTTGTTATACTTAGCCTGGATATGAACATTTGCCAGAAGACTCAGTTCTTTTCTCCTGACCTTCCCTTTACAACCTGAGGATAGGCCAATGATAATTATAAGCAGGCAAAAACTTGTAATAGGGATTCAAGGCGTGATCATATACTCCCAACATGGATCAAATTTTTAATTTGGAGGGAGGCAGAAGACTGCAGTAATTAAAAGAAATACTTTGGAGGTAGATTTTTCTTAGAAAAGTTGCTTAGCTTCTACCTGATTCTAGCTAGTCCCCATATTTCATGGGCAAGGTAAAATCCACTGGGCAGTGTGGACTGAAAGGAGTGTTCAGAGCCGAGGAAGAGATATGAATAAAAAAACATTTTAGGAGAGTGGGGGTGGGCTACTTGAGGGAATAAAACAATGCTGGTTTAAATCATGCTTCTGTCAGTTGTGTATAAAGAAACATTACTTCATGTAATTCTCATTAGATAGTGAAGTAAATTTTGTTGGGAGGGGGTGTTCAAAGAAGTTGAACAATTTGCCTTAAATAAAACAGTGGTAGGTAACAGAGCTGGGATTGGCAGATAGATTTAACTCTGAAGTTAAATTCTTTCTACTGGTTCTGGATAAAAGACTAATAGAAATGATGTGGATCAAAGACTAGCTGACAGGCAGCATTCTGTTTCTCACATAACTGTTGGAGGGACATTACGTCAGTGTTCATCATGGTCAATCATATCAAGGTCAATACTTACTTGTGGAGTAAGTATCTATTTAGGGGTGACCATTATTAGCCATGAAAACACACTGGAATTCTGAGATGATTTTCCTTAATGGTGAAGCTAGATACTTTTAAATATATTTTCAGAACCGTTTGAGCAAGTGAAATGAAAAGCTGAAAAAAATAGAGCTTTTATAAATAATGGAAGTCTTGACATTCTTTAATATTACAGAGCAAATAGCTCTACATTCTAATTACTGGTGGATAATGCTCCATATCTTTGGTGAAGTTAATTAAAGAGTGGCTCTTGAATATTTTGCCTAAAATATCCATGCCTCACTTTTATGCTGCTAAGTCCTTTAAAAAACACATAAGAATAACTGAGGAGAAACACAGTCTGCATTTCTTTTCAGACTCTGCATCCCAGTTCTTCATATTAAGGGGCTGCAGCAGTGGCTATTATTTATGCTGGGAGAGAAGACAGAGGTGTATCCTAAGAGTCAGTATTAGTGCTTTTTGTTCTTTTACATTCTTGCATTAATCTCTTGGGTGAAGTCAATGAGCTATTCTATTTGGGGGACTTTTCCTTCTTTTGCTTGTGGGTTTTTTCTTTTGTCTAATGCTGTAGTCTTGCACAATTATTCAAAAGATATCAGACTACTTTTAATGTTCAAATCATGATAGACCTAGCAGAAAGAAAATTTTACTGTTCAAGGACGTGTATTGATTTTTGACTTTTTCACTATGCAGAGTTCTTTTTTTTAATTATTTATTTTTTCTTATTTTTATTGAGGAGCTCTTTTTAAAGTAAGAAATTAATAGAAACATTCATGTTATATTACTTATAATTTTTATGGTGGTTGACATGACAAAAATGCTGCGAATTTTAAAATACATTCAAATAATTTGTAATGTATTACTCACTAAAACCTATTTGAAATGCAATAAGTACATGTGTTAAATACATTATTTTTTCCACCAAAATTCAATGCTTAGTGCTATGTGGATCCACCGACTTATTATAATACTGCCTTCTAGAATTCAACAGAAATGATCTAGAAAATACCTTCACAGAGGAGTGAGAGGGAAGGTAAGCAAAATAGCATAGGGCAGTAGATCTCTCAGGAGAGGATGCTAAGTGTCAGATGGTTTTCAGAAATTTCTAAAACCCCAAATAAAAGACATCTAGCCTCACAATCTAAATTTTTACATTCAGTATGTAAAGTAAGTGAGGGATGTTCATAATAGACTCAGGTTACTCTGAAGATAAATTTGCCATTTGAATTTTCTAGTCAGTACTATATTAATTTAGAGAGATT
Organism: Mesoplodon densirostris; assembly: GCF_025265405.1. NCBI lineage: Eukaryota > Metazoa > Chordata > Mammalia > Artiodactyla > Ziphiidae > Mesoplodon > Mesoplodon densirostris. Next base: position 168,551,737 of record NC_082664.1, read on the forward strand.
ATGAGGGGTTACTCTGAAATGTTTAGCCTATTCTTTTGCCACTAATATAGAAACCTCTAAAAGTCTAAAACCAAGTGAAGCCATTTTTAACGAGAGACCACGTTGTATAGAGGTCGGGATTCAGGTACTGATGCATGTTCTAGCTCAGAGGCTTATTAGCTACCTGCCCTTGGTCATTGCATTTGATCTCATTGGTTCTCAATTTCTTTAACTGCAAAAAGGAAATATTAATAGGATTGCTGTGGGGATTAAATAGATTATATTTACTGCACTTAGTACAAGTTTGGCACATTTTAGTGCTTATTAAATGATAGCTATTATTAAATTCCATCCTTTCTAGATGTAACCATAATTTCTAAGGCAGAAGCTATGATGCCAGAGTTGCACAAGTAAATACTACTAGAAAAAAAAAAGTCCTTATATTTTCCTGTATGGAAGTGTTTTGCTAATATTTCCAGTAAAACTCTTTAAACAAATCTTTTGGAAGATTTGTATGAATTTGTATTAGGGAGTGGCTCGACATTTAAAAAAATCAGTTTGAGGGCAGTAGTCAATGTCAAAAGGGGTTTATGTGGAGGCCTTGATGTTTCTGTTGTGGTCAGTATTTAGAGTGAGGGACCGGCAAGCTACATTGATATTTCAGTGGTTTACATGATGCTTTCTTTGTCATGGATACCACATCCTTACATGTAAAATTGTTGGAGAGAAAGCAGCCTATGCTGCTTATTTTCTCTCTATTATTCTAAAGTTGTTCTCATTAGAGGGCCTCGTCAAGAAAATAAAAAATATAAAAGGAAGACTAATGATTTCTATCCAGCGATTTATTTATTTATTTGTTTGTTTGTTTTGCGGTACGCGGGCCTCTCACTGCTGTGGCCTCTCCCGCTGCGGAGCACAGGCTCCGGACGCGCAGGCTCAGCGGCCATGGCTCACGGGCCCAGCCGCTCCGCGGCATGTGGGATCCTCCCGGACCGGGGCACGAACCCGTGTCCCCTGCATCGGCAGGTGGTCTCTCAACCACTGCGCCACCCGGGAAGCCCTATCCACTGATTTTTTAAATAACAAATCTAGATATATGAGAAGGCAATGAATTTTTATAGGTAGTTCTGATGGTACTTAAACTGAAAAAGATAAATATTTACTTAAAATGAGAGTTCAAAAGAGAAACAGGAATGGAAAGTAAACTAATTGCCCAATAAACAATGAATTTTTTAGGTAAAACCATGGAGCAATTAATTTATTAAATGAAGACAGCAGCTGGAGTGGTGACGTTTGTCTTATTATTGCATATTATTCCATATAATGTATGTAAGTGTTGCTGTGTAAAAATATAAAAGTAACCAAAAACGTCTCATTGAACTACATCCTATTGCCTTGAAATAAGGAAATACCACAAGCTAGAAAACTAGCTCTGCCTTTTTATTTTTGAAGCTTCAGGGCGAATTTTTGACTTTTCTAAGAAGTAACATAAATAATTCAGTGACTAGACATAACCTCGTTTAAAATATTTAAAGTACAATATTACAAGAGCAACAGCATAACCCCCCCTGAAAACTCACAAAGGTGTTTAATGTCTCTAAATACATTTAAAGAATACAGTGGCTGGGCCTGGGGAACAGCCACTGAAGAAGTCAGCTTACTCACTGATCGACCCATTTGGATAAATAGAAAAACCTGAACCCTTTCTGTGTAGTTGCTTCAGCTGAGGACCCTTGAGGCAATTTCATTTTGCAAGTATCCTCTGAGACTCCAGAAGTGATTTGAGGAGGGAGTAGGTTGAGTGAAGCAGAAATAAAGTTCACCTAAAAATATGGGGTCTGTAAAGATGATTTCCTATCTAAGGGTATTTTTTCATAACGGCTAATTACTACTGCTGTGGACTGAATATTTGTGTTCCCTCTAAATTCATGGATTGAAACCTAATCCCCAGTGGAATTGTATTTGGAGGTGGGGCCTTGGGCGGTAATTAGGTCATGAGGCTGGGCCCTCACGTGGACTAACGCCCTTATAAATGGAGGAAGAGAGGCGGGCTCGCTCCTTCTCCCAGCATGCAACCGGGATGTGGGGCAGCGTGCGGACCTACGAGGGAGACGGCACTGCTGGAGACGCTGACCTCACTGGCGCCGTGGCCTCAGACTTCCAGCCTCCGGGACTGTGAGACATGAATGTTTGTTGTTTAAGCCCTCCCGTGTGTGGTATTCTGTTATATCAGCCCATACTGACTAAGACAACTACCAATTTCAACCTGTCCGTACAGAAATATATAAAAACATTTTCTCTATTACACTTTTAAGAGAAACACCTGTTAACACTGACTTCTTGTGTTTTTTTTTTTTTTGTTGTTGTTGTTTGTTTTTTTTTTTTGCGGTACGTGGGCCTCTCACTGTTGCGGCCTCTCCCATTACAGAGCACAGGCTCTCCGGACGCGCAGGCTCAGCGGCCATGGCTCACGGGCCCAGCCGCTCCGCGGCACGTGGGCTTTTCCCGGACCGGGGCACGAACCCGCCCCCCTGTACCGGCAGGCGGACTCCCAACCACTGCGCCACCAGGGAAGCCCCTGACTTCTTGTTTTTTAAGGAAGTTTACAGTTCTAAACTATTCTTTTGAACTTCTTTAGTTTTTTTTTTTTTTGATACTCTAGGTTATTGTAGCTTGAGTTGCCTAATGATTTGGGAATAATTGATAATATTTTAAGGCAGCTCTACCTTATGCAAGCAATTCCAAATTAAATGGCCTTAAGAAATCTGCTGTGTCATGGTAAGTAGTTTGGTATCTCAAAGAAGTATTTGTAAACAAATGAGAACACCTGTGTTATTGGCAAAAGGTGAAATTAGAAAAGCAGAATGTGAGAAATTGATATTGAGGGACTAATTCCCTTATAAAAAGACTCTAAGAAAACCTCTCAAGAAAATAGTATTAGAAATAGCTGATACTTTTATTATAAATTTATATAATTTATTTTTTGGCTGTGTTGGGTCTTCGTTGCTGTGTATGGGCTTTCTCTAGTTGCGGTGAGTGGGGGCTACCCTTTGTTGCAGTGTGTGGGCTTCTCATTGTGGTGGCTTCGCTTTGCTGCAGAGCACAGGCTCTAGGCACACGGGCTGCAGTAGCTGTAGCACGCGGGCTTAGTAGTTGTGGCTCGTGGGCTCTGGAGCACAGGCTCGGTAGCTGTGGCACACGGGCTTAGTTGCTCTGCAGCATGTGGGGTCTTCCTGGACCAGGACTCGAACCTGTGTCCCCTGCATTGGCAGGCGGATTCTTCACCACTGCACCACCAGGGAATCCCAGCTGATAATTTTTAATTACATTTACCAAATCAGGGTAATGCAAAGAAAACCATTTACTGAGATTCATTTATTTGGAGAGGCACGTGGCAGGTGGGATTGGAGTCAAGGTTTTCACTGAGTCTTTTGCATTATGATGATTCTAAGAACTTTGCAATATTTTGGCTTTTGAGGGAAGGGGTGGCATATAAAGAAACACGTAGAGGACTATAATGAAGAGTTTAATGGTCAAGTGTTTGCCACCTCCACTGTGGGTGCAGGCATTACACAAGCAAACAAAACAGATAGGATGGGCTAAGTGGAAGGAAAGCCACTGTTGAACATAAACTTGGCTCATGGGTTGTTTCATTTCCTTTAATACAGATTTCAAAGCAGCCAAGTATTAATCTTTGTTTAGGTAGAGCTCTTTGTTTAGATACAGGTCTGATGAGTTAATCATCCGACGTAGGAGTTAGCAAACTTTTACTGTAAAGCGTCAGTAGTAAATATGTTTAGGGGACCATGTGACCTCCGCTGCAACTACTCAGCTTTGATGTGGTAGGATGACACAGCCTTAAACAATATGTAAATGATGAGCATGGTTGTATCCAATAAATCTTTAATTAAAAAAACAGGAGGCAGGTGGGATTTGACTCCTGGGTCATAGTTTGCCAACCCTGTGGGCTGATAACACTTTCCTGTGTAAGACTTGAAAATTTGCTTGGTAGAGTTTAAGAGGAGTGATAACAAGTAAGCTCTATCTTTGTGACTTTAAAAACTTGATTATTTTATACTTTAAAAATTCTGCAATAGCTCATCTTGGATATGAGCTTTTATGGAAACAAAACAAATTTTTATAATTTTGCACTTATTTGCCTATATAATCCTGAGACTCATTCCAGACCACAAGCATCTTAAAGGCAGAATGGATTTATTTCACTTCTATATTCTCAGTGCACTGTATAGTGCCCACTACTAAATAGATAGTTAATAGACATCTTAATTGAAGCATCAAGTGTTTAAACATTTCTAGGCTGCTTCAAGTGCAATAAAAATTCTAAAAATCTTGAAACAAGGAAAGGGCTCAAGGGTTCCTTTTTATACAATAATGAGCCCACCAGTCAATGTTTTGTTTGCCTTTGGAAGCATTTTTATTGCTGCAGTACAAAAAAGTTCTTGACTGAAAGCTTTTACTTAGGGTTTCCATGGAGTCAAAGACATAGACCAGGGTAGGTTTATGTCAGAGGAATATCAAACATAGTGTGTGGGGCAGTAGAATCCAGTTTGGCGATATTGTAAAGATTCCTCTATCTATGACCCTGCAAAAACAACTTGCAGGGTGAAGCCTGATTCCATTGTCAAGTCCTTTTGTGTGAGCAGTAAGTATGACCAGGGTGTGGCAGGTTTCCTTTAAGTTCCAATGGCAGCTGATGGCAGGAAATGTTGACTGGTAAACTTTACAAGGACAAAGTAAATGCCTCATTCTATGAGTAAGTTTCACAATTATCATTGAATAGAGGGAGGTTGCAGTTATCCTTAATAGCAGTAAAGGATTGCATGAATGAGTGAATTCCATACATGGAGTCATCAAGTTTTTCTAGTAGTTGAATAAGTAGTACAATGAACAGAAACAATTCGTGGGATGTAATGAAAAGGTAATTCTCTCTCTTTTTTTTTTCTCTAATAGTCCCTCCACATTTATTTGGTGGGTCTGACTTGTCCTCTGCCCTGATTGAAAACCCTGGGGGCCCTTATCTGATGACTCTTAAGAAATAGAAAGTCCTACCATCATTTAAGTCATAAATTTCTAAAATTAAATATGTCTTGTGTCTGTTGGATTTGCTTTAACTCTTGAAACAAAACTAGATAAAATATATGAAACAGTTTTGAAGGTATTGAGCATCAGGCATGGAGAGACAGTGATGACGGACAGACAACAAATTAGTTGAGCCCTATGATTGTTGCAGTAGCCTTGAGAAAATTCCTAGGCTGTAGTGCAGGGTGGGGGAACTCGGGTAGAATCCAGTTGACTCCCTGAATTGAAGAAATATAACTGAGAATTCAAGGTGACCAAATCAGCTTGAGTCCATGGGCCTGAGTCCTGGAAAAGAGTTGCAAAAGCCTTGTACAAAGAAAGAATCCTTGATCTGCAAGAAGATTATTGCAGGTTTTTAGCAGAGTATTGACTAGCTCATCATGTGAGAAACCAACAAACCTGAGTTGAGGGAAGAAACCATTTGAAGGGATTGGCTGGGGCAGTCATGTGGCAATCAAGGTCAAAATAGTGCCTGTCCCATCCGCTAGACTGGAAAACTTTACAATTATGGAGCCCTGAGTAGAGTACTCAGGGTCTTGCCTCAGTAGTGTGGAATAATTATCCCAATAAAAGGCAGGGGTTGTAAGATTGGATAAAACTAACTATACAGATAGTATACAGATACATGAAAAGATACTTATCATAATTAGTGCTTAGGGCAATGCAAATTGTCTCAATGGGATACAGCTGGGTATCTAATAGAATGGATAAAATTAGAAAGACTGAATCTAGCAAATGTTCGCGGAGTGTGAAGGAACTGGAACTCATAAACTGCTGACAGGAATGTAAAATATTACAACTACTTTGGAAAACTGGCAGATTCTTACAGAATTAAAATATACCTGCCATATAACCTGTACTTTTGGCTTCTGGCTATTTACCCAAGAAAAAAGAAAGCATACATCCATACAAAGACTTGTAAGTGTATGTTCATAGCATAGCAGTTTTTTCTGTAATAACTAAAAACTGGAAACAACCCAAATGTGTATAGCTTATGAATGGATAAACAAATCATGGTATATTCATACGATGGACTACTACTAAGTAGGAAAATAGAATGAACTCTTACTACACATGACAACACTGATTGGTCTCAAAATAATTATGTTGAGTGGATGAAGCCAGATAAAAAAATATTATGCACTATATGATTTAATTTATATAAAATTCTCAAAAAATGCAAACCAATCTATAGTGACAGAAGGTAGATCACCAGTGGCCTGAGGGCACAGTGGGAGATTTGGAGGAATGAGAGGGAACAGGAAGTGATGTGCTGGTCCATTGCTTTTCCTTTGAAAGCCCAGTTCTTTGGTATCCCCTCCCTGTGATCTCTGCTCCAGTTCAGAGATGTTGAGGCTGGATTTCGTAGACCAAGTCTGAAGCATTATTGCACCTCAAATATCAATAGTATCTCCACTGAGAAACGCTGTTTTTGAGTGTCAGCTGAAACATCTATTTTAATGTCACATTGCAGTCATCTATACAATTAGAAACAAATGCAGACCACACGTTAAAAAAAAAATTACAAATCAAGAGAATCTCTTCACAAAGAATTAGTGTTCAGTGTGACTCAAATGTGAATCAAGTGTGTTTGCAACTTTATTCACATCTAGTCCCTTCTCTACTTCCATATGTTGTTTTAGGGGAGTTAGCTTGGACATCTCAAAATAACAGAATTAAAGACATTTAACTGTAATTAAAATTATTACTTAGTCAAAGCCTTTTATTACAATACTTGGTGATAATTACACAATGGTACTGCCTTGTGGTTAGGACCTGCTAGCCCCATAGTACATGTGTGTTGTCTAGTTAGGGTGTCTACCTTTTTATTCCTTAAATATCAGATGACTAGAATTCAAGACAATATTTCTATTGGTATTTGGACAGGAAGGGGTAGACCAGAATCACAAGTACCTCTCTACGTTCATCTAGTCACTTTTCTACCATAAGCCATCCTTTCTATGACACACCTGCCCACCACCCCTAAAACCTTCTTGGAAACTAGGAGTAAGTAGCAAAACTTACCTGGTTTGAGATCTAACTTGTTTCCAACCTGTTCTCCGATAACGAGTAGACAAATAATGGAAAGGGTGGGAAAGTATGACTTCCACTTTTGAAATGCTATTTTTATCTAAGTTTTATGTTCAAAAATTTAGGAAATATTAAAAAAAGTTTTTGAACGATTGATACTGTATCTTCAGTAGCACTTTTAACACCTGACATCTGAAGAGAAACCGCTTTATTTTTTCATTTCTATAATCTCTGCAGTTTCCTCCCCCAATACACTTTTTGGTGCTTAAAACAATCTCACAAAGTATCGTTTGCATTTTAAGGCTTTCCTTTCTGTTCAGGCAAGGGCCTCCTGATATCTGGGAAATATTACTCTTTCTTTAACTTGGACATTCTGGCCCATCTCCTTGAAGTATGAGGCTTACAGGCATTATATCAGTTTTGTGATTCTCCTCCAGGTTGCAATATGAGATGTTGAGTTTAAATGAAAAAATGTTGTGATTGGACTTCAGTAACCTTAGAAAAATGCCTTTTTCCCATGTAGTCTCAAAAATAAGAAAGACCAATCTGTGTGCTCTCAGTGCTGTTTCTGTGATTAAACTTCAAGGGAAGTGGTGATAAGATATGGTTCTCATATCTTTGGATTTCGAATCTGTTCTTGGTCTGTCAGTTACATTGAAATAAAAAATTTTTAAAGCACTGCAAAACCTGTATTTTGAAGAGTTTATCTGTACAGGTGGAACTTGGCCTGGCATATTTTATTATCCAGGTCTGGCAATTTAAAAGGATAATTCTACTTAAAAGGATATGCTTATAAGGTAACTGAACAGTTCCTTTTCTTTAGAAGCATTTCTGTAGACATTTAAAACTGATCATTTTGTCTGCAGTTTATAGGCTTAAATGTTTTATATCATTACTAAGAAATCATATTTATACTGCTGGTTTTGGTAAGTGCTATGCTGAGTAATTTAGACAGTAGTGCTGAATCTCACTCTAATAACACTAATTTAGGGAATTTTGTAAGGTGTATGAGATCTTAACATAAATGAATTATAGAACTATTCATAAGAGCTAAATGTACTTTAGAGGTGATCAGGACAATTGTGGTTTTTAAAAATTGTTTTGAAATATTACTGTTCACTATATACAACAAAACATTTATTTCTAAAATATTCTTTTTTAAAATTGTTAATTGCAGTACTTGACCAGAAATCATACAATTATGAGTCATTGGAATAGCTTTACAATCTGCCAGAATGTCTTAGCCAACTTTGTCTTAGAGTTTCTACTACATGATTCGCTCATTTGCCAACTCAGATATTTTTGGTTAAAGAAAAAACATAGTGTAAACATAATTGTTTCTGTTGCCTTATGAGAGGCACTAAGTTGCATCTCCCATGCCATAGCTATTTACTACCAATGCAAATTCTTGCATTTTTTTAACCTTAGATAAGGTGTTATTATTTTACAATGGCATGTATAAGGTTTTTTTTTTTTTTTTTTCAGTACGTGAGCCTCTCACTGTTGTGGCCTCTCCCGTTGTGGAGTGCAGGCTCAGCGGCCATGGCTCACGGGCCCAGCCCCTCCGCGGCATGTGGGATCCTCCCGGACCGGGGCACGAACCCGTGTCCCCTGCATCGGCAGGCAGACCCCCAACCACTGCACCATCAGGGAAGCCCATAAGGTATTTTTTAAAAGTTTTTTTCCTCATATAAATGTATGTATGTTATGTATTTATTTATTTTTGGCTGCATTGGATCTTTGTTGCTGCACGCGGGCTTTCTCTAGTTGCAGTGCTCGGACTTCTCATTGTGGTGGCTTCTCTTGTTGCAGAGCACGGGCTCTAGGCGCATGGGCTCAGTAGTTGTGGCTCTCGGGCTCTAGAGTGCAGGCTCAGTAGTTGTGGCACATGGGCTTTGTTGCTAAACGGCATGTGGAATCTTCCCTGGCCAGGGCTCGAACCTGTGTCCCCTGAATTCACAGGTGGATTCTTAGCCACTGTGCCACCAGGGAAGTCCCCATAGGTGTTTCTGCAGAATAAAACATATTGGGGATTATGATGCTTATCCACATTTACCTTTTAAGCTATTACTACAGAATATAATTTTTTAAATTTATATTTTTAGATATTTCTCCCAGACTTTTTTTACATGTGCAGAATTTTACTAATGTGTATATTATAGCTGTTTTCTTGTAATGTTCATTTTAATTTTATTTATTTTTATATGACTCCAGTGAACATTGATATTATCCTCAGTAGGTATACTTATTTTTTATTCTAAGAAAAATATTGCTGTAGGTAATTTAGAAATAACTTTGGTCCTGCCCTTAGAAGTAAATATAAAAATTATGTATATTATAATAATCTGGTATTAATATTATTGGACATTTCCATACACGGTAACATATTTGGGGTGCTGTGGTAAAAACAAATGAATGAATTTGATTTGGTGATGCCTTTCTCTCCTATCATGGTTAACAGTGACTTTAACATATTTCTTCTTCCTCAAAACTTGGCCTCTCAAGCCCTCAGTTTTAAGCGTTTCATTGATGATCTCCAACCTGTTCCATTCATTTTCTTTGACTCCATGGAGACCTCTAATCCATTGATTTCACCATTATTTCTATCAATCCTTATTCCCTTTTATATTCTCTACTACTCAGCATAGATTTTATGATCCAACATTATAGTTACTCTCTTGAAATTCTCCGATCGCTTGCCCTTTTCTTTTTGCATGATACTCATCTTGCAAAGCCTAACCTCCCGTTAAACTCAACTGTTTGACCTCTGTACCTGCTCTGAGCAGTTTATTGTTTCTAGAGCAAATCACATACTCGATTGACTGATTTCACTTTAATTACCAAAAACTTCAAATAGGAACTCAACTATCCATCAGTGCTCCTAGGAGGCTTTTTCTCTCATGCACGCACATACACGTGTACAAGTACACACACATGTATGTGAAATGAAGAAATGAATGAAAAGGAGATGTCAGGGAAACTTTCTTTTTTGGCATGTAGAACTAGGTCTTGTAGGGAACACAGGAGGCAAGTTGGGTTGAGGGCAGGATGATGAATACAGTTTTTTATATATTACACAATAACTGTGACATCTTAGAGATGTCAAATAGGTGCTTATGTAGTTCTGAAATTCAGAGAAGAGTTCTGGGTGAGAAATGTCAACTTAGGGAATACTGGTGAATCTAGGAAGAGAGCATATAATGGTGAAAGAAAGGGGTAGAACTGAGCCTGGCCATACTATAACCTCTAAAGGCAATGAGTGGTGGATGAGCCTGCAAAGTTGAGGCCAGAACATGAAGAAGTAACCAGAATAGTGTGATGTCAGGGAAAAGATGGCTTTAGAAAGGAAAGAGGGGACATCAGTGTAGAATGATGTGGAGATATGAAATAGGATAGTAAAACTCTAAGACTAAAATGTTGTATTACTAACATTGAATAGGCAGTGAGGACATGAGTGACCTGAGGTGGAGAGTAGCATTTATGAGTTGTGGCAGTCAACTTAGAATGAGTGTAAGATCGAAAAGACACATGCAGCCCAATGTTCATAGCAGCACTATTTACAATAGCCAAGGCATGGAAGCACCCTAAGTGTCCATCAACAGCTGAATGGATAAAGATGTGTTATATATACACAATGGAATACTACTCAGCCATAAAAAGAATGAAATAATGCCATTTGCAGCAACATGGAAAGACCTAGATATTATCATACCAAGTGAAGTAAGTCAGAGAAAGACAAGTATCATATGATACTGCTTATATGTGGAATCTTAAAAACCAAAACAAAACCAAATGAACTTATTTCCCAAACAGAAAGAGACTCACAGACATAGAAAACAAACTTATGGTTACCAAAGGGGAAAGGGGGGTGGAGGGAGGGATAAGTTAGGAATTTGGGTTTAACATATATACACTACTAAAATTGGTTGGTTATAAAATAGATAACCAACAAGGACAATGTATCATTTTCCAGGTGAAAGAAATGAGGCTCAGATAAAATTTTTTGTTTAGATTTTACTACAGTAATATTCAAAGATACACAAGAATAAAGAAAACAGTGTAAAGGAACCCCACGAAATCCAGATTTAAGAATTACTGATACTAGCCAATCTTGTTTCATTTGTGCTTTCTCTCCTGCATCTCTACCATGTTTTCCTTTCCTACAGCTCAGAATTTAAATGTCTTGCCCAAGGCTACACAATTAGCATGCTTTTCAAGTCTCTCTTATGGGTTAAGTGCGCTGGGTGAGTCTTTGGGAGTATAGACACAAAGATTTGGTCCTTTTCAACATCACCACCACCAAGTATTTGATAGATCTGTAATGAATAACTGAATCAGTTCTTATAGAACAACAATCCCATGAGGTTAGTAAGTATTATGCCCATGTCACAGATGTGGAAACTGAGTTACAGAGAGGACAAGTGACTTGCCCTGAGAGTGGTGAAGCTGGTTTCCAACCCAGATGGTCTGGCTCCAGAACTGGTACAGTCTGTTAGGGAGAGAGCAACTCGTAAGTAACTAGAATGACTGGTGATATGACAAAAGGATATAGAAATTACAGCCTGCTAGTCTCACCGGCCAGCCCATCCCTCTCTATCTTTTGATCTCCATCTCCACAAGGAGAGCAAATACTTGTGTGACGGCACCAACATCATTTAGAGCAGTGACCTATCTGGATCTGTCTCACCTGTAGTCTGAGCTGCTAAGTCGGAAAGAAAGCAGAGAAAGTTCAGAAATTAGTGGCAGACTTTAGCCTGCTTGTGTTTAAGAGGCTGCTAACCTAATGATGTGTACGATTGAGAATGGTAGTATAAATTGGCAGGGTCAGCCTCTGAAAAGCCTTTCGGGGGAAATGAAACTAGATGCTTTGTAACTGCCAGGTAGACCTTGTTTTGGCCATGCTGAATTCAAATGTGCCGGGCTCTGCCTGGAGCATGTCCACCAGATCATCATGTTACTTTAAACTACATAATATCTCAGTCATTAATAAGCATCGTTTTTGATCTGGAGTAGAGCAGAGTAAAAAAAATTGCACAAGGAAGAAAATGTTCCTCTTGATCTTTTTTTTTAGTTCCCTATGTATATTCAGGATATTACGTGACTTACACTCAGATTAATTGCTTATATGGTTAGTAGTGGTTTTCGTGCCTGCTCTAGGGACTTAAATGGTAACTTTGTTACCCCATAATTCAAAGCCAAATGGATAGGTATGCAAACATGCATACAGCTGGGGTGCTGGTAGGAAGAGGGAAAGGAGAAAAGGAGGGAAAACTGAGTATGTGGTAGAATAAAATTTGTCTCCTTTGTTAAGAAGTGTGATACTCTGAGTCAGACATTGGGTACAAGGAAATCATCACTTACAAGTGAAATTCTTCTCAGGGGGTCAGTTGATGTCAGAATTCGTATCTTTAGGTTTGAGGTCCAGAATTGTGTAATTGCATTTTTATTTTGCCTTGGAACTCCTTTCTTAGAAATTCAAGCAAAACCTTCTCATGCCTGAGAACTGAAGGGAAGTTCCCTGGGTTGATGTTGAGAGTGTGCCAGTGGGAAGTTAGGTTGCTTGTGACTGATGAACCGTTTTGGAGAATCATTGTACTCTAAATTGCTTCCAAGTGTATTTTGTAAAACACAGTGGAAGGTTCTATTTTCTAGATGCTTGGCAAATGGCTGGATATCTAGTGTTCAGCCAGTGAACCCTTTTAGCTCTTCATCAAAACAAAGGCTTGCAAATCCTCATTGAGCTTTTGATGGAAATAAACTGTGACTCTCACCCAGCTCACATTCCTGTTTAAAAAAAAAAAAAGGGGGGGGGGTGGGTGGGGAGGAAAGAAGCCTCTGTCACAATGATTCATTAGAGGCAACCGCCCATATCCCAGTTCATCTAAAGTTCATTAAGTTCCAATTCCCCCAAATGCCAAGTTCCAATAACATTGTAATCCAAGAAGTCAAGGAAATAATTTATCCCAACGGTTTATATGCTTGTAAATGCCTTGCTAGGCTTGTGATGTACACTGTTGTGTCTGGCTTGTTACTATATTTGACAAGTTTATACATTAACTTTGGGCAATAGGATTTCACACAGTGGAGAGCATACCCATTGGCCATGTGTTAGTTTAGCCACACATTGGAATTCTATGTTTGCGTAATTTCAAGGTGTGGAATCATTGCTTTGAAGAATATTTTACTCTTTTCAAAAACTTTTAGAATTTAGTTTGAAGAACGTCATTGTAAATTCTACTCCCAACTTATATGCCTGTTAAAATTATTTTTGAGGGGTATTGTACATTCTTGTGGGGGTAATGAAAATTAGAAGGAACTGTAAACTATTAGCACAGTTGTTTTAGTTTATGCATAGTTATTAAGAGCATGAAAGTTAAAAAAGGTAAATTTGACTCTGAGAAAAATGTATTGGTGAGGGTTAATGAACACACTAGGCATATTAATAATTACTGTGAATATATACATATGTTTGAGTAAAACATCAAATTTGAAAGAAAGCTACTTGCTAAATTTGCATTCATTTTAGATATTGAAATTGTTTTTTGTGACACTGTCTATAGGATCCATTTTTTTGAAAATGAATTTTTCCATATTTATCACTGAATGGGATTATGAATGAGTGAATTATTACAAATATTGGTTGTTTTGAGTGAGAAAAAGAGTGATATAGACTATAAGAAGGGAAACATAAATTACCATTTTGACCTAACTATTGCTAAAATGTGTGATATTCATAAAACAAAGTTTCTTAAATGTATATTAAAAATTGTGAGTCAGAGTAAATAGGACATACATTCTCTCTTTTGCCATCCCTCTTCTGAGGACTATAGGCTGTATTCCTTCCTTTATTTTTATTTTTTAAGCACGGCACATTTCACCTTACTCGGTCCATGTGGGACATCTGTCCAGACCTCCTAGTTACTCTTACAAAAATAAACACTAGATAGTACAGGGAACTGATCTTCACCTGCTTAACAACAAATATTTGTTCAACAGGTATTATGTTCCAGGACTGTTCTAGGCATTGAGGATATAATAATGAACAAAACAGGCTAAGTCCCTGACCTCAAGGGGCTTACAATCTAGTAGGAGAAACCAGATAATAAACCAATAAAAATATAACAATAAACCAGTAAGTCAATATATCTCTAGATATAGACATATAAAGACATATTGAGAAAAATAAAGCAGGTTAAGGAAATGTTGGGAAGAGAGATTTACCATTTTTGAGTGATTAAGGGAGGCAACTTTGATAAAGGATCTTGTGACCAGAGATCCATAGAATGTGAGGGAATAAACCACAAAGTTACCTGTTTGGAGGAAGTGTGTTCTGGGCAAAGGAACACACCAGGAGGCTTGGCATGTTTGAAGGTCATCGAAGAAGCCAGTGTAGGGGAAGAACAGTAGGAGGGAACTTCGAAGTGTAACAGATGGCTGATTATGTGGGACCCTGTGGTTCTTGTAAGGACTTAGGTTTTTATGCTAAGAAAGATGGGAGGCCATTGAAGGATTTTGAGCAGAGTGACATGATCCGATTTGTATTTAATAGGATTGCTCTTTTTGCTACGTAGAGATAGAGTATAAGGACACGAGAGATCAGTTAAAAAGCTGCTGCAAGAATGCAGTTGGGAGATAGTAGTGGAAGTGGGAGAGGTGATTGTGGTGGCGTTGGTGAGGGGTGGAGGGTTCTGAATGTATTTGGATGGCAGGAGGATTTGATGATGGATTGGATGTGAGGAGTGAGAGAGATTAACCTAAGACCTATTTTTCTGATTTGCAGAACAGCACACTTCATCCTATTCCCTTTCTGTCTTGTTGGGGTGGTGGTAGGATGGAGTGGATGGGCATGGTAGGTGGGGGACTGTTGAAGTTCAGTTTGGCCTTTATGCGGCTTTGTATATGCTGTGCTCATGGGTGTAGTCCCCAAGATATAGGTTGTTGTCCCCAAGATATAGGTTGTTCCTCCACTGTGGTCATCACGTCAGTTCCCTAGATTGCCATAGCAAAGTACCACAATCTGAACATGTAAAAAAAAAAAAAAAAAAAACTAAGTTCTGGAGAACAAAAGTCTAAAATGAAGGGTCAGCAGGGTCATGCTTCCTCTGAGACTTTAGGTAGAATCCTTCCTGGACTCTTCCTAGCTTCTGGTGGTGGCTAATAATCCTTGTGTTCCTAGGCTTGTAGATTCATCTCTCCAATCCCTGAGGCCATTGTCACATGGCTGTCTTCCTGTATGTTTATCTTCTCATAAGGATAAACATATTGGATTAGGAGCCCACTCTGCTCCAGTATGACATCATTTTAACTAATTACCTCTGAAGCTACCTAATTTCCAAATAAAGTCACATCCTGAAGTACAGGGGGCTAATCCTTTAACACATCTTTTTGGGGGAGACAATCCAACCCATAACAGTCATAGAAATGATGAATCCTGCTAGTGTTCACTGCAAACATGAATATCCTATAGCGATTGTAGTAGTTTTTTCTTGACATTTTGGGGGGTTTCCATCTTTCTCCCATGACAGGTTTCTTTTAAGATTGAGAATAATAGAGTTTTTAGTATTCTCTTCTTTCACCAATACCCTCTCTAAAGGTTGCTAGTGAGATTAGCAGTCACACAGACCCAGAATTTTCTATTCTCCATTTTACATACCACTCTTTGAGATCTTTTGAGTTTGGGGTATACCTATTGCTGCTACTTTTTATTAATTTCATTAGTTGTATGAGGAGGAAATCTGTGGTCCAGCTTAACTCTGCTATCATTACCTAGAAGTTCAATATCAAAATTTGAGCATTATATTAAACGTGTATTGTAAGTTGTTGTCAAGAGCTGTGAATAGTCTGAGATTTTACCGTACTTGCAGACAGACAAGTCAGCCTAATAGAGTTTCATGGATGCTGGTAGAACAAACCAGCATCCTGGGTCAGAGATAATGCTATTATTCATAGTAGTAACAGAGTATTAGCATTTTTACACCACTTTCCCAGCCTCCTTTCCTACCAGTTGCTGTGAAGAAAGTCGGAAGATCCCTGCAAACAATGAACTTCACTGCAGGAGAGGAACCCTGTAGGGAATCTGAATCTTCTGTTTTGGACAGTTGCTCTGGAGAAAGACTATTTCTGTCTGCCAAGGGAGCAAACCTACTCTTTTGCTCCTGAGGGGGAAATTATCTGTTTTCCAAGGCTATTTTTTAATCAAATATCCTTGGAAGTCCAGAACAAAGGACAGTTAGTACCTTGCTTGCAAGGCATTCAGAGATGTAAAGGCCTTGTGGAGAATTGTCTTCCAACAATTGTTATGAGGGGATGTTTTCTCATGAGAAGCACTCACAACAATGTTGCTGTATTTTCGAGAAAATGTGATCATGTGTGTGGAGTTTTGCAATGACAATATATTTAAATGCTGGTTTAAAAAAATTCGTGCCTAGAATAATAGCTCTGTGCCATGTACTGCAGTGTGTATTTCATACATGTTTTTAGAAATGGTGTTGTGCAGTAGATAGAGTGGGGCTTTGGAGACAGACAAGAGTAAATTTTTTTGCTAATTGGGCTGTTTCTTCATCCATGGGCAAATTTTTAAAATCCTCAAATTTTTTCATACTTAGTCCAATTTACTCCTTGTAAAAGGTCAGATTGGAGAGGTTTAGTATCTTGCCCAGTGTCATAGTGCTAATAGAAGATAGAGTTGGGATTCAAACCAAGGTCTCTCCAACTCCCAATCCTGAATTGTTAACCACTGTATTATTACAAATCCATGGAGTATCTGGTATAATCCGTAATGGGTGTATTACATCTAGTAGTTAACATTTATGGGAGAAGCTTCATCAACATATCCTTGAAGAGTATTCTGAACTACTCTTAGAAGACACAGTTGTGCTAAGGCCAGAGAAATAAAAGCTCAGAACATCCCCAGAAAAAACATATGTCATTGCAGTTATAGTTGATTTTCAAGGGAAATTTGATATAAAAAAGAAATTGTCTTCCATCCAGGCCTGGACATTGTCTATTGGCTGCTGAGATTGTTTGGCTAGGAAAGCCAGAAACACAAACAATGATTTAGATTTATATATTCATCTGATTCATCTGGGCCAAAACATTGGGACAGGAGAAGGAAATATTTATTTTATTTTGCTAGGCAGAAGGACAAAAGGTTTTCTGTTTCATTGGCTTGGTGTGGAAGGGAGTCCTGAGCAGTGCTTCCAGTATTTTCGTTGAGTATATAAACAAGATTGATAGTCTGCTTACATTTTCTCCTTTGTGTGCTTGGCTTTCCCAGGTTTGTGTAAGCTCTTCCACGTGGTATTTTATTCTTTGCTTTTGTTGTTATATATTTACTGAGTGTTAATGGTATGCAAGCACTGTAGGAAATACCAGTTACATAGGGTCCCTTCTCAGTAAATTAAAAGTGGAAACATCACATGATATTTTCTGGAATGGTAGGTGGGTATACGTTTTAAAATTTATTTTTACAGATGGATCAGTGGATTCTCGAGTTGCATACAGTCAGAGCCTATCATCTGACTTTTTTGCTAACCTTTAACATTTAACTTGGCTGGCTATTTTGTTGTTGTTATTGCTGGAGTTGATGCTGTTCTGTTCTCCTTGCTTAATGGTATAATTGACTGTACTGCCCAGATGTTTGGGTAGAGTACTGTTGCCAATTATTCATAAATACTACTCGTAAGGCTTAGAAAAGGAACTTTGATATTAAAATGTTTATGTTTGGGACATGCATTTGACTTCTGCATGATGTTAGTTTCCTTTACCCTGACTAGTGCTGGAATTATCTTTTGAAGAATGCCAATTAAGTGCAGACCTGCCCTAGAAAATAAATACCTTTCAAACATTTGCAAAGGGGCACAACTTATCGGCAAAACATCAAAGTATAAGGCTGGAGGATTGTATTTTAATCTTGATGACTTTCCTCATTACCTTCTTAATTTGGGGCAAATCTCTTAACCTTTTGGTGACCGTCTTGTTTATAACGAGAACACATGAACATCTCTTAAACTGATATATGTAAATATATATGACATATGGCCATAAAATGTATATGTATTAATTTTAATTCTTTAAAATTTTGTGCAGCATTTAAGAGTTTATTGAGGGGTTACCCAATCACCCCCAAATTTGGTGGCTTGAAACAACAATGTTGCCACCCCCTTTTTTCTTAATGGGTCTGCAATTTGGGCAGAACTTGCAAGGGGGCAGCTCATCTTTACTGGATATCAGCTGGGGCTGCTTATATGGAGGTTAGCTGATCCATTTTTATCCATTTTGCTAGCTATTGTCTCGTGGCTAGCACGTTGGTACAGGCCACTGTCTGGGAACTCAGTCAGTCCTGTGGACTGGGGTTCTGGTTCCTGTTTACCTGGACCTTTCCATGGGCTGTTTATAGTTCGTCACAGCATAGTGTCTGGGTTCCAAGAGCAAGTATGCCAAGAGACAGGAAGTGAAAGCTGCCAGTTTCATAAAACCTGGGCTCAGAAACAGATGAGGTGCTGCTTTTGCTATATTTTTCAAGTTTTCACAGATCTCCAGTTCAAGGGGAGGGAACACAGATGCTACCTTTCAATGAGAGGAGTGTAAAACAAAACAAAACAACCATCACATCCTATAGGTGGTTCCTGAATTACTGACAATATATCATGGACCATTGTACATAGCCTTCCCAGTGTTTAACTCTTTTTCCCTATAAAAACGTGAATTATCACTTGATATCCTACATCTGCCTTCACCATTAGAGTTGTTACTGAACTCAGGTTTGACTCATGTCCCCAAAAGCCAACTCCAAAGATGCTCAACCGTGACAGCTTTTAAGGGGAAAAGGGGGGAAAGAATCTGCTAGTCATTGAGGCAGAAGATCAGATTCTTCATTTTTCCACTGTGTGCAGACCTGCTGACTTGTGATTTTCCTTTGGATGCTATCTTGCCTGTGTGGTCTGCCTGCAGATTTTCTAAGGGGAAAGCTGGGGGTAGAGAGTCAGTCATTCTTTAACTACTTAATTCTTTATTCTTACCCCTTTTAATCCAGGAAAGGAATCAACAGGTTAGGCAAGGCATTGTGTACATTCAGTAGAGCAGACTCAGGGGTTAGGTTAAATGTTACCTAGTGATCTCATTTTTATAATTAAGGTTTAAGTGGAACAGAAATAGACAAACAGGAAAAAAAGAGCTGCTTACAAATCCCCACTTGTCAGACATCATTCCATTTCCATGAGATTAGGGGTGAAGAGCAGTCTTCTGTAACTTCTTCCTGCTCACGTGGGCATCATATTCTTAGAGTAGAAGATGGCGACCTGAGTCTGTACCATCTCTTTGCTGACAATTTCAGTTGCCCGCTTACATATATGGGGAGAGCAAGCTACAATTATTTTGATGCACACAAAGATACAGATTATTATGAGCAATAGTGTTAATCCCATTCTCTTGAGGCCAGTTCTTGGAAATGTGTTAGCCATAGACTCAGTAGTGCTCAAGATGGAGCAACTTATGTCATGGCTACATTCTGGTCATCAGTTAGCTTTTTCCCTTTGGTGGCAATTATGGTATCTGTAAGAAGACTCAGGAATGTGCATCAGACACTGAGTCTGTGACCCTTTTGTCCTAATCTTTAACTGCTTGAACCTGCTCTTCGTGACTCAGGGGGGCCTGGGAGATTTCAACTTTTCTACAAAGAGGCAGGGGATGTGGAGGGGCATTTGTACTTGGGAATCCCTGTAGGTTTTTGCTTGGTTTCAGAGTCATTTATTTCATACATTCATGTAAGAAATTCTAATGGAGCAAATGGAAAAAAAGACTATAAAACAGGAGAAAAATGCCACCTATTTGTTGCCACCTATCTCTAAAAGTATTCAAGGCTCTCATAAAAATAGGCAATATGACTTGAATTAAGAAAAATAAAACACGTTACTGAGAAATTCTCATTCACTGTGATATCAATGCATCAGCACAAGGAAAGCCCAAAGCAGAACTAGTGGCCAGTTTTTGATAAATAGTCCTCATACACATGTTTATATGACATTCTCACCTTCCTAATCAATGTCACTGATAAGCATCCTCAGCAAGAAAGGGCAGGAGTCACAATCAAGGTAGAGAAAACGCTCCACACATTGGGTAGAGTAGCCTTTGTGGAAGTTAGCTCGGCGTAGAGTAGCAGGATTTTTAAGCAGCTCTGGATATCGAGAGAGAGTTGGAGTAACTGAGTGAAAAGAATGGCCTCAAGTCTTTAAAAATGTTCACCGAAGCACAATTTCAAAAGCTTTAGCACAAATATAGCTTTAGAAGAGTTGAGGTTGGAAGATACATAAACCTGATATGAAATAATCTAAAATGGGAAGAGTTTTTTTGGGGGGAGAAACTATGAGTCAAGTAAGGGGGACTTGAAATTAATATGGGGCACTGAAAATACTAGCCAAAGCTAAATCCTGAAGATTCCTATAAGAGCAAGGGCATCTCTTCTGGCCCATCACCTTCCAGTAGTTCTGAGGAGGAAGGAGATGGCCATGTGAGAGTAGCTTGTATTCTGGTCACCATCCATGAAGGGTTTTCTAATTCCTCAAGCATACCTAATTCCTTGACACTTCTCTCTGTGCTCCTGGCAATTAGCACTCACCTGTGATGGCATTTTCGTGTCAGTTATGGTTTATTTGGTTATGTGTGCATTTCCTTCACTTGATATGCCATAATACCATAATTCATTGAATGGCTATGGATCTTTCTATTCCGTAAAGCAGTCCATTCCATTTTGTATAGTTCTACTTTTCATTATTGGCATAAACTACCTCCTTGCTGTCCATGGTAAATTTAAGCCTGCCTTTTGTACCAACAGAAAAATTGTAGAGAAATAATCATCTGTTGAAAGAGTCTTGTGAATCACACACACACAGCCACATCCAATAAGGATTTGCGATTATACTTTAAACTAATTGCTTTTGCCATAATATCATGCACAATTATGTTAAGAGTAAATGCGTTTATACTTACACTACTAAAATGAAAGACCAAATGAAACTGGTGGTGCTGGACTCTAGTCAGATTATCATAATGTTTTCAAGATATACTTACATTTGCTTTTTTTTAGTGCATAGTGAGAGAAATTATTTTTTTAAATAGTTCATCTGAAGCTTTATTAAATACAGCATATATTTGAAAATGTAATTAAAATGATGTTTAAAAGGGATAAGAAATCAGCAGTGTTGCTCACCTCTTGTGTCTGCCTCCACTCCCCTCTTGTTTATGTCCTCATGACCTACCTTTTTACTCCAGTTGTTGCTGTGGCAATGGTTGTATGGACGTACAACCTGATACAACTTTGTCTCAGCTGATCTAATGTTTCTACCTCAGGACTATTCTGCTATGGTTGTGTTGGATTCCATGGGAGTATACTCAGCCCCTTGGACCTATGCATACATCTGCAAGGGTGAGAGAATGAGCACTTCATGGGGGTAGCCCTTCATGAATGAGCAGAAACCTATAGATGAATACTTCTCTCTTCTGTTCTTCATGTAAACAATTCTGAAGTGAATTCAGCAAGGATAGCAGGACCACCCACAGTTGTGGTCAGCTCAGTAATGCACATTTAGATGGGCTTTTCCTCCTCCTATGTGTTTTTATTCCATCACTCTCACACCAAATGTGAGGTTTATTTCCCCACATCAACCGATTCTCCCACACCAATTGAGTGTCCTACAATTCAGTTCAGTTCTGACACTTAACTACCTCAAGTTTGCACAGACCCCGGAGATGAGGGGCTCCATTCTACAAAAGTGCACCCACTTTAGATGCCAGTTGTAAGACTGGGCCACCTGTCTATTTTGTTATAAAGTTAGGGGGTTCCCACCATCTGACCATTTTGTTGTAAAGTTAGAGGGTTCCCACAATCTGACCATTTTGTTATAAAGGTAGGGGGTTCCCACAATCCTGCTCCTCAGGTTTGATGATTTGCTAGAATGGCTCAGGGAAATACTTATGTTTACTGGTGTATTATTGTCAACTTAAAAAAAAATGCACAATGAGAGTTGTGGGTTAAGTTTTATTGGGGGCAAAATGAGGACCGTAGCCTGGGAGACAGCAACTCAGCTCTAAGAAACTGCTCCAGAGAGTAGGGGGGAAGGTCAGTATATATGTGATTTTGGTGAAGGGGGAGTACATGTACTCAAGCAGCAGGTTTCTGCTAGTCACGAGGAGCAGACGTCACCATGAAGGATTTTACTGCTTTTCTACATATGAGGAGATACAAGAGTTGGGCTCATAAAGTCGGCTCCTGAAAATATCTACCTGAAGACCTGTTCTGCCAGTTTTTCCTAGTGCCTCATTTCTGCTCTCTACCCTGAACTCCTTTCAGGGAGTGTTGAAAGTCAGCAGCTGCAGCAACACATGATTTAATCCTTGTAGAGGTAGATGGCAATTGCCAATTTGTAGTTGACATTATAAAGGATATAACTCAGGGTCAGCCAAATGGAAAAGGTGCATAGGGCAAGGGGAGAGGAGTGCACAGAACTTCATGCCCCCTCTGCGTGCACCACCCTCCCAGCACTGCAGTGTGTTCACCAACTGGGGAGCCCTCTGAAGCTTATTGTTTAGAGGTTTTTATGGAAGTTTCTTTATATAGGCATGGTTGATTAAATCATTGGCCATTTGTGATTGAGGTCTATTTCCATTCTCTCTCCACTCCCTGGAGGTTCTAAGACATGGTTGGTTCCTCTGGCAACCAGCCCCCATCCTGACACTATCTAGGGGCCCACCAGGAGTCACCTCATTAGCATAAGCTCAGGTATGATTGAAAGGGGCTTGTTATGAATAACAAAAGATGCTCCTATCACCCCTATCACTCAGGAACTTCCAAGTGTTTTAGAAGTGCTGTCAGGAACTGGGAACAAAGACCAAATATTTATTTCTTATGATCGTACCTTCTGTTTTTATTTTTCCCAGTCTCCCATTTCTGTTTCTTTTTTTTTTTTTTTTTTTTTTTTTGCGGTACGCGGGCCTCCCACCGTTGTGGCCTCTCCCGTTGCGGAGCACAGCCTCTGGACGCACAGGCTCAGTGGCCATGGCTCACAGGTCCAGCCGCTCCGCGGCATGTGGGATCTTCCCGGACCGGGGCACGAACCCATGTCCCCTGCATCAGCAGGCGGACTCTCAACCACTGCGCCACCAGGGAAGCCCCCCATTTCTGTTTCTTTTGATTACCTTCCAGACTAAAGTAGCTGCATGTAAATTCTTGTCTCAGATTCTGTCTTTTGGGAGAAACTGAGCCAAGATAGCAGAAAAAAGGGCAAAGGCAGGAAGGATCATGTTCTCAAGTATCCCTAAACGCAAGAGAACCTTAGTTGTTCACTGGGCTCTCCACCACTGCCTTTGAGATGCTGCTCTTCATATTTTGTTATGCAAAATGTGTGCTGCACAACACTCTATCCAGTCTCCATGGCAATGACATCATGGAGATATTTACAAGTAAGCATGAGTGTATATAAAAAAAAACTCGTCAATGACTTGTGCCCTACGAATGTTTTTCATTTGCTCAATTCTAAATTCAAGTACACAAGTCAAACCATAAAAACGGTGCTACTGAATATGTAAAATTCATGTGGAATTCACTCTCCATTCTTTTTTTTTTTTTTTTTTTTTTTCCGTACGCGGGCCTCTCACTGTTGTGGCCTCTCCCGTTGCGGAGCACAGGCTCCGGATGCGCAGGCTCAGCGGCCATGGCTCACGGGCCCAGCCGCTCCGCGGCATATGGGATCCTCCCAGACCGGGGCACGAACCCGTATCCCCTGCATCGGCAGGCGGACTCTCAACCACTGCGCCACCAGGGAGGCCCTCCATTCTTATAGAATTGAAAAATTAAAACCACAAAATAGAAGCACCACTGTTATGAAAGGAAGAAAATATGGGAAGCAAAGAATTCACTACCCCTGCAATGTTTTTAAAAGAGAGAACACATAATGGTTGGAATCTTCGTTTTAGCAGCTTAATTGAATTTATGTTTAACACAATTATGTTCTTGCATTTTCTTCCTAATTTCTTATTTTTGCCTTTGTCTTTTCCTAATAAGATTTGGCTTCATCTTTAAACATTGCTATGTGATCTTTGTCCAGCTCTGGCCTGGTAATAACCACATTGATAAGATGAATGTATACCAAACAGTAGCCCATTTCACATTAAACACATGCATATGACAAATTTCTTCCTGAAATTTTGGAAGATTTGGCTGATTTACTAATCTTTTTGGTGTCCTTGAATAACCTAGGTGTCTGAGTGTATATTTTTTAGTGAAGAATAACTTAAGTGTATGAAAGTAACTTGCAGAACCTTATAATGAAAGTGCCACTGGGCCATTCAAAAGCTTAGATAAGCAAAATGGAATATTGTCAGGAGCCAAAGCAGTGATTCTTACTATCCCACATAAATATTCTCTTGTCTCTCTGGGGCCACAAGGTCTCTCATCTGTCTTTCCTCTATATGTTTGCTTCATTCTTTATCTTCATAACAGCTCCAGACCTATGTGGTCTTCCACCAAAGTGTACAGGAGACACATACTATATCCCAAATACTTTAAGAGGCACCATTACTTTATGTATTACTAAGAAAATATATTGTCTATCAAATATGCACAAGCTTCTGTAAGATGCCTTCTGATTTTATAAATTATAAAATGTGCAAAAATGTGCATCTTAGCGTCAATGAAATGTGATGCTAGTGTCTGGTGTCTGGACTCTAAATTACTGGATAGAGTGTCAACTAAAAAAGCACAACGTGGGAATTCCATGGCGGTCCAGTGGTTAGGACTCCAAGCTTCCACTGCAGGGAGCACGGGTTCAATCCCTGGTCAGGGAAGATAACGCATGCTGTGTGGTGTGCCCCCCCACAACCTAAAAGTTGAGAATTATGTTTAATTCCCTATACTTTCTGAGGACTTCAAGCCCAGGAGGCAGCCTCTGGGATAGCTCTGAGGGACTGCTCTGAAGAGGTAAAGGAAGAGCCAGGATATTTAGGGATTTTTACAACAAAAACCAGGTAGTGGGAACATCAAAACATTACTGTTAAAGAAAACCAGATATCTCAAGTTAATGAATTTAACGCTTTTCTATGTATGGGAAGATGCAAGAGTCTGGGCTTACTGAAATCATTCCTTTGATATGTATTTTAATTATGTATGGCCAGTCTCCTATTCTTTCCCATCTTGAGTCCCCGCAGGGCTCGCTACTGGAGATGGCTGTAGTGGCTTGATGGCTGCAACATCTTTTGTTTACTGATTTGGCAGGCAACATTTTTCATTCACATGAGAGAATCTGAGTGAATCAGGCCAGTCAGAGGATACTCTTTGAGGCTCAGGTGTCTACCCCAGCCTTCATCAGCCATGGCAAGGATATGCTAAAGGAAAGTTCTCAGGCAAGAGGCGGGGGGACAAGAATTACAAACGCTGCCTATTGAATATTCTTTAACATTTTCTCGAATTTTACTTTCAATATTTTGGCAACACAAAACATTTCCATACTTTTAGATTTTCTGTTGGTTTTGAATTGCTGTGAAATGAGTTGAAAAGCCATGAGAACAAAAATCTGATGTATATATTAAATTACTAATAATTTAAAAATGAAAAAATGCATTTGAGTGTTAAATTCCATTATGGGCACAGCTATAAATTTAAAATTTTCCATTTTGTTGAGGTTTTAGGTATGACTTAACTTTTAATGAACTTTTAATTTTGAGATAATTTAGACTTACAGAAGAGTTGCAGAAAAATAGAACAGTATTTGGATGCCCTTTTCTCAGCCTTTTCTTATGTCAGTGTTGGGGAAGAAGAAGCTTTCTTCTACCCTTCTGGGTTCTTCTAGATGGTCTAAGAATTAATTTGACATGAGACTGATTCAGAGGAGAAAATCAAAAGTTCAATAACATGTGTACACAGGAGAGACCCAGGAGAACTGAGTAACTTGCCAAAATGGCTGAAATTCTCACCTTGAATGCCATCTTCAGTTCAAGACAAAAGAGGATGTTGGGGGTAATGGTTTGGGACCTCAACAGGGAGGAAGGCAATTACATAGAGATGGAAAGCAAATATTCGGTAAACAGGTGTTTGCTGGGCCATGCTGAGACAATGGGCAGAGAGGAATTTTAGCAGACTTTGCTAGGTCCTTCCCTGTCTACCACACCTAGTTCATGTTATAGTTGTCTACGGTGAGAGCGCCCTTCCTGGAACAGGTCCTCTACCCACACTCTTAAGGCAGTCAGGGGCAAGGTCAAAGGTTCTTCCTGAGTCTTTTAGGCCTTGATTGTTTTCAGCTGGAAATAAAATTCATGCCAAAAAGATACTTCGGGGTGGCAAGTTTTGCTCCCCTACGTCAGAATTTACTGTAACCACAGAGCAATGATCAAGACTAAGAAATTGACCAAGTATAATACTATTAACTACCATATAGAACATACTTGGATTTCACCAGTTTTCTAGTAAAGCCCTATTTCTATTGCCAGGATCCAGTCCTGGATTCTGCATCACATTTAATTCTGTGTATTTTAAGTTCTTCCAATCTGTGCCGGTTCCTCAGTCTTTTGTGTAACTAGGACCAGTGCTCTTCAAAAGTGTGGGTCATGTAGAATGTCCCTCAGTCTGGGTTGAGAATATGATTCTGCATGACTAGAATGTGGTTATGCATAATTGAGAAGGATACCACTGAGGTATCCGAACATAGTATCAGGGGTCTTTAATGTCTATATTAATAGTGATATTAACCTTGATCACTCAGTTAAGGTGTTTTGTCAGGATTTTCTAATAGACAAGTAACTATTTTGCCTTTGAAATTACTGAGTATTTTGGGGGAGATGCTTTGAGTCTAATACCCTGTTTGTAACATCCAGATTTATTCCTATGCTCTTTGATATGCTGTAATTCTTTTTCTTCTTTAGTTTCTGACACCAGAAAATGCTCTAGGCTCAATCTTATAATCCCTACCCTTGAAATCAACCAGTCTTCTAAGGACTTGCTCCTTGTGTTGGAGGATGGTATCAATATTTGGAAACCAGGATTTGAGTACTCAGATGTGTTCATTTTTTTACTGGTTTCATTGCTTCTAATACCCCTCAGTAAATAAAACTAGGAAATACACGTATATGTAGTAACCCATGTATACACACATCTGCATTTCCCTCTGTCTCTGTCTCTCTATCTTAAAAAATTATGATAATCTGACTACAGTTCAGCACCACCAGTTCCATTCTAAAGGAGTTAATTATTATTACAAAAAATTTTTTTGGCATTATGTTTGGAAAAGAGTGTGCACAATATTTTTGGAATTTATTGAGGCTCCCTTATATTGGAGCCTAATAGTTTATTGTGGTAAATATCCTTCATGTACTGGAAAAGAATGTGTTCACTCTTAGATATAGATTCTGTATATATGTAATAACATATTAGTTTATTTAGGTATTCCATGTTTCTGAATTTTTTTTTCTGTTTGATAGTTTCTGAGTGAAATATTACAGCGGTTCTCAAAGTGTGGTCCCTGGACCAACAGCATTAATATCACCTGGGAACTTGTTAGAAATGCATATTCTTGGGCCTCACTCAATGATTTTTATTTTTTTGTAGGTGATCAGCTCTTTCTCTCTGAAAGGCTTTTAGAACTTTCTATTTGATGTTCTTAAAATGTACTGTTGTTTGTTTTATTTGGGTTTTTTTTCTCTCTCATAGTTGGCACTCTGAGCCCTTTTTGAACTGAGTTCTTTCACCCCTCTTCAATTCTGAAACATTTATCTCTATTTCCTATACTTGCCCCTTCAATATTTTACTTTTCTTCTCTCACAACTCTTATATCTGTATCTTACCTTATGTATTTCCAAATTCCTTAACTTTGAAAAAATTTTTCCACTCTTTATCCTTTCCAGCTATTTTCTCAGTTTCTCAATTTGTTTCCACCTCTCTAATTTTTTTTAATGGATGACCACAACAAAACCAACAATGACTGCAATTACCAAACATGAAACACACTCATACTATGTCATAATATTGACATTCAGTCCAGTAATCCTCCACTGTAACAGCTCCTTTACTTTGTAGTGAAAATTGATTCGTATATTTTTTGCCTCTGAGACCTTGTGGGATTTTTTTTTATTCAAACAAAGTCACAAATTATAATCATTCTCATCAGTTCACTCAGTCCTGTGTAATTAATTTTTTTTATCTTGATCTTTTGTTAGCACTTTTATGAATTCATCAGTTTTCCATTAGAGTTCTGAAAATGCTTATTCATTCAGTTCAGCTGTATAGTCAGTTACCAGAAACCTGTACTTGTCAGTCTTTTCCATGAATTCCTTGAAGATGAAACCCTTTTATAGGAACATTTTTGTGAAAGCATCAGAGTACACCCAGAACTGTCTGTAAATGACAAAAGACTTAAAAATGACCACGGTTAAAGATTTGATGAAAGTTCATAATAATGCAGTTGACAAGGAAATTTAGTTATTTCTGAGATACACATTTTAAAGCAATAACTAGAATTATGACTTATAACATTATACCAGAACATATAAGATTTTTAGAAATTTCATGTAATGTCTGAAACATTTATATTAAATATTTCCATACAAATAACCCAAAGAAAGTTTAGTTGTTTTTTTGTTTGATTTTTTTATACTGCAGGTTCTTATTAGTCATCAGTTTTATACACATCAGTGTATACATGTCAATCCCAATCGCCCAATCAGCACACCACCATCCCCACCCCACCACGGTTTTCCCCCCTTGGTGTCCATATGTTTGTTCTCGACATCTGTGTCTCAACTTCTGCCCTGCAAACCAGTTCATCTGTACCATTTTTCTAGGTTCCACATGCATGCGTTAATATACAATATTTGTTTTTCTCTTTCTGACTTCACTCTGTATGACAGTCTCTAGATCCACCCAGGTCTCAACAAATAACTCAATTTCGTTCCTTTTTATGGCTGAGTAATATTCCATTGTATATATGTAGCACAACTTCTTTATCCATTCGTCTGTCAATGGGCATTTAGGTGGCTTCCATGACCTGGCTATTGTAAATAGTGCTGCATTGAACATTGGGGTGCATATGTCTTTTTGAATTATGGTTTTCTCTAGGTATATGCCCAATAGTGGGATTGCTGAATCATATGGTAATTCTATTTTTAGTTTTTTAAGGAACCTCCATACTGTTCTCCATAGTGTCTGTATCAATTTACATTCCCACCAACAGTGCAAGAGGGTTCCTTTTTCTCCACACCCTCTCCAGCATTTGTTGTTTGTAGATTTTTTGATGATGCCCATTCTAACTGGTGTGAGGTGATACCTCATTGTAATTTTGATTTGCATTTCTCTAATAATTAGTGATGTTGAGCAGCTTTTCATGTGCTTCTTGGCCATCTGTATGTCTTCTTTGGAGAAATGTTTAGGTCTTCTGCCCATTTTTGGGTTGGGTTGTTTGTTTCTTTAATATTGAGCTGCATGAGCTGTTTATATATTTTGGAGATTAATCCTTTGTCCGTTGATTCCTTTGTGAATATTTTCTCCCATTCTGAGGGTTGTCTTTTCGTCTTGTTTATGGTTTCCTTTGCTGTGCAAAAGCTTTGAAGTTTCATTAGGTCCCATTTGTTTATTTTTGTTTTCATTTCCATTACTCTAGGAGGTGGATCAAAAAAGATCTTGCTGTGATTTATGTCAAAGAGTGTTCTTCCTATGTTTTCCTCTAAGAGTTTTATAGTGTCTGGTCTTACACTTAGGTCTCTAATCCATTTTGAGTTTATTTTTGTGTATGGCATTAAGCAGTGTTCTAATTTCCTTCTTTTACATGTAGCTGTCCAGTTTTCCCAGCACCACTTATTGAACAGACTGTCTTTTCTCCATAGTATATCTTTGTCTCCTTTGTCATAGATTAGTTGACCATAGGTGTGTGGGTTTACCTCTGGGCTTTCTATCTTGTTCCATTGATCTATGTTTCTGTTTTTGTACCAGTACCATATTGTCTTGATTACTGTAGCCTTGTAGTATAGTCTGAAGTCAGGGAGTCTGATTCCTCCAGCTCTGTCTTTTTCCCTCAAGACTGCTTTGGCTATTCGGGGCCTTTTGTGTTTCCATACAAATTAAGATGATTTATTCTAGTTCTGTAAAAAAAAAAAAAAAAAAAAAAAAATTGCCTTTGGTAATTTGACAGGGATTGCATTGAATCTGTAGATTGCTTTGGGTAGTATAGTCATTTTCACAATATTGATTCTTTCAATCCAAGAACATGTTATATCTCTCCATCTGTTGGTATCATCTTTAATTTCTTTCATCAGTGTCTTATAGTTTTCTGCATACAGGTCTTTTGTCTCCTTAGGTAGGTTTATTCCTAGGTATTTTATTCTTTTTGTTGCAATGGTAAATGGGAGTGTTTCCATAATTTCTCTTTCAGATTTTTCATCATTAGTGTATAGGAATGCAAGAGATTTCTGTGCATTAATTTTGAATCTTGCAACTTTACCAAATTCATTGATTAGCGCTATTAGTTTTCTGGTGGCATTTTTAGGATTCTCTATGTATAGTATCATGTCATCTGCAAACAGTGACAGTTTTACTTCTTCTTTTCCAATTTGTATTCCTTTTATTTCTTTTTCTTCTCTGATTTCCGTGGCTAGGACTTCCAAAACTATGTTGAATAATAGTGGTGAGATATGAGTATAGCTACTCCAGCTTTCTTCTTATTTCCATTTGCATGGAATATTTTTTTCCATCCCCTCACTTTCTGTCTGTATGTGTCCCTAAGTCTGAAGTGGCTCTCTTGTAGACAGCATATATATGGGTCTTGTTTTTGTATCCATTCAGCAAGCCTTTGTCTTTTGGTTGGAGCATTTAATCCATTCACGTTTAAGGTAATTATCTATATGTATGTTTCTGTGACCATTTTCTTAATTCTTTTGGGTTTGTTTTTGTAGATCCTTTTCTTCTCTTGTGTTTCCCACTTAGAGATGTTCCTTTAGCATTTGTTGTAGAGCTGGTTTGGTGGTGCTGAATTCTCTTAACTTTTGCTTGTCTGTAAAGCTTTTGATTTCTCCATCAAATCTGAATTAGATCCTTGCCCAGTATGGTAATCTTGGTTATAGGTTCTTCTCTTTCATCACTTTAAGTGTATCATGCCACTCCCTTCTGGCTTTCTGCTGAGAAATTTCTGCTGAGAAATCAGCTGTTAGCCTTATGGGAGTTCCCTTGTATGTAATTTTTCATTTTTCCCTTGCTGCTTTCAATAATTTTTCTTTGTCTTTAATTTTTGCCAATTTGATTACTATGTGTCTTGGCATGTTTCTCCTTGGGTTTATCCTGTACGAGACTTCCAGCACTTCCTGGACTTCGGTGGCTATTTCCTTTCCCATGATACAGAAGTTTTCGACTATAATCTCTTCAAATATTTTCTCTGGTCCTTTCTCTCTCTCTTCCTTCTTGGGCCCTTATAATGTGAATGTTGTTGCGTTTAATGTTGTCCCAGAGGTCTCTTAGGCTGTCTTCATTTCTTTTCATTCTTTTTTCTTTAGTCTGTTCTGCAGCAGTGAATTCCACCCTTTCTGTATTCCAGGTCACTTTTCGGTTCTTATGCCTCAGTTATTCTGCTATTGATTCCTTCTAGTGTAGTTTTCATTTCAGTTATTGTATTCTTCATCTCTGTTTGTTTGTTTAATTTGTTTGTTTAATTCTTCTAGGTCTTTGTTAAAAATTTCTTGCATTTTCTCGATCTTTGCCTCCATTCTTTTTCCGAGGTCCTGGATCATCTTCACTATCATTTTTCTGAATTCTTTTTCTGGAAGGTTGCCTATCTCCACTTCATTTAGTTGTTTTTCTGGGGTTTTATCTTGTTCCTTCGTGTGGTACATAGCTCTCTGCGTTTTCATCTTGTCTATCTTTCTGTTAATGTGGTTTTTGTTCCACAGGCTGCAGGTTTGTAGTTATTCTTTCTTCTGGTCTCTGCCCTCTGGTGGATGAGGCTATCTGAGAGGCTTTATGGGAGGGACTGGTGGTGGGTAGAGCTGACGGTTGCTCTGGTGGGCAGAGCTCAGTAAAACTTTAATCCATTTGACTGTTGATGGGTGGAGCTGGGTTCCCTCCTTGTTGGTTGTTTGGCCTGAGGCAACCCAACACTGGAACCTACCTGTGCTCTTTGGTGGGGCTAATGACAGACTCTGGGAGGGCTCAGGCCAAGGAATACTTCCCAGAACTTCTGCTGTCAGTGTCCTTGTCCCCACGGTGAGCCACAGCCCCTCCCCCCCGCCTCTGCAGGAGACCCTCCAACACTAGGAGGTAGGTCTGGTTCATTCTCCCCTGGGGTCACTGCTCCTTCCCCTGGGTCCCTGTGCACACACTACTTTGTGTGTACCCTTCAAGAGTGGAGTCTCTGTTTCCCCCAGTCCTGTCGAAGTCCTGCAATCAATTCCCACTAGGATTCAAAGTCTGATTCTCTAGGAATTCCTCCTCCCATTGCTGGACCCCCAGGTTGGGAAACCTGACGTGGGGCTCAGAACCTTCACTCCAGTGGGTGGACTTCTGTGGTATAAGTGTTCTCCAGTCTGTGAGTCACCCACCCAGCAGTTATGGGATTTGATTTTACTGTGATTGCGCCCCTCCTACCGTCTCATTGTGGCTTCTCCTTTGTCTTTGGATGTGGGGTATCTTTTCTGGTGAGTTCCAGTGTCTTCCTGTCTGACTGTGCAGCAGCTAGTTGTGATTCTGGTGTTCTCTCAAGAAAGAGTGAGAGCACATCCTTTTACTCTGCCATCTTGGTTCTGTTTTTTAAAAATAAAAACATTCATCTTACTGCTTAAATTATGTATTGCTTCATTATTTCAAATATAGTATTTTTCATAGTTACTATTACACTTAGCCTTTCTTGTGACTACTTTTTCTACCTTCAAATTGTCAATTTTTAAAATATCACTCAGGTTTTTCAACTCAACTTCCTGATCCTCCTGACAGTAATTCTGCTGTAGATTTTATATGTTGCTAATTCATCCGATTTCATTTGAGGTCATCTTAAGCTTCAGTTGTCTTATTTTTGTCTGTGTGTGGTTATCTGGGGTACCCTCTGGCAATGTGAATTTGAGGATAGCCAAAAACTCAGGATATTATCCCTTTTATTCTGGGATACTGTTAGGAGAGGGGAGATGAGAGAACACTGGTTATTATGGAGCTCTACGTGGCATAACCACACCCAGAACCACCTTTATTCCTTGACAGAGAAACAGCATTGGGCCATAGATACTCCCCACGTTTTAATCCTCCAGGCCTGGGAGACTTGAACAGGAAGAAGTGGAGGAGGAATGCAGGAGGTCCTACCTGTTTGCATCAACCCCTAACAGGTGTTGTTTGTGCTGTAGCAGGTGGTGTTTGTGCTATTTAGAGAGCCCCCTCCCTAACTGTCACCAGAGGCCTGGGCTGTTGCTGCAAATTCCTGTGAGTGTAGACATAACAGGTGTCCAGGGCAGCACAAGGGAGAGGAAGGGCCTTCCTCCTACAGCTGTCACTCCCCCCACCAGTGTACCCCAATTCAAGACAGCTTGCATTCTTACTGGGAGTTGGTCACATTTGTTTACTTGATTTGGTTTTTTGTTCTGGAATCAGTTTGCTTCCTAATTCTGTATATTCTCCAGGGTTGAGTTTTGGGAAGAGGTATCAGCAGCTCCATGCTACCTTGCCTTGTTGGCAGGTCACTTAATTTGCCGTGATCTATGAACTGATCACTGCTGGTGGAAGCTGGAGAGCTGCCAGAGCCTGTCCATTTCAGATTCCCATTGACCAGCTCTTCCTGCCCTGAACCGACCCTTCCTAGGGATGCACGCTGTACCTACAATAGCAACTTTCCTTTTCTTTCCTTCAATTCTCAATTTTCTCCTTGTCACCTTCAATCTCAGTTAATGGCCAAGATTTCTGTTTGAGAAAGATGAAACATGAACTCCCCTGCCCAAGTTCTTATTTATTTCTTCATATTCTTTTCTCATCCCGACCTTCCATCCAGTCCTAGAGCTGAGTAGTTATTCCTGAAATAATCTTTCCACTTATTCTCTAGATCCCATTTTCCCTGGGACAATTTATCCATATTCATCTTTTATATTGTTAGCATTATTTTTGTTTTAAAATAATTTTGTTACTGTTTCCTAAAACTATATAGATTTACATAAAAACTTATATAAGATAATATAAATTTTAATAGTAATAATAAACATGTAAAATAATTGTCTTAGTTCTTGTTTGCAGGCAGAATAGAGCCTGAGGCAAAAGCTTTCTGTGCTAAGCTTTATGGGGACTGAACAGAGGCGTGTGAGACAGGGAAGAAGGGTGAGCAAACATGAAGCTGCGGGTCACTGATGCTCACAGCTTTCTCAGGGAGCCTAATGCTCATTTGTGCCCTGATGTCCTCAGAGGGGCTCCATGAAGCTATTGTCCAACAAATAGTCTACTGGGGGCAAGAAAAAAGAATTTATGGATTGGGTTCTTCCTCTCATTTGTCAAAGTTTATCTTGTCAGAGTGCCAGCTTCCTTGCATTTTCTGTCCTGCATCATTGATCGTGTGCAAAAACGGGATGCCCAGGGTGGAAGTTGAGGTGCACAGGGAGGGGTGTGGAGAGGCAGGGGTGACTTATGCCGAGACACAGGAAGGACTAGGAGTTGTCACCTCAGAGGGTTGCTCTGTCTAGACAGCAAGGCAAGGGTGTCCCATGTACTGAACTCCAGCAACAGTATATAACGGGTACAAAGAATATGAGGTTGGAATATACAGGTACTCACCACCCAGATTAAGGAGGAGAATAAAACCAGTAACACTTTGGCTTCCTAGGTATCTTTTCTCCATTCAAACCCTCTTCTTCCCCTTCCCAATGAAATCTATTCTGATTTTTGTATTATAATTCCATTGTCTGTTGCATTTTTAAAAGAGTATATATTTTTAACAATATATTTATTAATTCTGGATCTTGAACCATCTATAAATTGCATCCTGCTCCATATTTTTCTGTGATCTGCTTTTGCAATTGTTGAGGAAATGTAGCTAAAGACAAAATCTCCTGCCAACCCAGGAAACCTGTCCATGAAGGCAGAAGAGAAAACAATTTTATTATTAGGTAAACATTAAAGCAGAGTGTGATGTAAATTGCAGGCAAGTAGTGTTATAATTTGGCAAAATAAGTTCACCAAGACTGTTGACTGAGTTTACCTCACATTTATGGTATATTGTTTGTTCATTTTATTTATCATTACATGTAAAAGTCAGGTTTTTAAGTTTTTACCAATCTGATGTATGTAAAATATTCTGTTTTAATTTTCATATCCCTGATTAAAAATGAGATTGGGCATATTTTTATTTATTTATAAGGCATTCATATTCTCTTGCTCACCTTTCAATTGGTTGTTTATCTTTTTCTTTTTGGTTTACAAGACTTGATTATATATTTTGATTTATGCTCTATGAATTGCAAAAATACCTTCTAGGTTTGGAACTTGATTTTACATTTTCTTATAAAATACTTTCTGGTGAAAGATCCTAGTTTTAATGAGTCAAGTTTATTTTTCAATCATGATTTATGCTTTTGTGTCTTGTTTAAGAAAGTCATGCTCACAAGGTCCTGAAGATATTCATCTGTATATTTTTTTCTTATTTTTATTCTTTTTCATTTTTTTCTTTTTTCATCTATATTTACTTCTTAAAGTTTTCATATTTAAGTCTCTGATCTCTAAAAATGATTTTTCTGTATGGTGTGAATTCCCATTTCTGTTTTTCTATATGTTTAATCAGTATTCCAACATCGCTGTTTTATTAATCCATTTTCCATCATCATTTAAGCTCCTAGTTCATCTCTACTGATCAGCATTGCCTTCCCTGTCATATATCATGTTTCCTTGTATATAAGGGTCAATTTTAGGGCTTTTTATTCCTGAGGGCCCCACTGGGGAGCCACGTGTTCATTGGTGTGACAGGGATAAGTTGAAAAATTTTGCATTTCTATTTTTAGTTTGTTTCATTCTGCTATTGATTCTCTCCTTTATCTTTCTTTGGTTTATTCTTTTGTTTTTTTTCCAAATGACTTTTTAAAGAATCTTTTCTGCATCTTTGGTTTTCTGCATTTTTAATAGGATGTGTCTGGAGTGTGATTTTCTATATTTTTAAATCCTGTTTGTGTGTTTTATGTTTTATCATGTCTAGAAAATGCTTAGATGACATTTTTTTTAACATCTTTATTGGAGTATAATTGCTTTACAATGGTGTGTTAGTTTCTGCTTTATAACAAAGTGAATCAGCTATACATATACATGTATCCCCATATCTCCTCCCTCTTGCATCTCCCTCCCTCCCAACCTCCCTATCCTACCCCTCTAGGTGGTCACAAAGCACCAAGCTGGTCTCCCTGTGCTATGTGGCTGCTTCCCACTAGCTATCTATTTTACATTTAGTAGTGTATATATGTCCATTGCCACTCTCTCACTTTGTCCCAGCTTACCCTTCCCACTCCCTGTGTCCTCAAGTCCATTCTCTATGTGCACATTAGATGACATTCTTGAGGTGGTTTTTAGTCCAATCTCTGTATTCTTTCTGTCTGGAGGAGTGACTCAATATATTTCAAAGTTTCTCATTCTATTTTCTGTACCTCTTAAATTCTCCTATTTAAATGCACTGCATCTGGGTAATTTCTTCAGATTTATTCTGGTTTATTAATTCTCTCTTTGGTTTTGTTTCATGTGCTGTTTAACTCTTCCCTTGAGTCTTGAACTTCAATGATTATCTGTTTTAGACCTTTTTCTTGGTTCTTTGTCAAATTGGCTTGGTCATTTTTACTAGTGTCTTGATCCTTGGCTATGGTTTGATTCTTTGTTCTTTAAACATTTTATTGCTTGATTTTGTCATCTATGTATTCTGGTATTAGATTCCTTGGGGATCTAAATCTGCTGTCTTTGTTTCTACTGGCTCTCACCCAAGATGACTGGTTTTCATATGTATTTGTTAATTATTTTGGACTAATATTTGACTGTGGGGAAAATCCTATGGGAGCTAAGTGGAGGATACTTTCCTCCAGAGAGGATTTGTGTGATCATCCTGGGTCTGCTTGAATAAATATTTTGGCTTTTACTTCACAGATCATAAGTGTGATATGAAGTCAAGCCCAAGATGCATGTGGTGGCAGGTCCATGGCTAAACCATTTTTATGAGAGACCATTTGTCTTCTTTATTTCTTCCCTAGAACCAAGACTAGGACAGACATGTTTAGCTCCCTTTGCTGCAGGGCTGAGTTGTCAGGTCATTCTTTCCCTCTGGTTGTTTCTTTGTTGGGGTTGGGGTGGGGGGGAGTTCAGTCCAGTTTCCATCTGCAAAGGTCCTGTCCTCAGATATCAGCATGGTGGAGCTTTAGACTCCTGTTGTTGGCATTTGTCACCAGAACATTTCTAGCTTCATATTCTCTTTATCACTCTATTTTTAGCTTATCATCATTATTTCTTGCTTCATGAGGATTTTCCCAGACTTTCTTTTTAGAAGAGCAATGCATTTTAAAAATATGATTTTGTAATTTATCAAATATCAATTTTTTAATGCAGTAGGTTGGCCTAGCAAGTTCAGGTTATTAATTCCCAAATGGCCAGAAACAAATGTCTTAGTATCTTTCCAGGAATATATATGAAACAACATTTCAGTTACTCTGAGCTTCTGGAGAAGAAGGAAATAAAGGAAATAATTGCCTGGCAACGTGGGAAGGTACTTTGTAAATATCTCAACATTTTGGCAGGTGGTGTGGCTAAATATCATTAAGAGAAGACATTTTACTGTAACC
The DNA here is from genome assembly GCF_025265405.1 of Mesoplodon densirostris. Taxonomy (NCBI): domain Eukaryota; kingdom Metazoa; phylum Chordata; class Mammalia; order Artiodactyla; family Ziphiidae; genus Mesoplodon; species Mesoplodon densirostris. Next base: position 168,589,636 of record NC_082664.1, read on the forward strand.
ACAGCTTCTGAAATGCCTGCAGGATAGAAGAGGTTAATTCATTAATTCTGTTCTCTGTGTTAACTATGAACTGTTGCCCTAAATTACTTTCTAAGGGCTATAGATTATAGTCAAATCTTCATGGAGAGGACTAGATATATAGAAAATCTCAGTTATAGAATCTGTAATAAAATTTTCTTAGCCAAGTCTCTGTTCTAAGATCCTTCTTTCTGACACTATCTACGACATGAATGTTATCCTAGAACTGATAAAATTCAGTATCTGCTGAATAGCCTCACATTTTGAGTGTCCTGACTTAATTTTAATAATGAACCAAGTGATACCACTCCAATAATGAAATTAAAGTGTTTTTTAAAATCTTTTTAAAGATATAAAACTCAGGGAAAACTGGAAATATGTTGAGTTAAATTTCTTGACACTGGAATAACACTGGAAAATTTAAATGACCTCCTGCATTTTCAATTCATCCTGCAGACAGCTATCATAGTATTTTCTTAAAGTACAGATCTCAGTACATGACCCTTCCTTTACTCAAGGAACTTTAATTTCTGTTTCTAACTTCTTGCCAGAAATTTCTATATGGATGCTCAGTTTGCAGTCAAATGATACCTATCTGAACTGAGCTTAGTTACACTTACCCCCATTAAATCAAGATTTATTGAAGTCTTCCTTTATATTTTATTCTGTGCAAGGCAAAGTGAGTCAAAGATGGATTAGCCATGGTACTTACCTTCCAGGTGACTTTCAGCCCAATGGGGGTGGGTAGGAGGGACAGAAAGCATGTTAAAAAAAAAAAGAATCACATGGTACGGTAAGGGCTAAAGTGGAAATTTACACAAGTGATCCTTTCTCTTAATGTTCACAGCATTTTATCTTTATCTCTCATGACATTATTTCACCTTTTAGTAGTTTTCTCCTCTGACCTCTATGACTTCAAACTTTTTGAGGCTCTAAGTATAGATATTATGTTGTGTGCTTTTTAAGACAATTATTTGGGCTGTTTTAGGATTACAGAAAAATTGAGGGGGAGGGACAGAGATACCCCATTTACCCCTTCCCCGCCACCCCGCACCCCCAGCTTCCCTCACCACAGTGGTACATTTGTTACCACTGATGAACCTACATCGATACATCAGAATTACACCAAGTCCATAGTTTATGTTCGGGTTCTTTCTTGATGTTGTACTTTCTTTGAGTTTGGGCAAATATATAATTACATGTATCTACCATTAGAGTATCAAACAGCATATTTTCACTGCCCTGAAAATCCTCTGTGTTCTGCTTATTCAGCCCTCTCTCCCCCATCATCTCTTTTTAAATTCTCTAACACCTTTAGCTGAGTGCCTTGCATGGAAAAGTAACAATAACAGAACAACAGCAGTAACACCAGTAACAATGTAAATCACTTCAATAGTGTTAACTGTATGTTAGTCTCTGTTCTAGGGTTTTGTATGTATTAACTAATTTAATTCACACAACAACTTTCTACTGGGCTCTATCACTATCCCCATGCAACTAATGAGGAGACTAAGGCACAAGTTAAGTGAAATAACTTGCTCAGACTTGCTTAGCTAGTAATGCAGAGCCCAGAGCTGGGCTGTAGATAGTCAGTAAATATATTTTGTAAAACATAATTAATATCAGATAGCTGTTGAAAGAAAAACTTAAACACAAAGTCAGAAATTCTACATCTAATACTAATGCATTTTCCTTCAGTGTTCAGGTTACATAATTTGTGGAGACTGTAAAACTATATCTGTATTAAAGATTTTATTTATATCTGGTGGGAAACTCCTTAGTAGTGTTTTTGCCCTAAGACATAAAAGATTGACACATTTTACCCCTAGCAATTCAAGTTGGATTGTCCTCAAAGGACAAACTTCATCAGCATGCTGGACATTTCTTGTGTTCTACATGGAAGCTTCCCCAATTCTCTGAATATAAATAAGCTTTACCTGCAATATGTAACAGCTGACTTTATAACTTATATATTAATGGAATACACTAAACTGAAAATCATTTAGAAACCTGAACTTTCTGCCCTCTTTGTCTTTTACCTTCAGACCCGAAGGTAATCGGAACTTGTTAGAGTTAGAAGGGGCTTTGGACCATGTGATCCAACCAACTCCTTTTATGCAGAAGCAAGCTGCAGTTCAGAGCAGCTCTGATTCACCTGAGGCCACGCCATAAATTAAGAGAGAACAGAAGTGAGGACAGTCCTGTTAGAGATGAGACGGACATGCATAAAACAATCGGAGGCATGTTTGGAGGATAGCATGAGCTTTTACTGTGGGGGAAAAATATACACCATTCTCTGTATTCAAGTAATTTACAGTAGGGAGAAGGTAATGCAGGGGCACAAGGTACTACATTACAGAGCAGACTGATAGGGTCCACACACGTGATAGAGGCTAGTTTATATGGGATTACAGAGGAATTAAGGGGTGCATTGTGGCTGTTGTATTCAGGAAAACTCATTCATTTATTCATCTGATCGTTCATTTTTATTTAGCATATGCTCTAAGCCCCACTCTACATGCTGGAGAATCAGTGATGAGCAAGATAGACATGCTTTGTCCTTATACAGTTTATAAACTTATTGAGATAGATAGGTCTTCATTTATTTCTGCATTGTTAACAATGAAAATTCAGAATAAGCAAAGGCTATTTATTCAGAGCTTGCTATAGCAAGGGAGTCAGCTACTGCCATCACTTGAATTTGACAGAGACCCAAAAACAGGCAGAGGAGTGGGAAAACTATAATGGAGAAAAAGTGAAGGCTTCATATGTGCCCTGATTGAAGGCTGTTGGCAGGGGAAGCTGTAGGCAGGCTAATAAAAGTGGACACCTTATGGGGTTAGCTAGGGGTACATGTTTGGCTTTGTCCAGTTGACTCTAAGTTGGAAGTGGGTCAAAAAGTAGGGAAGCAGTTATTAACACTGGTCATTTAGGGGCCAGTTTGTTACAGAGGTTATTGTTTGGCTTCCTGGAATGGCTGTTAGAGATTGTAGTCTGACTTCCGACAAGTCTGACTTGTAGAAAATAGGTTGGCTTCCTGGGCTGGTTGCTACAGAGTGTGGGTCAGAGTTCTATTTTTACGTATGACCTAGGCACTATTTTTTTTACTTAGTCTCCACCAAGAAAACAAATGCTCTGAATCATATAAATAAATGCTACAAAAATAAAAAACCAGGGAAAGGAATAACATGTGGTCAAAAGGTGAGAAGGATGTTATTTCAGACAGGGTAGTTGGAGAAGGCTTCTCTGAAAGTAACATTTGAGTAGAAATTTGAATGATGTGAATGAGAGAGCCATGAGACTTTGGCAGGTAAGTGGAGAAGAATGTTTCTGGTGGAGGACAAAGCAGGTGTAAAGTCTCAGTGGTAGGAAGAACCTGGAGAGTGTTGAAGACAGTGAGGATTGTTCAGAGAGAGCTGGGGCTGGGGGATTGGTGTCCTCTAGATCTTACTCTAAGGTCATCAAAAGGCATTGGTAGTGAGATGACCTAACTGCTAAAGGTCAGTATGGCCACCATGTGAAGAATCGTAGGTATGCAGTCGAATACGGAAGCAGGGAAACAGAAAGCTAATGGTGAGAACAAGTTTGAGCAGGATATTTAAGACTGAGCAGAAAGGGTGTTTCAACGTGAAGGAGTGGTCTGAGCAAAATTGAAGGCAGTAAAATATTTGACAGGGGAATGGAGAGGAATTCAGACTGACGGGAGAGCTTGTGTTCTGGGTAAGGGGGTGGCTGAAAAATTGAGACTGTAGTCTAAGGCAAAATTGCACAGAATACAGGTTTTGTTAATTAGGAAATAAGCATCTGTTATGACAATAATGTAACTAAAACTTTGGTTTAGGACACTTTATTTCTTCGTGGTTGTATGATGGGTGAGGGAGGAGGCGGTTGTTAGAAGGAACACTGGTGCTGAAGTTCTCAATAACCTGGGTAGGAGACATTCCTGAAATAGAGGAAACAGAGGGAATCAAGGGAAGCAATGTTTTTTGTTGTTTGAAAAATTCCCAAGGTTGAAGAAATAATTCTACCGCATGGGATAAGTACCACTTCATATGTTACAATGCACTGTTGTAGCAAAAACACAGCTCTTAACATCAGCCATTTGAGCTGGGCCATGTGTAATTGCAAATAATAGGGAACAATCATAAAGCAGTAAGATTCTGAATAATGTAAGACACTCTTTCAGGCAACATTTGGCCTGGAGGATACAATGCCTATGCCTAAAGCTAGGAAGGTCTAAAAAACACATCACCTTGTGCAGAAGAAAATCTGTGGTGGGGAGGGATCATGTAGAAGTTAGAGGTCAGTTTCAAAGCACATTTGTTTCCAGGCGGTCTTTTTCTCTGTGCATTTTAAAATAGCTGAATTTGGACTGCAGATAAAATTCCAAGTCATTTTTCACAGGCAATATTAGAACTTTCCTCTGGCTAAAACTCTGGTAAGCATAATTTTTAAGCATATTCCTGTCTGTATGTAAACCTTTGCTAATATTTCAGATTATTCCCTTAGGAAATATTACTAGAAGAGAAATTAATGGGTCATTTCTAGTTAGTTTTGTTCCTAACAGCTCTTGCATTATTCTTGAGAATGTAGGAAATTCAAGAGGTGGAGAGTCTTTTATTATTCCTTTCAAATGCAAATGTAAGAAGTTCAGACATGAATTATAGAAGCCCGTCAATGGCTGACACAGAATGAAATAATAGTGATCACTGGAGTGACTACTAATTCGTACAAGGGTTTTTATATATTATCTTCTTTAATCCTCAAAGCCTGTCCTATGAGGCAGGTATTTTTATTCTCACTTTGTAAGCATGGAAACTGAGGGTTAGCCCAAGGTCTTCAAACCTCTACACTTGACTCCAGAGTCTGTGGTCTTAATCTGCCGACAAACAAAACTAGACAATAACTTGAGTGGTTAGGTACACCCTAACCATTCGTGGCTAAGGGCTTCATCCTTAACCTCATGAAGGCATTATTCTCACCTTAAACACTCCTGCTATCTTCCTCCCAGCCTTAAATATTCTGTCACATTTTGTTTCCTAACTGTTCTGTTTGCTTCCACCTTGTTCTGTGTTAACCCTAAAACTATAACCACAAGTGTACGTTCACTTAGTTTATAGCTCATTCTCTAGTGTAAGTGCAGTAGTTGTGAATTAATTATTTTGTTGTCATCATAAAATATGTTGAAAAGACCCTGAACAACTAAACATTTTTGGTACGACCTTTACACAACCTTGGCCCCTAGATGTTTCTCCCCACCCTCTTGCTAAAACCCAAATTGTCCACTAACAGCTGCTGAGCTGTCGTCTTACTTCTGGTGCCCTGCCCCATGGTTAACCCAACCTATTTCCCCAAACCTTCTGAGAATTTGAACAACGAACAGTTCTCAGAATAGGGGTTGGGTTTTCTCCTTTCTGAAGGAATAAAAGATTTTCTTTAGATATTTTAAGGACACATACTTTTCAACTCAACTGACACGACTGACTTGTTTTAGCCCTAGTTTGGCTAAAACCATGTGGTCGGTGGTCTTATGCCTCAGTAATAATATTAAAACAGCAGTAAAATCACTTACTGAGCAATTACTCAGTACCAGGCTCTGAGCAGTCTCTGTACACTAGCTCTTAGAAGAAACGCATGCGATACACTGAGGATCTTGTTTTGAAAACAATGAAACTGAAGATTAGTTTAAAGAACTCCTGGAGTCACACACATAGTGAGTGTCAGAGCTCAGTTTCTAAGCCACATGTACTTGACTCCAAAGCCTGGATTCCTAACTTCTGCAGAGCCTGTATTTGTCCAGTCAAGACACCCCTTAAAACAACTACAATTTCAAACCGAAGGCATAATTCAGTTATGCTTAATTGTTTGTTATGTGACCAGATGCTTAAATGTATAATGAAATTTCCTGTTTGGTCAGCAAATTATATTTCAAATGGGTTTTCTGTTGGCTCTTCTTAATCTCAGGATACTTTCATCTGTGTAAAAACAATTGTGACTATAATATCTTTTCACAACTGAAAGGGAAAGAAAACACTTTACTGGGCCTAAAAGTCCATTAATTTGCACTTCAATTATATTCATACCTTTGGAGACCACAGGGCACAGAACACATCTCTTTTATAGCTTGAAAGCACGAATTTGTTACTTATTTAAATTTTAAGAAAATTGTCAAGATTACTTGACAATAAATTTGTCTAAATGACTTTTGGACATTTTTTGTTAAGAGATCATTTCATTGATACTTTCCATAAATGTCTTTATTAAATAGTACATGAGCCACTTTTTTAGCCATTTGTTCATGCTTTTACTGAGATTGAGCCAAATGACCAGCAAAACCTTAGCTAGTAAAAACAAAACAAAACCCCTCACACCTGTGGGCCCTTGCTGTCAAGCGAGTCCTTAGTATCTAAAGGGCAGCTTTAAATAATCTGTTGCTACTTTCCAAAGATGATTTGACAGTTTTGTGCCATCTGCCAAGGATGTTGTTTGCTAAGCTTTAGGTTACAAATCCTCCAACTAAGTCTCATTTTGTACAGTCTTTCTGTGTGTTATGTTGTTAACACTAAAGTCCAACAGGATGGCCACAATCCTAATTATCTGCTGTGCTGTCATTGTGGGGTTGGGTTTGCATCAAAGCTATTAAAGTATCAGTAAGCATTTAAAGAGGGCAGGATTTTTTTTCAAAACTCTTTTTCTTCCTTTTTCTTAAGCTTTTTGTTACTGGAGATACTGAGTTATACTCGGGTCATAGATAATTCACAAAATATAAATGTTGATAGCATTTTCATACTTTTTAATAAATCAGTGCATGGTGAAACCACTTTTTCTGCCCTTTTATAGGAGAATCAGAATGCTTTGTAATAGTTTACAATTGCTTGGAAAGTTGGAATCAGAATGTGTAAGTGGATTTTTTTCAAGGAAGAGTATACTCTTATGTTCCTTAATTTTCTTCTACTGGGGAGGAAGGAGAAAGGAAAAGGAGACTGTTAGTTACTTGCTTAATTAATGTGGCTTCTCCTACAGAAAATGTTTTTATATAAGCTCATAACAAGCCTAGAGAAAAGGTAAAGTTAGAAAACAGATATTTAGAATTTTAGGTCAATAACATTTATCATATGAGGCTGCACACATTAAAAATGTACTAAGCTCTTTTAAGGATTTTCCTAAGTCCATTCACTGTTTTATTAAATGGTAAGTTTTCCAAGAATTAATAATACAGCAACATTTCCTGTCAGTGAGAAGACTGAAGAGAGTGGAAGCATTTAAAGCCATGACTACCTCCTAAAATATTAATTTTAATCTTAAATTCGAATTAATGGCATCTGAGGGATTGACTTTTTAATTTTTTTAAACCTCTCTCCATGTTTGCTGGGCTGGCCATGGCCTGTTTGCTCTCTGATTCCTTCCCAGCCTTTCTCTTGCTTGGCAGTGTAGGGGTCAACATCGTAGGGCTGATTTTTTTTCCCCCCCAGGCGATGTTGGCTTCCAGCTGGGCCTGGCAAATGGGAGGCTGGAGGGGCAGTGGGCAGGGATTAGATGGCAGTGGGAAGAAAAAGGCAGGGTATCCCCATAGTGCTGTCTCCCCTGTGCCCACCCCTGATCTATCTCTGCCAGCTGCTCTCTCCCCTCACGCGTCCCCTTTGTGCCTGGCAGGCTCACTGTTGCTTTAGCTACTACTTGGTGATTGGCATTCCTGGACTCTAATAACATCAGAGCATCTTTGTGGGTGTTACTAGTTAATATGAGATCATACTGAAATAGAGAGAGGTCCCCAATCCAATGGCTGGTGTCCTTATAAAAAGACCATGTTACTACAGAGACAAAGATCAGAGTGATGTATTTACAGGCCAAGCAACACCAAGGATTGGTGATAGCAAGCACCAGAAGCTAGGAGAGGAGCATGGAACAGATTGTCCCTCAGGAACTCTAGAAGGAACCAATGTTGCCAATACAGTTTATTTTAAGCTTGTGGCTTCCTGAAGTGTAAGAGAATAAATTTATGTTGTTTAAAGTCACCAAGTTTGTGGTACTTTGTTACAGCAGCCCTAGGAATCTAATATACCTACTGTTTTCAGTATCTGTTATTGTCATTCTTACTTTCTTCTTAATTTATGTTAGGCCGAGGCTGCTGATTTTCCCCATGATTGGGACCAGGTAATTATCATAGTTGGTCTAAAGAAAAGCAAGCCATGACCTTAGAAGGGCTGGTACAATGACACTTCCCCTAAGCCACATTAATCTAAAGACATGTCAATTCAGTAATCTAACCTAAAAATGCATTTCTTTAGAAACACTACATTAAAAAATATATAATGATATATACAAAAATATGTAATATATCTGTAAGTTGTGAAGCATAGTAAGCCAAGAAACCATCACTAAATTTATGAACTGGAACAGAGGTTGCTCATGTATTTCCTACAGTATCACAGATTGTTTTTGCCTGAGTATAATTAGATGATCATAGCCCTATTTTAACATAGTACACTTTATAACGTTATGTTATAATATATTTCATTTTTGTATCCCTACTGTAGCATAGTGTCAGGAATATTAAATGCTATTACTGTTATTTTGGTGCGTGATATTTGAATTGGAGGTCTAGAGACCTGGACTCCTGGAGTCCTGATTTATGTAATCAGCACTTCCACTAAAGAAAGGTCCAACTGAATAACGATGAAGTTTCTCTCTCTCCTCTCTCTCTTTAGCATTCAATAAGCCTAATTCCAACACAATTATTCAAATAATCCAATAAAAAATTATATATTGGCATTCTCAAAACCATAGCTTTCTAAATATGATTTCAGATAATTTTCAGCCCTAAATTTTGTGATTGTATACTCGATAGTGACTGTTTATGTCACCAGGCTTAGTCAAATGAGTTTCTGTGGATGAGAAAAACAATTTGGTAAAATGTTTTTCTTAAGTGTTTCTTAAACCTCAATTTATTTTCATGTTTTTATATTGTGATTTGATGTAGTGAAAATTTCTTCTAGGTCTTTTATAGTTTATAGTCTTTAATCAATTTTAGTTTGTGTATGGTGTAAGAGTGGTCAATTTCACTTTTTGCATGTGGCTGTCCAGTTTTTCCAATACCATTTATTGAAGAGTCTGTCCTTTCCCCATTGTATATGCTTGACTCCTTTTGTTGTAGTAAATTAATTGATCATATATGCATAGGTTTATTTCTATGATCTCTGTTTTGTTTCATTAATCTATATGTTTGTTTGTATACAAATACCCTACTGTTTTAACTATTATAGCTTTGTAAAGTAGTTTTAAATCAGGAGCATGATGCCTCCTGCTTGGTTCTTTTTCAAGATTGCCTTAGCTATTTTTTTTGTGTGTGTGTGTGTTTCCATACAAATTTTAGGATTATTCTGTTTCTTTGAAAAATGCTATTGGAAATTTGATAGGGATTGCATTGAATCTGTGGATTGCTTTGGGTAGTATGGACATTTTAACAACATTCTTTTAATCCATGAGGCTTACATATAACAACTTATATCTATAACAGTCTATTTTAAGTGGATAGCAACTTAGGTTTGGCCCCATTCTAAAGTTCAGCGTTTTTACTTTCTTCCACCTTTATATGTTTCTGTTGCCATATTTTACATCTTTTAATCTTGTGTATCCCTTAAATAATTATTGTAACTGTAGCTTTTTTATACTACTTTTGTCTTTTATAATAGCTGTATAAATGATTAATCTACTGCCTTTACTCTATATTTATCTTTCCCATGAGATTTATTTTTTTCATGTTTTCTTGCTTCTAATTAGCACCCTCACACTAATTAGTTCTTTCCCATAAAATATTACCTTTTAAAAACAAATCTATTTTTATGACTTGACATTTCTCTATTGACATACCCATCCCCAAAACACCCAACAAATTATACATGCTCACTTTAAGGAATTACCACTAAGTGTATAACCACCATCTAAGTAAAAAACCGATTCTTGCCAACATCACATAAGACCCTTTAATGCCCTCTCTCAATCTCCCTATTTTCTTTCTAAAAATAACCACAATCTTGACCTTTAACACTATGGTTTAGTTTCACCTTTATCAGCTTAGTATATTTATATAATTGGAATTGTATGCTTATTATGTGACTCTGATTGTTGTTGACTAATATGCTGATGTGATTCGTCCAAATTTTTGTGACAAGCTATAGTTAATTTATTTCATATATATATATACATGTATAATTTCTTAAAATAGTTAAGATTTCTTTTGACTGGTGTTTGCATGGTATACATTTTTCCATCTTTTTATTTTTTGGCCTTTATGGATCCTTACATTTAAAGTCAATCTCTTGTAAGCAACATACAATTTTTGTTGACTTTAATGCCAATTTGACAATATTAGTCTTATCCTTGATAAGTTTAGTCGATTTAAATTTATTTTAATTGGTAGGTAGATTTGGAGTTGTTTATATTCTATTTGATTCTTTTTTTTTTTTTTTTTTTTTTTTTTTTTGCTGTACGTGGGCCTCTCACTGTTGTGGCCTCTCCCGTTGCGGAGCACAGGCTCCAGACGCACAGGCTCAGCGGCCATGGCTCATGGGCCCAGCCGCTCCGCGGCATGTGGGATCTTCCCGGACCGGGGCTCGAACCTGTGTCCCCTGCATCGGCAGGCGGACTCTCAACCACTGTGCCACCAGGGAAGCCCTCATCCAGGAGAGTTTTGAGTGGAAAACCATAGCTTTGGACTCCTCAAGTGTGGTGGTGCTTGTAACTGGACATGTCTCTGGCTTCCTGGAAGCTTTGTCTATAGAACTGTTACAAGAGATAACTGGCTTCTGTGTGGGTCATGGGGCTGCTAAAGTGTTGTGACTCCTACACTCACCAATAAGACCTCACTCTGGCACCAGGGTATTGGTTGGGATGGGGCCAAAGAACACTAAACTCTGTAAGGCCATGAGGGCTTCTTCTGAGGAAGTATGCCTGATACTGCCCTGCTGGCATGTCCGTGTCCTTCTAAGTTAATCTTATGCCAAGCATAGATGATCACAGTCCTGTGGGCTTGATAGTTTAGCTGAACTCAAAGATTAACAAGATGGGACATGGCAATGACTTACCAGTTCCTGTTCCTGCTTTCCGCATTTATCTCCATCCACTCAAATTCATATCTTATACAGCAGTTCTGTTTGTAGTTCTCTGAATGTGTTATACTTCATCCTCATATCTTGTTATGTGTTTCTTCTTCCTCCTTCTCTTCCTCTTTTTTTCCCTTTTCCTTTCCCTCTGTCCTTGCTGCCTTTTCCTCCAGAATATTATTATACTGATGAGTTCTACTTCTTTAGGTTTCAACAAAATAAAACCCCTCTTGGATGCATTCTTGAACATCTAGAGTAGGAATTGGATGGTCTGCAGGACGAGTGAGGCATACTCTTTGTTTTTTGTATGGTCTGATGCTAGGAATGTTTTTTACATTTTGGAATGGTTGGGGAAAAAAAATCCAACGGAGAATAATACTGTGGCATGTAAGTTATATGTAAATCAATTTTCATTGTCCATAAACAAAGTTGTATTGTACAAATAGTGTAACCACACTTATTTGTTTATGTATCGTCTATGGCTTTTGAACTCTAGTGGCAGAGTTGAATAGTTGTGACAGAGACCATGTGACTCACAAAGCCTAAAATATTTATTATCTGGCCTTTTCACAGATAAAATTTTCTGATCCCTAGTCTACAGCACTACTGTTCAATAGAAATTTCTGTAGAGGTGGACATGTTGAAATTTGTACTCTTCCTTATGGTAGCTTCCAGCCTCGTGGCTATTTAAAATTAATAAAAATAAAATTAAAAATCAGCCCTTTAGTCTCACCAAGCCACCTGTGTGGCTACCATAGTAGATAGCACTGGTGTAGAGATCTGGCTTTGTTGTGTTGGCTAATTTCATAGCCCCCTGGCTATGCTCTTGCATTTAATATATTGTTTAATGACATTAGTTCTTTTTAAACTTTTTTTGGACCCAGAGAGTGAATTTTGGGGAGAAAGTTACTTTTATTTTATTTGACTTTGGATTTGTAGGGCCTATTATAGTACTTGGGAGATGGCAGCACCTCAATACAAATTTATCTAACAGCTCTATCTGGTGGTCATGTTTTAAATATACATATTATACCTCTGTTAAGCTACTTTTTTCAGACTCATTATAAAGGCTTTAGGAATCTACTCTAATATGACTACACTTGTCAGAATGGCCAACAGGATGTTTATTGCTCTCTGTCAGCCAGGCTTTGTGATAGGCATTACATATTGAGCATCCTAATTTGATTTCTACAAATTGGCAAAGTAAGTTGTTTACTGTAGTCATCATTATATAGCTAGTACTGATTCACTATTCTCACATTATGGTTTCACTTCCCCACCCCTTGGGGATTTTAGATTTTTAAAGGAACATTCTTTAATCCAATTAAATGATTCTGTAATGCAAAATTTCAATAATCCAGAATAACTGAAAAGGGATGGTATTGAGGAACAGAAACATAATCTCTGGTTTTCTTGAAACCTTATCACATTGGTGATGGTCTGCTTGTGTGCCTCATTGTTGGATTCCAGTGGTGTTTAAATGATACAATTCCATTTATTTATACAGTGGGGAAAGGTACCCGAATGGGGGTCGGACATGTTACTGCAAAATATGGCACCTTGGCATATTGAATATTTTAAGCTGAAGGAATTTGAGAAAATGGCAGAATCAGACCTTCTCTGACCCTTCCCTTTATGACCCTGAAACAGGTCATAAAACTCATGTGAAAGGGTACCCTCTTTACTCCCAGAGGAAAAGGAGCATCCTTATCTCTGAAAACAAAGGGGCACCGAGAATAATCAGAACAAACTGTCCTTGATAAGTTTCTCTCCGTTTACCCATTTTACCTCACACTCTCCTACCTATTGTATTTCTCCATAACTGTCCACTCTTCATCAAACATGGCATAAAAATATACAGCTCTGTTTCTTTGGGTCTTAATTTTCTTAGGAAGGCTCCCATGTCATGTAGGTCTTACATTAAATGAATTTGTATGCTTTTCTCCTGTTAATCTCTCTTTGCCAATTTAATTTTCAGACCCAGCCAGGGACTCTAAGAGGGTTGAGGAACACTTTTTCCTCCCCTACGTATTGTATTTAATCTCCACAGTTATCTTGTGAGAGCATAACATTTCACACTTTTGCACTGATAAAAATAGAAGTTCAAAAAAAGACTGAGAAAATGAGCAAATTGGGATGAAAAAACTGGATTCCCTAACTGAAAAGCTGTGACATTTGTCTTTGTCCTTTCACACTGGTCTAACAAAATACCACAGACTGGATAGCTTCTAGACATCAGATATGTATTTTTCATACTTCTGGTGGCTGGAAGTCTGAGATCAGGGTTCCAGCATTGTTGGGTGAGGGCCCATGCAGGTTGCATGCAGACTTCTTGTATCTGCATGTGGTGGACCCCATGAACTAGCTCTTTGGGGTGTGTTTTATATGAGCATGAATTCCTTCATGAGGGCTCCACCCTTATGCCCTAAGCACCTCCCAGTGGCCCCACCTCCTAATATCATCACATTGGGCATTAAGATTTCAACATATAAATTTTGGAGGGACACAAACTTTCAGACTGTAACAACTTTCTTAATGGAAACTTCTTTAATAGAGATGTTTAAGAATTAGTTGCCCTAGAATGACACATCTCCAAATATTGGAGACAATTCTGGGCTCAAGGAAATGGTGTTTATATCCACTATGGTGACGAGGTAGGATTTCCCAGGTAGTTCAATAGGATTCTGAGTGTTGCTCTGTCTTGTTTCTCATCTACCACAACTAAGGCCACCATTAAATAGTATCAACAACTCTATCAACCAGGGATCTACCCTTAGGTCTGTTGTCCACCCATTTATCTATGCCTTCCTTGAAGAGGCTCTTTCAAGTTCCTAGATTTTCGAAGTGTTCTGCAAGTCAGATGAAACTCGCTAAAATCTTTATCAGCTATAGCCTAATGTTCTTTTAACAAATGGGCCAAGAAGAGAAAATACCTCCTTGTGCAAGTTTGCTATAGCTATGTTTTATTTTAAAGATGCTCTTAAAATTCTGTCAGTAATATGTGAAAATATACTCACTGAGAAGAAAATTTAAATAAAGATTGTATTGTAGTGTAAGCCCTGACAGTTTTTGGGGGGTGTTTTGTTTTTTTGTATTTGTTTGCTTTTATAAAGCAGGTGCCTGGCTTAAGCTGTGATTGCTGAGGCATCCAGTTCATGACTAGGCAGAGAGCCAGGTGGCCTCTCCCAACTGAGGTTCCTTTGTTTTAGAGATCTTGCTTGATTTTAATAGCCGACGAGTTGGGCTATTTTTTGTCTTCCTGCATGTTAAATTCCTGCTCTTATATTTTAAATTTCCATAAAGAAAGCCTGCCCACTATATATGTACTATACCATCTTCTTTATCTATTCATCCATTGCTAAGCACTTGAGGGTATTATGCTCAGTGAAATAAGTCAGAAAGACATGGCTTTTCTCCATATGTCTCGCACATCTCAAGAGGCTAGCTCATGCATGTTTTAATTGTGGAGGCAGGAATCAGAGTTGAAGAAGCATACAAGGGTTTGTCAAGCTTCTGTTTGCATCACATTTGCTCTTGTCCCAAAGCGTATCACAAGGCTAAGTGCAGAATTAGTGTGGAAACATACAAATAAAGATGTAAGTACTGGGAGATGTGAAAAATGGACGTAATTAATACAGTCTACCACAATACACATGATGCACAAATGCAGCATGATTTTATTTTATTTTCTTCATCTTTATTGGAGTATAATTGTTTTACAATGTTGTGTTAGTTTCTGCAGTACATCAAAGTGAATCAGCTATATGTATACATATATCGCCATATCCCCTCCCTCTTGAGCCTCCCTCCCACCCCTCTAGGTCATCACAAAGCAGTGAGCTGATCTCCTTGTGCTATGCAGCAGCTTCCAAGTAGCCATCCACTTTACATTTGGTAGTATATATATGTCACTGCTACTCTCTCACTTGGTCCCAGCTTCCCCTTCCCCCGAGTCCTCAAGTCTGTTCTTTACATCTGTGTCTTTATTCCTGCCCTGCCACTATGTTCATCAGTACCGTTTTTTTAGATTCCATATATATGCGTTAGCATGTGGTATTTTTTTTGCTCTTCGTGGCTTACTTCACTCTGTATGGCAGACTCTAGGTCCATCCACCTCATTACAAGTGACTCAATTTCATTCCTTTTATGGCTGAGTAATATTCCATTGTATATATGTGCCACATCTTCTTTATCCATTCATCTGTCGATAGACATTTAGGTTGCTTCCATGTCCTGGCTATTGTAAATAGTGCTGCAAAACATTGTGGTACATGTATCTTTTTGAATTATGGTTTTCTCAGGGTATATGCCCAGTAATGGGATAGCTGGGTCATATGGTAGTTCTATTGTTAGTTTTTTAAGGAGCCTCCATACTGTTCTCCATAGTGGTTGTATCAGTTTACATTCCCACCAACTGTGTAACAGGGTTCCCTTTTCTCCACACCCTCTCCAGCACTTATTCCTAGATTTCTTGATGATGACCATTCTGACTGGTGTGAGGTGATACCTCATTGTAGTTTTGACTTGCATTTCTCTAATGATCAGTGATGTTGAGCATCTTTTCATGTGTTTGTTGGCAATCTGTATGTCTTCTTTGGAGAAATGCCTGTTTAGTTGTTCCACCCATTTTTGGATTGGTTTGTTTGTTTTTTTGATATTGAGCTGAATGAGCTGCTTGTATATTTTGGAGATTAATCCTTTGTCAGTCAGTTGCTTCATTTGCAGATATTTCCTCCCATTCTGAGGGTTGTCTTTTCATCTTGTTTTTGGTTTCCTTTGCTGTGCAAAAGCTTTTAAATTTCATTAGGTCCCATTTGTTTATTTTTGTTTTTATATTCATTACTCTAGGAGGTGGGTCAAAAAAGGATCTTGCTGTGATGTATGTCAGAGTGTTCTTCCTATGTTTTCCTTCAAGAGTTTTATAGTGTCTGACCTTACATTTATTTAGATCTTTAATCTATTTTGAGTTTATTTTTGGGTATAGTGTTCTAATTTCATTCTTTTACATGTAGCTGTCTACTTTTCCCAGCACCACTTACTGCAGATGCTGTCTTTTCTCCATTGTATATTCTTGCTTTCTTTGTCAAAGATAAGTTGACCATATGTGCGTGGGTTTACCTCTGGGCTTTCTATCCTGTTCCATTGATCTATATTTCTGTTTTTGTGCCAGTACCATACTGTCTTGATTACTGCAGCTTTGTAGTATAGCCTGAAGTTAGGGAGTCTGATTCCACTAGGTCTGTTTTTCTCAGATTGCTTTGGCTATTCAGGGTCTTTTGTGTTTCCATACAAATTGTAAGATTTTTTGTTCTAGTTCTGTGAAAAATTCCCTTGGTAATTTGATAGGGATTGAATTGAATTTGTAGATAGCTTTGGGTAGTATAGTCATTTTCACCATGTTGATTCTTGCAATCCAAGAACATGGTATATCTCTCCATCTGTTTGTATTGTCTTTGATTTCTTTCATCAGTGTCTTATAGTTTTCTGCATACAGGCCTTTTGCCTCCTTAGGTAGGTTTATTCCTAGGTATTTTAAATATAAAAATATTTTATATTTATTTTATATTTATATATTTATATTTTATATTTATATTATAATATATATAAAATATATATATATAAAATAAGGGAAAGAATACAGCACAACAGAAAAGCAAAGTAAAAATAGAAATATATAAAATAAATAAAAATTAAAAATTAAAAATGTTATAGAACACAAAGATCCCAAAAGACTAAATTAAAAAAATACTAAAACAACAACAAACAAACAGAAAAAGAAAACAAAACCCCAGAACCAACAACAGAATGAATCAAAACATGATGAAATTAATGGTAATAATTATTTCCCTGGGGTCTC
Organism: Mesoplodon densirostris; assembly: GCF_025265405.1. Lineage (NCBI taxonomy): Eukaryota > Metazoa > Chordata > Mammalia > Artiodactyla > Ziphiidae > Mesoplodon > Mesoplodon densirostris. Next base: position 168,606,613 of record NC_082664.1, read on the forward strand.
AGCTGAAGGTGTCCTTGCATATGCTGTGAGCGACAGCCAACCCCTGCCTCCCCAAGAGGCTCTCCTCTACCTCTGGGCTGGTCTCTGGACCTGCTGTGGGTCCTGTGGGAACCACTCTGATCTGACCCAATTCCTGTGTGTGTTGCCCCCAAAGTCCACAGCTGCCAGAGCTAGACCATTTTCCTTTGTGGGAATACTCACTGTCTACTCAGATATTCCATAGATGCAGGGTCTACCTAGCTGATCATGGGGATTTAATATGCAGCTGATGGAAAGATTTTCTATCTTCTTCCTTAGTCACCTCATCCCTGGGGTTCAGCTTTGGTTTTATCCCCACCTCAGAACCCACAGGAGTCTGGTCCTGAGGCTGCCTTGGAGCTCGTAGGTCTGCCCCAGTGAGGACAGTGTGCAGGGTGGTATGACTGCTTGGATTGTGGGAACGTTGGCAGCACCAAATGCACAGGGAAGCTGGTGGCCACAGGCACAAGAGATATGGCCCTAGTGAGGGTCTTTTCTGGCACTCAGAATAAGGCATGTGAGAGCCAGCCCTGGCCAGGCTTTTTCTGGTGCCTGGCAGCCGATGTGCTGAGAGCCAGCCCTGAGAGGGCTTCTTTTATCATTCATTGGCAGGCGCCGGCATGTGGGGAGAGAGAAGCTACGATAGTGGTTCCACCCCCTGTGTGTCACTCAGCAGTAGTGCCCTGCTTCCATGACAGACGGGTCTTTCTCTGTAGGCATTCCCTGCTGTGGATTTCCTCCCTCGCATCCCCTCAGTCCGTCTCCCTACAGCCGATGGCAGTTCTTGCTCTGGGCCTGTTTTCCAATCCCCACACTCCAGCTTCCAGCCCCCTTTCACACCTATGAACATACATCCCAGTCTGGGGCACATATGGCTGTGGGACAAACCATCTGTATTTCTCACTCTGTCCTGTCTGCTGCCCGATTGCCCCCTTTTTCGACAACCTCAAATGCTTTCCTTTTGTCCCAGTCGATTTCCCTATCAGAGAGGGGGTTTCCCCGAATTCCGGAATCTCTCCTCTGCTTCAGCTCCCCTGCCTCAGGGTACAGGTCCCGTCCTGCTTCCTCTCCTCCTCCTTCTCCCTTCTTTTTCCCATCCTACCCAGTTATGCAGGGATCTTTAGTCCTTTCCAGCGTCCACGGTCTTCTGCTGGTTTTCAGCTAGTGTTCTGTGAGAATTGTTGCATCTATAGGTGTATTCCTGATGCATCTATGGAGAGAGATGAACTCCATGTCCTCCTCCTCCTCCAGAATCTTGAATCTCCACATGATTTTAATACACCGTGGTCATACCAACATTTATTAATCTGACCCCCATGATGGACATTGAATGCTTCTCATTTTCACTGTTACAAACGTTGTGAAGAACATGTTACTACATATAAATACATTATGGCCACATTTAAATTTTGAAGAGGAATACATTCCAAGAAAATCTAGAATTTTATTTTTCAATGAAAGGAAAAGAAAGTGTTTATGGTAAGAGACTTTTAATCTAAGTTCAGGAAAAAGGCTGCTTCCCCAGTTTACTGTTTTCTGCTTTGAGAAGCAACATTTTGTGTCCTCAGCTTGAGCTTTTGACTTACTGTTGAATCAGTAAAGAGTGAAGGCCATGCTTCTTTCAATTCTTTTGTCTCTATTCATGGTTTAAAATGGGGTCCAATAAGAAGCAGGAGCTAAGGAACTGAGTAACACTTAGTGTCAGGTGAACACTGTACTTTATTCTATACTTTTTCACGTGTTGTTGATGCCAGAACAACTGGTACCTTGTCTCATTAAATTTTTTTTTTTAATTTGTCATACGTGGTTATTTTCCTCTTGGATCTACAGGTAGAATCAATTAAGTTCCATTGAGACAAATATAATCACTAACAATTCCATATATCTTGTTCATGTTCTAACCCCCTAGATGGGTCAATGCCTAGAATGTCGTAGGTGTTTAATACATTTTTTTTGAGTAATTGTCAAAAACTTGTTTACAACCCATGCTGTAAGCCCTCTGTAAGGGAGATTATATGATGGGAGAGGCTGAGCTGATATTTGGCATCTGGAAAATCTTGTATTTTAGCTTCTCAGGGACAGTTTTACATAGCATGAGGATTCTCTTTTGCTTCACTATTCGTTCAGTGTCTAAGATGCTGGGAATAATAATTCTCCGCCATGATGCAGTTCCATTCAGTCTGAGATATGAGTCCTTAAGGTACGGCATACAGATCAACACATTAGAAATGGATTTGTAAAGAGTCCAGGGACTTGTTTGGGGTCATGTAATTGAAGACAATTTTCCTGAATATAATGAGAGCAGCCAAGGCCTAAAAGCTAAGAGTTTAAAAGGAACTGATTTATGTAAGGATGAGAAACGCCAAGACATTATATGAAGAAAGTAATTTTTTTGTTCTCAAATTGCACTTTCTAAAAGTCAAGGCTTAATTTATTTTACTTATAAATGAATATACCCTTTTGCCCTGCCTCCTCCCTATTTGATTGCAGGGGTTTAGTTAAGAGTAGGAAAAAAAAATACAGTGCTGTTGGTTTCCCTTAGAGGAGAAATGATTATATAATCACCAAATTCAATTAAGAATACAGAAAACATCTTTTTAAAATCTGCTCCATTAAGAAGTATGCTTTCATTGCCACTGACAAGAAAAAAATGTAGTCTAAAAGCAAGATAACATTAGCAATCATTTTTTGTCATCCTGGAAAAATAGCTTTAAGAGGTGAAAGCGGATTCTTTCATTAACTGTAATATTACCACTAGCACTATGTAAGTCAACCTACTGTATTTGTGCTTCCAAGTGGACAGATATGCTGAATACATAGAAGGTCTTTTGTCCTATAAATTTAGAAGTCTTTAAGAAATAATGGCTTAACCACATTTAGATTCTGTCTTAGAAGGAAAAACATAGAAATATTGTGTAAAGTAACCTGTGTTTCTCCAAGTCTCATGAGGGTACATGAGGTAGCAGGAGGGTCCAAATGGGATCACTTCAAAAACAATAATCCTTTATTTGCCGACTGTTAACATCACCTACCCATGCACATCCTCAAGAGCTCCACCCCCATTACTTTAGCAAGTCCCTGTAAGTGTTTCCAGAGCAGCACAGCACTCACCCTCTTCTCCGGCTGCTGCTGCAGCCTTGTCTCCCTGATGCTGGATGCCTGTGACATTGATCGTCCTTGAGGTGTAGTAATGTAGAGTTAGAAAAATAGTATATGTTAAGTATTCCATTTTCTTATGAGCAAATTCAAATACAAATTGTGCATGACTAACATTTCTGAAGGAAGGAATTCAGGCTGCCCTGTTTTTAACCTAAAATGTGTGAGAGTAAGTGGTGATGGCAATGGTGATGATACTTGCAGGAAAAGCTTACAGTACAATATGGTCTGGTGCCATGTTTATGATTATTTTCATTTTCCAGTTTGGTGAAATTATTACTTTGGAAGTAAGACCGGGTAATTCCTGTTTAGTGATGGCTTTAGTGACTTATAGATTTCATCCTGACATTTTCATAATTTATGTAATTCCAACCATAACAGTCATGCAGTGCAAATTTTGCAATTTATTAAAATTATATGTACATTATAGAGTTAAACCTTTGTAACAACCTCGTGGGAAGTACCTCTATGGGTCATATTTCTAATTAAACTTTACAAATGAAGAAACTGAGGGTCTGGGAGGTTATTTAACTTGGCCATAGTGGCAAAGGCAAAATCTGAAGCCAGGTTACTTAACTGAAATGAATACCTTTCTTCCTTTACTGTAGTGATTTAAAGAGTCTATTATTTTCTGATAATTTATTAAAACATTTCTTTGGTTAAATTCTTCACACGTGCATACACACATGGGCATTCCCTAAGTTCCTGTTATATTATGCATCCTCCTCTATTTTTTTCTGAGCTTCCCCTCTGCCGTTTTTTCCCTCTCCCATCAAATCACTCTGATCCTCCACCTCTAACACAGGTATCCAATGCTAAAGACATCTTCCTATTTTCTTCATGCTTAAATAACCATTTAAGATATACATATACATGAAGATGAATAATAATTACATAATATACACAGTTGTCTGCATTTTACTTTTCTCAATAATGCAGTCTGGGAATCTCTCCTAATTTAAGCTTAATTTCTCATTCATTCTTTTTACTAACTGTAGGTTAGATCATGGTTGGGCATACTATAAGTTGTACAGTATTCCCTCCACAATGGGCATTTCAGTTTGTTTGCAATTTTAGCCACTATCAGCAGTGCTGATTTAACATTATTATAATACATATGTCTTTGTATGGTTGCTGTGTTGAGGGGGTACAGAATTCTTAAGTTTAATTGTTGTTGATAGATTGCTTTCCAAAAGGCTTACAATAAGGTAGTAAGAGGCCCTATTTCTATAGAAAGTGTGTCAGAGTACCCTTTCCTTTTCATTATACCTGTAAGAGATGATAAAAATTTTTTTTTAGTTTTTGCCAGTCTTATGGGGATAAGATGATATCTTACAGTAACTTTAATTTGCACTTCCCTTACTGCTACTATAGTTGGACATCTTTTTCTCATCTCTCTTATGTCATTTGGATGAAATCTTTTGTGAATGGCCTTCCTGTATCCTTAGTACATTTTCTACAGGTAGTTTATCTTTTCCTTGGCTATTGCTAAGAAATTACACTATATTATACATTAATCCTTTTTTGGATTGTGATATTTTCAAAATCTTATTCATCTGTTAGGCTGTGATATCTTCTGTCTTACAAAATTGTAAAACTTTTAATGCTCAAATAAGTTTATCTTTTATAGCTATTGGCGTTCTATCCATGGTAAAGAATATTTCCTTAGATTCTATATTGTGCAGGGATTCTATTGTTTTATGTCTTATATTTAAGTTTTTTTGTTATTCTAAAACTTGTTTATGAGGAAAGAATGAATCTGCTTTAATTTTCTTCCAGATAGAAAGCTAGTTGTTCAGAGAGAATTTGTTAAATGTCAGTTTTTCACTGAAATAAAATTCCTCCTTTGTCAAACAGTAACTTCTCAAACACACTAGATCTGTTTCTGAATTGGGTTTTACAATTCTCTTCCAACAACTATGAAGGCTCTGAGATTTTACCTTACTTCTAAGTTAACAAGAGAGTCTGCCAGTTTTAGAGATTCAGGAAGAAAAGTCACATGAGCCAGAGGCAAAGGACAGTTTATTACTCACAATAGCAGTAGCCATAGTTCCATAATTTTCCGCCCCCCATCCAGGTTCTCTGAGCCACAGTTCTACAGATTAGTGTGGTCAAATCTGGGTACTTTAGCTGCATTATTTGAAGGTTGATAGATTATGATTTCTTTCACTCAGTTCAAGAAATTTGCTAATTTCCACTGTGAATTCTTTGGCTCATATATTATTTAAAGGTGTTGTTTAATTTTCAAATAGTTGGGGGTTTCTCATTTTTCTTTGTTACTGATTGCTAATTTATAATAATTCCACTGTGGTCAGATAACATACTCTATATTATTTAAATGCTTAAAAAATTAGACTCTTTGTGGTTTGGATGTCTTTTTAAGATGTTTTTCTTGCCTACTTGCTCTGGGTAGGATTTCCAGTACTATGCTGAGTAGAAGCGGCAAGAGTGAGCATCCTTGTCTTATTCCTGATGCTAGAGGAAAAGCTTTCAGCTTCTCACCATTGAGTATGATGATGTTAGCTGTGGGTCATACATGGCATTTACTATATTGAGGTATGTTCCTTCTCTACTTAATTTATTGATAGTTTTTATCATAAAAGGATGTTGAGTTTTGTCAAATGCTTTTTCTCCATCTGTTGAGATGATTGAATGATCTCTATCCTTCATTCTGTTAATGTGGTGTATCACATTGATTTGAGTATATTGAATCATCCCTGCAACTCGGGGATGAATCCCACTCGATCATGGTGTGTAATCCTTTTAATGTGCTGTTGAATTGTGCTATTAGCTTGTATTTTGTTGAGGATTTTGGAGAAAAAAAAACTTTACACTGTTGGTAGAACTGTAAATTGGTATATCCATTGTGGAAAACACTATGGAGTTTGCTCAAAAAATTAAAAATAGAACTACCATATCATCCAGCAATCCACTTCTGGGTATTTAGCCAAAAGAACTAAAAGCAGTAGCTCAGAAAGATACCTCCACCCTCATGTTTATTGCAGCAGTATTTACAATAGCCAAGACACAGAAACAGCCTAAGTCTCCTGTAATGAATAAATGGCTAAAGAAAATGTGGTATGTATATACAATGGAAAATTATTCAGGCTTAAAAAGAAGGAAATTCTGCCATTTGTGACAGCCTGGATGAACCTAGAGGCCATTGTGCTAAGTGAAATAAGCTAGACACAGCTTGCACAAGGGTTCCCTTTTCTCCATATCCTTGCCAGAATGTGTTACTTCCTACCTTTTTGATAATAGCCATTCTAACAGGTATGAGGTGATATGTCATTGTGATTTTGATTTGCATTTTCCTGATGATTAGTGATGCTGAGTACTTTTTAATGTATCTGTTAACCTTTATGTTTTCTTTGGAAAAATGTCTATTCAAATCCTCTGCCCAGTTATTAATCAGGTTTTTTTTGCTATTGAGTTGTATGAGTTCTTTATGTATTTAATATTTAGTATTTTGGACATTAACCCTTTATCAGATATATGATTTGCAAATATTTTCTTCCATTCAGAAGATTGCCCTTTCCCTTTGTTGATTGTTTCCTTTGCTGTGCAGAGGCTTTTTTTTTTTCATTTGATTTAGTTCCATTTGTTCAATTTTGCTTTTGTTGTCTTTGCTTTTGGTGTCAAATTCAAAAAATCATTGCCAAGACTAATGTCAAGAGTTGACTGCTTGTTTTCTTCCAAGAGATTTATGGTTTTAGGTCTTAAGTTCTTAAGTCTTTCATCCATTTTGAGTTGTATTTTGTATACAGTGCAAGATAGTGGTCCAGTTTCATTCTTTTGCATGGGGCTTTTCAGTTTTCTCAGCATCATTTATTGAAGGGACTACCCTTTACCCATTGTATATTCTTAGCTCCTTTGTCATAAATTAATTGACCATATATGTGTGGGTTTTATTTCTGGGCTCTCTAATCTGCAGTGATTGGTGTGCCTGTTTTTATGCCAGGACCATACTATTTTTATTACTATATATTTGTAATATAGGTTGAGATCAGGAAGTGTGATGCCTCCATCTTTGTTCTTCTTTCTGAAGATTGTGTTGCTTATTCAAGGGTTTTTCATGGTTTTATACAAAGAATTGTTTGTTCTATTTCTGTGAAAAATGCCATTGAAATTTCAATAGAGATGATTTCTATGATTTTTAAAATACATTTTTCTCTTTATTCCTTAGATTGGAATATTTAAATTTATCTCTCTTCAAGTTTGTTCTAGTCATTTGGAATCTCAAATATGCTATTAAGACTATCCAGCAAAATTTCAATTTTAAATATTGTGAATTTCAATTCTATAATTGCTATTTGGTTTACTATTATAGTTTCCAAATTTATAACATTTTCATCTGTTCATTTGAAAAAAATTTTCTTTACATTTTTGAACATGTTTATCATAGCTACTCTGAATTAGGTGCTAATTCCAACATCAGGGTAATATTAGAGTTGGTTTCTCTTGACTGGTTTTCCTCTTGACTGTGGGACAATTTTTTTTTTGAATTTTTTTTCCTCCTAAGTATCTTATGAATTCCAGGTTCTCAAAAGTATATTTTGGTTTATGTAAATATTAGTTTTACTTTTTTTTAATTTTTAAGAGTTTTAAAAAATTGAAGTATAGTTGATGTGCAGTATTTAAGTTACAGGTATACAATGTGGTGATTCAGTTTTTAAAGGTTATATTCCATTTATAGTTATAAAATATTGGCTAGATTCACTGTGTTGTATAATATATCCTTGTAACTTACTTATTTTATAAATAGTAGTTTGTATTTCCTAATCCTCTACCCCTATGTTGCCCCTCTCCCCAACTTCTCCCCACTGGTAACCACTAGTTCTCTGTGAGTCTGTTCCTTTTTTGTTATAGTCACTAGCTTGTTGTATTTTTAAATTACATGTATAAGTGATACTATACAGTATGTCTTTCTCTGTTTAACTTATTTCACTTAGCATAATACCCTCCAAGTCCATCCATCATTCTTTTTCATGGTTGAGTAGTATTCCATTGTATATATTACATACCACATGTTTTTTATCCATTCATTTGTTCATGAACACTTAGGTTGCTTCCATATCTTGACAATTGTAGATAGTGCTTCTGTGAACATTGGGGTGGATGTATCTTCTTGAACTAGTGTTCTTGGGTTTTTTTCAGCTATATACTCAGGGTACAATTGCTGGGTCAGATGGTAGTTCTATTTTTAGTTTTTTGAGAAACTGCCACCCAGTTCTCCACAGAAGCTGCACCAAGTTACATTCCCATCTACAGTATATAAGTGTTCCCTTTTTTCACATCCTCATCAACATTTGTTATTTGTGTTCTTTTTGAAGATAGCCATTTTGACAAGTGTGAGGTGATACCTTGTTGTAGTTATGATTTGCATTTCCCTGATGATTAGTGATGTTGAGCATCTTTTCATGTGCTTGTTGGCCATCTGTATGTCTTCTATGGAAAAATGTCTATTCAGGTCTTCTGCCCATTTTTAATAGGGTTGTTTTTGTTTTTTTGATACTGAGTTGTAGAGCTGTTTATATATTTTGGATATTAACCCCTCATTGGTCATATCATTTGCAAATATATTCTCCCATTCAGTAGGTTGTCTTTTTGTTTGGTCAATGGTTTCCCTTACTGTGCAAAAGCTTTTTAAGTTTAATTAGGCCCTGTTTGTTTGTTTTCACTTCTATTTCTTTTGTTTTAGGCAACAGATTTAAAATAATGCTATGATTTATGTCAAAGTGTATTCTGCCTATGTTTTCCTCCAGGAGTTTTATGGTTTCTGGTCTTAGATTTAGGTCTTTAATCCATTTTGAGTTTCTTTTTTTTATATGTGTTAGAGAACATTCTAATTTCATTATTTTACATGTAGCTGTCCAGTTTTCCCATCACCATTTGTTGAAGAGACTGTCTTTTCCCTACTGTATATTCTTGCCTCCTTTGTCATAGATTAATTGACCATAAGTGCATGGCATTATTTCTGGTCACTCTATCCTGTTCTACTGACCTATGTGTCTGTTTTTGTGCTGGTATCATACTGTTTTGATTATTATAGCTTTGTAGTATAGTCTGAAACCAGGGAGCATGATTCCTCTAGGTCTGGTAAGGTTGTTTTGGCTATTTGGGGTCTTTTGTGTTTCCATACATATTTTAAAATTATTTGCTCTAGTTCTGTGAAAAATACCCTTGGTATTTTGATAGGGATTGCATTGAATCTGTAGATTGCCTTAGGTACTATGGTCATTTTAACAGTATTGATTCTTCCCATCAGAGAATATGGTATATCTTTCCATCTGTTTGTATCATCTTCAATTTCATTCATCAGTGTCTTATAGTTTTTGGAGTACAGGTCTTTTGCCTCCTTAGATAGGTTTATTCCTAGGTATCTTATTATTTTTGATGCAGTGGTAAATGGGACTGTTTAATTTGTTTCTTATGTTTTTGCCTTTTTTTAAATGTCAAGTATTTTTTTGTTGTTGTTCAATGGGCATTACTGTTGATACATTGTTGGGGTTGTGGATTTTGTCTTGCACTGTAGAATCTTGGCTTTTGTCCTAGCAGGCATTTTAACGTAATTGAATTGCAGCTCCCAGCTCTGTAACCTTTCTGGTGAGCAAGTTGCTGAAATTCCCTCTCAGTTCTTTAAGTGTCCACCTATTTCTTTCATCTGGTGACCTGAAGTCCATGTAGTTCAGGGATCAGAGAAGGATTGGGGTTAGAGTCTGTAAACAGATTTAGTCCCCCTCCTTTATAGCTCTCTTCATAGGCAGTTTTGTCTCAGATCTGAGTTCACATTGTACTGAGCTGCTCAGGCTGGAAAGTGTCCTCACAGAAAAAGCTGTGTGAGCATAAATTTCACACACTGCAGTTACTCTTTCAAAAGTCTTTTCTCCTTCAATTCTTAAAGTTTGCTCACTTTCTAGTCCCTTAACTTAGAATGATTTTTTTAATTCACATTTTGTCTAGAGTTTATAATTGTTATCTATGGGAGAGTTATCCACTCTGCCATTACTGGAAGAAGAATCTGTATTGATTTTTAGTATGCTAAAGTAATCATAAATTAAGGAATCTGTCTTAAGGTATCTTGGGAAAGAAAAGCCAAAAAGCATTTTTGAAGCCACAGATTATTATTTTTTAAATGAACAATCAATCAAACAATAAATGTTTTCTATTTGCAACTCATCCAGTTCACACTGTGAAATAAATCAATTATAGATATTCTAGCTTGTTACCTAATGTAGTTTCTCCTGAACACATAGTAAGTACTGTGTTTAGAAAAAAACAAAGGCTGATCAGCTAATTTGTAGCAAAGCTGAACCTTGTGATGAGTACTTGTTTATCAATGGATAGATTTATATGTGGACTTGAAAGTTCATGGGTCAATAAAAACATGTAAAAAAAAAAGTCAATGGCAACATGGACTTTGGAGCCTTAGGATTAGTGTATGGAAAAATGTTTTGTGTTTTTGAAACTGTTTATATGGAAACTGGAAATGAGTATAGGTAAAAGTTACTCAAAACACCTGTTTAAAATGATGAGGTATTTCCTTTCTCATGTCACTGAAACCAATTAAAGTTTGGTAACATTGGATGAACGAAATGGGTTCAAGGTGACGTTTTGCTCTCTTCTAAATCACATATTCTTTTTCTTTGACTTTTTTTGCCAAGAAAGCTGTAATTTTTATGAAATGAGTTTTATAATATGTATTTGTTAAAAACAAACTAACCAGAGTCATTATATACTTTTCCTTACTATGAATATATGCTTTTGTAGGTTGTTGCAGAGAAGCAAAAAGAGCAAATTTCAATGTTTTAGGCATATCTGGTAATGAATTTGTATGGGAAATAATAGACAATTATTAAGAGTATTGCATTCTTCTTTTTGAGGTGTCTTAAAGTGACTAGTTTTGAATGTAAAGATAGATTAGAATGAGTACTTTGGAGATGGAACTGTATCATACTCCTTTGTACTCTGGTGTCTAACACAGTACCTGACTCACAGTAAAAATCAAATAATGTGTTTTCCCAAGTGTTTTTTTACTATAAATATATTTTTCAAGCAATGAAGAATAATTTAGATCATTGGATTTTTATCATTTCTATCACTTACACATTATTTTCATGCCATAAAGTCTTTGTATGAATACTTCAATTCTAGATAAATTTCCTCTTTAAACTATCATAATTTATTGGATAAGAAAAACTTTATTCTTGAAGTAAAATATTAAATTTAAAAACTAAGATCTCCTGCTTTGAAAATGAAACAGTTTCAAATTTTAAAATTCAAACATAGCTAAGGAGACCATTGTTTAAAGGGGAAAACGAGGAGGCTATGAGAATCTTAAGGTGATGGTTCTTCTATTCTGGTTTTTCTATTTGAAATTCCTAGCTCATAGTGGGAAATCAATAAATGTTGCATTAAATTGATGGAGAGTGAATGCTAAGGTTATTAAAATGTTATTAATGTTGTCTTAATATTAGCTAATAAACTGTCAATGAGAAAAAATTCATAGAATAAGAGCAATCCATTTCATGTCTGCACACTCCATAAGAATTTTCAAATATAATAACTTTCCTACCTAAATATATTTATCCTTCCCCCTTTTTTGTAGAATTTTATTACATATGTTAACTTGTTTCGATTTGCTGTTTGTTTACTGTTTCTGGCAGCTATTACACAGTATGATGAAGAGTTGTGTGTTTTGCAGTTATTCTGACTGACAAGGATTTTGTTAGAAGGGCTGTGTGTCCGTGAGTGGATACCAACCCAAGACTTATTTTAGGAAAAGACCACCCCAAAGCTCATTGTTTTCTCTTCACCTAATACGTACTGGGACTGTTGATCATGAATGTGAAGATAAATTGTCTGTAATATAGCATATTGTTCAATTGCCCTTTATTCCCAACTTTACTCTTTTTTTGACCTTGTGTTTTTCCATTCTTTTTTATGCAACTTCTATGAAATGACAGTAAGAATAATCCATAGCTGTAATATTGTTGATATTTTTCTAGTTTCTTTCACATATACCAACTACCCAGATAAATTGAAAACTAAATAGAAGGATCTGTTTCATATTATCAGTCAGTAGTGTCTAGTCAGAGGAAAGAAACCACTCTGGGTATTTTGAGTAGAGAGGGATGTAATGTAGACGTCATTACAATGATGCTGATTGGGCTGGAAGAAGAAAGAGGATGATGTGTTACTGTCCCTTTGCTGGAGCCCAAGATTCCCCCTTGACACCTGTGGCTGTTGAGAACCTCACAGCTGCTGGGGAACCACTTTCCTCCTCATTTTGAATTTGGAGATAGATTTTTTTGTTTGTTTTAAAACTTTGAGTATGTAGCTCAATAAAAATGAACTGTATTTAATGAGTTATTGAGTATAAAACCAAGTTAATGAAAACACTTCTATTAGTATCAGCTGGTGTAATACTGCAATGGCCCCATTAGCTTTTGAATTCCTATGTGCAAGGTCCCTATCTTTATTCAGTGTTTGTTGAATTGAGTGAAGGAATTTGTGTTTTGTGTCTTCATAAAGGGTATGTGAAAGAGGGAATAGCTAGGTAACTAAATTTTATTACCCTTTTTACTCAGTCTTGGAAAACTGATTAATTTTTATGCTTCCTATTTGCTTCTAAGAATTTCAGGGAGAAACTGAGAGAGTTGATAGGATTGGGATGTGTCTGCTAGGTCATACTTAAAAGTGTAATATTGTACTAGGCATAATAGACTGTTACATGAAATTTATGTTTATATATTTGTATTAAATATTTGAATATGAAGGTATAGTCATAAAATTCTAAGTTTCAGTGATTTTGTTGTGGAATGAAAAATTTTAAAGTATTGAATAAATTCTATATAGTGAAGGATTTCAAGGGTACAGAAAAGTGTAGAGACTAATAGGATGAATATTATTTGCCTATCACTTATTTAGCTTCATAATTTGGAAAAGATTTTAAACATAAAGCACAGTAAGTAACAATTACATTTTAATGAAATCTTTAAAAATTTGAGTTGATTCTTGAAAGTTATTTCTATCTCCAAGAACTAAAAATCCTATTTCTAAATGAGATATTCCAGAAATGGTACACTTTAGTTATTTTAACATTTTAATAGGTGCATTAAATATTGTCAGTTCAATCTCTTTGACTGTCAGTTTTATATTAAAAACTGTTTATCATCCTATTTTGGAAAATTACCTCCTTCTGTTTCTCTAGTTTATAGTATATGGCACATGAAAAACTCCATAAAAATGTCTAGACCAAAATCAAAATATGTGAGAACTTGTGCACATAATAAGAATACAGGAATATCATGTATGTTTTGGGCATGTGGCATTATCAAGCATGTTCTTGTTTCACAGAATAGTTTACTTGGAGTAAAATTATGGATCTATTATTTAAATGAGGTAAATGATTATATGGTTCTTTATGCAGAAAATACATCTCGTTTCTCTTTATTACCTCATTTGGTTTTAGGTGAAGGATGTCAGATTGTATAATGAGGAAACCTATTCTCATTTTCACCAAGACTGCCCAAATTTAATACATGTGCTTCCAGCTTCAGTATCCTTCTAAATAATAATTTGCTATGTCTCTTAAGGCTAATGTAGAATTATATTTTACTTATCCCCTTTCCAAATAACATACACGCACACACACACACATGTATATCACATCTTGTCAGGTAGTCCACACTTATTTTACCCAAAGGAAAAATAAAGTAATAATAGTGGTGCAGTGCAGGGGAAAAAATAAAAGGGTCAGCTTTAACAGGTGTGCCCTTTTTGGGAATAAAAATAGCAGGTGGGTTTCAAATGATTCTTAAGAGGAGTAGAATGGCAATTTACTTAATACCACATTAAGATGAAGATTTAAAATTTATACTTCTTAGAAGGACATAATTTGATTCTCCACGTTTAATAAAATAAGGCCATCATTTACCTGGAAATGCATGCAGGAAACAGAATGGCTGCTGTTGAAGAATTACCTTGATCAAATCAACCAAATCGTATTTAACTGTTTACTGCCATACTAGGCACTCAGAAATGCAAAATAAGATGAATAATTTAATTGTGAGGATGAGAAATTAAACTAAAAAATAATGATAGGGAGTATAGGGTAGATATGATTAGGAACCCTGGTTTTTAACTTGAAGGATAAGCCCTATTAGGTTAGGCAGTGGGTAGAGTTTCAGACACACAGGTGAAGAAAATACATAGGTGTGCAAATGAGTGTTAGGTGTGTAGGTAGGACCTGGGTAAAAAGGCCTGATGACACTCAAGCCCTTAGCATTACTTTAGACCTGATTTATTTGAAAAGTTCAGCCCTAGAGATAAAGGTTGACTAATGGGGCAGGGTTTGATTTACCTACGGATAAGGAAGACAAGCTGTTGTCCAGAAAACTTATAGTGAAAAATTATCAGAACCTTGGTCCTGATAAGGCAAGGGAAAGATGCTGAAACTGCACAGGAGACTGGTGATGTTCATGAGGACGTATTTATGCAGTGAGAAAACATTCAAGATTTGTAAAGGCCCCCTTTTGATTAACTAATCAATCTATATGGTGTAGTAAACTCTGAGACAAACAATTAAAAGAAAGTTAAACACTTTCAAAGATATTTCCTGTTTTGTTGTTGTTTGACAAGAAATGAGGAAAACCTGCAGCTTTTCTCCTCTGCTAGAAATTTGATAAAGACCTGCTTTTTGTTTGCAGTGCTGGGGCATTTCTCCATTATTTCCTTCTCCTAAGTCTTCTGCCTTGGGCTTAGATTTCCTTTAATGTAAGAGCAGAAGTGCTTCTACATAATAGAATCCAACTCTTTGATTTCCTGTGATAAGTCTTTATTTTAAAATGACTGTAATGCAGTGGATTTTGTTCATTCTCTATCTTGCATATTTTTGACCCCTTTCTTTTGAAACCCCAACTAATTATCTTACTTTCTTTTGACTATGCCTGATACAAAGAAAAAAAAATAGGAAGCTAAAACTCAGTGATCTCGAGGTGGGATTTGGGTGGGTGGGGGTAAATTATTTGAAATCAATGGGAAACTTTTTGTTTTTGATGTGAACATTTGGGGACATCTGGTAACTGGGGAATATGTGTTGGGCAAGTTGCTTGATCTCTGAGGGCCTTGTCATTTGAGAAGGTGGGACAACATGACTTTTAAAGTGACTTAACCTTTCAATCATTACATAGGGACATAACATGTCCTACTGAAAAGTCATACTGGGATTTTATCAGCCTTTGTACATAAATTCCTGGCACCCAGCATAGTACTCTGCAAATAGTTAAGTACTCATTCATACAAGGAATGAATGGCATGGATTTTTCTGGTGTAATTGACTCCAGTTGGAAAGTCATATGGTACATAGTGCTATCTGTAAGCATTAACAGTACCTCTGTTTCTACCTGATATGTTTTCATTATCTTCCTTGTTTATTTCCTTCCTCAAACTATCAATGCCTCGTTATGTTACTGATTCCAAGAAATTTGAAAAAAACTGAGAAAAGTCTCAGTTTTAAAATTTGATAGTAAATCTAACAAGTAAAATTAATTATAGCTGAAAGGATATTCACCACATCTCTTAAATTTACCATTAAACTGTAACCAGGAAAGGTAAAGTGTAAAACCAGCAGAGATTGTTCAGAGGAGTTATATGCTAGTGAAAATAGGAAATTTTAATAGAAATGGTTTTGCACACTTTATAATTGGAGATCCTGAATTTAAAGTGGGATGAAAATGTTCAGTGACAGACACTTTGATAGCTTTCTGAATGAAAACATCCAGATACTTTGTAGTTTTAATTCTTTTGAATGCTTAATCTCTGTTAGTTGTCCTGATCTAATTTATTTCTTTATATACCGTCAATGTCAAAAATCTGATCTAAAAATTTTTTAAGTTTACTTAAACATGTGGCTATTTATCAAGTTTTCATTTACATTAGTATTTAGCATATGACATTACAATTGTATTTTGAGCAATGAAATAGCTTCACATTTTCATTAATTGAGAAAGAATGGGAAAAATCAGAGCATGACCATGACATGGCACACTCTTGCCAGATACTAGTAATGTCTTATGTATGAAAGGCTTTACACATTTCGTTAAAATGTTCATAAAACTTTTTCTAAGTGTGCAGCATAGCCTCTTAAGTAATTCCTTGAATGTTAGCCACACTAATTCTACTTCAATAAATTAATTTTTTTTTAAAGATGAAAAAACCGGGCAAAATTGTGGTCAAAGATTTTTGACACATCACTATTTCAAGATACGAATAAATAGGTAGAAACTGTTACCTGAAAACTGCGTTCACCTCTTGGTGGTCATTGAACCAGAAGTCACAACCAAGGCAAAGAGCAGGAGAATGAAGGATTTATTACTTGCAGCAAGAGAACACCAGGGATCTTTCCCAAAACAATGTCTCCCCAGTCTGCACAATTGGAAGTTTTAAGCTAAGGGTTCATGCATATTCATGAAGGGGCCTGGATGGTGGACAGATTCCAAGCTTTAGTTGATTGAAGTCAGGAGGGTCAGAAAAGGTCAACATCATCATCCCTTAGGTGCCAGTTGATCTGGTAGTTGAGCCTCAGGCTAATCTTCACCACTGAAACAGAACTGGGGGTCTTTACAACTGATACATTATCTTTGCTATTGTTACTTCTCTTTCCTGATAACAGTTTGTTTCTGTTAAGATCCCTAATTGTTCCCTTAAGATCACTAATTCCTGAGACCTGTTCAAGGACAATCATTGCAGCCAGGCTTAGGAAAAAAATGGCTTCTCTTATGTCAGGAAAGCGTGCCTGGTTCTTTCTCTGGGGACCCCCTACCCTATCTGCTTATAATACTACTTATATGTGAAGGTACAATTAAATATTCAGCAATAGAAAAAGAATAACCTATTACATTCATAAAATAAAATTTATAAAAACTGACATTTTTGCACAATTTTTACCTGGTGAAACACATCTTACACACATAGTAAAACACGGTGTGATGTTAAATGGAAAAAGCAGAATAGAGGAATGAATATATGACGTCACCTATTTATAAGTAGAACAGAATATATTAATTGGAAGTAGAAAAAAATCAGAGCAGTTGGCTCTGGGGGATATTATTAAAGGTGATTTTAATGTTACCCTTTATAGCTTACGCAGTTCCCACAATTATTTTGTTTTTACTCCTTTAGTTTTTTATAATATACTTTATTTTTTAGAGCATTTTAAAAAACATTTGTGTTCAGGTTTTTGTGTGGACATAAGTTTTTAATTCATTTGAGTAAATACCTAGGAGGGCAATTGATTATTTTTATTAAGGAAATGTAATTTATCAGTTTTTTTCTTTCATGAATCATGCTTTTCTTATCCTATCTAAAAAATCATCACCAAACTCAAGGTCATGTAGATTTTCATACTATGTTATCTTCTAGAAGTTTTATCATTTTGTATTTTACATTTGGGTCTATGACCCATTTTTGACTTAATTTTCATGAAAGGTGTAAAATCTCTTTCTAGATACTTTAAAAAACTTTAAGTATACTTGATTTACAATGTTACATTCATTTCAGGTGTACAACATAATTTAATATTTTTATAGATTATACTTCATTCAATGTTATTGTCAAATATTTTGTACATAACATCTTTGTATATTTTATAGTAGCTTATACCTCTTAATTCTTTGTAGATGTTTTTGGCATGTGGATGTCCAGTTGTTCCAACACTATTTGTTAGAAAGACTCCTTTATCCATCGCATTGTCTTTGCTCCTTTGTCAAAGATCAGTTGACAACATTTGCGTATATCTGTTTCTGGGCTCCCTATTCTGATCTATTGGTCTAATTGTCTGTTTTTCTGGCTCTGCCACACTGTCTTGATTATTGTAGATCTATAGTAAGTCTTGGTGTCAGGCAGAGTCTGTCCTCTGACTTTGTTCTCTGCTTCAGTCTTGAATTTCCATTTGCGATCTTAGCACATTAATCATTGTTCTTTAAATTCCCCATCTGATAATTCCAAAATCTCTGCCATATCTAAGTCTGCTTCTCATGCTTGCTTTATGTCTACAGCATGTGTTTATTTTTAGCATTTTCATAATATTTTGTGAAAAGGTGGACATGATGAACTGGGTAAAAGATCAGGTAAAAAAAGCCTTTAGTTTGATGTTTTATGTTTACCTGGCTAGAAGTTAGACTGTGTTTACTCTTTGCTGTACCTGGAGGTCTCAGAGGCTAAAATGTCCTCTGGTGGCCTTGTTATTGTCTCCTCTGTCATCTTTGGGTTTCTCTAGAAAATTCTCAAATAGGGTCTGAGATTTCTAGTTCTTGGAGCTGTAATTACCTGCTATCATACCAGTGTCTGATTGTGTTTCTGGACTGTAAACTTGTCCAAATGCTTCTCAGCCATCCACACCCCTCACACCCTCCTAGGAGAGATAGGAAGGCTAGAGGGGGCTGGAGTTGGTTAGGTTGTGGTGAAACCTACATTAATTAGGATCTGGTAAAATGGTTTTCCTTGAAGGCAAGTCTTTGTTGAGGAGAAGAGAACCCTCTGAGAGTATTTCAAAGTGCTTACTTTTTCCCTATCCCTGCTGGAAATATGTGAGGCTTTTTCACCAGTCTTTACCCTAAGAACGTGATAGGGCTCCTAGAGGTCAACTCATGAAAGTGGTGGAGGTGGGGAATCTCCCTAAGGCTGGGTTCTCAGGAAGTTTTATCTCTCAATTTTGTCCCTGCTCATTTTGCAACAATTCATTAATTACCCTTTAAGTTTTCCTACCAGTTACTGGCTTCTTGGATGGTTCCTGCTCCTAGTATACTGTGATCATCTGTGTTTGCCTTTATCTCCAATTCTGGGGGTCACCTTCTGTTGTGTAACCTCAATTGATGATTTCATGTATATATAAAGTCAGTAGTCAGATATTTTTCGAAGGCTTTTATAAAAGTGTTCCCAGTTTGTATTGATGAGCCAGACTCAGCAAGAAAAACAGAGGGGACACAAAAACAATAGAATTAGAAAAGAAAAAGGAGAAATCACAACTGACTCCACAGAAATACAGAGGATTATAAGAGACTACTACAAATAACTATATGCCAATAAAATGGACAACCACAAAAAAGTGGACAAATTCTTGGAAAGGTACAATTTTCCAAGACTGAACCAGGAAGAATTAGAAAAGATACACAGACCTATCACACATAATGAAATTGAAACCGTAATTTAAAATCTTCCAACAAACAAAAGTCCAGGACCAGGTGGCTTCACAGGAGAATTCTATCAAACATTTAGAGAAGAGCTAACACCGATCCTTCTCAAACTCTTCCAAAAAATTGCAAAGGAACAATCCCAAGTTCATTCTATGAAGCCACCATCACCCTGATACCAAAACCAGAAAAAGATATCACAAAAAAAGAAAATTACAGACCAATATCACTGATGAACATAGATGCAAAAATCCTGAACAAAATACTAACAGACAGAATCCAACAGCACATTTAAAGGATCATACACCATGATCAAGTGGTATTTACCCCAGGGATGCAAGGATTCTTCAATATGTGCAAATCAAGCAATGTGATACACCACATTAACAAATTAAGGAATAAAAACCATATGATCATCTCAATAGATGCAGAAAAAGCTTTTGACAAAATTCAACACCCATTTATGATAAAAACTCTCCAGAAAATGGGAATAGAGAGAACCTACCTCAATATAATAAAGGCTACATAGGAAAAACCCACAGCAAACATCGTACTCAATGGTGAAAAACTGAAAGCATTTCCACTAAGATCAGGAAGAAGACAAGGATGTCCACTCTCACCACTCTTATTCAACCTAGTGTTGGAAGTCCTAGCCACGGCAATCAGAGAAGCAAAAGAAATAAAAAGAATACAAATTGGAAAAGGAGAAGTAAAACTGTCACTGTTTGCCGATGACATGATACTATACACAGAAAATCCTAAAGATGGCACCAGAAAACTACTGGAACTGATCAATGAATTTGGTAAGGTTGCAGGATACAAAATAAATGCCCAGGAATCTCTGGCATTTCTATACACCAACAATGAAAAATCAGAAAGAGAAATTAAGGAAACACTCCCATTTATCATTACAACAAAAAGAATAAAATGCCTAGGAATAAACCTGCCTAAGGAGGTGAAAGACTTGTACTCAGCAAACTATAAAACACTGATATAAGAAATCAAAGATGAAATAAACAGGTGGAGAAATATACCATGTTCTTGTATTAGAAGAATCAGTATTGTGAAAATGACTACTATCCAAAGCAATCTACAGGTTCAGTGCAATCCCTATCAAACTACCAATGGCATTCTTCACAGAATTAGACCAGAAATTTTTACAATTTCTGTGGAAACACAAACGACCCTGAATAGCCAAAGCAATCTTGAGAAAGAAAAACGGAGTTGGAGGGATCAGGCTCTCTGACTTCAAACTATACCACAAAGCTACAGTAATCAAGACAGTATCATACTGGCACAAAAAGTACAGAATAGAATGCCCAGAGAAAAACCCATGCACATATGGGCACCTAATTTATGACAAAGGAGGGAAGAACACAGAATGGAGAAAAGACAGCCTCTCCAATAAGTGGTGCTGGGAAAACTGGATAGCTACATGTAAAAGAATGAAATTAGAACACTATCTAGCATCATACACAAAAACTCCAGATGGATTAAAGACTTTAATGTAAGACCAGACACTATAAAAATCATAGAGGAAAACAGGAAAAACACTCTTTGGCATAAACCACAGCAAGATCTTTTTTGACCCACCTCCTAGAGTAACAGAAATAAAAACAAAAATAAACAAATGGGATGTAATTAAACTTAAAAGCTTTTGCACAGCAAAGGAAACCATAAACAGGACAAAAAGACAACACTCAGAATGGGAGAAAATACTTGCAAATGAAACAACAGACAAAGGATTAATCTCCGAAGTATACAAACAGCTCATGGAGCTCAATATCAAAAAAACAATCCAGTTAAAAAATGGACAGAAGACCTAAATAGACATTTCACCAAGGAAGACATACAGATGGCCAAGAGGCACATGAAAAGATGCTCAACATCGCTAATTATTAGAGAAATGCAAATCAAAACTACAATGAGATATCACCTCATGCCTGTCAGAATGGCCATTATCAAAAATTAGAAATAGTAAATGCTGGAAAGGGTTTGGTGAAAAGGGAATCCTCCTGCACTGTTGGTGGGAATGTAAATTGATTCAACCACCATGGAAAACAGTATGGAGATTCCTTAAAAAACTAAAAATAGAACTACCATATGACCCAGCAATCCCATTACTGGACATATACCCTGAGAAATTCAAGAAGAGACATGTACCACAATGTTCATTGCAGCACTATTTACAATAGCCAGGACATGGAAACAATCTAAGTGTCCATCGACAGATGAATGGATAAAGAAGATGTGGCACATATATACAATGGAATATTACTCAGACATAAAAAAATGAAATTGAGTTATTTGTACTGAGGTGGATGGACCTAGACTCTGTCATACAGAGTGAAGTAATTCAGAAAGAGAAACAAATACCATATGCTAATGCATATATATGGACTCTAAAAAAAAAGAAAAAATGATACTGATGGACCCGGTTGCAGGGCAGGAATAAAGAGGTAGACCTAGACAACGGACTTGAGGACATGGGTGGGAGGGCGAAGCTGGGTTGAAGTGAGAGTAGCATCGACATATGTACACTACTGAATGCAAAATAGTTGGCTGGTGGGAAGCAGCAGCATAGCACAGGGAGATCAGCTCTGTGCTTTGCAATGACCTGGAGGGGTGGGATGGGGAGGATGGGAGGAAGGTGCAAGAGGGAGGGGATATGGGGACATCTGTATGCATCTGGCTGATTCGCTTCATTGTGCAACAGAAACTAACACAGTATTGTGAAGCAATTATACTCCAATAAAGATCTGTTTAAAAAAAAAAAACTATCGTGAAGAAATCCCTCCTCTTCACTTAAACAATACATCTTCTAGAATAATCTCATTTTTAATCTAGTATTTTAACCAAATTATTATCTGTGTTCCCTAAGAACAAAACAGTAATTTTGTTATTCAGGACCCTTGGGATATTATTTATTTTTGAGATTTTTTTCACTATGGTAAGATACAACTAACATAAAAATGACTATCCAACATTTTTCAGCATACAGTTTAGTGGCATTAAGTATATTCACAATGTATGATTTCAACTGTAAGAAGTTTTGGAAAAGGCAAAACTGTGGAGACAGTGAAAAGATCAGTGATTGCTAGGGGTTGGGGGTGAAGGGCATGAATAAGCAGAGCATGAGATTTTGGGGGGCTGAGAAAACACTCCATATGATGTTATCAAGATGGATACATGTCATCATACAAATGTCCAAACTCATAGAATGTACAATACCAAGTGTGAACTGTAATGTAAACTATGGATTCTAGGGGATTATGATGTGTAAACGTAGGCTCATCGATTGTAACAAATGCACCATCTGGTGGGAAATGGTGTTAGTTGGAGGGAGGCTGTGGATGTGTGGGGGCAGGGAGAGTGTGGGAAATCTCTGTACCTTCCCTTGAATCTTGCTGTGAAGTTCAACTAGTCTGAACAAGTCTTAGAAAGAAACAAAAAATTTAAATATTTTATACTACAGTTACTATTATACTACATAGATGAATATTTCTAAGCAACATGATTTCATAAGCTTTTGCATATATCATCTAGTCATTTAAACATCATTTCAAATTAATGCTTAATATCCCATTTGATATATGGTCTAAAGTATATAACATATATAAAGCACCTACGTGCCAGGTACATTTCTAAGTACTTTATATTTACTATTTTTATTTTTGACTTAAATAATTACATAGTGGGGACTTCCCTGCTGGTCCAGTGGTTAAGACTTCGCCTTCCAATGCAGGGGGTAGGGGTTCAATCGTTGGTTGGGGAGCTAAGGTCCCACTTGCCTCGCAGCCAAAAAACCAAAACACAAAACAGAAGCAATACTGTAACAAATTCAATAAAGTTTAAAAATGGTCCACAACAAAAAAATCTTTAAAAAATTACATAGTAAAAGTGACTTTTTTGGTATACAGTTCTAGGAGTTTTGACACATGTATAGATTCATATAACTATCACCACAATCAGGATATGCAGCAGTTTCATTATTCCCCACCCGCCAAAACAACCTTTTGCTACCCCTTAGTGGTCAAATTTTCCTTCTGCTCTTTACTCCTGGCAACCACTGAACTTAGTTTTGTCTTTTGTAGAGCAACATATGTATAAAATTATATGGTACATAACCTTTTGAGACTGGTTTCTTTCACTCATCCTAATGCCTTTGATAATCATGCAATTTGTTGTGTGTATTGATAGCATACATCTTTTTGTTGTTGGGTAGTATTCCATTGTATGGCTGTACCACAGTTATTTTTTCCATTCATCGGTTGAAGGACATTTATGTTTCCAGTTTGGAGAGGGATTATAAAAATGTTTTTATAAACATTCACATCTCTTGTTTTTGCAAAATAATTTTTCCTTTCTCCAGGATTGAGATTTCCATTATCATATGACCCAGCAGTTTATATATTGTAAGAAACTGCCACACTTTCCCAGAGTGGCTGTATCGTTTTGCATTCCCACCAGCAAAGCATCAGAGTTCTAGTTGCCCTGCATTATTGCCAGAATTTAGTATTAAATGTAATTTTAGTTATTCTAATAAGTGTGGAGTAGTAGCTCATCATGGTTTGCATATACTTAATGACTAATGAGGTTAAAACATCATTTCATGTGCTTATCTGCCATCTTTACATTCTCTTTGCATTTTACACTAATGAGCTCATATAATTCCCACAACAATCTCATGAGGCTATGAGGTAGGTAATATTGTTATCCCCATTTTACAGACAGGGAAACAGGCACAGGAGAAGTTAAGTAATTTGCCTACAGTCTACAGTTACACAGCCAGAAAGCGGCAGAACGAAGATTCATACTCGGGTCTCTATAAATGGACATTTAAGCTGTTTATAATTTTCTCACTATAAATATTTCCAAGAAGAAGATTTTGGGCATGAAATGTTTTATGTATGAGATTAGTTACTTAGGATTTTTCTTAGAGGTGAATTCAGTGGATCAAAGGATAAGAAAACATTTAATAAATGTCTGTTGGTAGTATGAAATTGTTTTTCAAAACGGCTATATAAATTTATACCACTCAGCAATCTATAAGGTTACTTGTTCCATTTTTTCTGGCTGTGCAGTGACCCCTGGGCTTGCTTGAAGTCCTAGTCTAGGTAGCTTCTTATTCTCCCGCCTTAATATGCCTGTAAATACAATAACTCTGAAGAAGAGTGAAGGAGCTTCTATTTTTCTTTTATGCTGTTAATTTAGAATTATTTATGAGATACTAAATAGACTTTACATAAAAGTAAGTCTTTTTATACATAATTAGGTGGGCCAGGCAGTCACATATAAGTCATATTTAGAAAGGTACCATGAAAGAGGTCCTGCTTACCCATCAAAACATAGTTTTCCTACGGACATAACAAAGTATTCTACCCTGTGTGATCTGTAATTCCAATTAGCAGAGTCCAGAATAGCAGAGGTGTAAGACATTAAGTTTATTTTGTTGGCTAATTTTTCTTAAATGGTGGGGGGGAGAAAAGAGAGAGAACTTTCCCAGAAGGGATGAGATTTAATTGTATTTGACTGCAGATTCTCAGCCACTAATAGTGAAACTCTGGGGAGCCAGCTGAGGAGGTGGAGGCCCCAGGGTTCAGGCCCAAGGATGACTGTGTGGAGGGCCAGGACTTGGGTCAGAGGACAGCCACCTTCTGAGCAGTATGCCCCAAGCCACACGATACTATATTACCATCAAAAAATCATTGTACGGATTCGATCTTTAGATTTTAATACTAAATTTCATTTTCCTCATTTTATTATCCTATATTCTTCCTCCTGGTAATGCAAGCTATTTAGTTTCATCCAGTGGGTTCAATTGGTAGACTTTTAAGATCCTTACTGTCCCACTCCAGTCTTTCAATGGTTAACTTTCCTGATCCATAGATCTTAATTACTCTCAATGTTTTTCCTTGAGTATTTCCAATTTTGTCTTTTATATTTATTTGTATTGTGTACGAAGCAGTTTCAGACACTGTTGTTGGTTTAGAAGATGTATCGCACTCCAGAAATGTACCCTATGGATATATTTTAAAATCTATTTGTGTGGAGTGGTTTGTTGCAAATTATTTGTAATACAACAATTTTGAAAAGATTAAACTAGGGATAAAGGGAAACAGTTATAGAAATTGTTAAATCAACTTGATGGATTATTTGAAGGCAACATGAAATTCTATGTAAGCCATCATGATAACTATAAAACTGTGTGAATATGGATGAGAATATTCAAAGGAAGACAAAAAATGTACAAGTGTTAGTTTGGTTGTACTAAGGGTCATCATTGTGTATTCTTAATTGGTTTAAGGTTGAAATAGTTAAACGGTTTTAAAAAAGGAAAGATATGGTTTGTTGAGATATGACCTTAATCCTCCAGGACCTCAGTTTATAATTTAGTAGCAGGAAGATAATACATGTGTGCATAGAAAGATAACTGAAACTCTAAGGTTTCATATGATAAGAGTTCAGTGAATACCCTGGACAATAAGAATTTTAGTTCTAACATTTTTCTTCCTTGCTGGCATTTCCATCTCATGAGGTATTGGAGAGGTGGTCAATTCAGATTCCATCAGATGCAGAACTGTATTCCATAAAGAATAACATCCCTAATGCATGACTCCTTCATTTCCAGCTCATTTATTTTCCATCTACAAATCCATTTGATGCTTCTCTTACACAGTGAATGATTTTCCAATTTAAAGCATATTCACTGATATTTTTACTTTTTGTTTTATCATAAAAAGGAATATTCTTTCAGATAAGACAATGTTCATTGCTAATTAAATTTAAAAACTATTCCACTTAATTTTTGTGAAGTTTACATTTGCATAGGGAATTGGGGACATTGTAATTCAGTTCATCCTATTTCTGAATAATTGTAAGTAAAATGTTTTTGAGGAAGTATGATTTTAATCACTTTAGAGAAGGCTAATTTTCAAGTCTGCCCTTGATACAAAGGTTGGTATCTTATGACTGCATATGGTTAGAAAAGAGGTTAATGGATCAAGATTGTAGCCTGTTTCCATATGGCCAAGTTAGGTCTGGAAATATGCTGGTAGCCTGTGTCCTGTCCTAAGGACCTTACCAATATTATAGGTTGAATTGTGTGCCCCCCAAATCCATATGTTGAACCCATAGCCCCCAATGTATTTGGAGATAAGGCTTTGGGAGATAATTTGGTTTAGATGAGGTCATGAGGGTGGGTCTTGATGATGGGATTAAGGCCCTTATAAGAAGCGATACCGGAGAGCTTGCTGTCTCCCAGACATGTAAGGACACATGGGAAGTTGGCCATCTACACACCAGGAATGAGAAACCAACCATGCTTGCACCTTCATCTTGGACTTCTGGCCTCCAGAACTGTGAGATGATAAATTTCTATTGTTTCAGCCACCCAATCTATATATTTTGTTGTGGCAGCCTAAGTTAAAGCACCACTTCCTGCCTAAAGGTCAGGTTCAATAACCATTTTCTGCACCTTATCTGAGAAATTTCTCTGAAGCAGCCAAAGGCAGTTCAGTCTGCAGTCTGAGAAGTGCCAAGAAATTAACCAATGCTCCCTCAACCCTCAAAGCTCTCAACCACTGGCTGATGGTGTCTGACTCCTGGCCTCTGGATAATAACTCTGAGGGTGTGTTCTGCATCATTTATTACCCACATTGGTAGCTGGCTTGGTGATGGAGCTTTTTTTGGCTGCCTTCCCTTTGCTGTTACATCCTCATCCTTGATAGGAATTTCCTGCACTTTTCAAACTACTGGTACTTGAATACTTGCTCAAGGTCTACTTCTGTTGGAACACAAGACATGCTGAAACCTTCTCTTGGCCACTTGATAAAAGGCTGTGGCTGGTTACCATGGGGAAATTGCAGGAGTCTGGAAACAAACACATGAGCAGCATCATTGTTGGAAAAAGATTTAAACACAGGATTAAGCTCTGATCCTTGGTGGGTTAACAGTATCTTTATTCCTTTTTCTTCTTGCCCAGAACACCTAGGCAACACATGCATGGTTGTATTGAATGTGCCTGTATTTACAGTGAATATTTTATTTTTCTGCTGGGTCATATAACAGCCTCTCCTATATAGATTTCACTCAAGCAGGGGCAGGACTTATTCAGTCATCGTGCTGTAAGGGATGCTGCTTATTTGGTTGGTTTACTCTGGGTGCCATAATCTTAACTGCACTTGTTCATTGGAGGTGCTTTTAGAGTACATACTGACCCAGTCAAGTAGTTGTTGAAATATTCAAATAATTCCCTGTTCCTCCTAAGTAGCTTTCTTCCCCTGCCTTCTCCCTCCAAGCTGTCGAGACTCTCCTGAATATTCTCACCATACGGATCTGACAACAGAAGTGTTGATGCCTACACATCATTTTAAATTTCAGCACTACAGTTAGGACAAATTAAGAAAAAAAAATATGGGTGTTCTTAATGTAAGAATTTTAAAAAATCCTTAAAATTGAGTCCACTCAATGAAATAAGCACTATTTATTTTTACTTATCAATTAGCTTATTACCAACTGGCTAAAACGTGAATATATATACATATGTATGAATGTATACACAACTATGTATATATATTTTATGTATGTATATTATATACATATGCATATACATGTAATCACATATATAACAAATATTTAACACATTCATAACTAGTGAGTATGCAGTGTTATTCCCATTTCTGTAGTCTGATCCTGGGCCATCTTCCTCTGATCTTCCTCTTTATACCATATTGTCCCTTTTTTTGGTCAACTCTTAATACGTGTACAGGAAAGCTTAGCTTTAGCTTATCGAGTCTGGGCACCTAGCAGGATAGTGGGGTGGCCCCACTAGGAAACAGTACTAATCTGAGCTCACGGTCTCTGCAGGTTGCTAAGAATCAGCTAACGGTGTCTCCTCCATTCTGTTGACTTGTGACTATCTTAGCAAAGATGGTTCATAAGAAGATTCTTCATTAAATTTCCTGAGAAATACCTGTAGCCTGTTATCCTAGGAATGGATTTCTATCCACTATGGAGTTTAGTCTGATCTTTGTGAACTTGCTGATCTGTGCTGTGCCAGTGGGAGG
The DNA here is from genome assembly GCF_025265405.1 of Mesoplodon densirostris. Taxonomy (NCBI): domain Eukaryota; kingdom Metazoa; phylum Chordata; class Mammalia; order Artiodactyla; family Ziphiidae; genus Mesoplodon; species Mesoplodon densirostris. The sequence continues at coordinate 168,635,048 of NC_082664.1, forward strand.
AGTTTATAGGATTTGGACAAGAAAAGAGCAACTTCTGGACTTGACAGTAACCTGGAAAAAGTCTTGTCTGGCACAAAGAACTTATGACACTTCTTTTGTGTTAATAGAAAATATTTCTCTTGCTGTAGTGGCCTCAGTTTTCACTGTTTAATTGTATCCAGTCCACTGTGTGTATGTTGTACTTTCAAATGCATCATCTTTAATTTCCCCAACATCAGTGTGAATTAGGATGTTGGAAATTCTACATTTTACATTTACAGATGAGGAAATTGAAGTTCAATTTTTTGCAGGCTGTATTCCGGTTCACCAGTATAAATGGCCAGATTAATAATGGCAAGAACAACAGCTTGAACGCTGTGTAAGAGCTTTGCTTTCTTGAGTCTCCTGGCATAAATGCAAACTCCTGAAGTTATGGTCATATGTAGGCAATTTGTCTGAAAAATGATGCTCAAAGATAAAGATTTTAGAAATGATTGGTGGTTTGTAAATGTGATTTTAAAGATGCTGCTGGTAATTCAGCATCTGTTTCAGTTCTAATTACATGCTTCTGGCTGTCTTCATTTCTCTTTATCTCTTCATCATGCTACTTTTTTTCTTGCTATTGTTTTTCCTCTTTACTTTTGCACTTGTCTTAGGCAGGATCATATACTTAGAGCTTTTTGTTTTTTTGATTATTAGAAAACCATTGAATGACCACAGTAATCTTCCCCGCTTGTACTTTGTTTCTGTGAAGTACACTGAAGACATTTTGAATTCATGGGGAAGATTTTTGGAGGTGGTGACCATACCTTATTCAATTTGAACCTCCTGGAATATCTAACATGGTGTCATATGGGCATTGGTTACCTGCTTGTTGAATGAATGCTTAAAGGAGAGGAGAATAAGATCAGTAATAAGAGTTTATATCCTTTTAATAAAAGGAGAAAAACTACAGGAGTGACAATTTTAAAATGATGGAAGAAGATTCATAAAAATTTGTTTATCATTATTGGGTTGTACATAAAATATTAAGTAGTCAAAATAAATTTCGGTTGATGTGACAAAATATATCAGTTTATATTCTATATAGAAAATGAAATACAATTTTTATATACTCATGAGTCTAGTCATTGATGCACTCAAAAATGAACTATCTCTATGTGCCAGCCATTGTGATGGGTACTGTGGGTAGAAATAGATATGGCTTCTGTTTTCCTAGTTTATGGACTAAGATATAAAGAAAATAAATACCATCTGTGTGATATATAGGATTCTTTTGATTGTAAGCAGAACAAATGGAAAATCAACATGGTGGAGATAAAAGTGGTAGATGTGGGTAGGAATTTCTGGCATATAACTGAAAAGTGGAGGTTATTTTTCAGACCTTCTAGGACCACTGGACTGCTGCACTCCATTTCCCAGCTTTGCTCACCTTGGATAGTTTATCAGACAGCCTTTCTCTATGTCTTAGCTGAGATGACTCTGTACTGCAGGTTTACATGGTCCTTAGCACCAATGATCTCAGAAGCAGATAAGTGTTCCTTTCTCTGTTGTCTCAGCTCAGATGGCTTCTTATTGGACTGGCAATTACTATGGCTTGGAAGGACGGGTTATTCATGCCTGTGTTTGGAGCAGGTGATAGTTTATCCCCACACAAAACATTTAAATTTTGTTCTTCATGAAAAAAAGTGTTTATATTTGAGAAGAAGGAAGGAGGGATGATAGGCAGACAAAAATAATATTATATAGTATTTACTATATTATACTGTAAATTCTAGTATATAAATACTATATTCACTATAAATACTGGTGAAAATATACAAATTATTTATTTGAAGGAATAGAATACAATTGTATAAAATCAAGTCAATGCACGGGCTGGGCCCGTGAGCCATGGCCGCTGAGCCTGCGCATCCAGAGCCTGTGCTCTGCAACGGGAGAGGCCACAACAGTGAGAGGCCTGCGTACCGCAAAAAAAAAAAAAAAGGCATTAAATAAGCCTCAGAAAATGGGGAGGTCTGCCAAATTCAGAAATGAGAAGACTTAATATCATTAATAATTCAGTTTTTCCCAATCTGTTTATAGAGTCCATGCAGGGCCAATAAATATCACAACAGAGTTATTCATGGAGCTGGACAAACTAATTTTCTTATTTATAAAGAAGAACAAAGGGTCAAGAAAAGTCAAAACACTCCAAAAAAAAATTACTTGCGTTACCTTATATCAAGATTCTTTGGAGCTATAGTAATTAGGACCTTGTGGTGTTAGTGCATAGGTAGACACATTGAATAATGAAAAAGGATAGAATGACTAGAAATAGACCATGCATACTTGGCACTTTATATTTGGCAGAGGTGACAAGACAGATTTATAGTGGAGATACTATTTCATAAATGAGATTGGAAAAATGGGCTAACTATGAAAACATAAAATGGATCCTTCCATTGCACCATACTAAAAATTCAGCCCCTGATGGATTGAAGACATAAATATGAAAAGTAAAGATTTAAAACTTTTAGGAGAAAATACAAGGAAATGCCCTGTTGTCTTTAGCATTAGAAAGGCTTTCTTAAGACAAGTCAACCAGCAGAGAATTTATAGGTATATTTTTTACATTAAAATTAAGAACTTCTTTTTACTAAAAACACCTTGAAGAGAATGAAAAGGGAGGCCACCACCTAGGAAGAAATATTTATATTACAAATACCTGACAAAGTACTAGTAACCAGATTATTTAATTAACTGCTACTAATCATTAAGAACACAAAACAGCACAGCATAAAAATGGGTAAAATTGTTCTTTCTTCAGCAGCACATATACTAAAAATGGGTAAAATATATGAATAAATATTTGACAGAAGGAGAAACTCGTACTGGCAGTAATTGAGAAGGCTGACAATTGCCAGTATTAGAGATATGGATTAGCTGAAACCTTTGTACATTGCTGGTAGCTTTTATGCTGTTAGTAAAACTACTTAAAAACATTGGCCATTCTATTTCAATCCCTCACCCTATAATGCAGCAATTCCAATCCTAGCTATATATTCAAGAGAAAATTTTACTCACATGCTCCAAGAAAAATAAAAAATAATGTTCCTATTCTTAAGAGCAAAAAATTGGGGGAAATAATCTAATTTTTTATCAAAGAGTGATAAATTATGCAATGTTTCCACTATAGAATACTTCAACTATGAATAACAGCATAGATAATATTTGTTGTATAGTTTTGAAAGAAAAAATCAAGTCCCAGAAGACTATGTGCTGGATATAAAGTTCAAAAACAGGAAACACTAAGCAACATATTGTTTGGCATCTATAGAGGGATTAGCATTAATTTAGATTAGTTGTTATCTCCAGGAGGGGTTTAAAGGCGGAGAAAGAGAGATGGGATAGAAGAGGAGCTTGTAGGTAGATTTAAGTTATTGTTAATTTACTAGTTCTTAGTTTGAGTTGTAAATTAAAATTGGTCAATATATTTTTTAACTTGACTAAATGTAAGGCTATGCATAGGTTGATAATGATCAATAGCCAAGGATTAATTAAATCCAGTGTTGGATTTTGGTTGCACAGCTGAAAAGATGATAAAGTCATTCACAGGGAAGCTGGAAAGAAGACCAGGTTGAAAAATAAAAGACCTGTATTGAATTTTAATGTGTCTAGTTCCTTATCACTAAGGAAATTGTTGTGGTATCGTTTAATCAGAGTGACTAAGATAATTTTTGCAGCGTTCCTTTTCTTTCTTCTTCTTCATGGTACACATTGTCTTATTTCTTTTTTTTCTTTACTATGATGTACACTATTTTATTCAGGACCCATATCACTAACTTAGTTCATACATATTTCATTTGTGAGATGATCTCTACGTATGGAAGAGGGTCCTAGATTGGACTAATGCTAGCCTATAAGTGATACTCAGACATGTCTGAAAACTAATAGGGAATGTGTGTTAAAATCCTACTTGCCTGAGGGACTGAGATGCTTCCTTAAGAACTGTTCCAAAAGGCAGAGCAAGTTAGGCAGAAAATCTTGACCCGCCACAAATTAGAGCAGTTGTCATGTGTGGGGTGATACTAAATACATCATGGTGTCTGTCACTTGAATCTTGCTTCTCTGATTTACATGTGTGTTTTAAGGAATGGGGAATCTGAAAATCTTTTATAAAAGAGGAAGTCTGTGTTAAGGAAACAGAATGGTTTGAGTTAATATATAAGTATTCTCCTGGTACAAATACATAGAAATACTGGATACAATACAGTACAGTACAATACACTTTTTAAATATTATCAAGTTCAAGAAACAAGGTAGGGGAGGCATTTCCAGATGCAAAAGACAAAAAGGAAAGGAATAGTTGCAAATTATAGTTGATGTTAAAACAATCCATGAGGCATTAGACCTGGATGTTGACCTTTGCGGAAGGAGGTTCTAATTTTAACCAGAATATGGGGACAGGGCTTAGGGCCCTGGTTCTGCACTGAGTGGAGAGCTGCAACCAGTTTTATTTGTATGAAGTTGAATTCTTGGAAGTGTTTTCCAGTCAGTGAGCTAGAGTAGAAAAACTAAGGACCATGGCTAAGTAGTGATATGTCAGATACTCAGTAAAAAAAAAAAAAAAAAAAAAGAAGTTACAGAATTTCCATCAGAAGTCAAACATCAAGATATGGAAGTGAGGTCTGACTTTACACAATATACTTGCTGTGCAAAATCCAAGCTAAACTGTAAACATAAACATTGGTCTGGAGGTGGAAAAATATCAAAATCTCCAGAAAAATAAGGGGAAAACAGTCTATATATGGACATATGCATGAATTAGAGCACACTGGACTCTCACAATAAAAACCTTGCGTTAAAGGTTATCTCACAATTAAAAAATTATAAACCTTACAAGGAAGGGAACCATCAGAAGGTGAAGTCAACAGATGAAATAATGTGAGAATTGATGCTCTCAAGATTATAAATAAAATTCTGAGAATACATGTCTGAAATTCTTCAAACAGTAAAAAATAAATTGGAACTATAGTGAAGAGCAAAACACGATGAAGAAAGAATAGACAGTGTTGTTATAAGTATCAACCAGAACATCTAGAAATGAAAAATATGTTCATTATAATTTACAACCTGACAAAATCTGAAATTAACAATCTGATGGTTTGAGAGAATTGGTAAATTAGAAGATATAGCTAAGGGATTCAGAATAGACTCCAGAAAGACAAAGAAATGAAAAAATATGAAAGATTTAAAAGTATAAATGTTGTACATAGATCACCAAATACAATCAATTAGAAGTCTACAAGGAGAAAATAGAGACTAAGAGAGACAGATTTAGTAAGAGATAATTGGTAGAAATTTTCTTGAATGAACAAGAATCTAAACTGAAGACACTGATTCTTAAATAGAATAAATAAAACAGATCCTACCTAGATACATTGCAATAGAACACTAGGCACATGAAAAAACTTAAAAGCAATCAGAGAAAAGACAATTATTTAAAAAATGACAAATATATCAAAAACAGACTTTTAACTCTAGAGTCTCCCAACAGGAACAATATCTTTGGAAGTTGGAACCTAAAACTCAAAACCTTTTAATTACAGATAATTACCAGAAGTGCTGATAAAGACTTCACTTCAATAAGCAGGACCTTGAACCCAGAAGTAAGAAATGGGGTTCAAGAAGCAATCAAGTGTAAGGAGAGCTGTTATTTACCAGTATATGAGTAATTTATCAGTATATGAGTAATTCTATATAACTGTTGACTACAACAAAAGGCAGTAAGAATTACCCCCAAAATAGCAATAAATATAGTGATAACTAATTTTGAGATTAAATATTTTAAAAATAAATCACTGAGATAAATAAAAATATGTATACTAACTTCAATGGTATGCAATCAGGTCAGGATGTTCTGAAGGGAAAAAACAGTGGGAAATTAACATTCAATACTGTATGGTTGCAAGCAATAAAATCATTTACGCTAGTAAAACAGAAAATGCCATCAAAATTATAAAGAAAATGAGAAATTACAGGTAAAGAGTTTTAGGAATGAAAATGACTCACAAACACTCTGGAGATTTCAGAAACAATGAGAAAATATCATGGATAGCTTTTTTTCTCACAAATTTGAAGACAGATGAAATAAACAACTTTCTAGAAAAACATGCATAACAAAAACTTGTCATGAAGAAAAAGAAAACCATGAATAAACCAACATTTTTAAAAATTTTATTATTTTTATTCTTGGCTGTGTTGGGTCTTCGTTGCTGTGAGCGGGCTTTCTCTAGTTGCGGCGGGTGGGCGCTACTCTTCATTGTGCGCGGGCGCCTCATTGCGGTGGCTTCTCGTTGCAGAGCACGGGCTCTAGGTGCATGGGCTTCAGTAGTTGTGGCACGTGGGCTCAGTAGTTGTGGCACGTGGGCTCAGTAGTTGTGGCATGCGGGCTCAGTAGTTGTGACTCACGAACTCTGGAGTGCAGGCTCAGTAGTTGTGGCGCATGGGCTTAGTTGCTCCGCGGCATGTGGCATATTCCCAGACCAGGGCTCAAACCCGTGTCCCCTGCATTGGCAGGCAGATTTTTAACCACCGCACCACCAGGGAAGCCCCCAACATCTTTTCAAAATAAAATTTAAATTGATATTTAGAAATTTACTCATAAAGAACATGCTGATACAAACTTATGTAAACTTCAAGTTAAAAAAACTTATACATTTAAAGGGCTATTATTATCTTGAAAAAATTATGACAAGTTAACTTACAAATTTAATAAGCTAACAGTTACTGTTTTTATGTGCCAGATAATTTTCTAAATGCTTTATGTAGATTAACTCATTATCATCCTCAAATCCTAAATCAAATATTAGTGAACATAATTCAGCAATATATTAGAAAAATACATGATGATCAAATAGAAATATCTCAGAAAATTAAGAATGATTTAACTTTAACATTAGATAATCTATCAGTATGGTTTTCTACATTAATATAAGAAGGGAGAAAATCATGTAATCTATAGATACAGATTGTTGATAAAAAATTATTTTTCGGGCGCCTCTACAGTTTGGTATGGCCACATTCTGGGTAATAGCTTATAATCATCTGGGATCCTTTTCTGGAAACAGCAGATTCATGTCTTTCTCCTTCTCTTCTTTGGTCCTTCCTCCATCCTACTCTTTGTATGTTGCCATCTTGGACTGTGAGATTGAGACCAGCTATGACAGTCAACAGCATAAAGGAAGCTGGGTCTCCAGTTCAGACACCCTGGAACAGTGTTTGTCTAATAATTTTTTGATCACAGATGACTAAATAATTACTCAATAGGTTATGGGGCAATTTGTGATTTTCACATTGTATACACTGAAAGGAAAAATCAGAAGGGTTAACACCTAAGAAATGCATCTACTGAGCCATGATTTTACTCCGTGCCGAAGCCAGTTACTCTGAGAGACGGATGCTTTTGTCTTTGTGATATTTTACCTTCAACTTGGAGAACTTTTATGTAGAGATAATATAGACCAGCATACATTCTTATTTCAAATTTATTTGACTGACTTAATGCAACCATTGACATCTAAAATAATAATTTCCATAATAATTCCCAAGATTGAATTTTCAACAGCAAAAAGAGCAATTTGTTTCCCCAAATAGTAAAACGTGAAAACAGAACATCCAAGTTTAATAACTGGTAAACTGCAACTTAGATAAAAACCACCAACAGACTGATTACTTTAAAATGAAAGTCACTATCAATGTTGTTTTTGATTCTTTTATAACACTAACTCAACCCTTATCCTCATCTTGATCTTCCCTGTGGTTATAATTAGTGCTGTGGATTTATTAGGCCAAGGTTCAGACACAAGGAACAAAGATAAAGCAACATATATTTGAACTTTGATCTGCTGCTTCTTCTTGGTGATAAAATCTTAGTTTTACTAAGTGGCAAGTGAAATGACACCAGGCAAAAAAATAGCATGTGTCAGTGGGAAGGAGAAATGATAAAAGAAAGCTATTAATGGTCAAGAGCTATCCAGAAAATTCAAGAAATTGTTAACACCATTTCAGCCAAAGAATTCTTCCTTTGCATCTATTAAGGCTAATATTTCAAAGTATAATCCAGATTGTACACAAAGTAAATATTTTAATCTCTTACAAATAAATGGTTTGGTAAAAAGGAATGGGAGTTTGAAATTATAGGTTACTTTTTACTGAAAATTAAGGTATTTTCTTCCTTTTCCCCCTGTATCCCTAATTAGCACAGGCAATTGGAAAAGAGTTATAGCAGGTGTTAAAGTGATTTTTGGGACTCAGTGTAAAGGTTCTAATAGTTTTATGACACTTCCTGGTCCTCAAATATAAAGTTAAGGAAATATATATTTATTATGGAGAGGATTGAAATACCTCAGAGTTTTTACTTGGCCTTATATTTCTAGTTTCAGATATCTATTGATTCTGTTTTCAATCTAGATTTAGAAGAAAGAAGTAGTATTGCAGAAGCTCCTCCCAAATAAGCTTTCAATTCCAGCTTAGTTTTTTTTTTTTTTTTTTTTTTTTGCAGTACGCGGGCCTCTCACTGTCGTGGCCTCTCCCATTGTGGAGCACAGGCTCCGGACGCACAGGCTCAGCGGCCATGGCTCACGGGCCCAGCTGCCCTGCGGCATGTGGGATCTTCCCGGACTGGGGCACAAACCCGTGTCCCCTGCATCAGCAGGCGGACTCTCAACCACTGCACCACCAGGGAAGCCCTCCAGCTTAGTTTTTAATCTGTAAATGCCATATCATGCCATTCTCATTTTAACCTCAAACACCCAGAAGCTGCCACTTATAGAATACTAAAAATTTCAACCAATGTCCAATTTGCAGCATGAAATGAGCTATTAATACAGAAACAGCAAATGGCATGTGAAAAGCTGGAGTAAGATAATGTGTCATGCATTAACAAATAGGGTAATATGCAGTTTTCTAGTTCCTCAAAATGGAAATGGAATATGAAATGAGAAATAAAACATGTTTTGTTCAGCCTTAAAAAATAGAGTGGAATAATTAAAATGACTAATGAAACCTTTGAGAGAAATAAATTTACAACAAATAAAATACTGGCCTAAAAATGAAAATAACTAAAAAAAAAAAAAAGAGAGAGAAAAAATACTGACCTATATAGCTGAGAATAAAACAAGGACTTTGTAAGATGTTAAAGGACTCAAAAAGTCATGGATAGGAAATAAAATAAATCCTCATTATTCACAGATATCATATTTGCAAATTTTCCTGCTTGCCAAAGATTATTTGTAACCCCCAAATTAATACTTACTATGCATTTGTCGTCATTTGTGGAAATGCAGAGTGGTGCAATATTTGAGTTGGTTGAAACTTGTGTTCTCAACTGAAGTTGAACAGGTGATGTTCTTCCTTCTTGGTTCAGCTGTCAAACTATAAACAAAACAAAACAATAAAAACACTTTTCATGGTCTAATTAGTACCACTTCTTACTCAATGTCACTAGTCGTCAGGGAAGTGCAAATGAAAACCACACCTGTTACGATGACTAGGTGGAATTGCAAAATGGTACCACTGCTATGCAAAATGGTATGGAGTTATCACATTTTTGTGCTTTTTTTCTTTAAACATCTTTATTGGAGTATAATTGCTTTACAATGGTGTGTTACTTTCTTCAGTATAACGAAGTGAATCAGGTATACATATACATACATCCCCATATCTACTTCCTCTTATGTCTCCCTCCCACCCTCCCTATCCCCCCCTCTAAGTGGACACAAAGCACGAGCTGATCTCCCTGTGCTACGTGGCTGCTTCCCAAGAGCTATCTATTTTACATTTGGTAGTATATATAAGTCCATGCCACTCTCCACTTCGTCCCAGCTTACACTTCCCCCTCCCTGTGTCCTCAAGTCCATTCTGTACCTCTGTGTCTTTATTCCTGTCCTGCCCGTAGGTTCTTCAGAATGATTTTTTTTTAGATTCCTTATATATGTGTTAGCATAGGATATTTATTTTTCTCTTTATGACTTACTTCACTCTGTGTGACAGACTCTAGGTCCATCCACCTCACTACAAATAACTCAATTTCATTTCTTTTTATGGCTGGGTAACACTCCATTGAATATATGTGCCCCATCTTCATTATTCATTCATCTGCCTATGGGCACTTAGGTTGCTTCCATGGCCTGGTTAGTATAAATAGAGCTGCAATGAACATCGTGGTACATGACTCTTTTTGAATTATGGTTTTCTTGGGGTATACGCCCAGTAGTGGGATTGCTGGGTCGTATGGTAGTTCTATTTTTAGTTTTTCAAGGAACCTCCATACTGTTCTCCATAGTAGCTGTATCAATTTACATTCCCAGCAACAGTGCAAGAGGGTTCCCTTTTCTCCTCACCCTCTCCAGCATTTATTGTTTGTAGATTATTTGATGATGGCCATTGTGACTGCTGTGAGGTGATACCTCATTGTAGTTTTTTTTTTTTTTTTTTTTTTTTTTTACGGTACGCAGGCCTCTCAGTGATGTTGTGGCCTCTCCCGTTGCGGAGCACAGGATCTGGACTCGCAGGCTCAGCAGCCATGGCTCACGGGCCCAGCCGTTCTGCAGCATGTGGGATCTTCCTGAACCGGGGCATGAACCTGTGTCCCCTGCATTGGCAGGCGGACTCTCAACCACTGCGCCACCAGGGAAGCCCTCATGGTAGTTTTGATTTGCATTTCTCTAATGATTAATGATGTTGAGCATCCTTTCATGTATTTGTTGGCAATCTGTATATTTTCTTTGGAGAAATGTGTATTTAGGTCTTCTGCCCATTTTTGGATTGGGTTGTTTGTTTTTATTGGGCTGCATGAGCTGCTTATATATTTTGGAGATTAATCCTTTCTCAGTTGCTTCATTTGAAAATATTTTCTCCCATTCTGAGGGTTGTCTTTTGGTCTTGTTTATGGTTTCCTTTGCTGTGCAAAAGCTTTTCATTTCATTAGGTCCCATTTGTTTATTTTTGTTTTTATTTCCATTTCTCTAGGAGGTGGGTCAAAAAGGATCTTGCTGTGATTTATGTCATGGATTGTTCTGCCTATGTTTTCCTGTAAGATTTTTATAGTGTCTGGCCTTACATTTAGGTCTTTAATCCATTTTGAGTTTATTTTTGTGTATGGTGTTAGGGAGTGTTCTAATTTCATTCTCTTATATGTAGCTGTCCAGCTTTCCCAGCACCACTTACTGAAGAGACTGTCTTTTCTCCATTGTGTATTCTTGCCTCCTTTATCAATGATAAGGTGACCATATGTTCGTGGGTTTATCTCTGGGCTTTCTATCCTGTTCCATTGATCTATATTTCTGTATTTGTGCCAGTACCATATTGGCTTGATTACTGTAGCTTTGTAATATAGTTTGAAGTCAGGGAACCTGATTTCTCCAGCTCCGTTTTTCTTTCTCAAGATTGCTTTTGCTATTCGGGGTCTTTTGTGTTTCCATACAAATTGTGAAATTTTTTGTTCTAGTTCTGTGAAAAATGCCAGTGGTAGTTTGATAGGGATTGCATTGAATCTGTAGATTGCTTTGGGTAGTATACTCATTTTCACAACGTTGATTCTTCCAGTCCAAGATTATGGTATATCTCTCCATCTGTTTGTATCATCTTTAATTTCTTTCATCAGTGTCTTACAGTTTTTGCATAGTGGTCTTTTGTCTCCTTAGGTAGGTATATTCCTAGGTATTTTATTCTTTTTGTTGCAGTGGTAAATGGGAGTGTTTTCTTCATTTCAATTTCAGATTTTTCATCATTAGTGTATAGGAATGCAAGATATTTCTGTGCATTAACTTTGTATCCCGCTACTTTACCAAATTCAGTGATTAGCTCTAGTAGTTTTCTGGTAGCATCTTAAGATTCTCTATGTATAGTATCATGTCATCTGCAAACAGTGACAATTTTAGTTCCTCTTTTCTGATTTGGATTCCTTTTATTTCTTTTTCTTCTCATTGCTGTGGCAAAAACTTCCAATACTGTGTTGAACATAGTGGTGAGAGTGGGCAACCTTGTCTTGTTCCTGATCTTAGAGGGAATGGTTTCAATTTTTCACCATTAAGAACGATGTTGGCTGTGTATTTATCATATATGGCCTTATTTATGTTGATGTAAGTTCCCTTTATACCTAGTTTCTAGAAGGTTTTTATCATAAATAGGTGTTGAATTTTGTCAAAAGCTTTTTCTGAATCTATTGATATGATCATATGATTTTTCTCCTTCAGTTTGTTAGTATGGTTTTTCTCGTTCAGCTTGTTAATATGGTTTATCCCATTGACTGATTTGCATATATTGAATAATGCTTGCATTCCTGGGATAAACCCCACTTGATCATGGTGTATGATCCTTTTAATGTGCTGTTTGGCTTCTGTTTGCTAGTATTTTGTTGAGGATTTTTGCATCTATATTCATCAGTGATATTGGTCTGTAATTTTCTTTTTTTGTAATATCTTTGTCTGGTTTTGGTATCAGGGTGATGGTGGCCTCATAGAATGAGTTTGGGAGTGTTCCTTCCTCTGCAATTTTTTGGAAGAGTTTGAGAAGGATGGGTGTTAGCTCTTCTCTAAATGTTTGATAGAATTCACCTGTGAAGCCATCTAGTCCTGGGCTTTTGTTTGTTGGAAGATTTTTAATCACAGTTTCAATTTCATTACTTGTGATTGGTCTGTTCATATTTTCTGTTTCTTCGTGATTCAGTGTTGGAAGTTTATACCTTTCTAAGAATTTGTCCATTTCTTCCAGGTTGTCCATTTTATTGGCATAGAGGTGCTTGTAGTAGTCCCTTAGGATGCTTTGTATTTCTTCGGTGTCAGTTGTTACTCTTCTTTTTCATTTCTAATTCTACTGATTTTAGTCTTCCCGTTTTTTTCTTGATGAGTCTGGCTAATGAATTATCAATTTTGTTTATCTTCTCAGAGAAACAGCTTTTAGGTTAATTGATCTTTGCTATTGTTTCCTTCATTTCTTTTTCATTTATTTCTGCTCTGATCTTTTCTCTTTCTTTTTTGTGGTATGTGGGCCTCTCACTGTTGTGGCCTCTCCCATTGTGGAGCACCGGCTCCAGACGCACAGGCCCAGCGGCCATGGCTCACGGGCCCAGCCACTCCGCGGCATGTGGGATCTTCCCAGACTGGGGCACGAACCCGTTTCCCCTGCATCGGCAGGCGGACTCTCAACCACTGCGCCACCAGGGAGGCCCTCTGCTCTGATCTTGATGATTTCTTTCCTTCTGCTAACTTTGGGGTTTTTTGGTTCTTCTTTCTCTAATTGCTTTAGATGTAAGGTTAAGTTGTTTATTTGAGGTGTTTCTTGTTTCTTGAGGTAGGAGTGTATTGCTATAAACTTCCCTCTTTCAGTTTCTGCTGAAAGATCAGCTGTTAACCTTATGGGGATTCCCTTGTATGTTAATTGTTGCTTTTCCCTTGCTGCTTTTAATATTTTTTCGTTGTGTTTATTTTTTGATAGTTTGATTAATGTTTGTCTTGGTGTATTTATCCTTGGATTCATCCTGTATGGGACTCTGTGTGCTTTCTGTACTTGATTGACTACTTCCTTACCCATATTAGGGATGTTTTCAGCTATAATCTCTCCAAATATTTTCTCAGTCCCTTTTTTTTCTCTTCTTCTTCCGGGACCCCCAGAATTTGAATGTTGGTGTGATTAATGTTCTCCCAGAGGTCTCAAAGCTTGTCCTCAATTCTTTTCATTCTTTTTTCTTTATTGTGCTCTGTGGTAGTTATTTCCACTATTTTATCTTCCAGGTCACTTATCCGTTTTTCTGCATCAGTTATTCTGCATTGATTCCTTCTAGAGAACTTTTAATTTCATTTATTGTATTGTTCGTCATTGTTTGTTTGCTCTTTAGTTCTTCTCAGTTCTTGTTAAATGTTTCTTGTATTTTCTCCATTCTATTTCCAAGATTTTGGATCATCTTTACTATCATTACTGTGTATTATTTTTCAGGTAGACTACCTACTTCCTCTTCATTTGTTTGGGTGGTGGGTTTTTACCTTGCTCCTTCATCTGCTATGTATTTCACTGTCTTCTCATTTTGCTTAACTTACTTTGTTTGGGGTCTCCGTTTTGTAGGCTGCAGGTTCATAATTCCCATTGTTTGTGGTGTCTGCTCCCAGTAGGTAAGGTTTGTTCAGTGGGTTGTGTAGGCTTCCTGGTGGAGGGGACTGTGCTCTGATGGATGAGCCTGGATCTTGTCTTTCTGGTGGACAGGGCCATATCTGGTGGTGTGTTTTGGGGTGTCTGTGAACTTGTTATCATTTTAGGCAACCTCTCTGCTAATTGGTAGGTTTGTTTTCCTGTCTTCCTAGTTGTTTTGCATGGGGCATCCAGCACTGGTGCTTGCTGGCCGTTGGGTGGAGTTGGGTCTTAGCTTCAGAAAGAGATCTCTGGGAGAGCTTTTGCTGTTTGATATTACATGGGGCCAGGATGTCTCTGGTGGACCAATGTCCTCACCTTGGGTCTCCCGCCTCAGAGGCACAGGCCTGATACCCGGCCAGAGCACCAAGACCTTGTCAGCCACACAGCTCAGAAGAAGAGGGAGAAAAAGGAAAGAAAGAATGAAGGAAAATAAATAATTAAAATAAAATAATGTTATTAAAATAGAAAAGAATTATTAAAAAGTAAAAGATAAAAAAATAATAAAAAAAGAAAGAGAGAAAGAAAGAAGAGAGCAAGCAGACCAAAAAACCAATCCTCCAATGATAACAAGCACTAAAAACTATACTAAAAAAAATAAAAACAATAAATCCCCCAAAACGAACAGTCAGAAGCCTAGGACAAATGGAAAAAGCAAAGCTTTTTGGAAGTCCTAGGTCTTCTGTCAGCATTCAGTAGGTGTTTTGTAGGAGTTGTTCCACAAGTAGCTGTAGTTTTGATGTATTTGTGGGGAGGAAGGTGATCTCCACCTATTACTCCTCTGCCATCTTGAAGGCACCCTTCATAATCCGGACCCTCTCCTAGAGGTCTGTGTGGAAATCCATCTTGGATAGAGTTAGTTACATTTTTGTGCTTTTTATTGATGACTTCGTTGTTTAAAATTGGCCCCAAGGATAGTGCTGAAGTACTGCCAACTATACACAAGTGCAAGAAGGCAGTGGTGTGTCTTAGGGACAAAATACGTGTGTTAGATAAGTTTCTTTCAGGCATGAGTTCTGGTGTTAACGAATCAACTGTTACCTGTGAGTTCAGTGTTAATGAATCAACAATATATGTAACAACAGTATGTATACATAAAGAATTTTTCCTTGACTTATGGAGCAAGTTGGAAGTTATATTTAGGGAGAAAAAGAATGAAGACCCGATGGGGACTTTAATAGATGACTTTTGGTTTTGCCATTGGGTATTTATTTTTCTCTGGGGAGAATGCACCTGTTATCTTCTGGAGAACCATATATTCCTCTCTACCTAGAAAAAAAAATCTAACTCTGCTTTCCATTACCCTCAGTACCTTTACGTCTGGTCACCAAATGTGTGGATTTTGTCTTGCATCAGCCAATTTTTAATACCAGCTGGGTGTCCTACAATTCAATTCATTTCTGATACTACCTACTGGAGTTAGTGTCAAATCCCTCAAGGCAAGGGCTTTGAAGTCTCAGGTTGTCACCTGTACTTCTGACCAAATTGCTATAAACTGGAGGTCTTGGGAACCTTGGGTTTGTTAATTTACTAGAGCAGCTCAGAGAACTCAAGGAAATACTTATAGTTTACCAGTTTATTATAATAAAGGATACAGATGAAGAGCCATATGAAGAGATACCTAAGCTAAGGTCTGAAAAGGTCCTGAACATGGGAACTTTGGAAACTTCTGTCCCCATGAAGTTGGGGTGTGCCACCTCCTGGCAAGTGGTTTTGTTTCTTAACCTGACAGCTCTCTGAACTCCATACTTTTAGGATTTTTATGGAGGCTTCATTATATAGGCATGATCAATTTTTAACTCAATTTCTTGCTCCTCTCCCCACTCTAGAAATGGGGGTAGGCCTGAAAGTTCCAAGCTTCAAATCATGGCTTGATCTCTGATGACCAGCCCCTTTCCAAGAATCTACCGAGAGTCACCTCATTGGAACAAAAGATGCTTCTAACACCAAGGAAGTATCAAGGGATTTAGGAGCCCTGTGTCACATACTCTAAGATAGAGAAATAAAAGACTGTCACTAAGTGAAATAGAAAGGAGAAAGCTGCAGTCACTCAGGAAATTTCACGGGTTTTAGGAGCTCTATGTTAGGAAATTAGGAAATGGAATCAAAGACCAAATATTAATAGGAACCTGGGGCAGAGACTAGGTGCTCAAGTAGTAGACCTTTAACTCAGTCTTGGCCCCTCTAAGCACCACATTTCACTGGCCAAAGGGATTGATTTAATTATGGACTTGAAACCACATCAGAGCCAAGAACATGTCTGCTGAGACTGTTGGAGGAGAGATGCATGTGCTTTCATTGTTCTATTTGGCTCCCTGTAATCAAGAAGAATGGCTGTCTTAGCCAAGGATAAAATCTGAGAATGAAGCCAATCCAGGGAAAGACAGATCGGAGAGAAGGAAACTGAGTCCTGTGACAGTGCTTCACATTCTGGATTGGACTTTTCAGCCGTCTTAGCAATAGCTTCCTTTTTTTAAATGAAAACTACTAATTTTATTCAGATTTTTAAATTTTACAACTGAGTACTAATAGCTACAGATACCCAACTATTGCCAGTCCCAAATTTCAGAGGTGATGAACGCTTCAGCATCAAATCTCATACGTTGCCTTGCTTAGCATAATATAGACGGAAGTGGGCAGTGATTTAGTTTTGAAGGAGGAATGTACTAGGAATCCTTCCTAACCTGTGGAGAGTTTGTGGTTGGCCCTATAAAGGCCCACTAAACATAGAATAGTACCAAGGAGATGCTCAAATACTACTTCAATATTAGCTTATACATTTTTCCCGTTGTTTGAATTTCTGTTTAAGACTGAAAATATTTTAAATAAGATACAACACTTTTCACCTTGGCTTAGAATATGTTGACAACAAATATACATCAGAGGCAGTTCCATTGTGTTTTAAAAATGCTTTTCTGTTTTGAAAGAAAAAACGCTGACTTCTCCATTCATTAAGTTAAATTAGATTGAATTAGCAGTAAACAATATGGGCAAAAATCAAATGATCATGTCTGTAATATTGCGTTAGTTGTCTCAGTGGGAAGGTTCAGATACAACTACTCTTGAGTTCTAAGATGCTTTGTATAAGAAAGTTGAAGCTTGTGTACTGTAAAAAATTTCATGCATAACTATATCAAATTGGTTCTGCTTTTTTACCTTTATTGTCTGTTAGCAGAGTGTGATATAGCATTCAGTAACCTTCCTAGTAGGGCCTATACTGTATATTTGGGTTACCAATCAATTGAATCAATACATCTAGGTCTTATCTGATAAAGTTGACAAGCAGACCTGTGCCTTTGAGAGACATTTTGTAAATTTGACCTTTAATGTGAAAAAGCAAATTCTGCTTCTTTGGTTTTGGAATTTACCTTGTCATAAACCAGTCAGGGTTCTTTCTATCACATTAGTCTTAGCGCAAAATTCGTTTTCAAAAATATAACTATAGGGCTTCCCTGGTGGCGCAGTGGTTGAGAGTCCGCCTGCCGATGCAGGGGACACGGGTTCGTGTCCCGGTCTGGGAAGATCCCACATGCCGTGGAGCGGCTAGGCCCGTAAGCCATGGCCGCTGAGCCTGCGCGTCCGGAGCCTGTGCTCCGCAACGGGAGAGGCCACGACAGTGAGAGGCCCGCATACTGCAAAAAAAACAACAAAAAACCCCACAAAAAACAAAAATATAACTATAAAATATATATATATATATATAACTATAAATTCAAAAAACCAAAAATGTCTTTAAAGTCATTTGGAAAATATGGGCAAGTGCAGAAAATGGGAACTACTTGGTATCCCAATAAGCCATCCCTTTCTTAAAAGATCATTCTACTGTGGAATTCACAGACATTCATCAGCTTTTAAGGATATGCTGCTTCTTAAAGGTGGGAGTGGAGAGATGAAGATTAGCTACATTACATCAATAATAATCTAAGGGTGATGCCTGGATGAGTCTCAAAAACAATGTATTAACTCAGCAAATGTGAACTCTAGAAAAGAGCTCAAAAAATTAATTCAGTGCTCTATTTCTTTACACATTCATAATTCTTCTCCACCAGTGGAATGGAATAAATTGTCTATGGACACATAGACTCATAGAATAAACACCAGAATTGGGAGAGAACATAGAAATAATTTTATTTATTTATTTATTTATTTATTTATTTTTTGCTGTATGTGGGCCTCTCACTGTTGTGGCCTCTCCCGTTGCGGAGCACAGGCTTCGGATGCACAGGCTCAGCAGCCATGGCTCACGGGCCCAGCCGCTCTGTGGCATGTGGGATCCTCCCGGACTGGGGCACGAACCCGTGTCCCCTGCATCGGCAGGCGGACTCTCAACCACTGCACCACCAGGGAAGCCCCATAGAAATAGTTTGGTCCAGCTTCTCATTTTAGAGACAGGAAATTAAGCTATTTAAAACGAAATGAAAACCTTGGAAAGAACTTTAAGCATTTAAATTGTTTTCCTTATTTTCTTATATTTATTTTTTATTTTTATTTTTTTTCTTTTTGCGGTATGCGGGCCTCTCACTGTTGTGGCCTCTCCCGTTGCGGAGCACAGGCTCCGGATGCGCAGGCTCAGCGGCCATGGCTCACGGGCCCAGCCGCTCCGCGGCATATGGGATCCTCCCAGACCGGGGCACGAACCCGTATCCCCTGCATCGGCAGGCGGACTCTTAACCACTGCGCCACCAGGGAGGCCCTATTTTCTTATATTTAAATTAAAAAATTTAATCAAAGAAATAGCTGGTCGTAATTTAAAAGTCAAGTAGTACCATAAGGATTATAATATTAAAAAGCAGTTCCCTGTCCCAACCCTCTGATATTATTGTTAATATAATAATATTGATAGTATGTAAATATTGTTGACAAGTGAACTACATTGCATCAAAAATAATGTTTGCTATGATGTACAGTTTTTTCCTTGGAAGATACTTTTTTTTTTGGCTTTTGGCTTAGTTTTGGACCAAACTGTAAAACTCCTCTCAATATAATCAACCTTTTTGAGAAAGGTTTCTTCGGTAGCAAATCTTTATTCTCCCCATACTTTTAATTGAGTGTTTAGTGTTAACGTAGAATTCTAGGTTAAAAATTTGTACTTCATAATTCCAGAGCACTGATACAATTGTTTTACCTTCTAGGGTTCTGGTTGAAAAGTCTCATGACATTCCGGCTCTCAATCCTTTGTGTATATATATACTTTTTTTTTTCTTCTGAAGACTTGTGGAACCTTTTAATAGCTATGGTATTCTGAAAATTAATTTTTCTTTTTTAGTTAAAAATTACCTCTGGAGGGCCTCCCTGGTGGCGCAAGTGGTTGAGAGTCCGCCTGCCGATGCAGGGGATACGGGTTCGTGCCCCGGTCTGGGAGGATCCCATATGCCGCAGAGCGGCTGGGCCCGTGAGCCATGGCCGCTGAGCCTGCGCGTCCGGAGCCTGCGCGTCCGGAGCCTGTGCTCCGCAACGGGGGAGGCCACAACAGTGAGAGGCCCGCATACCGAAAAAAATAAATAAATAAATAAATTACCTCTGGAATTACCGTATGTGTGTGTATGTTTTGTGTAATGAGAATTTTTAAGATTTATTCTCTTAACAACTTTCAAGTATAAAATACAAGGTTGTTAACTATTGTCACCATGCTGTACAATAGATACCCAGAAATTATTCATCTTATAACTGAGAGTTTGTACCTTTTGACCACTTTCTCCCATACCCCAACTCTTGGCAAGCAATAATCTAGTGCCTGTTTTTATGTGTTCAGTTTTTTAGATTCCATGTTTAAGTGAGATCACAAATTGTCTGAATTATTCTGTAATAATTCTGTCTGAATTATTTCACTTAGCATAATGCCCTTCAGTTTCATCCATGCTGATGCAAATAGCAGGATTTCCTTTATTCTAATGGTTGAATAATATTCCATTGTGTGTGTGTGTCTATCTTTATCAGTTACCCATCTATGGACACTTAGGTTGTTTCCATGCCTTGGCTATTATAAATAATGCTACATGGGAAATACAGATGTCTCTTAGAGATAGTATTTTCATTTCCTTTTGACAAATACCCAGAGGTGGGATTGCTAAATCATGATGTAGTTATATTTTTACTTTTCTGAGGAATATCCATACTGTTTTCTATAGTGGCTGTGACAATTTACATGAAGGACAGCTTTTTCAGAAAAATATAATTCTTCATTGAGTTTTTTTCTTATATTTTAAATACATCCTCCCACCCTCTCCTGGCCTATGAAGTTACTGCTGAGAAATCACTGATCATCTTGGGGGGGCCACTTTTTATGTTACAAGTCAGTTTTCTCTTGCTGCCTTCAGAATTTTGTTTGGTTTTGACTTTTGAATTATCTAATTATAATGTGTGTCAGTGTAGATCTCTTGTGGTTCAAACTATTTGTGGTCTTTTGAGCCTTATGGATCTGAGTGTTCATTCTTCTCTACAAGTTTGGGAAATTTTCATCCATTATTTATTTAAATAGATTCTCTGTCCCTTTCTCTTCCTGTTCTTTTTTCCAGGATTCCCATAATGAGTGTATTGTTACTTGTTTCCCATCAATCCCATAGGTTTTCTTCACTCTTCTTATCTTTCGTTCTTTCTTTAAAACATTTTTTTTTCTTTTGCTCCTGTGGATAATTTCAAATGATCTGTCTTCAGATTTAACTGGCTCTTTCTTCTTTGTTGAGTCTGTTGTTGAAATTCTTCAGTTCAGCCACTGTGTCATTCATCTCTAGGGTTTTTTTTTTTTTTGATGGTTTCTATTTCTTTGTCTAAACTGTTTTGTTCACGCATTGTTTTCCTAATTTTCTTTAGTTGTCTGTGTGTTCTTGTAGTTCCCTGAACTTCTTTAAGAGAATTATTCTGAATTCTTTTTCAGTTTATAGATCTTTATTTCTCTAGGGTCTGTTATTAGGGCTTTATTAGTTACCTTCAGTGGTGTAATGTTTGCCTGATTTTCATAATCCTTATATCTTTGCACTGGTGTTTGCAATTTAGTAAGTGGTCTTTTTTCCCCAGACTTTATGGGTTCATTTCAGTAGGGACATACTCTCACCATTACCTCAGCTTGGGGTACTGTTGTTTCATCTGGTAGCATCTGTGGGCAGGTGAGTCTTGCTATTTGGGTACTTAGTTGGGCAAGGCCACAGCCTGTGATTTGATTTCAGGGGGTGGGGGAGGGAGTGCTGCTAGCAGGGCTCTGTAGTTGGGTGGGCCTGCTGGCTGGGCTGTGTTTTCAAGTAGGTCTACTGGGTGGGCTTCCTGGTTGGGCAGGGCTGCTGGCTATGTTCCACAGTCAGGTGGGCTCTGCAATCACCTCTGGTCAGACAGGGCTGCAGGCTGTGTTCTCTGGCAAGGTGGTACCAGTGGTTGGATTCCACAATTGGGCAGGGCTGTGGGCCATGCTCCACATTTGCTCTTGGGTGGGTGGGGCCTTAGGCTGTGCTCCCTGCCTGCATGTTTACTCTGACTGGACTGCATATGCAGGCAGGGTTTTTTGTTTGTTTTTTTTGTTTGTTTGTTTTTTGGCCACACAGCATGTGGGATCTTAGTTCCCTAACCAGGGTTGAACCTGCATCCCCTGCGTTGGAAGTGTGGATTCTTAACCACTAGACTGCCAGGGAGGTCCCTGCAGTCAGGGTTATATGCCAGGCTTCATGGTTTGATGGGACATCAGGCCAGGCCCCAAAGTTGGGCAGGGCTCCAGGCTGGGCTTTACAATCAGGTAGGCTATTGGTTGTGTTCTGCCTTTGGTTGAGGTCACTGGTCTGGCTCTCTGGTTGGGGAGAGCCTTCAAATGAACCCCACAGTTGAGTGAGTCTGGATGTTTAGCAATCAGGCAGGGCTGTATGCTGGGCTCCACTGCTTGGTGAGATTGTAGGCTGGGTTCTGCGTGTGGGTGCTACCATTGCCACTATGTGCTCAGAATGAAAACAACATGGGGAAGATCCACATTGGACATGCAACAGAAGTGAGAAATGATCCTGTATTGTTGTAATCCACGGAGGTCTTGGGGTAGTTTGTTGCCATTGTGTAACTTAATAAAAGCTGAGTGATGCAGAGTTCTGTTTTACTGTCTAGATGTAGTTTGGAAGTATGACCTTTTTTATTTTCATAAATTTTAGTTCCTTTTTAAAAGTAGAAGCTAAATATTTTTGATTGAATAAACACTTTGTAAAGTGAGTATATCATTTTTTTTTTTTTTTTTTTTTGCGGTACGCGGGCCTCTCACTGTTGTGGCCTCTCCCGTTGCGGAGCACAGGCTCCGGACGTGCAGGCTCAGCGGCCATGGCTCACGGGCCCAGCCGCTCCGCGGCATGTGGGATCTTCCCGAACCGGGGCACGAACCCGTGTCCCCTGCATCGGCAGGTGGACTCTCAACCACTGCGCCACCAGGGAAGCCCCGAGTATATCATTTTTAATGAATTTGGTTCTAAACAAAAGAAAACTCATTTTTAATGAATTTGGTTCTAAATAAAAGAAAACTCTCAAACTGGCTTAGACTGTGGGTGTGGGGAGAGTTCATGGTTCACATATCAGGAAAGTACAAAAGTGAAAGGGTCTTTGACACTGGTTTGACACAGTGGCTCATTCAGTTCATCTAGGGTCAAGTTCATGTATACCTCTCTAGTCTGCCTCTGACAGTGTCAGCTTTATTCTCATTTTTCCTCATTTAGGTAATGATGCTGCCAATCATTGCCAGGGATGCATGCTTTCTTGTCAATGCTAGAAAAAGAGAAAGACCCATCTAGAAGGTCTCTCACAGAGTGGCTAAACATCTTTCTTAGAATCCACAGTGAACTTCTTACATGTTAGAGACAGGAAGTGAGTCACTCATCCATTTCTGAACTAATAACTATAACCTGTTAACCCTAACCTCAGCTATAGATTGAACATCTTGAACCAGGTATGGAGGTATGGTTAGACCATTCCTACAAACAACAGGAAGGGAGTTTGCCCAAAGAAAGTTATATATGCAGGACAAAATTACAATGAACACTATGCATTAACACAGCTTTTTCATCAATTCCTGTATGTAAATATGTGATACATTGTGCCAGATGAGTTGTGTTTCTGATTTTTTGCTGAATATTCATGTGCATTTAGTATAACCCAAGAGAAGTAGTAATTGAAAAGTTATGATCTGGCAAGCACACAGCCTGTTTCACAGGGCCACTAGATTCATCCAGTCCAGTTTTGCAAATTGTCATCTGACCAGTTCCTTAACACACTTAACATAGTCACATGTGCCAAATCTTTGATGTCTTTCCAGATTTTATGCTATTATACTCTCTCTCCCTCTCTCTCTCCCTGCCTGTCTTTGATATGTAGATATAGCTATATAATTTATTTATATCTATATGTGTGTATGTTTGTTTATAGTCTGTTAAGCTTTGTGTGACTTCTTCCTTTTTTTTTCATAAGCACTAATTCATCTTGTTTTTTGAAAATATCTTCAGGCCTATTTAAGATTCACTTCATAGTATATTACAGACCTGAAAAAGTAGTTTTTTAACATATAACCGCAAAATGAATAATCTTCATAATTTTAGTGGAACATTCTTGATTTTACCTTCTTCCATTAAATATAGCAACAGTAATATAAACACTGGGCTTATTTTAGTATTATTTTCTAGTAACTCCTAATGCGTGTTTGAAGCATAATACCAATTTAACCATGAAAATCCATTTAAAACCTTGATTTTTTTCTTCCTTATTTATCTAATTCTCAGAGATGGTCTAAAGATTTTGCTGAGATACCATTTCACTTGAATAATTTATAATTAATGTGTTTTTTTCTGGTTGTGCTAGATGACTGATCATTTATTTCATGTTTGGGTGTTTTAGATTTCAAAATAGAATTTTAATGGGCATTAAATCAATTAGAATACATTTGACAATCATTGCAGATTAACTGTATGTAAAAGTCTAAACTTTTATTTTGATAAATGTGCACTGGTAAATACAATACTGAGAATTGCTGAGATTCTTGTTAAAATGAGGGAAAACATTACAATGAAAAATTTCCTACTCTGTTATATAAAGTAGGCCCTTTAATGCACCCTAGATTTTGAAAACTTCCTGTTTGGTAACAACAAAAGAATTATAAACCATTAGTTTCCTAGTGAAAATGCCTATGCAATACTTAAAGTAAATCAACCTGTAATGAATATTTGCATTTTAAATAAAATATACTTTTTTTTTGTAAGGAAGTTCCATTTAATTTTCTAATCACAACACTTATAAACTTCTTCAGTTGACTTTTTT
This sequence comes from Mesoplodon densirostris, assembly GCF_025265405.1. Taxonomy (NCBI): domain Eukaryota; kingdom Metazoa; phylum Chordata; class Mammalia; order Artiodactyla; family Ziphiidae; genus Mesoplodon; species Mesoplodon densirostris. The sequence goes on from NC_082664.1 coordinate 168,659,456, forward strand.
CCTCTTTTCGCCTCTTACTTAGTGGACAGTGAATCCATCAGGAAGATGCCTAGGGGAAATCAGAGATGGTGAAACCCTACTACCGAGCTCAATAGCAAAGAGAGGAAGAATAGTGGTTCAAGTGCTTGGCTACAAATGAAGTTTTTGAGTGACGCAGTCATATATTTTTTTGATATTAATTGGGACCAAAGCCAGGGTGGCTAAAAAGAGGTATTTGTCTACAGTGGGGAATAGGGGACTTGCCCTGTTGTCTGAAATTCTTTTATTAGAGTTTTATCCCAGGAAGAGAGAAAAGGGAGAGTGCATATATCTTAAAGATGTAATGGGAAAAGCAATTACTTTCGATCAGGCAGAACTCAATTTTAATCTCTGTTGCACCTCTGAGTAGTCCTGTAATCTCTGGGCAAATTATCTCACCAATTGAAGACGAAGCTTCACCACTGGAACAAATATTTAATTCACTGGCTAGTGGGGAGAATAATGTTAAATGAGTTAATATGTACGTAAATAATCAGGCATGATGGCTACCACATGGTTAAGGGTTGAGCAAGTGCCTGGGTCCTGGCTTATCTTCCTTCTTTATTCATTCTTTCTCTCCTCTCTTTCCCCCACAGAAGGAAGTGAGAGGTCCTATAAATTAGCGTAACCACTATTTAAAAAATTTTTTTATTTTATATTGGAGCATAGTTGATTAACAATGTTATGATAGTTTCAGGTGTACAGCAAAGTGACTCAGCCATACATATACATGTATCCATTCTTTTTAAAATTCTTTTCCCATTTAAGAGTGTAGGGGCTTCCCTGGTGGCACAGTGGTTGAGAGTCTGCCTGCTGATGCAGGGCACGCGGGTTCATGCCCTGGTCCGGGAAGATCCCACATGCCGCAGAGCGGCTGGGCCCATGAGCCATGGCCGCTGAGCCTGTGCGTCCAGAGCCTGTGCTCCGCAACGGGAGAGGCCACAACAGTGAGAGGCCCGTGAAAAAGAGTGTAACCACTTATGGTGTAGTTGAGGACTGGCTTACAGTGGAACAGCTCTTTCTAAAATGCACAGTGAAACATGGAAGATGTCTAATTTCTTACACATTAGGCTTCTCTCATCACAAGATGTTTTTAAGAATTAGGCAAATGATGACACACAAACCCTAACGTGCTGTACAAGGAGAAAGCACTTTGGAGTCAGAAACATCTGAATTCATATGTGACTAGTCCTAGAGTCATGGTAAAACTCTTTATCTTCTCTGGGTTCTGGTTTTCTCTGCTTGAAATTGTAGTAAAAAAAAACGAGTGTGAGATTATAGGTGTGAATTTGTGCAGCAGAGAGTTTGGCATGTAGGAGGCTCTCGGTATCTTGGGGTCCCAGGATCACCAATAAAGTGGAGCTGGTTGAACTGTGTCAAATATTAATCCAGTAACTGTCAGCTGAAAGAATTAAAAAGCTGGCTGTGTGTAGGTCCCGCTTGGTGTAGCCCTGAGTTACAGCTGTCACTGATAATTGCTTAACAGCTCAGCGCGGCAGCAAGTTGTTGCTTTCAGACAGCTTGTATATTTGGGAAGAGACTTCAAATCATTCCAGAGAATGTACCTGAATTTCAATTAATTCTAAAAGGAGTCTCAAGCACTTTGATGACCTTGGTTTTAAACTTTTATTCAAGTTATTTGATGTAACCTGCTCTCTCTTCTTAAAAAAGTTTATATGGGACCTAATGAATCATCTTAGTCAAAACACACAGTGGCAACTGTATTACATGTTCCATCAGTCAGGAGAGCAATAAGAGTTTATTGCTGCACTTAAAATATCTAATGCTAGACATAACCACTAAATTAGCTTCAAATGCTTTAAATTCAGGGTGTATGAAATATGATTGGCCATGCTTAAAAAACTTAGCTGCTGCCAGCAACTGATACATAAATTTAACAGTGGGAACCAAGTTTGGGGATTATAAGTGAGGTGGTTAAAATATGCATATAGAAAGGGTATTAGCAACGGCTGTGAAATTAGCTTTGACCATGATGTGGCCTGTTGAGGGGTAGGGCCTGTCGTAGGAACTACTACCTCCCTCTCCTTCCAGTAGCTAAATTTTCAATATCTCTCTTGACTAATTATGCTTTAGAGAATAAACTTGTGGCAGAGATTGCTTCAGACTTTACACGATTATTCCCATAGATTTCTTGTTTGTGGTTTCCAAGATGTAAGCGTGGCTCTTTCAACTGAGGTAGATTCTCAGTCCTGCCCTGATAGGACCTGCATTTAGGAGTCAGAATCTAGGGGAATGGAATGAAAAAATATATATATATATTTTGTTTTTCTAATCCATCTGCTTCTGTTCATTAAAGTACTGAGCAGGGATTCTCAAAATGGAGGTGTATCAGCATCACCTTGTTAAAATGGAATGCTGGACCTCATCTCCAGAGATTAGGCTAGGGCTTGGGAATTTTATTTTCATAAATTTCCAGGTGAGACTAAGAGTGCTAGGATAGGGATCACATTTTGAGAACCCCTGGTACAGAGGAAGTGCTTCAGGTGGGATTACTTTATGTAACAAATAATAGAACACCTGACTGGAGATGGTTTAACAATAGAAAGCATTATCTTGCATAATCAGAAATCCAGAAATAGAGAGTCCCTGAGTTTGTTCAGTGGCATGAAGGTCAAGAGCCCACACCCTTTCCATCCTCTGTGACCTCCTCACTGTGTTGGTTATGTCTTCCTCATATCACTGGGCATGATTTCCACCTATCCCTGGACAGCTTCGGCAGCTCTAAGCATTAGGAACAAGTCCAGTGCATTTAGAAGCAAGACAATGGAGGGATAGATATTTTTAGTATCTCCAGTGGGAACCCTCATCCAAAAAGGAGGAAAGGGAGGATTGAAATGACAGCTGATAATTAACTAACAACCATCAGAGGTAAACTTGCAAGATGTTAGGAAAAGGTCCTCTAGCCTTTGTTTTCCACAAGATATTTGAAATGACACAAAAACACTGATTGTTTATATCATCCCGGTGACTCTCTCCGTCCCTGCCTACCTGCCTTTCTTTCTTTTTGGTTTTCTATTTCTCTGAATTCTGTCGGGTTCTTGGGCTTTATCGTATGAGCTCATCATATGTTCACAGTGGGTATAGACGTTGACACACGGGCATACTTTACAGCAGCCACTATAATCATTGCTGTCCCCACAGGGGTAAAAGTCTTTAGTTGACTAACGACACTTCACAGGGGCAAGATTAAGTGATCCCCTGCCCTAATATGAGCTTTAGGCTTCATCTTGCTTTTCACAGTAGGTGGTCTAACTGTCATCGTTCTAGCCAATTCATCACTAGACATTGTTCTTCATGATACCTACTACGTAGTTGCTCACTTTCACTATGTACTTTCAATAGCAGCTGTCTTCGCCATCATAGGAGGGTTTGTCCACTGATTTCCACTATTCTCGGGATATACACTTAACTCAACATGAGCAAAAATCCACTTTATAATCATATTCGTAGGTGTAAACCTAACATTCTTCCCACAACATTTCTTAGGCTTATCCAGCATACCTCGACAATACTCTGACTACCCAGACGCCTACACAACATGAAATACTATCTCATCAATAGGCTCATTTATCTCACTGATAGCAGTTATACTAATAGTCTTCATTATCTTAGAAGCATTTACATCTAAACGAGAAGTAATATCAGTAGACCTCACTTCCACAAACCTTGAGTGGCTAAATGGATGTCCTCCACCATATCACACATTTGAAGAGCCAGCATACGTCAGCCCAAAATGATCAAGAAAGGAAGGAATTGAACCCTCTCCAATCGGTTTCAAGCCAACGTCATAACCACTATGTATTTCTTTTTATTTTTATTTTTTTTCCTTTTTGCGGTATGTGGGCCTCTCACTGTTGTGGCCTCTCCCGTTGCGGAGCACAGGCTCCGGACGCGCAGGCCCAGCGGTCATGGCTCATGGGCCCAGCTGCTCCGCGGCATATGGGATCCTCCCAGACCGGGGCACGAACCCGTATCCCCTGCATCGGCAGGCAGACTCTCAACCACTGCGCCACCAGGGAGGCCCTATGTATTTCTTTATAAATGAGATATTAGTAAAACCTTATATAACTTTGTCAAAGTTAAGTTACAAGTGAAAATCCTGTATATCTCCATGGCATATCCCTTTCAGCTAGGCTTCCAAGATGCAACATCACCCATTATAGAAGAACTCCTACACTTCCATGTTCATACATTAATGATTGTTTTCCTAATTAGCTCTCTAGTTCTCTACATCATTACCCTAATACTTACAACTAAACTAACACATACCAGTACAATAGACACCCAAGAGGTAGAGACCATTTGAACCATCCTTCCAGCCATCATTTTAATTATAATTGCCTTACCCTCCCTACGAATCCTCTACATGATAGATGAAATTAATAACCCTTCTCTCACTGTAAAAACAGTGGGTCACCAATGATACTGAAGCTATGAATACACCGACTACGAAGACCTACATTTTGACTCTTACATAATCCCAACATCAGACCTAAAACCAGGAGAACTATGGCTACCAGAGGTGGACAACCGAGTAGTCTTACCCATAGAGATAACAATCCGAATACTAGTCTCCTCCGAAGATGTGTTGCACTCGTGGACTGTACCTTCCCTAGGCCTAAAAACAGATGCAATCCCTGGACACCTAAACCAAACAACCTTATCAACATGACCAGGCTTATTTTACAGGCAGTGTTCAGAAATCCGTGGCTCAAATCATAGTTTTATACCAATTGTCCTTGAACTAGTACCCCTAGAGAACTTTGAAAAATGGTCTGTATCCATACTATAATCTCATTAAGAAGCTAACCTAGCATTAACCTTTTAAGTTAAAGATTGAGAGCCGAAGCTCCCCTTAATGACATGCCACAACTAGATAACATCAACATGATTCCTTACTATCCTATCCATATTCCTAACCCTCTTCACATTATTCCAATACACTCTTGTTTCCACCATCTCTTAATGCTGTTTCCATTTAGCTTCCTTCTTCCTATGCACTAGGAATCTAAAATTATATTTTGGACAATAAATGACTACAGTCTGAAATTTGAGAGTCACATGGCTTCACATTCCATAGAATAGAGTTGGATTTCCTTTCTCCCTCATGCCATTCTAAATTTGCCACCTTCACCCTCTTTGGAAGGAAGCTTTTGGACAAGACATAAGAAAAATTTGGATTGCCTTGAAGAGTTCCTCTCTTAAGAGCTGAAAAAAGCCCTATAACCTGTGAGATCTGATGTTGAGCCTTTAGGGGGAACCATGACAGATGTTTAAACCCCCCAGGATTCCACCTTGACCTCCTAGGATGGAGTGCATCCCCAGATCTACTCTTTCTACAGTCTTCCCCATTTCCATAAAAGGAAGTTCCATCTTTATATTTGTCAGGGCCATATTTGGGAGTCGTTCTTGATTTCAGAAATAAAGCTGCACAGCTTGGCAGCTTTAACTGAAGAATGTGCCCGGGATCTGATGCAACTTGCATAACTCAGACACCGTGGTACAAACCAACATCCTCAGATCTAGTTTCTCTCTCATCTGGATGTTCTCCCTGCTCCCACCTTGGCCTTCTTAAATTTATTCCCAACACAGGAGCCAGAACGTTTCTATTAAAATGTAAATAAAATCACATCACTACTCTGTTTAAAACCCTTCAATGGCTTCTCAACTCATTACAATTAAGAGCCAAAGTTTTGGGACTTCCCTGGTGGTGCAGTGGTTAAGAATCCACCTGCCAACGCGGGGGACACAGGTTCAAGCCCTGGTCCGGGAAGATCCCACATGCTGTGGAGCAACAAAGGCCATGCACCACATCTACTGAGCCTATGCTCTAGAGCCTGCAAACCAAAACTACTAAGCCCACACCCCTAGAGCCCACGCACACAACCAGAGAAGCCACCACAATGAGAAGCCCGAGCACCACATCGAAGAGTAACCCCTGCTTGCAGCAACTAGAGAAAGCTCGTGCGCAGCAACGAAGACCCAACGCAGCCAAAAAAAAAAAAAAAAAGTCGGTTTTTACACTGGCCTACAAGGTTCCTTAATGACCTGTTCCCCTCCCCACTTTGCTGCCCCTTGAACATGCCAGGTATACTCCCACTTTGGGATACTTGCCTGTTTTGTTCCCTCTCGTGATCGATTTTTTCCTCACATATCACCATCTCAGTGAGTCCTTCATCACTCTATTTATTATGAAATTACATCACTGGCCCTTGTCACTCGTGATCTCCCCTCTCTGTCCACTTTTCCTTTAAAGCACTTATGACCACCAGTTATACTTCATCTTTAACTTATTTATTGTTTCTTTATTTACTGTTTTATTTTTTAAAACTTCCTCCACTAGAATGTGACCTCCATGACAGTAGCAATGTTTGTTGTATTAATTGCTCTATCATCAAAACTGAGAACACCTAGCACATAAACACAAAGCAATGTTTGTTGAATGAATGATGGTTATACAATAATTTAAAATTAATATCATAGTAAAAATCAAACATATGCAAAGTAAAGACAATAGTATAATGAACCCCTTGTACCAATCATCCAACTTCAATAGTTACCATCATTCTACCATTCTTATATCATTTAGCCTATTTATCCCATGCTTGATAATTCAGTGGGGACACAATTCTTTTTTGGAGGGAGAGTGGGTAAAAATATAGATATTGAAATGTGTAAATCTTTATGATTTTTGACAAGTATATATATACCTTAGTATACCATGTCTTTATCGTGATATGAAACATTTCATCTGCCCAGAAAGTTCACTCGTGTGCCTTCCAAGGCAATCTACTTTTGCCACCATCCCCCTTTCTCCTAACCCAGGCAGTGATTGTTCTAATTTTTTTTCACCTTAATTTGGTTTCGTCTGTTCTAGAACTTCATCTCTAAATTGAACCGTATGTTAGGGATTCTTCATTTTTTCCTGCTTTCACTCAGAACAATGTAAGATTCATCTGTGTTTTTACATGTATTAATACTAATTAGTTCCTCCTCATGTTGTAGTGTTCCATTGTATGAATTTATGGCAATTTGTCATTTCATTCTCCCAGTAACGGATATTTGCCATTGTTTTATGTGGTCTATCTAGCTGAATGTTTCATGTGCAATTGAAATGAGTTTGGTTTTGGCTATGGTTCAAAAGCTGCTATATACATTCTTTAAGTCTTTTTTTTTTTTTTTGGACATATGTTTTCACTTCTCTTGGGTAAATGCTTAAGAATGGAGCTGTTAGGCTAAAGTGTTGGTGTATGTTTTTTTTGTATAACAAATGCTAAGCATATCTACAAAGTAGTTGTACCACTTTATATTTCCATTAGTGATGCTTTATGGGTTTAATTTGCATTTCCCTGATGGTAAATGATATTGAGCATTTTTTGATGTGCTTACTGTTGATTTGTCAAGAAGAATTTCTTATATATTCTGAATACAAGACTGTGCTCAGCTACATGTTTTGTGAATATTTTCTCCCAGTCTGTGATTTGCTGTTAGTTTTCTCAATGATGTCTCTTGATGAGCAATTTTTAATTTTGAGAAAGCCTAATTTTTCTTTTCTTTTCTCTTGTGATTATTTCTTTCTGCTTTCCAAGAAATCTTTGCTTAAATCTGCACAGATTTTTTCTATGTTTTCTTTTAAAAGTGTTATAGTTTTATCTTTTACATTTAGGACTCTGCTACATTTCAGAATAATTTTTGTATATGGTGTGAAATAGGGGTGGAGGTTATTTACTCATTTTTCCATTTAGACGTCCAGTTGTCTCAGTACTGTTGGTTGAAAAGATTTTTCTTTCCCACTCAATTGCTTTGACACCTTTGTCAAATATTGATTAACCATGTAACTGTGAGTCTGTTTCTGGACTCTATTTTCTACCTGTATTCCAAGCTCAAACTGATTACTGTTGCTTTATGGTAAATCTTTTAGTCAGACAACATATGTTTTACAACTTTGTTTTTTCTTTTGCAGGACTGTTTTGTATATTCTAGGTCCTTTGTATTTCCATATGAATTTTAGAAATAGATGATCAATTCCTATAAAAATACTTTGCTGGGATTATGACTGGAGTTTTATGGCTCAGCATGTGGTCTCTTTAGCTGAATGTTCACATGCTTTTGAAAAGAAATGTATCCTACAGTTTTAGGGTATAGTGTCTATAAATGTCAAAAAGATCAAGCTGGTTGATAGCCTAGTAATTCTATCAGTTGCTGAGAAGGGATACAAAACTATCCAACTCTGATATTTTTAGATTTATCTAGTTTGCCTTTTAATTTTGTTAGTTTTTGCTTCTTGTAGTTTGAAGCTTTGTAGTTAGGTGCATACACATTACAAGTGTTATATCTTCATGATGTATTAACTCTTTTTCACAATGAAAAGTCTTTTATTTTTGATACTGCTTGTCTTGATGTCTGTTTCATCCAGTGTTAATATAACCCATGATAAATCTTTTTTTCCTCCCTTTCATTTCTACTAAAGTGCATCTTTTAAAGACATATTATGGGGCCCTGATTTTTTTTTTCTAGCCTGACAATCTTTGCCTTTTTGGTGAAAAGTTCAGCTCATTTAAAATTAACATAATTGTTATGGTTGGATTTGAATCTACCACTTTATTAACTCTTTCTTTTTTCTTCCTTTGCTTCCTTTGTCCTACTTTCTTTAGGGCAAACCAAATATTTGAAAAATATTCTATTTTGGGGCTTCCCTGGTGGCGCAGTGGTTGGGAGTCCGCCTGCCAATGCAGGGGACGCGGGTTCGTGTCCCGGACTGGGAGGATCCCATATGGCGCGGAGCGGCTGGGCCTGTGGGCCATGGCCGCTGAGCCTGCGCGTCTGGAGCCTGTGCTCCGCAACGGGAGAGGCCACAGCAGTGAGAGGCCTGCGTACCACAAAAAAAAAAAAAAAAAAAGAAAAATATTCTATTTTGATAATTATGTTGACATTTTAGGTCTTCCCCTCTGAAAACATTTTAGTGGTACTCTAGAATTTGCAATTTGCATCTTTAATAAAAATCTACTTAGAGTTAATATTGTATTAGTCCATACAAAGTATAGGAATCTTCCATCAGTGTAATACTACTTGCCTCTCTGTCCCTTATGCCATTGCACCATATACTTACAATTACATACATTTATAAACTTCATAATACAGTGTTATAATTTTTGTTTTAAACTATTAGATAACAAAGAAATGAGCATTTTGTGATTGATTATATTTTATATTTTGTGGTGGATTAAACATGTCCACAAATATTTACTTTTGCTACTACTTCTGTTGAAGTGTGGAGTCTAATTTCCAATCCTCTTGACTTTGGGCTGACTTTAATGCTACATCAATAAAATACAGTGGAAGTTATGTTATTCTCTCAATGATAGCTCATAAAAAGCCTTGCAGCTTCAGTTTGTGTTTCTTAGAACATTTCCCCTTATAACTGACCTACCATGCTGTGACTAGCTCAAGCTATATGGAGAAGTCTCAGGTAAGCTTCTAGCCAGCAGCCACGGTGTGAGTCATCTAAAGTTGTGTCTTTAGATGACTCTAGCCTCAGCCATCATCTGGCTGAAACCACATGAGAGATCACAAGTATTGCCCAACTGATCTCAGTTAATATACAGGACCATGGTAGAGAATAATACATTTTTATATTAAGCTACTAACTTCTGGGATGCTTTGTTAGGCTGTCATAGAAAATATAGTCATATTCTTATCATTTCTTCCACCAATTATCACCTGGTGTCATTTGCTTTCAGCCTGAGGAATTTCTGTTAGTATTTCTTGGGAAGCCTATCTGTTAGTGCTGAATTTTTACATTTTATTAATAATCTGAAATGGCTGTGTTTCACCCTAATTTTTGAATAGTCTTACTGGAGGTAGAATTCTGGGTTGACCGTGTTCTTTTTCCCTCAGTGCTTAAACAATGTTGTTCCATTATCGTTTAGCCTCTTCTGTTGTTAATGAGAAGTTAGTAGTAATTTTTAAAATAATTTTTCTCATGCTACTTCAGGAATATTTCTTTTGATTTTTAGCATTTGATTATGATGTGTCTAATTGTGCTTTCTATGTATTTATCCTGCTTGGGACTTGGTGACTTTCTTGGTTTTAGAAGTTGACATTTTTTATCAAATTTATGGTATCGTTAGCCATTAGTTTTTGTTTTGGAAGTTTCTATTCACATATTCTCAAGCTCAGAGATTCTTTCCTCAGTCATGTCCAGTTTACTAATGAGCCTATTAAAGGCATTTACAAAGTTTTATTATGGTGTTTTTGATTTCTACCCATTCATTGTGATTCTTTCTTAGAATCTCTATCACTTTGCTTACATTTTCCATCTTCTCTTGCAGTTTGTTTACTTTTTCCATTAGAGCTCTTAGCATATTAATCATAGTTGTCTTAAATGTACAATCTGATTATTCTAACATTCATGCTGTATCTGACTCTGGTTTTGATACTTGCTCAGTCTCTTCAAGCTGTGTTTTCTGCCTTGTAGTATGTCTTGTAATTATTTCCTGATAGCCAGATATGATGTACTGGCTAAGATGAACTGCAGTAAATAAGCTGTTAGTAATGTGGTGGTAAGGTATGGGAGTAGGGGGAGTTTCATAGAGTCCTATGATTAGGGCTTAGTCTTTTAGTGACCCTGTGCCTGTGGAATGAACTTTACAAGTGCTTCTTAGCTTTTCTTTCCCCCCCATCAGGTGGTATAGGATGGCTAAAGGGGACTGGAGTTGGGTATTTTCCCTTCCCCTCAGGTTGGTTTGGCTCTGATTAAAGCCCAATATGTTAAAATAGTTTCTAATAAAATAGTTTCTCTTGAGGTCAGACCTTGTTAAGGATGGAATGCTCTGACATATTTCAAAATGGTCACTTTATCCTTCCCACTACCTGAGGCCCAAGGGGATTTTTCTCTCATCTTCACTGTGAGAACTTAGTAGAGCTCCAGGAGGTAAAACTCAAAATAGTATGAGCCCCTGGCTCCCGTTAACTGTCTCCCCTTGGAGTTTTTAACTCTTAGACTTGTCCATACTGAGCCGTTAGAAATTTCAGAATGAGGGAGGGAGGCGGGGGTAGGCCAGAACTAGATTGATAGGAATTTAGAGTTTATTCCAAGTATGACTGGACACCCTTGGAAGGTTTAAGTCAAGGGTGATTGGATCTGATTTACTATTTTAAAAGGTTTTTCTGGCCAACTTATGGAGACAGGAAAGTGGTGTGGTAGGTAGGCCAAATGTAGAAGTTGGGGGACCAGCTAGGGAGCTGTTACAGTCATTCAGGTGAGGGCTGATGTGGTCTGAGAGTAAGTTATGCAGCTAGTTTCTAATCTTGAAAAGAGCCTAGATGTTCCCCGAAGCAGAAGGGACAAGATTTAGACTATTCAGTCTAGGCTATTGCCCTCTGAGGGCAATAGATCATTGATTCTCCAATCTACGCCCCCGAATAAATACTGCATGCCAGAAACAAATGCCTTTATATTTAGCTTTGTTTTCATCACTTCTCTCATCCAGCCAGAAGAATTGTCACTTCCTAAACTTCTATCCTATTTCTCAGTTCTGTACTTTTACACATGGCATTTCTTCCTCTTTGAAATTTCTTTTCTTTATTCATTTAAACATTTGTTTATGAGATCTCATACAAATGCTACTGAGGACACTTTTTTCTTCCTCTCACTTCTAATACAATTTTATTATATTTTTCAAGGTGTATGATATATGGTTGTTTATACCATGATTGCTATTCCCTATTGTCAAGTATTATGAATAATCTGAGAATTTATCCTAATTGCTTGCTAAAAAGTTAGCAATTCACAATTTCATGGGTTCTGGCAGAAGACATGAGACTTCTGAGTCAAAGGACTTTGATATTTATGGCATAGCACTATCTGAAAAGCACTATCTGAAAAGCATAAGCATATTTATCAAAATAGTAGGATTAAATAGTTGAAATTGTAACTATTCTGGAAAATCTAATGAGGTATGAACAGATGAGCATGAGTCTTGCTGATTTTAAGGTACATCATTACTTCCATTCCATGGGTTATTTATTTCCCAAAAGCTCATTGAAGTTAATGACATTTATCTATAATTATAGATATAAGTAGTATAGATATAAATATATTTTACATGAAGGATAGGACATATAAGGAATACATGGTCATTGTATTTTAATTTGTTATTAATTTTATTTTTATCAAAGTAAGGTATGCACTTAATGTTAAAATGCCAAGCTTACCCTAAATAACAGGGGTCTGCCTCCCTAACCCCATTCAACCCTTAGTCTCTTTCTGCAAAGGCAATAACGTTTAACTCTCTTGCTGTTTCTTCTGGCATTTACACCCATGTTTTAAAACAGCATGCAAATGTTGTGATTTCTTTTTTTTAAATTATTATTATTATTATTTAGGCTGCGGCTGGCCTTAGTTGTGGCATGCAGGATCTTTAGTTGCAGCATGTGGACTTCTTAGTTGCGACATGCATGCAGGTTCTAGTTCCCTGACCAGGGATCGAACCTGGGACCCCTGCAGTGGGAGCACTGAGTCTTACCCACTAGACCACCAGGGAAGTCCTGTGATTTCTTCTTTTTTTTAAAAAATTTTTATTTATTTATTAGTTTTGGCTGTGTTGGGTCTTCATTTCTGTGCGAGGGCTTTCTCTAGTTGCGGCGAGTGTGAGCCACTCTTCATTGTGGTGCGCGGGCCTCTCACTGTCGTGGCCTCTCTTGTTGTGGAGCACAGGCTCCAGACGCACAAGTTCAGTAGTTGTGGCTCACGGGTCTAGTTGCTCCATGGCATGTGGGATCTTCCCAGACCAGGGCTCGAACCCGTGTCCCCTGCATTGGCAGGCAGATTCTCAACTACTGTGCCACCAGGGAAGTCCCCTGTGATTTCTTAATTATTAATGTTTAGACTTTATTTGCTTCCTGTTATGGTGATTGACAGTATGCCTCTCTTAGACCATCTTACTCATTTACTACCAACACCATCATCTTGATGAGTTGTATTATAGTTTTTATTTATGCCGATAGTCAGTGCATATTATTATGATTCACAGTGCATACCATTGTTATTATGATTTGAACACTGTTGATGGTCTTCTTTCTGGCACAGCCTTTGTCTTTTTTTCCTGGCATTAATGGCAGTCTCTGTCTCTGTGTCTCTTTGTCTCTCATCTCTCTCTTCCTTTTTCATTCATTTGCTTAGTTCTCTTTTTACATATCTTTTCCCACCAAATACTCAATAGACCAATAATTTCCAAAATATTCAAACACATCAATTAACCCACAACTTCCTTTTTGTTTCCCCTGGAAAACAAATGTCCTGCTCTAGCCGTTCACCCCTGCTCCCACCTCAACCGACGGCTCTAGGTGTGCTGCCAGCTCTCATCCTGGGGCTTTCCACTATCTAGCCCCAGAGTTAGACATGCTATTTCTTGAATCCCGTGTCTTCCTCTCTTGGTTTTCTACCTCATTTTGCTATAACACATTCTACTGTAGCTTCCTAAGGAAAAGAGCATCCATGATAAATTTTCTTCAGTCCTTGTGATTTTTGAAATCTCTTTATTTTAAACTTATAACTTGATGGACAGTTTGACTGGGCTCAAAATTCTAGGGTGAAAGTAATTTTCCCTCAAAATTTTGACATTATAAATTCATTGCTTTCACATCCCCATTGTTGCTGTTGAGAAGTCCAGTGCCATGTTGATCCTTTGTAAGTAACATTTTTTCTTACTTGAATATGTAGCCAAATAAAATTTTATGTATATATGTATGTACATATATCATATATATATAAATTTTTCATTTTGAAATAACTTTTAAATCACAGAAAAGTCACAAAAATAACGCACATAATTCTTGTATATCGCTCACCCAGATTCCCTGATTTCTTTAATTCTTAATCATTCACTCTTTGTTTTCCTTGCTCTCTTTTTGGATTATTTATTAGTGGGATATTGGATACCCTAGGTCAATGCCCAAACCTTATTTTCTCTCCCATTTTCGTGTTCCGGTGTTTTACATTTTCTTTCTGATAGATTTTCTTTTTTACTTTGTATCACCTCTATTATTTTATTTCAGTTAGTTAAAATTTTAAATTCCAAGAGTTTTTCCTTCTGATTGTTTCTATTCTCTAGCATTCTGTTCTTGTTACTAGATGTACTATCTTAATCTTATTTCTCTGATATTTTTTGTATCTTCTGTCCCTATGTTACTAGCTATTTCTAAAAAGCTAGTTTGAGTTGATCTCTCTCTTTCAAGTCAGAGACTATCAGTTAGGATCCTATTAGATAATAATATTTGGAAGATATTATTATCACACTTAGGAGGATCTGTTTGCAGTGTTTAGGGTAAATAAGAGATGGTGAAAAGTAGAGGTTTACAGCAGCAAAGAGCTGTTAGTGTCCCTGGACCTGAAGGGCTATGGAGGGAGAAATTGTTGGGACCTGAAGAGAGCACTAGTTATAGCTGCAGCTCGGGGAGAGGGTTGCCTGAATGAGTACTAAAAAAATCATTATTATATTGCTTACTAAATAATATTATATTGTCTAATAAGGGAATGTTGCTACTGATAACCTTTAGCCCCGCAGAGAGGGAGATTTGACTCTTACCCTGCCATCTCTGGCTGGTGCTTCCCATTCACCTAATCCACATAGGAGGCAGAATTCAGGAGCCTGGGTATAGTCTCTAGGGCTTGGCCTCCTGGGCCACACTGCAGGGTAGAGATGGAAGGGGTGGCTCTGAGAGACAAAGGGAGAATATCTAGCACTGAGCCTCCTTAAAATATTAGTGACCCTTTGCTATGCACTCATTTGTGAATGATGCTATATAATTTGAGACTCTGGGATTTCTTAGAGGCTGATCTTTGGTCTGCTCTATGATGAATGGAGGGAGAAAGGACTAGAATTGAGGACAGGACCTGATGTGCTGGGTTAGGGAGAGACCCGAGAGTCTAAGATTTGTATACCAGCATTTTTTTTTTTTTTTTTTTTTTTTTTGTGGTACACGGGCCTCTCACTGTTGTGGCCTCCCCAATTGCGGAGCACAGGCTCCGGATATGCAGGCTCAGTGGCCATGGCTCACGGGCCCAGCCGCTTTGCAGCATGTGGGATCTTCCTGGATTGGGGCACGGACCCGTGTCCCTGCATCGGCAGGCGGACTCTCAACCATTGCGCCACCAGGGAAGCCCATACCAGCTTTTAATAAAGTCCTAATATTCATTACCGCAATTCAGCTCTGCTTTCCAAATCATCAGTGCCTCCAATGACTGAAATTCTCAGGATTTCTGTGAGACATACAGCTTTTTAATCCTCCTCTTCTCTGCCAACTCCTTTACAATTTCTCTATCTACTTTCCATCTTTCAAAATTTGTTGATCTCGTTTCTGCTATCATCTCCTTTCCTAATATCTTTGTATTTATGTCTTTTTGTCTTTTGTCCTTATATCAGTTAGCTTAGGGATCAGAGAGACCATCTGCCATGTGTGATGAAAATTCTTAGATATTTTTATAAGTTGACTCATGGAGAATATAAATTTCATAAATGGACTCAATTGAATGAACTAAGCAGTGATTAATAACAATTTCATCTACTAAATGTTTATGTCTAGAAATTCATGAATCTGAACACTGTAGTACAATGAAAAATACTGTTTCATAGTTACCATATAGGTGACTAGCGTTTTGGTCACTTTTTTTGTCATTTAAAACAAGGAATGTTATTCTTGTTTTAAACGTGGAGTCATATACCTGGCAGGGATATATGTATATCCATCACTTCTTGTTCTGCTTATTCTCTGACAAAAGTGCTCATACACTTAAATTGCAAAGCATGAGAGGGTAAAAAGGAAAGGGGATGGATTATCCACCCTTCAATGATCGAGAGTTGACTGCACCAGACACTGCCAAAAGAAATCTGCCCAGTGTCTGTTTTAATCAAACATATTTATAACTCAGTCCTTTACATTTGTAATTTAACAATTGAATTATTTCCATTTAACTGGCAGCAGATGGTGTGTGATTATTGCCTTCCTAATAAAAAAAAAGCCTGTCAATACTTGTTAAATATGGATTAAGCCAAGGGTTACTGAAACTTCTTGGGTTTTCATGAATACAGTTAATTCAACTTGAATTTGGCAATTAAAATGTGTAGAAATCACATAAATTATATATGCATTATGCATCTTGGCACCTCAGCTTCAAAAATGAAGTAGTTGGGTAGTGAATTCCTCTTGGAGATAAAACTTATTTTTGCTATTTTATGTTAGAAAATAAAATTGTCCCTGTGTAAACATGGGTGGTAGTTTGCGTATTTTAAAGTTCATTATGCTTGTGAGATGTTCTCCTCCAGCATGGAGTCCAGGGAGACTGTGCAGCCTGTTCGTCTGCCCGGCATTCTCACTGGTTTAAAGGAAGGCAGCTTGGAGGTACTGCAAACAGTCTCACTTACCACCCAAGCAGCAGATTGAATGTAAATGATATTTTCAACTCTTCAGAAATTGTGATCACATTTTTTAAAAAGGTAAATTATTATCCAGCAGGTGTATAAGCCTGTTCAGAAGAGTTGAGGTTCCTTTAAAAAATTGACTCTTTGGGTCAAAACTGGAGTAACTGCAGTATCATATAAAGTTTTCGGGATGGGATGAGTGATTCAGTGGAACCTATTGCATTATGTATTGAAAGAAAACAACGCAAGTCATTTGGTCTCAAGCTTGAGGTTTCTGTGTGTGGTATATATATATATATATTTTTTTTATGAGAGCTGACTTTTTAGAGGGTTTGTTTGGTTGTTATTTTCAGGGTTTTTGGCTCTCAGGGCTTTGCCTCATCTTTCATCTTCATGGTATTTTTCTGGGAAATCTGTTTCAGACATGGCGCAGGGATGGTCCCTACTGAAGCTCCCTTTGCTCCCTCCAGGCCTCAGTTGATCTTTCTGCTCAGTGGATCCAACACTTTTCTTTCAGCTCATGAGAGCTCATCACTCATTTTTCTCCTGACTGGCTTAGATGCCTCTTTCTTCAATTTAGAAAAATACCTTTGCCAGTGATTTTTTTAAAAGAAAGTTTTTAGAAAGGGGGTGTGTGTGTGTGTATGTATGTATGTATGTGTGTGTCCTGAGATCCTAGAATAGAATAGGAATAGACATAGAATAAAGATATGGGAAGGCTGTGAAGGTAGATGTATTTTGGCATTTGAAGGGACTTCCAATAAAGCAGGACAAAAATTCCACCGTCTATTAGGGTTTGGGTCCCTCATCTAAAGTCAGTCTGACACAAGTTATGCAACACAATAGGATGAACTGTATACAGATCTGTAGAAAATCAGCAGTTGAATATCAGTAATTTTATATGATGCAACATGATATTTTAAAGTTGGTTTTTTTTCCAACTAGAATTAACAGGACTTGGTAACTTATTGCATTCGGTGGTGAAAGAGGAAGGAGTTAAGTGACTTTGATAAATGTTGATCTTCGGTGTTTATCTTGAATTTAAATTCATGGTCATTAACATCAGGATAGATAATAGCTATCATATAAAACTTTGTTTCAGGCACATTTTTATGCTATTTATCTCCGTCTGTCTATCCATCTATCCATCATTCAATCAGCGAATCTTCTATTCTATGAGAAAGTATTATTATTATTCCTGATTTATGGAGCAGGAAAGGGAGGGTTAGAGAGAGAGCTTAGCTAACTTGCCCAGATCACATAGGTGAAAGGTGCTGGAGGCTGGGTTCTCATTCAAGCTCTCTGACTCCAGAATCTGGCCCAGAAGCCCCACGTCATCCCCCGGTGGGCTCTGAATTACCCCCCCATCACATACTTGTCCCTGGTGCATTTCTTCTCCCCTCCTCTCCTGTAGGACTATTTTCTACACCTTCTTTCTCCACAAACCTCCAGTATCTCCTCTCCTACATGCATTCTCAGCTCATGACTTTGTCTCTCCACCACAGTTAATTCCCCATCCTCCTGAATCTGCATCCATATATATACTCTGCCTCACATCCAGAGGATCAACTGTCCCAGCAGTTCCTCCCCTAGATAGTAGAACATATCCCCTTTACTCAGCGATATTCCTGTAGCAACTTTTTCCTCTTTTGTATTTTTTTTTTTTTTTGCGGTACGGGGGCCTCTCACTGCTGTGGCCTCTCCCGTTACGGAGCACAGGCTCCGGATGCGCAGGCTCAGCGGCCATGGCTCACGGGCCCAGCCGCTCCGTGGCACGTGGGATCTTCCCGGACCGGGGCACGAACCCGTGTCCCCCGCATCGGCAGGCAGACTCTCAACCGCTGCGCCACCAGGGAAGCCCTTTTGTATTGTTAATTTGTCCCTTTCTTCTGGGTTAGTCTCATAAGCATACAAACCAGTTTTCATTTCTCTTCTTAAAAAGAGAAACTCCTTTTATCTCACATCTTTTTGTCAGTTACTCTCCCGCTCTTATCCCCACTGTGATAAAACTCTTGGAAAGAGTTACCTATAATCAGTTCTCCAAATTCCTCTCCTCCCGTTGTCTTGAACTCTGAGTAGGCTCTTGTCTGCTGCTCCTGACAGTCACTAATAAACTTCACATGCTTGCAGTACCCGTCTGTTCATCTTTTCTTAGTTGATCTCTCAGCTGCATTTGACATAGATGATCACTCTCTCCTCTTGAATTCCATCTTTAGTTTCCGGAATGCCAGACTGTCATGGCTTTCATTCTACATTCCCAACTGTTGCCTCTCTGCCACTTTTGTTCCTTATCTTTCTGACCTCGAATTGCTGGAGTGGAATAGCATTCAGAGTTTTTCTTTTCACTACCTTGGTGCTCTCATCTACATCATGGTTTTCAATATTGTTTGCATCAGCTTTTCTTGGGTACCATTTCAGATCCTCAGAGACTCTCTTTTGTTTCAGCTCTTCATTGCCTTTGAGCTGCACCCCTGCAACTTTTGTTTCTTGCCCCCTGCATGCCGTAGATTGTTGGTGTTCTCTGAAAATTCATATGTTGAAACTAAATCCCCAAGATTTGGGACATGATTTGGTCAAAGTGAATGCAATCAGAGACCTCACTTTTATAGAGACCTCAGATTGCTTCCTCCCCACTTCCTGCATGTGAGGACATGGAGGAGAAGGCTGTCTATGAACCAGGAAACGAGTCCTTACCAGACACTCAATGTGCTGGTGCTTTCATCTTGGACTTCCCGGTCTCCAGAACTATGAGGAATAAAGTTCTATTGTTTATAAGCCACCCAATCTATGGTATTTTGTTACAGAAGTCCAAACGGACTAAGACACTGCAAGAGGCTTTTTGGTTCATGCCACCTGGAGACCTCTGCGCCTGTGCAACCCACCCCTACTTGTGCAGCCTGGGGTTTACACCACTGGGACATGAGATCCAGTGGGTAAATTCTCTCCTCTTTCACACTTTTTGGCTCTCCTATCTTCGTCAGTTTTGCTGTTCCATCCCCTGCTGCTTTAGTTTTCATCACTACTTCACAACTCTCCAAAGAAAGGCAGTGAGCAATGAATATCATTTACATTTTCCTCTAAGTACTCCAAATATAGCCTTGACAAAAATATATCTTTTCATTAGATTACAGAATTGTCTACAACAATCATATTCTACAATCTTATTTCAGGCTGGATGCTCTCTATTCAACGCTAATTTACTGCATTAAATTACACTTACTATATAACTATACCTTTGGATTGTTTCATAAGTAATTTCCCTGTGTTTCTACAACATACCCACACATCATAAATGATCATTTTTCCTTTCCTAATTTTGCTTTCTACTTACTAGTGAAGCAAAGATAGTTGTCTTGCCTTCTGTATAGGTACTATTCCAACTTCTTATTGATGGTTTGATCTTATATTTAGCTTAGTTAGTGAATCTTTCTAATTTCTCTCTTAGTCCGGCTTGCTTTTGTTAATCATCTGCCTTAAATGTACCTTTCAGTGTCTTGCAGCAAGTGTCTCTGACTCATGCTTTCTCAGTTCAAACCCATACCATACACATCTTATATTCTCTGACTGGATTTTATTCAGCTGTAATTCTAAGAACTCTGAACACAAACAGGCCTTTAAAAGGTTGAAGCAAAAGTAGTTCAAGAGAGAATAGAATGGTGAATAGAATGAGAAATTCCAGACGTGTCCTTGTTTACCACTGAAAAGCAAAAAAAAAAAAAAAGAAAAATCATTCTCTATTATTCACTTGGACATCTTCCTGTTCTTGCAAGATTTTAAAAATAAATTTATTTATTTTTTATTTTATTTTTTGCTGCGTTGGGTCTTCATTGCTGCACGTGGGCTTTCTCTAGTTGCAGGGAGCGGGGGCTACTCTTCGTTGTGGTGCGCAAGCTTCTCATGGCGGTGGCTTCTCTTGTTACAGAGCACAGGCTCTAGGCACACAGGCTCAGTGGCAAACGGGCCCTAGGGCACACGGGCTCCGTAGTTGTGGCACACAGGCTTAGTTGCTCTGTGGCATGTGGGATCTTCCTGGACCAGGGCTCGAACCCGTGTCCCCTGCATTGGCAGGAGGATTCTTAACCACTGCGCCACCAGGGAAGCCCTGCAAGTTTTTGAAGGACCCTTCTATGAAGTTTTTAAATAATTACAAGCAGCCTGTCCCATGGCTCCCTCCCTCCCACCCTTACCTCTGCACTCTTGCCAAAGAACAAAGGGTAAAGGGGAAGTACAAAAGCAAAGGTCATAGACGTTAAAAATAAAAAATAAATAAAATTAAAAAAAAAGCAAATGTCAAGGAACCATGCATCACTAAGACCTAATCACATTTGGCATATTCCATGTCTGATTTGTGTAGCTTCTGTCTTTAAGCCTACAATGCCAGGTCTTCTGTATGTCATGTGGAGTGATAAGAGTTTTGGTCACTTGTTAGATAACATAATATGGTCTGAGTTCTACTTTTTTTTCTAAACACAGACACATATGAACACCCAATTAATTTGTTTTCTTTATTTATAATCATCTGTTTCCTGAACTGAACTGGTCACCTTAACATCTGAATGTCCATCACTGTTGTGATGTTGCCAAGCTGTTAATGCCTTACTACTTTAATCTTCCAATATGTTGGTTTCCAATTCTTCTCTCTGTAATGATTATTATTTGTTGTCACTCTTCTCTAGCTGTCTTTGTCAAGGGTTGGCTTCCCATACATTACAACACAAGCTTTTGATAAGACAAATATTCAATAACTGTTCAGTGGAAGGATGGAGTTGTACTAGAGGCCTCCATATATGGTTTAAGTACAAAAATTAAATTGTGAGAAGACTGGAGTGAGCTTCTTCTAAATCATATAGAATATCTTTGTGAAGATTTGTAAACCTATATGAATTTTATTTTAAATAGAATTCCTTTTCCTAAACAGGGTTTCAGTGTTGCCAAGTTTAGGGATTTCATATACCCATCAGCTTTCTTTGGTATAGATTTTTACCTGGGAATATCTATCACACTAAAACAGCGTTCTTCCCTGTGTACCATTCACAATCTGATACAGAATTAAATAAATGAGGTAAACTCAGATCAAATAATATTGTGGTTGGCTGCCTTCTCCAGTTATTCCACCTTACCAAATCTTACCCTTATGCAAATACGCTGTCCCCATTGTGGGAAATATGGCGAGGCTTCCCCTCAAGCTTGCTTGTTGGTTCAGCATGACATCCTGAAGTTTACACTTGGATCTCAAGCAGTCTAGTTTCTCCTCCTCTGGGATCTGTGCGCCAGTGAGTGCTTGCTGGTTGCTTAGCTTAAGCTGTGTGCTCACCATCCTGCTCATGGAATGTACCCTTGGTAGAAAAAGGGGCCCTATTTCCTTCATCTTCCATTTACTACTTGATATTTCTTAGATATTCTCTACCATCCTACTCTATCAGAGAATCACTTTTAATTTCCAGTAGAAACATTTTTTTTGCAACTGTGCAACTAGAATTCCTATGAATTTCCAGCAAGACTGTGAGACCACTATTGATATTCTCATTATAGCATAATGAAAAGTTATCTTACACAAACCAGTTTTAAGTACCCTTATGTTAAAATCCACGAGGTAAGTTTCTGGTTTGGTTATAATTTTTAGAAAATATGTCTTTAATAATAAAGTTTTCTTAAAGCTAGTTGAATAAAGAGTAATCAGAAGAGATTCATTTCAAAATATGCCCTTTCCCTTAAATTTTAAATCAATGTTTTATCTTCTTAAAATCAAAATCAATATTAAATACAATGAAAGAAGAGTCCAGTGGGGCCAGAAAGCTATGTTAGACAGCCTGGCTACTATGGCATCGTATTTCAATAAACTCGACTGCAAGCTGGGGACCTGAACCAACATGCTCCTGAATCTCGCAAGGTCACTTTTCAGTGGGATGGACTTTGAACTTGGGGTTGGTGGTCGATTGAGATCATCACCTGCCTCCACCTACTGTCAAGACTTTGGTTGAGAAAAAGTTTAACCTTGTGCTCATAGATACCTTGAAAGAGATACTCTAATATTTGTGGAAAATCTGACCTCTTTACACCCTCTTCACTTCTGCACAGTTAGCTCTCTATAGAGTTGTATTTATTTTATGGCAGAAACCAGTAATAACAAACACCCACCCCACTGTGGAGGAAAGCAGTAGAACCCCACAGTTTGAGAGATCATACAGTTTTGATTACTCCAGGGTCTCTGGATGGCTCTTCTTCAACTAAGAATGTGATCATCACACTATATTCCCAAGTCCTGTGGGAACAAAATTGTCAGCAAAACATTCTCAAGTCTTAAAGGCAAAAATTATATGTTTAGTTTTTGGGGAAAAAGGCTATTATAGCACAAAACTTTCTCTAAGGTGATGTCATTAGCTTTGTTATAATGTCTAAACAGTGAAGGGATGGTTTCTGGAAAATTTTCTGTGCTCTAGACCCAGATTCTTGCTGTCCAAGCTCCCTTCTCACTTCTCTACAAGGTATTAGAAGACTCTTCCTGCCTCTCCCAGCCCTTTATTCCTCATGAGGACCACCCCTCCTACTGCCTCATTAGTATCTTGTCTTCCATTTTAGCATCTGCTCTTAGACCTGCGTAACAAGAATGGTCTAGGAGAAAAGGTGGTTAGACGGGGTTTGGGGACTGGTGCACTCATGACCTTGTGGGTAAAACGGACACCACTCAGAATGGTATGTGGGGCAAAATAATTCCTGACACAAGGTGACAGCCCAACTGCTAATGATCTTACCAGTAGTGACCCGGGAAATAAATGCCCTCGAGGATGCAACAATTAGGTTATTTGAAACCAAAGCTTTCAAAGACAGCAGAGTTGGCTGGTTACTGCTAAGGGGTATTGGTGCCCTGCAGAGGGATGATGAGAAACTGCAGGTCCTTAGCAAGCAGTTCAAGGCTCAGAGTGAGAGCCGGCAGGCCTGCTATTCTAAGGTCAGGCCCTGGCTGGGAAAACCTTAGACCCTGAAATGTGAGATTAAAATGTCCACGTGAATGCCCCGAACCCTCAGAACCTATGGGTAGTGTGGTATCGTCAAGGGGTGAGGGAAGGTTGACCTTCTGTTGATCTCTCTCCCCACCCTGGAGTCATGGGGAGTGGGGTGGGATCCTCGCTGTGGGTGTAACAGGCTGGCCGGGAGCCCCTCTCGACAGGTGTACTGCCTGTCCCTACCCCAAGCTGGCAGTGCTACGACATTCACGAAAAGAGTGGCTAGCTGCTAGAATTAACATAAATTTCTGCACACACTGAGTATCTGTACTTTAAACACATCGAATGCACTTTTATCTCTGAAATCCTGAGTTGATGCATCCTTTCTCCCAGAATGGGCAGAACAGCTAGAATGAAGGCATGGGGAACGGGTGTTAACCTTCTTACTGATGTGGAAATAAACAAAGACCACCCAAACAAGAACACACAGAGGCTTTATTCCGAGCTTGGTCTAGCAAGAGAGTTAGTAGCCATCATTTGCACAGACTCAAAGGCAGGCAGGGAAGTAGGGAAGTTTTATAATGAAAAAAAGGGCTTCAGGCGTGGCCTCATTGGATGTTGTTGTCATGGGGAAGCCGGAGGTGGACTAATGAATAAAATGTGAGGCATGTTATCTGATTGATTTGGGGACCGTGTTTGACTTTCTCTGGTTGATCTTGAGTTGGAAGCAGGGGCATAAAAAGAGAGAAGCTGGCAGTTATTGAGCAAGTCCTAACCATGCTGTGCCAGTTGCTGCAGTGGTTGTGCTTTCGTTTCCTGGCCTGGTTGCCACAGAAGTGGTGGGTCAAGTTCTATCATCCCAAGTGATCTGGCCACTGTCTACTTTTCTACTCAGTCTCTCACCAGGGCGGCACCTTGGCACTTTCTCTTGTAGTTGGTGCTCCTTTCCCCACATGCTACCCCATTCTCTTCCCCCGCCCTCCCTGAAATCTTTCCTTTGGGGGGCTGGGGGAAAGTAGGAGAGGGCCCTCCAAGGGCCAGCGCTTCCCCCATACTACAAGATGCTGCAGAGATCTCTCCTCAAGGCAACAGATGCCCTCCTTAGGAGCTGTCCCTGTCTCCTCTCCTTGGCTGCCAGGCCCATAACTAGAGTCAAATCCCAGCATAACCTGGCCGAGGATGGGCTGGGCTTGATAACAAAGGAAAGAAATTTTACACTATAGAAGTTGTAAGAATCAGTCATACATGCCATACCATCCAGAGCCTAAAGAGAGCCCCAGGACTGGATTTTGAAGGTTCTGGAATGTTGGCCTGAATAAGCAGTAATTCAAGGACTTGGGAGAACTTTTTCACAACACAGGATTTTAAACCGTAGCAAAGAGTCCAGGGGGTGGGGTGAACTCATTTCTCGGGTGATGCTTACAAGCCTGGAGAAAGTGACGGACAAAGGCAAACAAAGTAGATGTGCCCGAGTTTCTGGGGCAGAGAGTATTGCTGAGGGAGACACGCTAGAGGGCTGGGGGGAGCCCAGAGGGCACATCACTGACCAAGACCATGAGGAATGTGCTGATGAAAGGGTCACCAGCAACACCACGTTCAGTGGTGACTCTCCTTTGCAGTCCAGACCTTTTGATAAGGTAAGTGGTCACAGAATGTGGCTCATTCTTATCCAAGGGAATGGTGGGGCCCTGAAATAATAGAGACCAGGGAGCAGGATCTAACTGCCAGAAGCCAAGAGTCTGTAACTGAGGTTCCATAATGATCCTCAAGGTCAGAGGGGCAGCTGAATGGCCTTGACCTGCAGGAAGTTGTGGATATGTTTATTAGAGCTTGGCATCGGAAGGGGAAACACAGATGGGCAGCCAATGAAGGCGTTGCTTCACATCTGCCAGCAGAAAAGGGAGAAATGGAGGTGCAGAAGGTTGATGGTTGTCAGCCCAATAAAAATCATGATCTCTTGCTCAGTTCCTGGACTCAGCCTAATTTTTTAATATTAATAGACTTTACTTTTTAGAGCAGTTTTAGGGTTACTGAGAATTGCTCTTTGCACAGGAAGTACAGAGAGTTTGGCATAAACCCTCTCCCCTGCTTCACCCCCACGGATTCTCCTATTATTAGCATCTTGCATTAGTGTGTGGTATGTTTGTTACAACTGATGAACCAGTACTGCCATTATTATTCACTAAGGTCCATGGTTTACATTAGGGTTCACTCTGTGTTGTGCAGGACTATGGGTTTTAACAAATGCATTACGTCATGTTTCCACTTTTACAGCATCATATAGGATACTTTCAACACCCTAAAACTTCTGTGCCCCATCAATTTCCTCCTTCCTTGGAACCCTAGCAACTACTTACCTTTTCACTTCCTCTATAGTTTTTTTTAATTACTTTGAAATCTTTATTTTTTTTATTGTTTTTAACATCTTTATTAGAGTATAACTGCTCTACAGTGGTGTGTTAGTTTCTGCTTTATAACAAAGTGAATCAGCTATACATATATCCCCATATCTCCTCCCTCTTGTGTCTCCCTCCCACCCTCTCTATCCCACTCCTCTATAGTTTTGTCTTTTCTGAAATGTCATACAGTTGGAATCAAATCTTCTTAGAGTATTTAATTTCCTCCATGTCTTTTCATAGCTCATTTCTTCTTATCACTAAATACTGTTCCATTGTATAGATGTACTACAATTTGTTTATCAACTCAGCTGTTGAATGACTTCTTCATATTTTCCAGTTTTTGGTGATTATAACTAAAGTGTTATAAATAACTTGTGTGGACACAGTTTTCAAATAATTTGGTTAAATACCAAGGAGTGTGATTGCAGGATCATAAGGTAGAGTGTGTTTAGTTTTATAAGAAACTGCCAAACTGTCTTCCAAAGTGACTGTACCATTTTGCATTCCCATCAGCAGGGGATGAGAGTTCCTCCTTTTTTGGATTTTAGCCATTTTAATAGATGTGTAGTATTATATCATTGTTTTAACTCACAGTGACCTGCACACGTGTTATGTTGAGCATCTTTTCATATGCTTATTTGCCATCTGTATATCTTCTTAGGTGAAGTAACTATTCATACCTTTCCCTCATTAATATTTTTTCCCCAGATTTATGGAGATACAATTGATGTATAACACTGTATAAGTTTAAGGTATAAAACATGTTGATTTGATGCATTTATATATTGAAAAATGATTGCCACTATGGAATTAGCTAGCACCTCTGTTATGTCATATAATTACCATTTCTTTTTTTGTGATGAGAACATTTAAGATCTATCCTCTTAGCAATTTTCAAGTATTAATACAGTATTATTAAGTATAATTGCCATTCTGTACATCATATCCCCAGAATTTATTCATCTTTTAAGTCAAACTTTGTATGCTTTGACCAACATCTCCTCATTTCCCCCTTATCCAGTCCCTGGTAATCACCATTCTATTCTCCATTTCTATGAGTTCAGCTGTTTTGGATTCCATATACAAGTGATATACACTATTTGTCTTTCTCTGTCTGGCTCACTGCGTGTAATGCCCTCAAGGTCCATCTATGTTGTCCCAAATGGCACCATTTTCTTCTTTCTCACAGCTGAATAATACTCCATTGTATACGTATACCACATCTTCTTTATCCATTTATCTGTTGACAGACACTTAGGTTGCTTCCATATCTTGACTGCTGTGAATAATGCTCCAATCATTATGGGTGTGCAGATATGTCTTTGATGTCCGGTTTTCATTTCCTTTGGATATATACCCAGAAGTGGGATTACTAGATCATATGGTAGTTTTACTTTTAATTTTTTGAGGAAACTACATACTGCTTTCCTTAGAGTGGCTGTAACAATTTACATTTCGGACAGTGCACAAGAGTTCCCTTTTTTCTACATCTTCACCCACAATTATCTCTTGTCTTTTGATGACAACCATTCTAACAGGTGTGAGGTGATATCTCATTATGATTTGGATTTGCATTTCCCAGGTAATGTTGAACACCTTTTCATGTACCTTTTGACCATTTGTATGTCTTCTCTGGAAAAATGTTTATTTGGTTCTTCTGCCCTTTTTTTTTTTTTTTTTTTTTTTGTGGTACGCAGGCCTCTCACTGTTGTGGCCTCTCCCGTTGCGGAGCACAGTCTCCGGATGCACAGGCTCAGTGGCCATGGCTCACGGGCCCAGCCGCTCCGCGGCATGTGGGATCTTCCCGGTCCGGGGCGCGAACCTGTGTCCCCTGCATCGGCATGCGGACTCTCAACCACTGCGCCACCAGGGAAGCCCCTGCCCGTTTTTTAAATTGGATTATTTGTGAGAGTTTTTGTTATTGAGCTGTGTGAGTTTAAAAAAAATGTATTTTAGATATTAGCCTTTTATCTGATATGTGATTTGCAAATATTTTCTCCTACTCCATAGGTTGCCTTTTCATTTTGTTGTTGGTTTCCTTTGCTTTGCAGAAGGTTTTTAGTTTGATATAGTCCCACTTGTTTAGTTTTGCTTTTGCAGCCTTTGTTTTTGGTGTCAATTCCAAAAACAAACAAACAAAAAATTGCCAAGACCAACATCCAGAAGCTTACTCCCTGTGCTTTCTTCTATGAGTTTTATGGTTTCCGGTCTTGGATTAAAGGCTATAATCCATTTTTCTTTTGTCCATTTTTGAATTAGATTTTTTTGGTTGTTTTCAGAGTTCTTTGTTATATTGGATTACAAGTCTTTTATCAGATAAGTGTTTTGCAAAGATTTTCTCTCAGTCTGTGGCTTGTCTTTTCATTCACTTAACAGTCTTTCAGAGACACATTTTTAATTTTAATAAAATCAAACACCCATTTTATTTTCTTTTATGTACAGTGCTTTGGGTATTATATCTAAAAAGTCATTGCTAAACCCAAGGTCACCTAGATTTTCCCCAATGTTATTTTCTAGAATTTATAGTTAAACTTCTTATGTTTAGGTTTATAATCTATTTTGAGTTAATTTTCATGAAAGTTCTAAAGTCTGTGTTTATATTAATATTTTTTTGCGTGTGGATGTCCAGTTTTTCCAACACATTTGTTGTAAAGGTTATTCTTTCTCCATTGAATTACCTCTGCTCCTTTGTCAGAAACCAACTTACTGTATTTGTGTGGGTTTATTTCCAGATTCTCCATTCTGTTCCATTGATTAATTTGCCTATTCTTTTACCAGTACCACATTGTTTTGATTACTGTAGCTTTATACTAACTTGTGAAATCAGGTGGTGTATTCACACTGTTGTGAAGTCTTCCAATGTTGTTGTTCTTCAGTATTGTATTGGTTATTGTGGGTCTTTGCCTTTCCATATGAACTTTAGAATTACTTTGTGGATATTCATAAAATAGCTTGGTGGAATTTTGATTAGAATTGTGTTGAATCCATACATCAAGTTGGGAAGAGCTGTTAACATTAAGTCTTCCTATCCATAAACATGGGATATCTCTCTATTTACTTAGATTTTCTATGATTTTTTTAATCAAAATTTTATAGGTTTCTTTATACTACTCATGTACATACGTTTTTAGATTTATATCTATACATTTCATTTTTTGGGTGTTAATAAAAATAGTTCTGTGTTTTTAATTTCAAATGCTAATTGTTTATTGCTGGTATATAGGAAATCAATTAACTTTGTATATTAACCTTGGATCCTGCAACCTTGCTTCAATCACTTATTAGTTTCAGGGGTTTTTTATGTGTGATTTTTAAAAGATTTTCTACATGTAAAATTATGTCACCTGTGAACAAGGGCAGTTTTATTTCTTCCTTCCCAATTTTCTTTTCTTGTCTTACTGCATTAGCTAGGTCTTCCAGTGTGATATTAAACAGGAAGAGAGGACATCCTTGCCTTGTTTCTGATCTTAGAGAGAAAACACCTAGTTTCTCACCATTAAGTATGATGTTAGCTATAGGTTTTTGGTAGATGTTCTTTATCAAGTTGATAATTTCTTTATATTCCTAGTTTTCTGAGAGTTTTTATTATAATTAATGTTGGATTTTGTCCAATGCTTTTACTGCATCAGTTGATATGATCATATAACTTCTTTAGACTCTTGATGTGATGGCTTATATTAATTGATTTTTGAATATTGTACTGATTTTACATACCTGGAATAAATTCCACTTGGTAATATATACAGTTGCATATAATTATTTTTATACGTTTTTGGATTTAATTCTCTAGTAGTTCGTTGAGGGGTTTTATATCTATGTTCATGAGAGATTGCTTTGTAACTTTTCTTTCTTTTAATGTCTTTGTCTGATTTTGGTAATAGGGTAGTGCTATCCTCACAGAATAAGTTAGGAAGCATTCCCTCTGCTTCTGTTTTCTAGAAGAGATTGTAGAGAATTGGAATAATTGAAAGGACTACTTCTTTTATCAAGGGAAGGTGGAGGGGAGGGGTAAGGGATTCAAAGTACTTGCAGTTATTGCAGTCATCTGAATCCTCAGAGTGCATGACTTTCTTCATTTCTGGAAAAGTTTTATTTCAAATACTGCCTCTCCATTCTTTTCTTAAAATCTCCTCTGTAAGTTTCATTTAGTCATATTTTGGACCCTACCATTCTCTGTTCCACAGTCTTAAACTATATTGTAAAATGTGTGCATACATCTCTATGGTGCATTTTGTACATTTAAAAAATACCTGTCTTGGGCTTCCCTGGTGGCGCAGTGGTTGAGAGTCCGCCTGCCGATGCAGGGGACACGGGTTCGTGCCCCGATCCCGGAAGATCCCACATGCCGCGGAGCGGCTGGGCCCGCGAGCCATGGTCGCGGAGCCTGTGTGTCCGGAGCCTGTGCTCCGCAACGGGAGAGGCCACAGCAGTGAGAGGCCTGCGTACAGCAAAAAAAAAAAAAAAAAAAAAAAAAAAAAAAAAAAAAAATACCTGTCTTCCAATTCACTAAATAGTTTATTCATTTGTTTATTTTCTTCCCACTAATACCATCTACTTTTCTTTCATTCTCAGTGATTATATTTTTCCTGGTCACTTTAACAAAAGCATGGCTAGTCCCTTCTTCCTAGTGCTTATTTTAAAAATGTAATCTGTTTAACACTTGATACATAATTATTTTGTATTCACGATGACATACTGCCAATATATGACATTATCAGGTATCTAATTGTACCTTTGCTTATTTTTTTTGTGCTGGCCCTGAGTCATAGAGTCTTGTTTGTCATTTGCTGGTTAATTTTTCACTGTGAGCTCTTATTTGGATGGTCATAATCTATGGGAATCCTTATTGAAGGTGCCAGGAATTTTTTTCCTAGCATACTCTTCCTCTGGCTTTCTGTAGTGATAGCACTTCTATTTCCCTATCTTATGTACATAGAAATCTTTTAATGACCTTTCTCAGTTCATCTTTCAAGATTAGGGCTCTGGGTCAGTTTAATCTGCAATAGAGCTTCAGTATTTACTCACCCCTTCTTGCATCTCATACCTTCTTTCAATGATTATTTCACATTAATTCTGGAATTTTCCTTAAAATATTCTTTAAGACAGTCATTCAGTAATAAAGTCTGTTGCGTTGGCTATGTCTCCTTCTATCTCCCTTTCAACTCTTGGGAATTTTCTCTGCATTTTGTAGGCTCAGGGCTCATTTATATATTTTACAGCATTCTATATCTCACTCCATCCAGCATCTACCATTTTGTAGCTTGAGAGTTGGCTTATTTTTTTTATAGAAAATATAATCCACTCTTTTTAAGCCCAAATTAGAAGCAGTGCATGTACATTTTTTATAAAGGTCTTATATGCACTTCCCAGGTTGTAAATTCTTGTAAGTTAGGTATATTGTCTTATCTTACATTGTATCTCTCCTATCTCCCTACACCCAATATCTAGTGTAAAGTAGGTGCTCAGTCTTTAAAAAAAGATAAAACAGTATGTCATTTCTTTTTAAAATGAATTTGCTCTGTCACTTTGCCTCTTGGAAGTCTCATCCAGAAGCAGTATAATTCAATTAAAATTATATAGTCAAGCTCCATCATTTGTGATCTTGGAAAATTGAGTAATATTTTTTTTTAAGTAGAAGTAGGAAACAATGCAAGATGTTTTGGACATAATGAGACAATATGTATGATGCCCTCAGCCCAGTGTTACAACACTGGATCTCTAAGACTTGTTAGTTTTCCTCAATAAACTAGATAAAAACAACCCTGGTTGCTACCAGTGTCAGTTTATTTTTTTGCCCCTTTTGGTATATGTAGAGAAAAAGTGATAAAGAAATTATCAGTTGAATATAATTTTATCTTTTGGCAACAAAATATAAATTTGCTTTATAAACTATTATACTACTGATTATACTGATTTACCTTGGGTGCTACCATTCCAGTTCATTTCTTGTCTAAATGATGAACGGCACTTGAAACAGTATAGAGTAATGTTATTTTTAGTAGGTGGTAACAGTTAATAAAGGAGTTTCCCAGCTGAAACTAGGCAATAAACAGCTATGACAGCAATGAAATATGTGATTTTTTTTTCTAAATGGAAAATAGTGAATGTATAAAATGTTACGGGACCTGAATTCAGAATCCGGATGTAAAACTGAAATGTTTCTGTGTTTGCATGCCTTTTTACACTCTTCTGCTTCATCTTTCTCTTCCTTCTTCTTTATAACTTTTTCACATTTTTACTCTCTCCCTTCTCTTCCTTCCTTTCTTCCTTAAAAAGGAAAACCTGGAATGAGCTTTGACATGATGCATTCCTTACTTATTTAGTGTAGGGGGATGGTGTAGTGCATTGCCAATGAAACACAAATTGCAATTTCAAAATCTAAAGGGCCTTTAAAAATAGCATGAGATTTAGAAATAGAAAAGCCACATTGAACACAAGAAATGTATATCTCATTTTTTCTTTTTGGATAAATATCTCTTATTTCAGTGAGACAGCAAATATGGGCCCTTTCTCTTGTCCTTACCTATAAGAATTATATATCTTTTATGTAATGGCATTTAAAAATTTCACATCTTGGGCTTCCCTGGTGGCACAGTGGTTGAGAGTCTGCCTGCCGATGCAGGGGACACGGGTTCGTGCCCCAGCCCGGGAAGATCCCACATGCCACGGAGCGGCTGGGCCTGTGAGCCATGGTCACTGAGCCTGTGTGTCCGGAGCCTGTGCTCCACAACGGGAGAGGCCACAACAGTGAGAGGGTCGTGTACCGCAAAAAAAAAAAAAAAAATTCACATCTTACGTTTATTTACACGTGCCTAGCAAAAATTGAAATGATGGTAAGCCCTCATAAATTACATTCAATAAGGAATTACTTACTGAGCAACATCTATCTGCCAGGAACTTTGCTAGTAACTGGGGATACAACAGTGAGAAAGTCACAATCCAGCTCCAGTCTTACAGACTAACAGAGGAATCACTGAAGTAAGCATGCAATGAGCACACCAGCCCCAGAAATGCTAAGATCAGTGAGAACAGAAGGCTGTGAGAGAACCCAGGAATGAAATTTAAATCAGCCTGGGAAAATAAGCCAGGATACTTTAGAGGTAGTCCTTGAATCTGGAAACTAAAGAATAATTAGTATTCACCTGGTGCTTGGGGTGGGAAAGGGATCTCAGATCTGGAGTCTAGAGGTGGCATGTTCAGAAAACTGCTAGTGTAATAACTGAGTAAGATCTTGATTGAGAACACAGAGGAAGATGTAATCAGCAGTGAACTGCAGAAGGTAAGCTGTGTTTGCAAGCAGTGCTAGGAAATATGGCACTTCGGGAAATATGTAGGAGTGGCCTTATGCTTCAGAATGATCACTTTGCCTGAAGAATGGGAAATGAGTTTTGGGTAGTGGAAACATCTGGTGCAGGGTATTGCTGAGTTGAGAATTGATGGAGTCTTGACATATATAGAATGTGTGAGACTTGATGATTGATGGGTAGAACGGGTAAGGGTGGTCCAGGACCAACATATACGTTCCTGGCTTGGCAAGATGGACAGAAGAAGGTGCCATTCACTGAAATATAGAATAGGGGAGTAAAGACAGACTGGTTGGTTGGGTGGGGGGAAGGAAGATGAAATTAGTTTTTGATTCAAGAAGGCAAGTCAATTAGGCTATGTGTTTTGTGTGTGTGTGTGTGTGTGTGTTCTGGAAGAATACTTAAGATATTGGTTTGAGTAACATGTCATATCAGGACTTCAGATATAGATTTGGGAGATAACAATGTATAGATACTACTTGAAATTATGAGCATGAAGAGAAAGCCTAGAAAAAAGTATAATCTGAGCAGAGAGGAGGACTAATGTGGAACTATAAGGATAGTCAACATTTAAGAGATACACAAAGAGAGAAGTAGGCAATGTGTTTCTTAGAATTCATTTACAAAGCAGAGAGGTAAGGAGAATAAATATTTCTGAAATTGGAATGGAACACTGAGCAGTGAAATGCTAAATTGTGTGGAGTGGTCAATTATAATAGGGCAAATTATGGATTTTCCTCCTAGAATCCTGAATGCTCATATCTTAGAACATTGTTTTTACTGAGTCTTTTTTCTTAGAATATTTGGAAAATCTGCTTTCTTTGTATCTTCTTTAAAAGCACAGAAGCGTTTTCTGTCCCTGATCTATGGTTCTTTCCACCCTGCATTCTCCAGTCGCTTCTTATAGTCTTGGTGTCTCCGTCTCTTGCAGTTATATTGCAGAAATTAAAAGAAGATAGTTGAATAGAACTTCAAGATGCCTTTAAGAAATCAAGTATAAAGGAATATTTTGAATATTTAACTTCATATAATTTCTATAATTATTCACCTTTATAAAATTTTATTTATAATATAAAGTTCAAGTGTTCTGAACTTTAGTGTACTGTTCATTCTGAATATGGATCCTGAAATTGTATGTTTCACTTGTAAAAGCATATGAAGATGAATTGACCTGAAAATCCGTGTACTGCAGTGGAAGAAACACTGCACTCGGTAGCAGGATATTTGAATTCCAGTTTCTAATTCCAAAATACTGTATTCCCTCATAAGTATCCCTTAACTTTCTTGGATCCAAGTAATGTGATTTGGAAAATAATGATCCCTGATGTCCCTTCAGTTTTTAAAATCCTGTGGTTTTCAGTTTATCTAAGCAAGCAATGCAAAGTTTCCATTCAGTGATAGAGGACAAGCATTTCATTCTCATGAAACAATTCTAATAATTGGGCCTGAAGTATTTGAATGAGTTTTAGTGACAATAATGTTCTAAATTACATGAACATGATTAAGCATAGGAATTAACATAGAACCTTTTTATGTTACTTATAACTTTATTGTAATTTTCCTCCCATTTATGTGCCTGCCTTTTAGTTGTTAATGCTATCTCCTGAAAGAAAAATTTATCATAAGGGCTTAAATTGTTTAAACGTGGTATACATAGGGCAGTAAACATCTGTGCTTAGCTAGATAGAGAAATGGTGCAATTGTTCAAGTTAAATATTTTCTAAAGACACTCCCCTGAAAGAGTAAATGAACTGTCTTGGACTCATTTGTTAAGAGTTGTGGATAGTTACCAGCAGTTTCAGTCATAGGAGGCAAATCTGGAAATCAAAAAATAGAGAAAAGAGAAAGAATGTTTTTAATTATGAACCCACACGTTACAACGGCCTGATCTCTAAGAAGATGTATCAAGCAAGGCTCCCCTGCCTGACCAGAATGTTAGCTTTCCTGAAGAATGAAGCTTTTGGTATCCTTTGGATTTCCTGCATTTTCACCTCTGTACTGGTTCAGCAAGGAATGGAAGCCTTTCAGTGTGACAATGGGATGTCCTTGCCTCCTGACAATGTGTGTGACTTCACAGATCAGTGTGGCGACATGAGTGATGAACAGCAATGTAAGTTCCCTCCTCTCCTTCCTCCAAGTCCTGTCCACCTTTAGTCCAGAGGCTGCTGAGCCGCCTGGGGAGGCTAAGACACCTGGCCCTGCACGGATCCCATTTATATGCCTTTAGAGTCAGTCAGAAACTAAAATACTCTTTTTAAGAAAAAGACAGATCCACATATAAAAATAACTCTAATTAAATGATATCAAATTGCTGAGATTCTAACTAAATGGGATGTATTTTGAATCAGTTTTTACCAATTATAAAGAAGGAGTGAAATGTAGAAAGGTAGCTTTTAATGGTATATCAGTGAAACAATATTTGAAAGAAGCTTGTGACTGCAGTTTTAAAATGCTGCAATGGAAATTATGAGCTTAAGTTTGAGTTCAGTATGGGAATATTTGAAATGAATTTTAGGTTGGGTGAGAAGATTTTATTTTTGCTTATAGGACACTACCACCAAGTGAGTTGGTACCTCTCATACACAGAGCATAACTCTGACTTACATCCTTTGATTCTAAGGCAGAGGAAAGAGCGCAAGCATTAGAGAGTGCAGGGCCTAGACTTGGATCCTGGGTAAACCATCTACTAATTGTGTGATCTTGAACCTCCAGTTTATTATAAGAGGTCATAAAGTGAGATAAACTGATCTCACTGGCAGGAAAATACTCCAGGTATAACATTAATAAAAGTTCACCAAGGGAAGATATGGGTAGAGACATGCATGTTTCTGTAGTTTCTATTTGCAGTATCACATCCTGAAAGAAGACTGCATTTCATCAATGGAACTAGCGCCCTTCCTACAGTCACCTTTCATAAAAAACATTATCATACAATTAAATAGGTTCATTCATGTTGATTTTTAGTAACTATTGACTCAATTATTTAGAGGCACTAAATCTAGTATTTTAGAGCAATATGTTCAAACATATTTTCTACTTTTTATTCAGATACTATATTAATTAGTGTTTACAGAATTCTTCATTTTCTTCTCCTACATAAGGTTCTACATGTTTGATTTTACCATTGTTGGAATTCTCTTCAAATATTCAGTTGTTATTACTTTAAAACAAGAGGAGTGATTACTGAATAATTTCTTCTCTTTAGAAGGAAACAGGTGGAGGATTTTTCTCCCATAGTTTGGGCGTTGTGATCGTGCTGTTTGATTGCACTTTCTGTTTAACAATTCCTAAGACAGGGATTCATTTTATATTTGTCCCATTTCCCCAGAGATGCTGCATGGGGATGTGCTGCCCTTTCTCTGGCCTGTCTGGGGAAAGCCCTTGCTGTTCTTTGGTGAGCAGCTAAGATGAACCACTTGGTTGGTTTGACAAGAAATGCAAAGTCCCTTCCATTATTAATCCCTCTGAAGCTTCCTTTCAGCATGGTTGCTGTGATAACATGCGTAGTCCTGCTTCAGGGAAAAGGTTAATGTGAAAGAAGGGGAAAGCCGCTGAGTGGGAAAGGTCTCAGCTGCATGAAAGATACTAATAACCCCTGCCTTAGAGGAGAGTGAAGGAACAGATTTGTCGAATAAACAAATTTCATTTTAAATGTTACACTGGGAGGTCACCTTCTGGCTTTTTCGCTTTTCATTTTCATTTCTGAGAAGTTTCCACTTTAGTATTTTATTTAAAATGGGATAACCTGTGGATAAAATTGAGAATCACTTGAAAGCATGAGTTTCTTTTGTACACCACACTAGGGGGAAAATACTGTGGAGGAATAATGATGGCCAAGCAGTTTTTCTCTTGAAAATTTGTGATGCTAAACTTATAGACAAGATTTTTTTTTTAACTGAAGCTGACTTTATAATGATGTTTCAGTAGTCACATTTTGGAAAAAAATTAATCTGTGATCCTCTTTAAAGTCCAAATGGTGTGAGCTTTAAAGAAATAGATTAATATGTTGACTTTTCTAAATGAAATTGGCATAGTTGAAGTTGAATTTTGGATGAAAATGATTCTATTAATAGTGTTTTTCAAAATTTTTAAATTTTACATGATGGACCTGTTTTTCAGAATACTTGAACCTATTATTTTAACTCAGTATTTTTTAAAAGATATTAGATTTAAAAAGACTAAATCTTCACAATGAAATAAATTCTATTTATACACAATATTGAACACAATAAATCGTGAGCAAGAAAAATAATTTTTAGGTGTTACAACTATTTGGTTCTAATGTTGACAAGAATCTCTCTTTATTAGAATTTATTAATATCCTGAGCCGGGGAGTACATGTTGTGGTACTGATCTGAGTATTTAAAAAAAATTATGTTTCTAGTGTTGCAATGTCTGCTTCTACACAGAACCCCGTTGCCTGGTCTTCCTCATTCTATTAAGCACAGCAATAATCTAGTGTCTCTTCTATTAATTGCTCAGAATTATTTGATGTATAAAGGCTTTACTCTGTTTTAGTTTTACTCAACAATAAAACAGTAATATTACTTTGTTGTTATTCAGATCCAAGTCAACCATAAGACTATAAACTGTACTATTGATACAGTGTTACAATGTTGAGATATATCCCCTGCAGTGGGTTTCTACCACTGGAATATTACCAGAAAATACTCCAGTATTTTCTCAGAAATTACTCCATTAATTAGATAATTACTTTAGCATACCTGAAGTTAGTATTAACATTAACTGTTCCATACATTTACTTTTAGAGCTAAAATTACTGTGACTCAAAATGGAAAAATATATTCAGTTAAATAATTTCTCCACTACCTACATGTCTTGCTTGAGAAAATTTCCATTTGGTCTATTTTTAATACTTTGATTTGATGAAACATATCATAAAGATTTGAAGTATTACCTAACTTCTTTTGCAAACTTTTTTGGATTTAGGAATAATAATTTTTTCAAAAGGTCTTTACTTCGTATAAATCTAAATTTTTATGTGAAGTGTGTGAAAATTACATTAGAGGTGAACTCTGAAAATCTGAGAGGTGATAGTGTTTAATCAGATGATAGTAAGTACATTGTTTCTTCAGTAGGATGACATAAATGTCAACTACTTTTAAAAGTAGTTGTAGAAGTTCATTGAAATACTTGAAGATAAGCATTAATAGAGTGAAATGTGAGATTTCATGTGCAATATTTATCTTACCACTACATTGGATGCAAAATGTTTTAAGCATATTTTTTATTAATCAACTAAAACTCCTATTCATCATAGCAAAATGTCTCAATTTGGGCTATTATAACAAATTCTGTAAACTGGGTGGCTTAAACAGCAAACATTTAATTCTCATGGTTCTGGAGGCTGGGAAATCCAAGATCCTGGAGCTGGCATATTTGATGTCTGATGAGGACCTTCCTCCTGGTTTGCAGACAGCTATTTTCTCACTGTGTCCTCACATCATGGGGAGAGGGAGAGAGAGCTCTGGTCTCTCCTCCTCTTTTATAAGGACACTGATACTATTCCATGGGCTCTAACCTCATGACCCAATCACCTCCCAATACCATCACATTGGGGATTGAGGCTTAACCATATGAATTTTGGAGGGATATAAACATTCAATCCAGAGCACAACAGAATTATAAGTGTAAGAAATCTAATAATAAATATGGTGAGACTAGTTGAAGAAAATTGGAAAAATAATTACAGATACCTGGAAGAAAGATTCATGACAAGACTGTTTATTTATGGGATGCTTCAATGGTGTAAATATATACAATTTAGTGGAATCAGTCTACATGTTAATTAAATTCTAATGCAAAATATAACTAGGATAAGTTTTAACTCTAATAAAATGACTTGCAAGTTCAGCTACAAAAATGAGAATAGCTGGAAAAGGGGATAAGAAAAATATAAGAAAATGAATAACTTTCATTAGTGGGTTTATAATAGTGTGTCAGGCACTCTCAGAGCATTCTGAAAATTGGCTGGATGGTGACTCTTTCTCACAAAGGAGAAGCTAAAACTTGAATTTTGTCTTGACCCATCCTACAGGGTTTCTATCATGGTTTCAACAAAAGAAGCCATATAACAATTCAGGCAATCTTGGTGGAGTCATGCTTTTATGAAATGATGCCATCCTTCCAGAGCTGCCAACAGTTTCTTTAATATTTTGAGGGAGGTCATGAAAAATCAAAATGTTAGCTCTGTTAGGGCAGGACATTTACCTAGTTTTCCCCATTTCCTAGAAGACTGAGTCACACATAGTGTCAATAAATATTAGAGTGACTGATTACTGGTTTACTGACTAGCTGAATTTCTCATCTGCACTATTTCTTTCATCCTGGAATTGGCTAGAACTACTCAGTCTTGCAGTGCAGTCTGTTCTTGTTTTGTGGCTCAAGTGTGCAAATTGACATAATGCAAGAAGAACGTTCAGTTTGTGAGCTGTCTTTGAAAATCTCAAAGTCACCTAGTGACATCAGATGGTGAACTGTTTCTTCCACAAGCAAAGTGTCTGCTGAAGTCAATCTATATAGATAGAATTCCTGCCATGTGTGTCATCCCATATACCTTTTATTGTGTGTCAATGATTATCATTTCTCTGTGTAAATGTTGCCACTAAAGATTTAACTAGGAATCCTGAGAGAAGGCTTGCCTTCTGTTGTCAAAGTTATCAATTTAATGAAGGCAAGGACCTTGAATCACAGCTTTTAAATAAGTTTCCATTAAAGAAGAAAGACTAGAATATAATGTTCTCTACTACACAGAAATAATTGTGACTTTTCAGTGAATAAGTCTTAAAATGCTTGATTGGATTTGGAAGAATACTTATTTTGAGAGAAATTGAAAACCTATTTAGGGGAAAAAAATGACGGTTCATTTGTTCCTGAATTAGTTTACTTGATGGAAGTTTTCTCTATGCAAGAGAGAGAACTTTCCTAAGGCCCTGTATTCACCATTATAGAAACTAGTGAAAAGTCATAAGATCTTTCAGCCAAGCTGCTACTCTGGAATAGAGAATTGCATGCAAACAGCTATGCAACTTTTATAATATTCACGTGAGTACTGCTGCAGGCTGGAGTGAATGCCACACATTGTCAGTATTTCTGCAGAAATCACCAGACAATTACAAACACTTGGAGGACTCCTTTGAAATTTAGTAATCTTGAAACAGTGTTAAAGTTAAAATATGGTTTGGAAATCTTTTTCTCATGTGATACTAATGGTATCTATGTCAAATTCTTGCCAAAGATGTGCTCAATGGCTTGAGATTAAAGGCAACTATATGACAAGATTCCAACTTAAGTAATATTAGATAATTCTGGTGTGAGCTATGGAAGTTCTGATTCCACTTGCTATCACATACCTTTCTGATTTACAATTTTTCCTGTTTTTGTCTCAATGAAACTAATAAAATTAATTCAGTGTGAAAGATAAACATTTCCCTGATAAAAATTAATTAATAGGTTCACATTGCCAGGCCAAATAATAGCACTCTTTCATGGAAATCTACTTTTGAGAATAAATTTTACTTTCATTTAATTGGACTATTTTGAATTTATTTCATCCTTTGCAGGAACTGGCCATTAATTTTTAATTAAATGAGAGTAAGGGAGATAATTCTTGTACAAATGTTTTTATATGCTATCTACATGAAGGAAATCATTTTCTAAACAGTAAAATGTATGTAAAATTTTGTGACTATGTAATAAATAGCTTTCCTCAAGAAGTGAAGGAGATAAAAGCACTTAACAGTCTTGGAATAGAAGGAAATTACCTTAACACACAAATGGCTGTATATGAAAAACCCACAGCTAATGTCATACTCAACGGTGACAGGCTGAAAGATTTTACTTTAAGATCTGGAACAAAACAAGATGCCCTCTTTCATCACTTCTGTCAACATAGTACTGGAAGTCCAGGCCAGAGCAATTAGATAAGAAAAAGAAATAAAAGCAATTCAGATTGGAAATGAACAAGTCAAATTATCTCTGTTCACAGAAAATGTGATCCTAAATGTAGAAAACTCTAAAAAGTCTATGAAAAGAATGTCAGAACAAAGAAATAAATTAAGCAAAGTTGCAGGATTCAAAATCAACACACAAAAATCAGTTGCATTTCTGTGCACTAACAATGAACAATCTAAAAAGGAAATAAAACAAATTCCATTCATAATAGCGTCAAACAATATAAAATACTTAGGAATAAACACAACCAAGGTTATGAAAACAAAAAAATTGTTTCTGGAAGAAATTAAAGAAGATGCAAATAAGTGGAAAGACACCTCATGTTCATGGATTGGAAGAATTAATATTTTTTAGATGTCAATAGTACCCAAAGTGATCTATAGATTCAAAGTAATCCCTCTCAAAATCCCAAGAATATTTTTTGCAGAAATAGTAAAATTCATCCTAGAATGCATATGGAATCTCAAGGGACCCTAAATATCCAAAACTATCTTGAAAAAGAACCACCTTATAGCCCTCACACTTAATGATTTTAAAACTTACTACAAAGCTACAGTAATTAAGAGTGTGGAATTTGCAGAAAAAAAGATTAAACTTGGACCCCTACCTTACAGCATATCCAAAATTTACTCAAAATGGGTTAAAGACCTAAATGTAAGAGCTAAAACTATAAAACTCTTAGAAGAAAACACAGGGGAAAAGCTTCATAACATTGGATCTGGCAATGATTTTTTGGCAATCACAGACCACAAAGAAAAACTAGATAAATTACAGCTCATCAAAATGAAAAACTTTTGTGTATCAAAGGACACTATCAGAATGAGAAGTTAGTCCGTGGAATGGAAGAAAATATTTTCAAACTATATATCTAAGACATTGACATGCAGAATAAATAAAGAACTCATACAATTCAACAACAAAAACAAGCAATGAACAAAGGACCTGAATGGACATTTCTCTAGAGAAGATATCCAGATGTCCAATAAGCACATGAAAAGATGTTCAATATCATTGATCATTTGGAAAATGCAAATCAAAACCACAATGAGATACCACCTCACATCTATTGGGGTGGCTAATATAAACAAACAAAACCCAAGAAAATAACAAGTATTGGCAAAAATGTTGAGAAATTGGAACACTTGTGCATTGGTGGTGGGAATGTAAAGCCCTTTTGCTTCTGTGGAAATGGTATGGCAATTCCATTCAATATTAGAAATAGAATTACTGTATAATACAGCCATTCAAATCTGGAGACATATCAAAAAGAAGTGAAAGAAGGGACTCCAACAGATACTTGTACACCCATGTTGATAACAAACTATTCTCAATAGCCAAAAGGTGGAAGCAACCCAAGTATCCTCCAGCAGGTGAATGAATAAATAAAATATGGTAGATACATACAGTGGAATATTATTCAGCTTTAAAAAGGAAGGAAATTCTGACACATGCTACAACATGGCTGAACCTTGAGGACAATTATACTAAGTGAAATAAACCAATCACAAAAGGACAAATATTGCATGATTCCACTTATATGAGGTACCTGGAGTACTCAAAGTTTTAGACAGAAAGAAGAATGGTGGTTCCAAGGGGCTGAGGGGAGGGAGAAATGAAAAGTTTCAGTTGG
Source organism: Mesoplodon densirostris (assembly GCF_025265405.1). NCBI lineage: Eukaryota > Metazoa > Chordata > Mammalia > Artiodactyla > Ziphiidae > Mesoplodon > Mesoplodon densirostris. The sequence continues at coordinate 168,702,167 of NC_082664.1, forward strand.
GGAAAATGAAACAGTTGTGGACTTGGATGGTAGTGATGGTTGCATATCAATGTGAATTATTGTTTTTATCACAGAACCATATATGTGAAATGGTTAAAATGCATTTCGTATTTTGGCACAGTTTTCCAAGAAAAGCAGGATTTAACATTAAGGCAAGTCTACAACTGTGCCTCATAGAACTTTCAGGAGGAAAAGAAATGTGAATTATTAATATAGGCCCAGGCAAAATTGTGAAATAAATGGCTTGCTTTTAATACCTTCTACCTCTCCTTTTTAGAGTTCTCCTAACTCTTACAGTTTCCCTGTCTTCTAAGAACTTTATATTGTGATGATCTACTCGTACTATACTAAGTTAATCCCGAGTTCTGCATCAATTTCTTCACCACTACCACTATTAAAATTTTTTTCCATTCCTTACCATTTTCTCAGAAGCATGCCCTATGTTAACTATCGCTTGAGGATATAGTTTAATATTTTTCTCCACTTATGGTGTTAATGATTGAATCCATGAATGGATCTGCAGTAAATTTTTAATGAGAGAATCTGGCATGTTGGAAGGCAATTCAGAAGATAATTGTGTCTTCCAAGCAACCTCAAAGCACAACATGGAGATACCCTCTCTTTTTCACTGCAGTATGCTGGACCTGTGGGATCACAAAATTTAAAACAAAATGATGAGTTGCTCAAGTTCAAAAAGCCCAGGAACATGGATTCTCCTAAGTTCTTGCATCCCATTCCCCCTGTTCCATATGTTGTCCAACTGCAGCATTGCTGCGGTAGCAGGAAAATCTCCACGCAGACAGACTTTAGTATAGTAAGTACTATCAGATTTGAATGTAGATGTATGGGATATGAGATTATAAAAGGCAAATCAACCACAATTCAGGAAAAATTGTTCAAATGGTTTAAAATACACAATTCTCTACTGGGAGGAAAATGAATACTTAGAAAATTCTCTGATGCATTTTTGAATAATCTGGCAGTTATTAGAAGTTCATGATTGCTTTTTTAAATAACAGTTGAAAAATATATGCTCATTAGATTCATTTTGTACCAAAAGGAACCCTTGTTGAGACTATTCAGAAATAAAAATGTTTTATTTAGCTATTTTTCTAGTTCTAACACTTCTAGAATACATCATCATTATCCTTGTTTATTAAAGAGAACAAAGAACATTGGAAACAGACATCAACTAAGTAATTGTAATGCAAGGTAATTTCTTGGTATTTAAGAACTGTTTGACACCTATGTGAGTGTGTGTGTACATTTCATACACATAATTGCTGAAATATGGTGATAAAAATAGTTTAGAATATTTTGTAATCACAAGTATATTATTGGAAAAATGCTGGGACTAAAAGAGACTTGAAAAGATACATACTTATGAAGATACATGCATAACTAATTGAATGACATGCACATTCATATACAAATAACTATATAATTTAGTTCATTTTCCGTTTAACCAGCTTCCCTGGACCACTAGGGGTCCATGAGATAATGACTGGGATATTCTGGATATTCTAAATATTTCAAAGGCCTTAAGGCAGTTGCAAATTTAAGCACGGTATGATTCACAGACTAATCAAGTTTCTTAGCTTTTAGATAGAATGACATGAATTCCGCCTGCGAATACTGGTTTCCTCAGTATTGGAAACTCTGACAGGCCTCTAATTCTAGGTCTTTGGTAAAAATGGGTTAGTGGCTTAACAATGAGACCTTGGAACAGAGCTTTAAGAATTCAGGTTCTGGAGTCAAAAAAGACCTGGTTCCAATCTTGGCCCCAACGTTCACTGGCTGCCTGCTTCATAAGGTTTTTGTAAGAAGTAAATAAACTACCGCAATTAGAATGCCTAGCACTGATCTCCCTCAGTAAATTGTGGCTATTAAGATACCTGTTAACATTACAGAATACAGCTGCTTTGTAAAATCTTTCAAAATAAGGAATCTAGGACTAAAAATAATAAAATAGACCATTGGTAATAGAGCAGGTTTAGATAATGTTTAGAAGTGTAGTTTCTAATTCAGCTTTTAGTACTCACATGGATGTTCTCAAGGATATGCACCAGATGTATTATTACTAAATAATATTTTCCCGAAATGTGACTAAATAAAAATTATGTTTTTGTGACTGGGTTGTCAGGCACTGTCTATCTATTAATCAGAATAACCACTGTGGCTAATGCAACCAGTTAGCACAAGAACAAGCTTGTCAAAGGAACATCTCCAGTTACTAAGAGCTACAACCCAGGGATGGTATAGTTGCTATTGAATTAATCTGTTTTTTAGAGAGTGACATTTACAGATGTGGATAATGGAATAAAGCCCTCCCTGGGGGGTTATTGTGAGCAACCAAGTGTCCAAATCTTTCTCCCTCTCCCAAGCCTCTTGGATCACTTATACCAAGAGAAAAAGAAAAGGAAAAAAAAAAAAGCCAGAAAATGCCTTGTTGTGATTAAAAACACCAGGGATTTCAAGAACATTGAGATTCAACAGGGAGGTGCTATGCTTAATTCCAGGTGCTATGCTCAGTTCCAGGGAGGTGCTATGTCGCAGCCACAATGGCTGAATTTGTATCAGAGGATCCTCTGAATTGATCTGCCCAAACCTGAAATTCTGCTATGGCTGGAACATTAAGGTGGATTTGAAGATGTAACCTTAATAATAATGCCTCATATTTTGTGGTGCCTAAGAGTTGTATTTATATATATATTATGTCATAAGAACTTCACAGCAGTCATTTGAGGGAGAAAGGGCAGGATGCCATTATTTCAGTTTCATAGGTGAAGAAAAGGGCTTGGTGTGGTTAAGTGGTTTAGCAAGGCCCTCAGTTAATAAGAGACAAAATCAAGATTAGGTCCTCAGTCTTCTGACCTCATGAGTGGCATTCTTTCTGTATGACTGCACTGGTTTTTAATATGTGGTGATTTATTCGAATGTCATATGCAAAAAAGCTTTGCATTGATAAAGTAGACTTAAATTGTGAGAAATTATCCTGATGTTAAATAATCTCTTTGTAATTTGTTCCTAAGCTTTCTTTTTCACCTATTGTTTTATTTCTTAAAAAGCCACATGTGGTGTTGTGAAAGTGGATTTCTTTCTTCTCTCATTAGGCTCAAACTATGAAAGATGTGATTTTGAGGATGGACTCTGTAGTATGATGCAAGATCAGAGTCTGCGACTTGGCTGGGCAAAGAGGAATGGGATGACTGGCCCATCACCTCCATTTCATGACCACAACGGTGATATGTCTGGTAAGTGCTTTGAACTTTTTTTTTTGTCAAGTGGTTGGTAAGGACAGTAGAATCATGGCTGATGGTTAGATATTAATGATGATAATGTCTAATTTTATACAACTATATTGTATAAAATAGTATTTTATTATAAAAAGTATTTATATTTTTGTATATAAATACAAAAAAATTGTATTTAACTATATTCAAGATATTTATGATTCTAAAATGTCATATTAGATTCTTATAATTGGGTTCCTGGGACCTCAAAGGTCTATCTAGATAATAATTGGGATTTCTAGCTATTTTGACTCTGTAAGGAAACTGTGAAATTTAAACATAGTACTACATAGATTAATTTGTCAAATATCTTTGCTTTTGTTTAGACTGATTTTAGCTTTCTCTGGTAATACTTGTATTCTTCGGCTGACTAGAAAGCTCTGATGGGAGTTCTGGAGCCAGACATTTATTCATTTCTTTATTTGTTAACTAATGAAGTCCATTCACTTGCCATTTTACACCAGGTGATTAAGATATTTTAGTAAGCAAAAACTGACTCTGTGCCTGCCTTCATCTGATGGCCTTACACATGGTATGAAAAGAGGTAATCTTTTACCTGGCATAACTAATTGAAGCCTGGTGATTTTTAAATAAAATTTATACTTCTTGCAAATAAATACAATTAAATCTTAAATATGAGTATTCCCTAGAGACAATTTAAAGCGATTAGATGTTAGTAGTTTGGAAATGTTTACATAAATACTATACATGTGGTTAGAATGCTGGTGCTGTCACTTACTAGCTATATAATCTTGAGCAATTTACTTTGTTAAACCTTGGTTTTCTCAACTCTAAAATCTATCATAAGATGGGATTTGAGAGCTAAGTAAGATATTGTAAGTAGAACTTGTCATAAAATACCTGATAAAAGTTGATGTTTAGTACATTTCTGAATAATTTTGGTGTTCCTTATTTTAACTCTTATGTAAGTAAAATGGAGTTTATTGTCCTTGGCTTTGATGACAAAAATAATTTTTAAAAAAGAATTTTTAACAATTGTTAGGAATAAGCTAAATTTATCACCAAAAATAAAAACGGGGGGAGCCAGGACGGGCGTGGGACGCTGGGGCTGCTGCTGCCGCCGCCAGGAAGCCTGTGTGCGAGCGCAGGACACTGTCCACGCCGCCCTTCCGGGAGCCTGTGCAGCCTGCCACTGCCGGGGTCCCGGGATCCAGGGGCGGCTTCCCTGGGAGAACGAACGGCGCGCCCCGGGCTGGTGCAACATCACGCCGACCTCTGCCGCTGCAGGCACGCCCCGCACTCCGTGCCCCTCCCTCCCGCCCGGCCTGAGTGAGCCAGAGTCCCCGAAGAGGCTGCTCCTTTAACCCTGTCCTGTCTGAGCGAAGAACAGACGCCCTCCGGCGACCTACACGCAGAGGCGGGGCCAAATCCAAAGCTGAGACCCAGGAGCTGTGAGAACAAAGAAGAGAAAGGGAAACCTCTCCCAGCAGCCTCAGAAGCAGCGGATTAAAGCTCCACAATCAACTTCATGTACCCTGCATCTGTGGAATACATGAATAGACAACAAATCATCCCAAATTGAGGAGCCAGGAGTCAGTGCTGTGCCTCTGAGGTGGGAGAGCGAACTTCAGGACACTGGTCCACAAGAGACCTCCCAGCTCCACATAATATCAAACGGCGAAAATCTTCCAGAGATCTCCATCTCAACACCAGCACCCAGCTTCACTCAACGACCAGCAAGCTACAGTGCTGGACACCCTATGCCAAACAACTAGCAAGACAGGAACACAACACCACCCATTAGCAGAGAGGCTGCCTCAAATCATAAAAAGTCCGCAAACACCCCAAAACACACCACCAGACGTGGACCTGCCCACCAGAAAGACAAGATCCAGCCTCATCCACCAGAACACAGGCAGTAGTCCCCTTCACCAAGAAGCCTACACAACCCACTAAACCAACCTTAGCCACTGGGGACAGACACCAAAAACAACGGGAACTACGAACCTGCAGCCTGCAAAGAAGAGACCCCAAACACAGTAACATAAGCAAAATGAGAAGACAGAAAAACACACAGCAGGAGAAGGAGCAAGATAAAAACCCACCAGACCTAACAAATGAAGAGGTAATAGGCAGTCTATCTGAAAAAGAATTCAGAATAATGATGGTAAAGATGATCCAAAATCTTGGAAATAGAATAGACAAAATGCAAGAAACAGTTAACAAGGACCTAGAAGAACTAAAGACGAATCAAGCATCGATTAAAAACACAATAAATGAAATAAAAAATACTCTAGATGGGATCAATAGCAGAATAACTGAGGCAGAAGAACGGATAAGTGAGGTGGAAGATAAAATAGTGGAAATAACTGCTGCACAGCAAAATAAAGAAAAAAGAATGAAAAGAACAGAGGACAGTCTCAGAGACCTCTGGGACAACATTAAACGCACCAACATTCGAATTATAGGGGTTCCAGAAGAAGAAGAGAAAAAGAAAGGGACTGAGAAAATATTTGAAGAGATTATAGTTGAAAACTTCCCTAATATGGGAAAGGAAATAGTTAATCAAGTCCAGGAGGCACAGAGAGTCCCATACAGAATAAATCCAAGGAGAAATACACCAAGACACATATTAATCAAACTGTCAAAAATTAAACACAAAGAAATCATATTAAAAGCAGCAAGGCAAAAACAACAAATAACACACAAGGGAATCCCCATCAGGATAACAGCTGATCTCTCAGCAGAAACTCTACAAGCCAGAAGGGAGTGGCAGGACATACTTAAAGTGATGAAGGAGAAAAACCTGCAACCAAGATTACTCTACCCAGCAAGGATCTCATTCAGATTTGATGGAGAAATTAAAACCTTTACAGACAAGCAAAAGCTGAGAGAGTTCAGCACCACCAAACCAGCTTTACAACAAATGCTAAAGGAACTTCTCTAGGCAAGAAACACAACAGAAGGAAAAGAACTACAATAACGAACCCAAAACAATTAAGAAAATGGGAATAGGAACATACATATCAATAATTACCTTAAATGTAAATGGACTAAATGCTCCCACCAAAAGACACAGACTGGCTGAATGGATACAAAAACAAGACCCATATATATGCTGTCTACAAGAGACCCACTTCAGACCTAGAGATACATACAGACTGAAAGTAAGGGGATGGAAAAAGATACTCCATGCAAATGGAAACCAAAAGAAAGCTGGAGTAGCAATTCTCATATCAGACAAAATAGACTTTAAAATAAAGACTACTAGAAGAGACAAAGAAGGACACTACATAATGATCAAGGGATCAATCCAAGAAGAAGATATAACAATTGTAAATATTTATGCACCAAACATAGGAGCACCTCAATACATAAGGGAAATATTAACAGCCATAAAAGGAGAAATCGACAGTAACACAATCATAGTAGGGGACTTTAACACCCCACTTTCACCAATGGACAGGTCATCCAAAATGAAAATAAATAAGGAAACAGAAGCTTTAAATGATACATTAAACAAGATGGACTTAATTGATATTTATAGGACATTCCATCCAAAAACAACAGAATACACATTTTTCTCAAGTGCTCATGGAACATTCTCCAGGATAGATCATATCTTGCGTCACAAATCAAGCCTTGGTAAATTTAAGAAAATTGAAATTGTATCAAGTATCTTTTCCGACCACAATGCTATGAGACTAGATATCAATTACAGGAAAAAAGCTGTAAAACATACAAACACATGGAGGCTAAACAATACACTACTTAATAACGAAGTGATCACTGAAGAAATCAAAGAGGAAATTAAAAAATACCTAGAAACAAATGACAATGGAGGCACGACGACCCAAAACCTATGGGATGCAGCAAAAGCAGTTCTAAGAGGGAAGTTTATGGCAATACAATCACACCTTAAGAAACAGGAAATATCTCGAATAAACAACCTAACCTTGCACCTAAAGCAATTAGAGAAAGAAGAACAAAAACATCCCAAAGTTAGCAGAAGGAAAGAAATCATAAAAATCAGATCAGAAATAAATGAAAAAGAAATGAAGGAAACGATAGCAAAGATCAATAAAACTAAAAGCTGGTTCTTTGAGAAGATAAACAAAATTGATAAACCATTAGCCAGACTCATCAAGAAAAAAAGGGAGAAGACTCAAATCAATAGAATTAGAAATGAAAAAGGAGAAGTAACAACTGACACTGCAGAAATACAAAAGATCATGAGAGATTACTATAAGCAACTCTATGCCAATAAAATGGACAACCTGGAAGAAATGGACAAATTCTTAGAAATGCACAACCTGCCAAGACTGACTCAGGAAGAAATAGAAAATATGAATAGACCAATCACAAGCACTGAAATTGAAACTGTGATTAAAAATCTTCCAACAAACAAAAGCCCAGGACCAGATGGCTTCACAGGCGAATTCTATCAAGCATTTAGAGAAGAGCTAACACCTATCCTTCTCAAACTCTTCCAAAATATAGCAGAGGGAGGAACACTCCCAAACTCATTCTACGAGGCCACCATCACCTTGATACCAAAACCAGACAAGGATGTCACAAAGAAAGAAAACTACAGGCCAATATCACTGATGAACATAGATGCAAAAATCCTCAACAAACTACTAGCAAACAGAATCCAACAGCACATTAAGAGGATCATACACCATGATCAAGTGGGGTTTATTCCAGGAATGCAAGGATTCTTCAATATACGCAAATCAATCAATGTGATACACCATATTAACAAGTTGAAGGAGAAAAACCATATGATCATCTCAATAGATGCAGAGAAAGCTTTTGACAAAATTCAACACCCATTTATGATAAAAACCCTGCAGAAAGTAGGCATAGAGGGAACTTTCCTCAACATAATAAAGGCCATATATGACAAACCCACAGCCAGCATCGTCCTCAATGGTGAAAAACTGAAACCATTTCCACTAAGATCAGGAACAAGACAAGGTTGCCCACTCTCACCACTCTTATTCAACATAGTTTTGGAAGTTTTAGCCACAGCAATCAGAGAAGAAAAGGAAATAAAAGGAATCCAAATGGGAAAAGAAGAAGTAAAGCTGTCACTGTTTGCAGATGACATGATACTATACATAGAGAATCCTAAAGATGCTACCAGAAAACTACTAGAGCTAATCAATGAATTTGGTAAAGTTGCAGGATACAAAATTAATGCACAGAAATCTCTGGCATTCCTATATACTAATGATGAAAAATCTGAAAGTGAAATCAAGGAAACACTCCCATTTACCATTGCAACAAAAAGAATAAAATATCTAGGAATAAACCTACCTAAGGAGACAAAAGACCTGTATGCAGAAAATTATAAGACACTGATGAAAGAAATTAAAGATGATACAAATAGATGGAGAGATGTACCATGTTCTTGGATTGGAAGAATCAACATTGTGAAAATGACTCTACTACCCAAAGCAATCTACAGATTCAATGCAATACCTATCAAACTACCAATGGCATTTTTCACAGAACTAGAACAAAAAATTTCACAATTTGTATGGAAACACAAAAGACCCCGAATAGCCAAAGCAATCTTGAGAACGAAAAATGGAGCTGGAGGAATCAGGCTCCCTGACTTCAGACTATACTACAAAGCTACAGTAATCAAGACAGTATGGTACTGGCACAAAAACAGAAAGATAGATCAATGGAACAGGATAGAAAGCCCAGAGATAAACCCACGGACATATGGTCACCTTATCTTTGATAAAGGAGGCAGGAATGTACAGTGGGGAAAGGACAGTCTCTTCAATAAGTGGTGCTGGGAAAACTGGACAGGGACATGTAAAAGTATGAGATTAGATCACTCCCTAACACCATACACAAAAATTAGCTCAAAATGGATTAAAGACCTAAATGTAAGGCCAGACACTATCAAACTCCTAGAGGAAAACATAGGCAGAACACTCTATGACGTAAATCACAGCAAGATCCTTTTTGACCCATCTCCTAGAGAAATGGAAATAAAGACAAAAATAAACACATGGGACCTAATGAAACTTAAAAGCTTTTGCACAGCAAAGGAAACCATAAACAAGACCAAAAGACAACCCTCAGAATGGGAGAAAATATTTGCAAATGAAGCAACTGACAAAGGATTAATCTCCAAAATTTATAAGCAGCTCATGCAGCTCAATAGCAAAAAAACAAACAACCCAATCCAAAAATGGGCAGAAGACCTAAATAGACATTTCTCCACAGAAGATATACAGACAGCCAACAAACACATGAAAGGATGCTCAACATCTTTACTCATTAGAGAAATGCAAATCAAAACTACAATGAGATATCATCTCACACCAGTCAGAATGGCCATCATCAAAAAATCTAGAAACAATAAATGCTGGAGAGGGTGTGGAAAAAAGGGAACACTCTTGCACTGCTGGTGGGAATGTGAATTGGTACAGCCACTATGGAGAACGGTATGGAGGTTCCTTAAAAAACTACAAATAGAACTACCATATGACCCAGCAATCCCACTACTGGGCATATACCCTGAGAAAACCATAATTCCAAAAGAGTCATGTACCAAAATGTTCATAGCAGCCCTATTTACAATAGCCCGGAGATGGAAACAACCTAAGTGTCCATCATCGGATGAATGGATAAAGAAGATGTGGCACATATATACAATGGAATATTACTCAGCCATAAAAAGAAATGAAATTGAGCTATTTGTAATGAGGTGGATGGACCTAGAGTCTGTCATACAGAGTGAAGTAAGTCAGAAAGAGAAAGACAAATACTGTATACTGACACATATATATGGAATTTAAGAAAAAAATGTCATCAAGAACATAGGGGTAAGACAGGAATAAAGACACAGACCTACTAGAGCATGGACTTGAGGATATGGGGAGGGGGAAGGGTAAGCTGTGACAAAGTTAAAGAGCGGCATGGACATATATACACTACCAAATGTAAGGTAGAGAGCTAGTGGGAAGCAGCCGCATAGCACAGGGAGATCAGCTCGGTTCTTTGTGACCGCCTGGAGGGGTTGGATAGGGAGGGTGGGAGGGAGACGCAAAAGGGAGGGGATATGGGAACATATGTATATGTATAACTGATTAAATTTGTAAAAAAAAAAAAAAAAAAAAAAAAAAACGGGGGGAGCCAGACTTCACAAACAGGACCGACTCACTGCAATTACATGAAACATTTATTATGGATACATACAGTAGTGTTAGATGGTGATATTAAATCTGGTTCCCAAATTTTAGCCATTGTAATACCATTTCCCCTTTAGAACCTCCTCACTGTTTTTTCCTTTTACTTAGGAAGAAGATTTTCCACAGTATACAGTTACTTACCTTAGTCTCCATCATGGGCAGAATACTTGATACTTTCTTTTTATGTTATATGTGGCTCTGATTCTCTTCTTCTTGCCACCTCGTCTTGAAGTTAGACAACATTAGGGTCTCCACCTCTTTTCTCCTCCATTTCCTCCCTCTTTCTTTCTTCCTTCTCTTTTCTTATTTTGCCATTTGATAGCCTAGTAAAGAGATAAAATGGGATCAATTCACATCAAAATTGAGATGTTATATAGGCAGACACTGTCTTAGCTATATCGCTTGGTTTAAGATCTCTGGAGTCAGACTGGTTGTGTTTGAATACTGGCCCTGCTAACCTGCTAGCTGTGTGGTCTCAGTTTCCTCATCTGTAAAATGGAAATAATAATAATACTATAAGCCTCATAGGGAAAGAGGGGCAAAATGTTGCCTAGCATAATAATTGAAGGCTAGTGGTTTTAATAATAGTGATGCGTCTCTTATAACTACAGTTAAATGTTAAAATATGAGTATTTCCCTAGAGACTGCTTTAAATAAGCAAATGTTTTGCCTTCAGATATAAGGTGCTTGAAAATGTTTATGGAAAAAGTCATGCTGGAATCTTGTCTCCATTCAGCAATCCTTATTTCATGAGTATTAATAAAATTTTTGATTAACTTACACTTGAAATAATTTGTCAGTGCTCCAGATTAATATTTTTCATCATGTAATCAATGCCTTGAGAAGTTTTCAGAGCTAAGTTTGAAAATCTATTAGAACATTAAAAACATCACTGTGTCAATATTTGAAGTCTACTAAAGCTTGAGGCAAAGTGTTTAAGATGTAGTATTGATTTTTAAAAGTGTATAACATTGTAATTAGATAAAATAGTATCATTACACATATTCAAATATATCTTTGCAATGATAGTAAAACTTTTTTCAAAGAATGGGATATAATAGTTTTTCTTATAAGAATATAAAAGTTTTTCTTATAACTTATAAAATATGAGTTTTTCTTAATTCTTATAAAAATAAAGAGTTTTAAATAATTCTAGAATTCAGCTCATGGTAAAGGTGATACGTGAGGTTTTTAAAATGTGTAGTTCTCTGTAAACCTAAACTGTATAGGTTATCAAAGATAAAAAAAAAATTATTTGAAAAGTTAATATTTCCTTTTATACCACAGATTATTTTTCTTATTTGGGTATTTAAAATTAGGTTTAAATGGGATTATGAGAACTTTTGTTATTTTAACCAATTGCTAAATTGGGTCTAAACCCCATATATTATATTATGAAGCACACGCACTATTAAACAGCATCCAGTCTTTTTATTTTGTTCTAGGGAGGTATGATGATCATAGTCTAGGACTGGAGGTTCTTTGCTATTCTCCTCAGACACACCTGCAGGACCCATTTCTGCGGCATTTCTTTGGTCATGTGGGATTGTTGGGCAGCACATAATAGCTTTGAAAGTTTCATCTACACTGTGTTTCTTAATTTATGGCCATATTAGCTCTATTTTTCCTAGTAAGCTATGAACAGGATCTATGAACCCACTTATTTTTTTATTTGTATGTTCCCCTGACAAGAGTTTATTATAAAAATTTTCAAGAATGTGAAAAAGTTTGAAAAAAACTTATTGTGACTAACCATATACCTACCACTTAGGTTATATAATTAAATTTACTCTTCTATGTTTGTTTTATCAATATCTATCCATCCACCCATCCCTTTCTCCATCTATCAATCTGTCATATTTTCTATGCATTCAGAGAAAGTTGCAGGAATAACTTTACCACAAATACGGCAACACGGTATCATTAACTAGACGTAGAGATGAACAAACCATGTCCTGTAGGTCATTTTCCTATTTTTGTAAATACAGTTCTATTGGAACACAGCCATGCCTATTCATTCACAAATTGTCTGTGGCTGCTTTTGTACTACAGTCTTGGAGTTGAGTGGTTGTGACAGTGACCATATGTCGACAAAGCCTAAACTATTTGGTCCCATAAGAAAAAGTTTGTCCTTCTGCTGGAGTTAGGTATTCATTACAGTTTTTTTTTCCCTTTGAAGTAAAACTTATGTTATATGAAAATACCAATTTAAATGTATCAATACTATTGGATAAGTTCTGACAAATGCATTCACCTGTGCAACTCAAACCCCTAACAAAATGTGAACATTACTGTCACACCAGAGAGTTCCCTCAGGTCCCTTCCTAGTCAATCCTTGCTCCCATCCTCTGCTCCCAAAATAATCACTGCTTTAATCCCTTTTCCTCCTCCATAGATTAGTTTTGCCTATTCTAGAACTTCATATAAATGAACTCGTGCATTATATGCCCTTTTATGTAAGGCTTTTCTCACTTTGCTCTCAGATTCATCCAGGTTGTAGCATGTAACATGAGTTCTTTCCTTTTTATTGCTGAGCAGTTTGCAATTGAATAAGTTTATTCGTCCATTCTCCTACTGATGGACACCCGTGTTTTTTTCCTGTTTTGGGCTACTATGAATACAACTGCTATGAACGTTTTTGTACAAGTCATTGTGAATATATGTTTTTAACACTCTTTGGTCAATACCTAGAACTGAAATGCTGCATCAATGGATGTTTAGTTTTATGAGAACTGCCAGAGTTTTTTCTAAGGTAGCTGTACAATTTCACACTCCTACCAACAATCTGTGAGACTTCCTGTTGTTCTACACCTTTGTTAATATTTTCTATTTAGTGGTTTCATTTTGATCGTTCTGCTAAGTATGTGGTGGTATCTCACCATAGTTTGAATTTGAATTTTCCTGATGACTGTTGATATTGGTCTCTTTTGCAGAAGCTCATTGGCTATTAATATATCTTTTGTAAACTTTCTGCTCACATATTTTGCTTAATTTTTATTGGGCTACTTGTTTTTTTATGAATTAGTTGTAATTTTTAAAATAGGCTCTAATTTTGGAGTACATTCACGGCAAAATTGAATAGACATCACAGATTTCCTGTACACCCCATGCTCCCACATACACACAGCCTCCCCCCACTACAAAACTTCCTCACCAGAGTGGTACATTTGTTACAATCAATGAACCTACATGGATGCATAATTTTCACGCAACGTCCGTAGTTTATATTAGGGTTCACTCTTGGCGTTGTACACTCTATGGATTTGGACAAATGTATAATGACATGTATTGATATGCATTTAAGTTTCATCCATGTCTTTTCATGGCTTGATAGATCATTTCTTTTTAGTGGTGAATAATATTCCACTGTCTGGATGTACCATAGTTTACCCATTCACCTGCTGAAGGGCATCTTGGTTGTTTCCACATTTTGGCAATTATGAATAAAGCTACCATAAACATCCAGCCGCTGGTTTTTGTGTGCACGTAAGTTTTCAACTCCTTTGTATAAATACCAAGGAACATGACTGCTTGATTCTATGGTGAGGGTATGCTTAGTTTTATAAGAAACTGCCAAACAGTCTTCTAAAGTGGCTGTACCATTTTGCATTCCCATCAGCAATGAATGAGTGTTCCTTGTACCAGTTTTTATATATCTTGGCTTCCCATTCTTTCTAAGATTTATGCTTACAAATATTTTCTCCAAGTCTGTGGAATGTATATTAATCTTCTTATTGATATTTTTAATGAGAAGTCTTTAATTTTATGAAATCCACTTTTTCTATTTTTACTGTGTCAAATTTGTTGTTAAGAGTCCGTTATCCTTTCAGTGTCTGTAGAATGTATAGCAACAACCCCCCTTATTCCTGCTGTTGATTATTTGTGTTTTATCTCCTCTCCTCTTCTCTTCTACCTAGGATTTTCCTTTTATTTATTTTTCTTTTTTTTCTTATTTCCTGAAGTGGAAATTTTGGTTCACTAGTTTTGATATATATTATTCAGTTAAAACATTTTCTAATTTCCTTTGTAACTTATTCTTTGGTCCATGGATTATTTAGAAGTGTGTTGTTGAATTTCCAAATATTATGTTTGTGGGGTTTTGACATATTATTATTGACTTCTAATTTTAATTACCTTTTGGTTAATACATTCTCTCATTTCAATCTTTTAAAATATTTTGAGACTTAGTTTATGATACAGCATATAATCTATCTTGGTGAAAATACCAGGTGAATTAGAAAAGAATGTGTATTCTGCAATTATTGGGTATAGGGGTCTATAACTATCAATTAGGTTAAGGTGATAAAAATAGTGTGCAAGTCATCTGTCTTTTCTTACGTTGTTTTTACAATATATTTTTTCCTATTGTTTGTTTTCAACCTGTCTGTGTCTTTATACTTAAAGTGTGTCTCTGGGAGACAGCATGTAGTTGAATCTTGCTTTTGTATCCATTATGATAATTCATTTCATTGGAATGTTTAATCCATTTAATTTAATGTAATAATTGGTATTGTTAGATTTATATCAACATTTTATTGTTTGTCTTCTGTTTGAACATTCTGTTTTTGATCCTTCTGGTCTCCTTCTCTGCCTTCTTTGAGATTATTTGAATATTTTTAAAAATCCTGTTTTAATTGGCTTTTTAGATGTATGTCTTAACATTTAATTTTGTGGTAACTCTAGGCATTATGGCATATACTCTTAACTCTTTATAGTATACTTAAAATTGATATTGTAAAATATACTTAAAATGTAGACAATTTAGAAAAGCATAGGTCATTTATCCCTTTCTCATTGTCCTTTACTTTATAGTGATCCCATGTATTACATCTGTAATCTATAATATGTAAGTTATAAATCTTACAAGTCAATGCTATTTTTCTTTAAATATTATTAAAAATAAATTAAGAGAAAAATATTCTTTTATCATATTCATTACTTGCAATAATCTCCATTTCTTCTGACTATCTGAGTTTGTCTCTAGTATCATTTCTCTTCAGTATAAAGAATTTCCTTTAGTATTTCTTGTAGTCCAGTTCTGCTGATGATAAATTGTTAGTTTTCCTTAATGAAAATGTCTTTATTCTCCCTTTATTCTTGAAATATATTCTCATTAGATATAGAATTGTTCATGGACATATTTTTCTTTTAGTGCTTTAAAGATATTATTTCCTTGTCTTCTGGCCTCCCTATTCCCTGATGTGACATTCACAGTTATTAAAATGATTGTTTTGCTATATTTAATATAGCTTTGTTTTTCTTAGTGCTATCAAGATGTTTTATGTTGGTTTTAATCAATTGTCTATAATGTGCCTAGGCATGAGATTTTAAAAGTCCTAATCAGGTTAAATAAGCTTCATGAATTTTAAATTGTTTTTTCCACCAATTTTGGAAAGTGTTCTCCCCTTATTTATTCAGATATATTTTTCCATCTCTTTCTTTCTCTCCTCTCCTTCTTGGACTCCAATCATCATGATGTTAGACAACATGTCTAACATATTATTATTGAGGGTCTTATATATTTTGATTGTTTTCCCTTTTTTCACCTTGAACACTTTCAATTGATTTATTTTCAAGTTCTGTGATTTTTTTTCTGTGTCATCTTTAATATGGTTATAAGCCTATCCAATGATCTTTTAAAAAATATCAGATATTGTATAAAATTTTTCATTTGATTGCTTTTAAATTATGTTAATTTCTCTACTAAGATCTCTTATCTTTTCATGCATTATGAGTGTATTGTCCTTCACTGAGCATCAGTATAATTGTAAATTAAAAATCCTTGTCTCCGGGGCCTCCCTGGTGGCGCAAGTGGTTGAGAGTCCGCCTGCCGATGCAGGGGATACGGGTTCGTGCCCCGGTCTGGGAGGATCCCATATGCCGCGGAGCGGCTGGGCCCGTGAGCCATGGCCGCTGAGCCTGCGCGTCCGGAGCCTGCGCGTCCGGAGCCTGTGCTCCGCAACGGGGGAGGCCGCAACAGTGAGAGGCCCGCATACCGCAAAAAAAAAAAAAAAAAAAAATCCTTGTCTCCTTCATCTCACAATTGACCTCTGTTGACTGTCTTTTCCCATGGCATGGTCGTATTTTCCTCGTCCTTTTCCTGTCAAATAATTTTGGATCATATCTATGACATTGTAAATTTACTACTGTAGAGTCTCTGGATTCTGTTATATTTATTGAGAGTATTTATGATTGATTTCATTAGAGTAGATGATTAGCTTGCTTAGACTCAAATTGAGAATTCTGTTTTGTAGTTTAGATATCAATTCAGTAGTTCAAATATCAATTCAGCTCTTTTAGCTTTAGTTACTAGAAGTGTTCCCTGCACATGCATGTTTCAGTTTTAGGTGGAGATTTGGGTAGAGTTTATCCATAGAACCTGGGTCACCCCTTTTTCTGGCTCTTTTCTTTCTAGAATTCTGCCCTTTATTTGTGGTGGACCTGCATGTCCTTGGCTTCTTTACCTGATTCTTCAGGCTAAGGAAATAGCAACCTTTCTATCAGTGTTTTAGCTGCAGTGGTAGCTTAACCTCAGGCCAAAGCTTTTAGGTTTTTCTTGTTTTTTTAATATAAGCATTATATTCATCACTGGGTTTTCTAACACCAGGATGTCCTAAACTGATCTATGCTGCTCTTTCTGAAGGGCACTAGGAACCATAATCTATTTCTCAATACTTGGCAGGCTGTGTTATTTAGACAGTGACTTAGATTCTTTTATTAATAAGCAACAGCAAAAGACAAAAAATAGAAGAGTCTCATATTCTAACTCTCTAGATCAAGTTTTTATAGCCTTTATAGTCTTAATATCCATTTATTTTGATGTTAGTGAAAAAGTAATGTTTATTATTTTATATATTAATTTAAAAACTTTTTATTAGGCATATATATTATTCCACACATTGTGTGTGTGTAGCTATAATAGTGAACAAGAACACAGATCTTGTCCCCAGTGAAGCTGCAATTTAGTAATGGAGACATTAACCTGAACATTAATGTTCTATTCCAGGGATCTGCATATTTTTTTAAAGGCCCAGATAGTAAATAATTGTGGCTTTTTAGGGTATACAGTCTGTGTCCCAACTACTCAACTCTGCCACTATACTGCGAAAGTTGCCATAAACAATACTTAAAGATAAAGCATGACTATATTATAATAAAACTTTACTGATGGACACTGAAATTTATAATTCATATAACTTTCACCTGTCATAAAACATTATTCTTTTGAACTTTTTTAACCATTTAAAAATGTAAAAACCCTTAACTCTCAGGCCATGCAAAATCAGGTGGAAGGTGAGATTTGTCTGCAGGTCATAGTTTGCTGTCCCTTAGTCTGTTCAATAAATGTTAATTGAGCATTTTTGCATCTGACAACATGCAATGGGGCTACATAAGTAAAGGATAAAATTCCTCCACTAACAGATAAGTTATAATCTTAATTTTAGTGGTCAGTATTCAGTTCATTTTTGTAGCAAACATAGGTGAAGCTTACTTTGATCTATACTCTGATTTTGCAAAGAAATCAGCTTCATTACGCTGTTATTTAAAAATTCATCTGAATTTTCCATTATGGAGGAGGTTTTGTTACAGTAGTTAAGCCTGTTTCTTATAATAAAAATAAAAATAAGAATTGTGTTCATTAAGTGGGTGTACAGTGTATTTTTCCACTTGTTGCATCTTTAATATTGTAGTTATACTAGTTTAAAAGTAAAAATTAAAGATGAAAAATTGATTGTTCATGAACATATAATTTTATATGTTGGTATCAATTGTTAATTTCAGTTCAAAAGCTCTTATTAAGCCCAGTGTGTGTAAGGCATCATGATAAAGGCTGTGAATGTTATAAAGACTTTTAAGATACATGTTGCATCTTGGAGTGTTTATGATCTCTTTGAAAAGCATTCTCAAGAATAACCCAGTTAATTTTAATACAGGGAGAAATTTGAAAGGTACTATAATATTAGTCTGAGAAGATTGCTCTGTGGCTATAGGCAAGTTCTGACACTGGAAAGGAGAAGGGCATTTGAGAAAGGACTTGAAAGATGAGTGATATTTCAATGGACAGGGAAGTGAAAGAAATATTTCAAACTGAAAGAACCACATAAGGACCATATAGAGTTACTTGGTGTGCCCAGGCAATGATATAGCAGTCTACTATGGCTAGAGGATACTGTCTCTGGAAATGAAGGTTAGGCCAAAAGTGTATTTGGGAATGTCAGGAATTATGTCACCCAAAGGTTATTGATTTTGCTCATCAATACTATTTCCTTCCGTCTTTTCCCATCTCTACCCAAACTCCTTCACAGCTGACAGTCCTATTACCAACAATTACCAATACTGTGCAATCAGGCAGTGGAAACGAGAGCGTTGATGGATAATGCAACTCCTCAGCCACACCACATAATTAATATCAAAGGCATACACATTTGGTACTTCATAATTCATTCTGCCTCAAGTAATGTTTTGCAGAGAGCTTCCGTTTTTGTTTTTCTTTCCCACAAATTCTTTGATTGCCAAGTTCATGATATCAGCGTTCTTGATGTGTGCCTGCATGTGTGTGCATTTAAAATAAGCTACATGAGGTTTATATAATTCTTCTATAAATGTGATGCTTATTTTTTATTGGATAATATATTTGTTTATTTCCTCATTCCTTTTATTTCAAATTCAGGTAATATATCAGTCAGGGAATCATAATTGACAACCCAGATGATTATTTGAATTAACTGATATGACATCAATGAAATTACTCCACATAAATTAGTAGTAAACCTATCTTAAAGTAAATGATATTATTTCACTGATTAGAGCCAAAAGATAATATGTGCTACAATTTCTCTGTAGATATAGAATTTTTTCCTTTATATCATTTGCTTTCCTTTTGGCAGAAATTTTATCTTTACAGGCAGGTGACTTATTTGTTAAATTTATATGAGTATTAATTCAAATTAATTCAGCCTCATATTGAATACATACTGAACAGAAATATGTAAAATAAATGTATATTGAAATAAATATACAAATTTCAAAGAATGTACCTTTTGAATCATAGCCAAATGGTCAGTAGACTGAGATTCTGCCAAATGAAAGTGGGCAGGGAGTTTTACCAATTAAAGTGGTTGGAAAGGACCCAGAAGATTTTAGTTCTCTGCAAATGAAGTCTTGCAACTCTGATGATTAGTTATGCTGATTCAGTGTCCTACAACCGAATCAGTAAAGGGAGAACTCGTAGCAACCTAACTACTTTAGGCCTCATAGATTTTGGTCAGTACCTTATAACATAGCAAATGGAACAAGGGAACCAAATTAGTGACTACTGTTTGTAGCAGGCAGAATTCTAAAGATGTCCTCCCAAGATTCTCATCCCCTGGTTATTCAAACACTAATCTAGGTACTTCTATCAAAGGACTTTGCTGTTGTAATTAAAGTTACCAATTAGCTGATCTTAATATGGGAAGATTATCATCGACTGTTCAAATGGGCTGATGTAATTGCATGGTTCCTTAGGACCTTCTATGTACAAGACCATGTCATTTGCAAATAGAGTTTTAATTTCTGTTTCCTTTCTGGCTGCCTTTTATTTCATTTCCTTGTCTAATTGCCCACCTAGAAATTTGGGTGCAATGTTGAATAGAATTGCTGATAGCAGATATCCTTATTTCCATTAGTGGAAAACTTTTTAAACTTTTACCATCAGGTTTGATGTTAGCTGAGGGTTTTTTGTAGATGTCATTTATCAGGTAAGCATGTTCACGTCTCTGACTAATATATGAAGTGTTTTTTTGCGGAGCACAGGCTCCGGAAGCACAGGCTCAGCGGCCATGGCTCACGGGCCCAGCCACTCCGCGGCATGTGGGATCTTCCCGGACCAGGGCACGAACCCATGTCCCCTGCGTCGGCAGGCGGACTCTCAACCACTGCGCCACCAGGGAAGCCCTATGAAGTGTTTTTTATCCCGAGAAAGTGTTAGACTTTGTCAAATGTGTTTTCTGCATCTGTTGAGATGATCATGTCATTTTGGGCTTTTATTTATATGGTGTTTTATAGTGATTAGTTTTCATATAGTGATTGGTTTTCATATGTTGAACCAAATTTGCATTCCTGGGATAAATTCTGCTTGGTCATGGTGAATAATCCTTTTTATATCTTTATGTCTTGCTTGATGAGGCTTTCCAATATTTTGTTTAGTATTTTTTTTTTTTTTTTTTTTGCGGTATGCGGGCCTCTCACTGTTGCGGCCTCCCCCGTTGCGGAGCACAGGCTCCGGACGCGCAGGCTCCGGACGCGCAGGCTCAGCGGCCATGACTCACGGGCCCAGCCGCTCCGCGGCACATGGGATCCTCCCAGACCGGGGCACGAACCCGTATCCCCTGCATCGGCAGGCGGACTCTCAACCACTTGCGCCACCAGGGAGGCCCTGTTTAGTATTTTTACATGTATGTTAATCAGGGATATTGATCTGTGATTTTCTTTTTTTTGATATGTTTGTGATATGTTTGCCAGGTTTTGGTATCAAGGAAATAATGGCCTCACAGAATGCGTTGGGAAGTCTTTCCTCTTATAATTTGTGCAAGAGTTGGTGAAGTTAGTGTTAATTCTCTAAATGTTTCATAGAATTCACTAGTTCAACCTTCTGTGACTGAGAATTTCTTTGTGGGGAGCTTTTTGGTTACTGATTCATTCTTTTGTTATCTATTCAGATTTTCTATCTCTACCAGAGTCAGTTTTGGTCCTGAATCAGTTTCTGTGTCTTGCTAGGATTTTTTTCATATTATCAAGGTTATCTAATTTGTTAGCCTGCATTTGTTGATAATATTTCCTTATAATTCTTTTTATTTCTATAAAGTTGGTAGTTCTGACCCTTGTTTCGCTATTCATTCAGTAAATTGAGTTGTCTTCTTTTTTTTTATTGGTCAGTCTCAGTCTAGTGAAAGATTTGTTAATTTTGTTAATCTTTCCAAAAACCAACTTTTGGTTTACTTAATTTTATTCTATTGGTTTTCTATTCTCTATTTGATTTATTTATGCTCTAATATTTACTATTTTCTTCTACTACTTGCTTTGGGTTTAGTTTGTTCTTCTTCCAGCTTTGTAAGGTGAAAGTTTAGATTGTTGATTTTAAAACTTTTTTTTAAATTTAGTAATTTATAGCTATAAATTTATTTCTAAGCACAAATTTAACTGCATCTCATGCATTTTGATATATTGTATTTTCACAATGCTTCAAAATGCATGAGATGCAGTTAAATTAGTTTTTCATCTCAAGTATTTTCTAATTTCTCTTCTGATTTTCACCTTCGACCCATTAGGAGTGTGTTATTTAATTTCTACATATTTGCAAATTTCCTTCATTTCTTTCTGCTCTTGACTCAAATCACTCCATTGTAGCTGTAGAACATACTTGTATGATTAACATCCTCTTAAATGTATTGAGACTTGTTTTGTGGCCAAAAATAAGGTCTTTCCTGGAGAACATTTTGTGTACACAATAGAAGCATATGCATTTTGCTGCTGTTGGATAGAGGATTCCATATGTGTCTGTTAGGGCTAACTGGTTTATAGTGTAGCTCAAGTCTTCTATACCCTTACTGATCTTCTGTCTAATTGTTCTATTCATTCTGAAAAATGGGGTGTTGAAGTTTCCAACTATTATTGTTGAATTCTCTGTTTTCACTTTGATTCTATTAGTTTTTGTTTCTTATATTTTGGAGCTCTGTTTTTAGGTGCATATATATTTATAATTGTTATTTGTTTGATGGGTTGATTCTTTTTTCATTATAAATTGTTCTTTTATGTCTCTAATAACATTTTTTTTTTTTTTTTTGCGATATGCGGGCCTCTCACTGTTGTGGCCTCTCCCGTTGCGGAGCACAGGCTCCGGACGTGCAGGCTCAGCGGCCATGGCTCACGGGCCCAGCCGCTCCGCGGCATATGGGATCCTCCCGGACCGGTGCACGAACCCGTATCCCCTGCATCGGCAGGCGGACTCTCAACCACTGCGCCACCAGGGAGGCCCTCTAATAACATTTTTATTGTGCATTAAAATATGTTTTATGAATTTCCAGCTCTCTTTTAGTTGTTTTTATATTTTTTATATTTCTTTATTTTCAGCCCTTTTTTTTGTAGTTGAATTGTTGGCTTATGTTTTTATACAATATATCAATCTCAGACTTTTGATTGCTAAGATAGGATTTACACCTGCTATCTGCTATTTGTTTTCTGTCTATGTCTTTCTTGTTACTCTCTTCCTCCATTAGTGTTTTCTTCTCTGTTACACATATATTTTCTGTATGTATTATATATTGTATGTATATATATAATATTTTGAATTAGTTTACTGGATGCTTTAGGGATTACAACAATCTATGCTGGATTAGTACAATTTAATTGCAATAGTATTTAAGAAATTTGTCCTACTGAGCTCTATTCTCCCCACCTTTATGCTGTTATTGCCACAAGTTGCATCTTAATATATTGTGTGCCCATCAACACTGAATTTTGAGTTTGATTTTTATCAAGTATAACAATCAATTATAGTGATTAGTTATTGATTTTATAATTTATATCTCTTTACTGATAGTCTCTGCTTTGTAAGATATCATTCTCATGGTTTCTTAGTTCTTTAGACATGGTTTCCTTTAGCTCTGAAATATTTTAAATAGCTGATTTAAAGTCTTCTTTTCAGTAGGTCTGATGTCTGGGCTTTCTTAGAGACACTTTTGTTTGATTGTGTTTTTCCTTTGTGTGAGTCACATTTTTTTTTGTTTCTTTACATTTCTCACAATTTCTTTTGAAACATGGACATCTACAACAATACAATGTGGCAAGTGTGGAAATCTTTTTCCCTCACTTTTACAGTTTGTTGTGGTTTGTTGTATTTGTTGTTTTTACTTTAGTGACTTTCCTGGAATAATTCTGTAAAGTCTTTATTCCTGTCATGTGTGTCCATTGAATTCTCTGCTTGGTCAGTTAAGTGGTCAGCTGGAAAGAGAGTTTCTTAAATGCCTGGAACCAATAAATTTCCCAGTGTTTGTTGAGGGACTCTATTGTGGTGTATCTTCAATACTTACCGAGGCAGTTGATATCTCTGTCTTATTCCTCGCTTCCTGCCTTAAGAGAGCCTCAAAGTCAGCCAGAGATGAGAGCTTAGGGCCTTTTCAGGTCTTTCCAGAGCATGTGTACAGCTCTATGCATGCACGTGTCTCTATAGGTTTGTGGGAAGATGTTGGAGCATTTCAAATCTCCTATGGGACATTTCAGTTTCCAGTTTTACTTTAAGCTTTTGGTTAGTCTATTGTTGACCCCATATGTTATGTACTGCACCAAGCAACAGTAAAGTTAAAACACTTACCAGTAATTGTTTTCAACACATGCCTACTGTAAAGAGTCTATTTGTACTGGGCAATTTCAGACAGCCTTATAAGTGGTGTCTTTCAGGAAACACCAGACATATCAAATAATGATAATTATTTGATAATTATTTGGTAATGAGGCTTGAAAGAGTTTTAACTCTATTCTGCTCATTTCTGTGGTTGCCATGCTGCACCAGGAATGTGGGCTGCCATTTTTTATAGTTGCTTTGGAGCTGGAGAGTGGTAGGAATAGGGCCAAGTTAAAAAGAAAAAGAAAAGAACCCCCCCCTAAAATTTACTGTTTTTACCAAGATTCAGTTATTTATTGAATAAAAGGTCTCCAGTTTGCTGTAAGCTTTACTGTGGCCATTTTTGCCAATATTTTCATTGCTTTTATTGAGAAAAATTTCAGAGGTCTTTACATTGACATTTTTATTAATTTCACTCTCATTTTTATTGCATATTTTATGATTCCCTAAAGTGATTCACCTAGCCCTTTATCACTGAAGCAGACTTAAATGTATATGACAGCATTTATTTACACATTGCTATCAATTATAGGGGATTACTATTTGAGGGTATCCTTTGATACAGTTTTAACAAATATTATGTGCTTATGTCGAGATTGTTAGTTTAATGAAGAGGAATGAGGCAAAACTTAGGATTCAGTAGAAATGGAATTTAATAAATAGAAATTACCAACTTGAAGGAGTTTGTATCTAAGACTGTTATTTAACCTCTGTTATCTGAACTGAGCCATATTTCTGTCACAAACGAACACACTTTTCCTGTTCCAAAAGTTTTGACATTTTAACCTTTGCTTCAGGCCTTGGATCTTGTCACAATGATCCATTCCTGCAGCCTGATTTTTTTGATATTATCTTACTGTTAAAATACTCAGTTTTTCAAGTTCCTTTGAGCCCATTGGTTACTCTACAGCATGCAATAGGATTTCTGTTTCTCCTGCTTGCATTCATTCCCATTAATCACTTAGAACTTGGGAAATGGAAGAAGGGCAAGACTGCCTATCAGTAGTTGAAGAAAGTGAGACTGAAAATTCTACCTTATCTTTTCTAAGGATCAAGGTTGGTGGAATTCACTGCCCAAAGTTATTGAATTAGCCCTCAAACTTGATTCATGGTTTTTGTTGCTTTCATATTTTATATACTTCTGGGGTTTTACTCCTACGTGTACCCAGCTACTAAGAAGAAAAAGCCCTCTAACATAAACATTTAAGATTATAAATGGAATCATCCTGTCTTATTTTGTAATTTTAATAATTCTTACTTTGTAGCTTTAATAATTAATGACTTCATCACAAGGTGGTTTTAAATCTGTTTTGAAGATAGGCTATGCAGTTGCTTTAATTGATGCAGGAATAAAATGGGAATTTATGAATCATATGAACAAACTGAAATGAATATGGTAGAGATTAATAGGAGACATGTGATGAGAATGGTGTTGTGTATATGTGTGGTATGATGTTACTAGGCTCCCTAAGAGGGGTGTGTGGAGAGAATATTGAATACCTTTTTTTAAAAAAATCAGCTTTGTAAGTCTCTTCTTGATGCTTAGAGCCAGCAGTAGGAGAGGATATCAGATGAGGGAATGGGCATGTGGTAAAAACTTATGCTGCCAAGGATCTGCTTCTTTCTTTTATACTGATAGACCTGATAACTGAAGTCCTAGGGAAAGCAAGATAACTTTCTATAAGATGATGTTCTCTAAGGAACATCTCCAACTGTGAATTAAAGAACTTCTGTACTCGTAGGGTGCAAGGTAAAATTGAGTGTGCATTTGAAAGAACGCTATTGTCACTAAATTGGAATTAAAAATAAATAAATAAATAAATAAACAAAATAACAAGTATTGCTATTGGGTGCATTTTGAATACTTTTTTACCCCATGAAAAGAAATCTTATTACTAGAACAAATGCTAAAGGATCTCAAGTTGTTTCTGAATTTAAAACTTTACTTTTTATGATAACCTGAAGGTTAACCTCGTTTAATTTTTGACAAAATACAGAATAATTTACAGTGTCATAAAATGTACCGGATGACGTAGTTTGTATTTATAAAACACCTAGCTTAAATATTCATATAATTTATTATTTTATTGAAAATGCTGTTCATTTAATAGCTTAATTTAATAGCTGAATGTATCAATCTGATTTTTAAGACCAACTTTCCAAAAATAAATATGGTTAATTTAAGTGACTTCCCTGACAAATGAAAATAATTTTTACTGTATGTATCACAAGTGCTTTTTAGTAGCTGAATATTTATAAACAGTAATTGAAGGCCTGTTGAATACTATTACCATTTGTATTGCAAATAATTGTATTTAAACTGCAAACAATAAATCCATATGGCTTATTATGCTCGTTTGATTATTCACTTGCTTAGCATTTGCTTTCCCTGCTGAATATGAAGCAAGAGCAAAATAATGGTTGTCCACTTATCACCATGATACCAGCTCTTCATCGAAATTATGTTTATAAAATGATTCCAGGTAGTACATTCTGAGAACAATTTTCTGTTATTGCAGGGACTTCAGTTATGCTTATGACTATGTTATATGCAATCATTAATGTTCTTCTTTTCTGCTTCATTAGGGTACAATTTTGGAATAGCTGTAGGGAAAAAGAGGTTTCTTAGGTTTCATAATTTTACTATTGATTCTCTCAATGATGTGACAATTAAATTTGATTTCCAAGACAGCTTTCAAATACCACTGAATAATTTGGGTAGGTATGCCATCATAATCATCATCAACATCATTTTTTCATTCTTTTTGACAAACAGTGGCATACCAAATTGATGAGCAGGAAACAATGGTTCCCATATTATACACTGTAACCTTGTCAAGCATTGCAAAAAATCTATGAAAGCCCAGGGAATGTTCCACATTTATTTTATAGGCTTCTAAATAGTAAGTTGACCGGCATGGTCTGTACTGCAGCCTACAGAAGAGCATCGGGACTCAGTATCATTTTCCATAATCCTGGCAAAAGCTGGGACTATTTGATCCAATTCTTTCTTGAGAAAAACACAACAAAATAGGATCTCTTTTGAATTCTTCATTGAATTACTTATTTTGGTGGGCAGTCCCAGTATAATGTTTTCCCTGGATGTCATCTTTGCTGGGTTATAACTTTCTAAGTTAGATGAATTTGGTCATGGACTACAGCCCATAACAGTGTTTTAGGGAGTACACTCACAATTAGTTATTTTACTGGGGAATATACTGAAGTAACAATATCAGCCAGACCATTTGCAAAAATAAATGGTACCGTTAAATATTTCGTTCTTTAAACAAAAATATATTGACCCAATGTGGATATAGGCCTGAATTATTGCCTGGTGTATTAAATAAGTTTACCAGTGATGGCTCTGCATCTAACACACTGACCCTTGTTTTTAACAGCTCACTTCCTCTCATTGGTCTCTAACGTGGATTCTCCTTCCTCAAACTTACGAAGCAGAGTTTTTCTTTCCACAAATAACCAACATGGTTGTCAGGTATTTGAAAGCACACAGCATTCGAATTACTTTCCACATTTGGGAAATTCTTTATTATAATTATTTGGACATTCATTATTTTTCACAGATTACATTTTATTACTTCTCCAGCCAGATGAATGGCAACTTAACAGTTGGCTTTCAAACTACCTGTGGTGGTCCTACAAGGCATTTATGGCAAAGCACGGCTGGGCTCCAAAATCAGTGGGAGAGGAAAGTCCTCAAAATCCAGAGCCCCCAGAGATTTCAGGTATGCACATTGTATTTTCTGTGTTTGAAGGAAAAATGATAAAGTATAGATGTTTTGCACCAGATGAATTAAAAGCAGGATGATTAATCATCCCAGTTGTCTGAAAACTGAGGAATTTGCCAGAACTTCAAGTGCTGAAACCAAACAGTCAGAAAATTGGGATGGCCAGTCACCCTAAAAAACAATTTTAAAAAGTTTTAAATTTATGTATCAAAACTAAGGTTGTTATGTATTAACATATATTGATATATAAGTAAAATATGAGCTTCTAATACTCTTCTTAATTTCTTGAATCCCTCCACTTTCCTTAAAAACTCTCACTATTCCAATCCTCTCTTTCTTTTCATTTCTTATTCTTAAGAATCACTTCCCTTCCAAAGTTTTCTCATGCTTTTGATAGAACGGGACTATCTTAGGTAATGAGGAAATAGACAGTTTGATTTAAATACTAATTCCAAATGCTGTTGAAGGGGAATCATTGTCATATTCATTTCATGGTGAAAGTCAAGTTATTCAATACAGCCTTTATTTTCCAAAATAAATTTGAGAATTAAAGCCAATGCAAGCCTATAAAAGACAAACCTATTTATGCAGCCTAATAAAACTTATGGATGGTGGAAATTATAATCCAATAATTATTATGGGAGTTCTTGGAAAACTATTGCCCACTTTAACATTTTGGACAGCCAAGCAAAATTTTCCAGTAAAAATGGGATCCTAAAGCATTTTATTCTGAATAAATTTGCTTTTTTAAAAAAATTTTTAAATCTTTATTGGCGTGTAATTGCTTTACAATGGTGTATTAATTTCTGCTGTATAACAAAGTGAATCAGCTATACGTATACATATATGCCCATATCTCCTCCCTCTTGCGTCTCCCTCCCAGCCTCCCTATCCCACCCCTCTAGGTGGTCACAGAGCACCGAGCCGATCTCCCTGTGCTATGTGGCTGCTTCCCACCAGCTATCGGTTTTACATTTGCTAGTGTATATATGTCCATGCCACTCTCTCACTTCGTCCCAGCTTCCCCTTCCCTGTGTCCTCAAGTCCATTGTCTACATCTGCGTCTTTATTCCTGTCCTGCCCCTAGGTTCATCAGAACCATTTTTTTTTTTTAGATGCCATATATATGTGTTAGAATGCGACATTTGTTTTTCTCTTTCTGACTTACTTCACTCTGTATGACAGTCTCTGGGTCCATCTACCTCACTACAAATAACTCAATTTCATTTCTCTTTATGGCTGAGTAATATTCCATTGTATATATATGCCACATCTTCTTTATCCATTCATCTGTTGATGGACACTTAGGTTGCTTCCATGTCCTGGCTATTATAAGTAGAGCATTCTGGTACATGGCTCTTTTTTTTTTTTTTTTTGCTTTTTGTGGTATGCGGGCCTCTCACTGTTGTGGCCTCTCCCGTTGCGGAGCACAGGCTCCGGATGCGCAGGCCCAGCGGCCATGGCTCACGGGCCCAGCCGCTCCGCGGCATATGGGATCCTCCCAGACCGGGGCACGAACCCGCATCCCCTGCATCGGCAGGCGGACTCTCAACCACTGCGCCACCAGGGAGGCCCTACATGGCTCTTTTTGAACTATGGTTTTCTCAGGGTATATGCCCAGTAGTGGGATTGAAGGGTCATATGGTAGTTCTATTTTTAGTTTTTAAAGGAAACTCTGTACAGTTCTCCACAGTGGCTGTATCAACTTACATTCCAACCAGCAGTGCAAGAGGGGTCCCTTTTCTCCACACTCTCTCCAGCATTTATTGTTTGTAGATTTTTTTATGATGGCCATTCTGACTGGGGTGAGGTGATACTTCATTGTGGTTTTGATTTGCATTTCTCTAATAATTAGTGATGTTGAGCATACTTTCATGTGTTTGTTGCCAATCTGTATATCTTCCTTGGAGAAATGTCTATTTAGGTCTTCTGCCCATTTTTGGATTGGGTTGTTTGTCTTTTTGATACTGAGCTGCATGAGCTGCCTGTATATTTTGGAGTTTAATCCTTTGTCGGTTGCTTCATTTGCAAATATTTCCTCCCATTCTGAGGGTTTTCTTTTCATCTTGTTTATGGTTCCCTTTGCTGTGCAAAAGGTTTTGTAAGTTTCATTAGGTCCCATTTGTTTATTTTTGTTTTTATGTCCATTTCTTTAGGAGATGCATCAAAAGGGATCGTGCTGTGATTTATGTCATAGTGTTCTGCCCATGTTTTCCTCTAAGAGTTTTACAATGCCTGCCTTACATTTAGATCTTTAATCCATTTTGAGTTTGTTTTTGTGTATGGTGTTAGGGCGTGTTCTAATTTCATTCTTTTACATGTAGCTGTCCAGTTTTCCCAGCACCACTTATTGAAGAGGCTGTCTTTTCTCCACTGTATATTCTTGCTTCCTTTATCAAAGATAAGGTGACCATATGTATGTGGGTTTACCTGTGGGCTTTCTATCCTGTTCCATTAATCTATATTTCTGTTTTTGTGCCAAAGCTACTGTCTTGATTACTGTAGCTTGTAATATAGTCTGAAGCCATGGAGCCTGATTCCTCCAGCTGCATTTTTCTTTCTCAAGATTGCTTTAGCTATTAGGGGTCTTTTATGTTTCCATACAAATTGTGAAAGTTTTTGTTCTAGTTCTGTGAAAAATGCCAGTGGTGGTTTGATAGGGATTGCATTGAATCTGTAGATTGCTTTGAGTAGTAGAGTCATTTTCACAATGTTGATTCTTCCAATCCAAGATCATGGTATATCTCTCCATCTGTTTGTATCATCTTTAATTTCTTTCATCAGTGTCTTATAGTTTTCTGCATACAGGCCTTTTGTCTCATTAGGTAGGTTTATTCCTAGGTATTTTATTCTTTTTGCTGCAGTGGTAAATGGGAGTATTTCCTTAATTTCTCTTTCAGATTTTTCAACATTATTGTATAGGAATGCAAGAGATTTCTGTGCATCAATTTTGTATCCTGCTACTTTACCAAATTCATTGATTAGCTCTAGTAGTTTTCTGGTAGCATCTTTAGGATTCTCTATGTATAGTATCATGTCATCTGCAAGCAGTGACACTTTTATTTCTTCTTTTCTGATTTGGATTCCTTTTATTTCTTTTTCTTCTCTGATTGCTGTGGCTAAAACTTCCAAAACTATGTTGAATAATAGTGGTGAGAGTGGGCAACCTTGTCTTGTTCCTGATCTTAGTGGAAATGGTTTCAGTTTTTCACCATTGAGAATGATGTTTGCTGTGGGTTTGTCATATATGGCCTCTATTATGCTGATGTAAGTTCCTTCTATGCCTATTTTCTGGAGAGTTTTTTTAATCAGAAATGGGTGTTAAATTTTGTCATAAGCTTTTTCTGCATCTATTGAGATGTTCATATGCTTTTTATTCTTCAATTTATTTATATGGTTTATCACATTGATTGATTTGCATATATTGAAGAATGCTTGCATTCCTGGGATAAACCCCACTTGATCATTGTGTATGATCCTCTTAATGTCCTGTTGGATTCTGTTTGCTAATATTTTGTTGTTGATTTTTGCATCTATGTTCATCAGTGATATTGGCCTGTAGTTTTCTTTTTTTGTGACATCTTTGGTTTTGATATCAGGGTGATTGTGGCCTCATAGAATGAGTTTGGGTGTGTTCCTCTCTCTGCTATATTTTGGAAGAGTTTGAGAAGAATAGGTGTTAGCTCTTCTCTAAATGTTTGATAGAATTCACCTGTGAAGCCATCTGGTCCTGGGCTTTTCTTTGTTGGAAGATTTTGAATCATAATTTCAATTTCAGTGTTTGTGATTGGTCTGTTTATATTTTCTGTTTCTTCCTGGTTCAGTCTCGGGAGGTTGTGCTTTTCTAAGAATTTGTCCATTTCTTCCAGGTTGTCCATTTTATTGGCATATTGTTGCTTGTAGTTATCTCTCATGATCCTTTGTATTTCTGCAGTGTCAATTTTTATTTTTTTTTCATTTCTAATTCTGTTGAATTGAGTCTTTTCCCTTTTTTTCACACACACACACTATATTTTATTTTTACAAGAGATAAATAAACTGACACCAAGCATTGTAAATGGATGACCGCAACAAAAGCAGCAATGATTGCAATTACCAAACATGAAACACACTCATACTATATCATAATATTGACATTCAGTCCAGTAGTCCTCCACTGTAACAGCTCCGTTACTTTGCAGTGAAAATTGATTTGTATATTTTTTGCCTCTGAGTCCTTGTGGGATTTTTTTTTTTATTATTCAAACAGAAAGTCACAAAAATTATAATCATCCTTATCGGTTCACTCAGTCCCATATAATTAATTTTTTTTATCTTGATCTTTTGTTAACACTTTTATGAATTCATCAGTTTTGCATTAGAGTTCTAAAAATGCTTATTCATTCAGTTCAGCAGTCTCATTAGTTACCAGAGACCTGTACTTGTCAAAGTCTTTTCCATGAATTCCTTGAAGATGAAACACTTTTATAGGAACATTTTTGCAAAAGCATCAGAGTATACACAGAAATGTGTATAAATGACAAAAGACTTAAAAATGACCACAGTTGAAGATTTGATGAAAGTTCATAATAATGCAATTGACAAGGAAATTTAGTTATTTTTGAGATATACATTTTAAAGTAATAACTAGAATTATGAATTAAAACATTATACCGGAACATATAAGATTTTTAGAAATTTCATGTAATGTCTGAAACATTTATATTAACATATTTCCATACAAATAACCCAAAGAAAGTTTAGTGTTAGTTGGTTTTTTTTTTTTTATACTGCAGGTTCTTATTAGTCATCAGTTTAATACACATCAGTGTATACATGTCAATCCCAATCGCCCAATTCAGCACACCACCATCCCCACCCCATGGTGGTTTCACCCCTTGGTGTCCATACATTTGTTCTCTACATCTGTATCTCAACCTCTGCCTTGCAAACCGGTTCATCTGTACCATTTTTCTAGGTTCCACATACATGCATTAATATACGAGATTTAGTTTTCTCTTTCTGACTTACTTCACTCTGTATGACAGTATCTAGATCTATCCACATCTCAACAAATGACTCAATTTTGTTCCTTTTTATGGCTAATATTCCATTGTATATATGTACCACATCTTCTTTATCCATTCGTCTGTCTATGGGCATTTAGGTTGCTTCCATGACCTGGCTATAGCAAGCAGTGCTGCAATGAACATTGGGGTGCATACATCTTTTTGAATTATGGTTTTCTCTAGGTATATGCCCAATAGTGGGATTGGTGGATCATATGGTAACTCTATTTTTAGTTTTTAAAGGAACCCCCATCCTGTTCTCCATAGTGGCTGTATCAATTTATGTTCCCATCAACAGTGCAAGAGGGTTCCCTTTTCTCCACACCCTCTCCAGCATTTGTTGTTTGTAGATTTTCAGATGATGCTCATTCTAACTGGTGAGGTGATACCTAATTGTAGTTTTGATTTGCATTTCTCTAGTAATTAGTGATGTTGACCAGCTTTTCATGTGCTTCTTGGCCATCTGTATGTCTTCCTTGGAGAAATGTCTATTTAGGTCTTCTTTCCATTTTGGGATTGGTTTGTTTGTTTCTTTAATATTGAGCTTCATGAGCTGTTTATATATTTTGGAGCTTAATTCTTTATCTGTTGATTCGTTTGCAAATATTTTCTCCCATTCTGAGGGTTGTCTTTTCGTCTTGTTTATGGTTTACTTTGCTGTGCAAAAGCTTTGAAGTTTCATTAGGTCCCGTTTTTTAATTTTTATTTTTATTTCCATTACTCTAGGAGGTGGATCAAAAAAGATCTTGCTGTGAATTATGTCAAATAGCGTTCTTCCTAAGCTTTCCTCTAAGAGTTTTATAGTGTCTGGTTTTACATTTAGGTCTCAAATCCATTTTGAGTTTATTTTTGTGTATGGTGTTAGGGAGTGTTCTAATTTCATTCTTTTACATGTAGCTGTCCAGTTTTCCCAGCACCACTTATTGAAGAGACTGTCTTTTCTCCATTGTATATCTTTGCTTCCTTTGTCATAGATTAGTTGACCATAGGTGCGTGGGTTTATCTCTGGGCTTTCCATCTTGTTCCATTGATCTATGTTTGTGTTTTTGTGCCAGTACCGTATTGTCGTGATTACTGTAGCTTTGTAGTATAATCTGAAGTCAGGGAGTCTGATTCCTGCAGCTCCATTTTTTTCCCTCAACACTGCTTTGTCTATTCAGGGTCTTTGTGTCTCCATACAGATTTTAAGATGATTTGTTCTACTTCGGTAAAAAATGCCACTGGTAATTTGATAGGGATTGCACTAAATTGTTAGATTGCTTTGGGTAGTATAATCATTTTCACAATATTGATTCTCCCAATCCAAGAACATGGTATATCTCTCCATCTGTTGGTATCATCTTTAATTTCTTTCATCAGTGTCTTATACTTTTCTGCATACAGGTCTTTTGTCTCCCTAGGTAGGTTTCATACTAGGTATTTTATTCTTTTTTTTGCAGTGGTAAATGGGAGTGTTTCCATAATTTCTCTTTCTTATTTTTCATCATTAGTGTATAGGAATGCAAGAGATTTCTGTGCATTAATTCTGTATCCTGCAACTTTACCAAATTCATTGATTAGCTCTAGTAGTTTTCAGGTGGCATTTTTAGGATTCTCTATGTATAGTATCATGTCATCTGCAAACAGTGACAGTTTTACTTCTTCTTTTCTAATTTGTATTCATTTTATTTCTTTTTCTTCTCTGAATGCCATGGCTAGGACTTCCAAAACTATGTTGAATAATAGGGGTGAGAGTGGACATCCTTGTCTTGTTCCTGATCTTAGAGGAAATGCTTTCTGTTTTTCACCATTGAGAATGATGTTTGCTGTGGGTTTGTCATATATGGCCTTTATTATGTTGAGGTAGTTTCCCTCTATGCCCACTTTCTGGAGAGTTTTTATCATAAATGTGTGTTGAATTTTGTCAAAAGCTTTTTCTGCATCTATTGAGATGACCATATGGTTTTTATTCTTCAGTTTGTTAATATGGTGTATCACATTGATTGATTTGTGTATATTGAAGAATCCTTGCATCTCTGGGATAAATCCCATTTGATTGTGTTGTTGGATTCTGTTTTAATGTGTTGTTGGATTCTGTCTGCTATTATTTTGTTGAGGAATTTTGCATCTATATTCATCAGTGATATTTGTCAGTAATTTTCTTTTTTTGTATATCTTTGTCTTGTTTTGGTATCAGGGTGATGGTGGCCTCATAGAATGAGTTTGGGAGTGTTCCTTCCACTGCAATTTCTTGGAAGAGTTTGTGAAGGATGGGTGTTAACTCTTCTCTAAATGTTTGATAGAATTCACCTGTGAAGCCATCTGATCCTGGACTTTTGTTTGCTGGAAGGTTTTTAATCGCAGTTTCAATTTCATTACTTGTGATTGGTCTGTTCATATTTTCTGTTTCTTCCTGGTTCAGTCTTGGAAGGTTATACCTTTCTAAGAATTTGTCCATTTCTTCCATGTTGTCCAACTTATTGGCATAGAGTTGCTTGTAGTAGTCTCTTAGGATGCTTTTTTTTTTTTTTTTTCTTTTTGCGGTATGCGGGCCTCTCACTGTTGTGGCCTCTCCCGTTGCGGAGCACAGGCTCCGGATGCGCAGGCCCAGCGGCCATGGCTCACGGGCCCAGCCGCTCCGCGGCATATGGGATCCTCCCAGACCGGGGCACGAACCCGTATCCCCTGCATCGGCAGGCGGACTCTCAACCACTGCGCCACCAGGGAGGCCCTAGGATGCTTTTTATTTCTGCAGTGTCTGTTGTAACTTCTCCTTTTTCATGCCTAATTTTATTGATTTGAGTCCTCTCCCTCTTTTTCTTGATGAGTATGGCTAATGGTTTATCAATTTTGTTTATCTTCTCAAAGAACCAGCTTTTAGTTTTATCGATCTTTGCTATTGTTTTCTTTGTTTCTATTTCATTTATTTCTGCTCTGATCTTGATTTCTTTCCTTCTGCTAACTTTGGGTTTTGTTTGTTCTTCTTTCTCTAGTTCCTTTATGTGTAAGGTTAGATTGTTTATTTGAGATTTTTTTTGTTTTTGAGGTAGGCTTGTATAGGTATAAACTTCCCTGTTAGAACTACTTTTGCTGCATCCCATAGGTTTTGGATCATTGTGTTTTCATTGTCATTTGTCTCTAGGTATTTTTTGATTTCCTCTTTGATTTCTTCAGTGATCTCTTGGTTATTTAGTAATGTATTGTGTAGCCTCCATGTGTTTGTGTTTTTTTATGTTTTTTTCCCTGTAACTTATTTCTCATATCATAGTGTTGTGGTCTGAAAAGATGCTTGATATGATTTCAGTTTTCTTAAATTTACTGAGGCTTGATTTGTGACCCAAGATGTGATCTATACTGGAGAATGTTCCATGCACACTTGAGAAAAAGTGTAATCTGCTTTTTTTGGCTGGAATGTCCTATAAATACCAATTAAATGTATCTGGTCTTTTGTGTCATTTAAAGCTTCTCTTTCCTTATTTATTTTCATTTTGGGCGATCTCTCCATTGGTGTAAGTGAGGTGTTAAAGTCCCCTACTATTATTGTGTTACTGTCAATTTCCTCTTTTATAGCTCTTAGCAGTTGCCTTATGTATTGAGGTGCTCCTATGTTGGGTGCATATATATTTACAATTGCTATATCTTCTTCTTCGACTGGTCCCTTGTTCATTATGTAGCATCCTTCCTTGTCTCTTGTAATAGTCTTTAATTTAAAGTCTATTTTATCTGATATGAGTATTGCTCCTCCAGCTTTCTTTTGATTTCCATTTGCATAGAGTATCTTTTTCCATTCCCTCACTTTCAGTCTGTATGTGTCCCTTGGTCTGAAGTGGGTCTGTTGTAGACAGCGTATATGTGGGTCTTGTTTTTGTATCCATTCAGCAAGCCTGTGTCTTTTGGTTGGAGCATTTAATCCCTTCACATTTAAGGTAATTATCGATATGTATGTTCCTATTAACATTTTCTTAATTGTTTTGGGGTTTTTTTGTAGGTCCTTTTCTTCTCTTGTGTTTCCCACTTAGAGAAGTTCCTTTAGCATTTGTTGTAGAGCTGGTTTGGTGGTGCTGAATTCTGTTAGCTTTTGCTTGTCTGTAAAACTTTTGATTTCTCCATCAAATCTGAATGAGATCCTTGCCAGGTAGAGTAATCTTGGTTTTAGGTTCTTCCCTTTCATCACTTAAGTATATCATGCCACTTCCTTCTGGCTTGTAGTGTTTCTGCTGAGAAATCAGCTGTTAAACTTATGGGAGTTCCCTTGTATGTTATGTGTCATTTTTCCCTTGCTGCTTTCAATAATTTTTCTTTGTCTTTAATTTTTGCCAAGTTGATTACTATGTGTCTCAGTGTGTTTCTCCTTGGGTTTCTTCTGTATGGGACTTGCTGCACTTCCTGACTGGGTGGCTATTTCCTTTCCCATGTTAGGGAAGTTTTCAACTATAATCTCTTCAAATATTTTCTCTGGTCCTTTCTCTCTCTCTTCTCCTTCTGGGACCCATATAATGTGAATGTTGTTGCATTTAATGTTGTCCCAGAGGTCTCTTAGGCTGTCTTCATTTCTTTTCATTCTTTTTTCTTTAGTCTGTTCTGCAGCAGTGAATTCCACCATTCTGTCTTCCAGGTCACTTATCTGTTCTTCTGCCTCAGTTATTCTGCTATTGATTCCTTCTAATGTAGTTTTCATTTCAGTTACTCTATACTTCATCTCTGTTTGTTTGTTCTTTAATTCTTCTAGGTCTTTGTTAAATATTTCTTGCATCTTCTCAATCTCTGCCTCCATTCTCTTTCTGAGGTCCTGGATCATCTTTACTATCATTATTCTGAATTCGTTTTCTGGAAGGTTGCCTATCTCTACTTCATTTAGTTGTTTTTCTGGGGTTTTGGCTTGTTCCTTCATCTGGTATATAACCCTCTGCCTTTTCATCTTGTCTATCTTTCTTGAATGTGGTTTTTGTTCCACAGGCTGCAGGATTGTAGTTCTTCTTGCTTCTGTTATCTGCCGTATGGTGGATGAGGCTCTGTAAGAGGCTTGATGGGAGGGACTGGTCGTGGGTAGAGCTGACTGTTGCTCTCATCAATTTTTTGACTAACCCAACCTGCTGGTGTTGGAGGGTCTCCTGCAGAGGCGGGGGGTGGCTGTGACTCACCGTGGGGACAAGGACACTGACAGCAGAAATTCCGGGAAGTACTCCTTGGCGTGAGCCTTCCCAGAGTCCGCCATTAGGCCCACCAAAGAGCCTAGGTAGGACCCAGTGTTGGGTTGCCTTGGGCCAAACAACTCTCCCTTTTTTTTCTTGATGAGGCTGGCTAGTGGTTTATCAATTTTGTTTAATTCTCAAAGAACCAGCTTTTAATTTTACTGAACTTTGATATTGTTTCCTTCATTTCTTTTACATTTATTTCTGGTCTGATCTTATGATTTCCTTCCTTCTGGTAACTTTGAGGCTTTTTTGTTCTTCTTTCTCTAATTGCTTAAGTTGTAAGGTTAGATTGTTTATTTGAGGTGTTTCTTGCAGTAGGATTGTATTGCTATAAACTTCTGTCTTAGAACTGCTTTTGCTGTGTCCCATAGGTTTTGGGTCATCGTGTTTTCATTGTCATTTTTCTCTAGGTATTTTTTGATTTCCTGTTTGATTTCTTCAGTGAAATCTTGGTTATTTAGTAGTGTATTGTTTAGCCTCCATGTGTTTGTATTTGTCACAGTTTTTTTCCTGTAATTGATATGTAGTTTCATAGTGTTGTGGTTGGAGGAGATACTTGATATGATTTCAATTTTCTTAACTTTACCAAGGCTTGATTTGTGACCCAAGGTATGATCTATCCTGGAGAATGTCCCATGAGCACTTGAGAAGAAAGTGTATTCTGTTGTTTTTGGATGGAATGTCCTATA
Organism: Mesoplodon densirostris; assembly: GCF_025265405.1. Lineage (NCBI taxonomy): Eukaryota > Metazoa > Chordata > Mammalia > Artiodactyla > Ziphiidae > Mesoplodon > Mesoplodon densirostris. The sequence continues at coordinate 168,740,676 of NC_082664.1, forward strand.
AATTTCAATTAAGTCCATCTTGTTTAATGTATCATTTAAAGCTTGTGTTTCCTTATTTATTTTCATTTTGGATGATCTGTCCATTAGTGAAAGTGGGGTGTTAAAGTCCCCTACAATAATTGTGTTACTGTTGATTTCCCTTTTTATGGCTGTTAGCATTATCCCTATGTATTGAGGTGCTCCTATGTTGGGTGCGTAAATATTTACAATTGTTATATCTTCTTCTTGGATTGATCCCTTTATCATTATGTTGTGTGCCTCTTTGTCTCTTGTAATAGTCTTTGTTTTAAAGTCTATTTTGTCTGATATGAGAATTGCTACTCCAGCTTTGTTTTGATTTCCATTTTCATGGAATAACTTTTTCCATCCTCTCACTTTCAGTCTGTATGTGTCCCTAGGTCTGAAGTGGTTCTCTTGTGGACAGCATATGTACGGGTCTTGTTTCTGTATCCATTCAGCCAGTCTGTGTCTGTTTGTTGGAGCATTTAATCCATTTACATTTAAGGTAATTATCGATATGTGTGTTCCTATTACCATTTTCTTAATTGTTTCGGGTTTGTTATTGTAGGTGTTTTCTTTCTCTTTTGTTTCCTGCCTAGAGAAGTTCCTTTAGCATTTGTTGTAAAACTGGTTTGGTGGTGCTGAATTCTCTTAGCTTTTGCTTGTCTGTAAAGGTTTTACTTTCTCCATTAAATCTGAATGAGATTCTTGCTGGGTAGAGTAATCTTTGTTTTACATTTTTCTCTTTCATCACTTTAAATATGTTGTGCCACTCCCCTCTGGCTTGCAGAGTTTCTGCTGAAAGATCAGCTGTTAACCTCATGGGATTCCCTTGTATGTTATTTGTTGCTTTTAGTTAAGTGCTTTTAATATTTTTTCCTTGTATTTAATTTTTGATAATTTAATTGATATGTGTCTTGGCGTGTTTCTCTTTGGATTTATCCTGAATTGGACTCTCTGTGCTTCCTTTACTTCATTGACTATTTCCTTACCCATGCTAGGGATGTTTTCAACTATAATCTCTTCAAATATTTTCTCAGTTCCTTTGTTTTTCTTCTTCTTCTGGGACCCCTATAATTCGAATGTTGGTGCACTTAATGTTGTCCCAGAGCTCTCTGAGGCTGCCCTCAATTGTTTTAATTCTTTTTTCTTTATTCTGCTCTGTGGTAGTTATTTCCCCTATTTTGTCTTCCAGGTCACTTATCCGTTCTTCTTTCTCAGTTTATTCTGCTATTGATTTCTTCTAGAGAATTTTTAGTTTCATTCTTTTGTTGTTCACCATTGTTTCTTTGCTCTTTAGTTCTTCTAGGTCCTTGTTAAACGTTTCTTGTATTTTCTCCAATCTATTTCCAAGATTTAGATCACCTTTACTATCATTACTCTGAATTGTTTTTCATTTAGACTGCCTATTTCCTCTTCATTTGTTTTGTCTGGTGAGTTTTTACCTTCTTCATGTGCTGTGTATTTCTCTGTCTTCTCATTTTGCTTAACTTACTGTGTTTGGGGTCTCCTTTTCGCAGGCTGCAGGTTCGTTTTTCCCGTTGTTTTTGGTGCCTTCCCCCAGTGGGTAATGTTGGTTCAGTGGGTTTTGTAGACTTCCTGGTGGAGGGGACTGGTGCCTGTGTTCTGATGGATGAGGCTGGATCTTGTCTTTCTGGTGGTTAGGACCGCATCTAGTGGTGTGTCTGTGAACTTAGTATGATTTTAGGCAGCCTCTCTGCTAATGGGTGTGTTTGTGTTCCTGTCTTGCTCATTATTTGGCATAGAGTGTCCAGCACTGTAGCTTGCTGGTCATTGAGTGGAGCTGGAGCACGTTGAGACAGAGATCTCTGAGAGAGCTTTTGCCGTTTTATATTATGTGTGGCTGGGAGGTCTCCGGTAGACCAGTGTCCTGAACTCGGCTCTCCCAACTCAGAGGCTCAGGCCTGACACCCAGCCGGAGCACCAAGACCCTGTCAGCCACACAGCTCAGAAGAAAAGGGAGAAAAAGAAAGAAAGAAAAATAAAATAAAATAAAATAGAGTTATTAAAATAAAATATATTTTAAAAAAGTAATAGAAAGAAAGAAGAGAGCAACCAAACTAAAAACAAATCCGCCTCTTTGTGTAGGTCACCTGAGGGCGTCTCTTCCCACCCAGACATTACGGGGTTAAAGTAGCAGCTGATTCGGGGGCTCTGGCTCACTCAGGCCAGGGGGAGGGAGTGGTATGGAATGCAGGGCGAGCCTATGGTGGCAGAGGCTTGCGTGATGTTGCAACAGTCTGAGGCATGCTGTGTTCTCCCGGGGAAGTTGTCCCTGGATCATGGGACCCTGGCAGTGGCAGGTTGCACAGCCTTCCGGGAGGGGAGGTGTGGATAGTGACCTGTGCTTGCACACAGGCTTCTTGGTGGCTGCAGCAGCAGCCTTAGCATTTCATGCCCGTCTCTGGTGTCCACGCTAATAGCTGTGGCTTGTGCCCATCTCTGGAACTCATTTAGGCGGTGCTCTGAATCCCCTCTCCTCGCACACCCCAGAACAATGGTCTCTTGCTTCTTAGGCAGGTCTAGACTTTTCTTGGACTACCTCCCGGGTAGCTGTGGCACACTAGCTCCCTTCAGGCTGTGTTCTCACAGCCAACCCCAGTCCTCTCCCTGGGATCTGATCTCTGAAGCCCGAGCCTCAGATCCCAGGCCCCGCCTGCCCCGGTGGGTGAGCAGAGATGCCCCTCAGGCTGGTGAGTGCTGGTCAGCAGTGATCCTCTGTGGGAGAATGTCTTCACTTTGCCCTCTGCACACCTGTTGCTGTGCTCTCCTCCATGGCTCCGAAGCTTCCCCCCGCCCAACACCCATCTCCACCAGTGAAGGGCCTTCCTAGTGTGTGGAAACCTTTCCTCCTTCACAGCTCCCTCCCACTGGTGCAGGTCCCATCCCTATTCTTTTGTCTCTGTTTTTTTCATTTTTCTTTTGCCCTACTGAGCTATGTAGGGAGTTTCTTGCCTTTTGGGAGTCTGAGGTCTTTTGCCAGCGTTTAGTAGGTGTTCTGTAGAAACTTTTTCCTCGTGTAGATGTTTTTTGATGTCTTTGTGGGGAGGTAGGTGATCTCCACGTCTTACTCCTCTGCCATCTTGAAGCTATTTCTCCAAATTTGCTTTTTAAACCTGGTTTGTGAGCCAAATTAACCCAAGTAGGTTTCTTTTAGCATCTATTATGAGAATAGTATAATAATTTTATAATTTTGATACGGAATAGAAAACCATTTGATATGTGATGGATTTAGCACTTGTCTGAATATAGAGATTGAATTGGATTGAATTTTGAGTGGCGAAGAGGGAAGATGGGAGAATGAGCAGGACCTCTATTATAAAAATTGAATTATAAACTATAAGAATGGCATACTTTCTTAATTGATCTGTCATAAAATCACTGAAGTTTGGAATTTTCTGGGTTTTGTAAAACTAAATGGGGCTCCAAAGAAGATGAAAGAAAATCACTTAGTAGGCAGTTAAGTGACTCCTAGATGATAGGACTTAAAGAGAACAGAACTGTGTAGCTGGAAACATAATTCTGTCATTTGAGGCATTGTACTCTCTTAAAATCCAATATTGTGTATATGGGGGTGGGAGGTGGTATTTTAAGGCATCAGGCATTTAAGTCCTCCTGTGAGGGATTGATCAGGCATGGGGCTGAGTCACCCTGTGTCCCTGCCTTTAGTGGCAAGTGCTGTGCAGAATGAGAACCCCAGCCACCAATAATGCATCCAATTTGTTGTGGATGTTCAGGTGTCATTAATACTACAGAGAAGTTTCTAGTTTATTTCTTATAATTTTTGTTTACATCCCTGCATCTCTCTCTTTTTTCAGTAACAACAAGAGCAACAAAACAGAACCAAGAGTGCCTTTGAAGGGACTGAGTCACATTGACTAGATGCTGAAGGATGAGCTTGCTCAAGTCCCTCTGCAAGCTTGTCTAAACTTTAAGGACTGAGTTGGGACTCTTGTCTCTGTATAAACTTTATCAGTATTTATACATCTTTTCCAACTTTGAAACAGAGTGGATGGTAAAAGAGTCTTAAGCTGTCTTTGTCAGGCATTGTACCTTCTTATATTTAACTGTCTCTGTCTTTCAGTCAAGGTCTTTGTTAGTAGCACAACAGAGATTTGATCCTGGGCAGAGGAGAAACTTGCTGCTTGTAGGTTAAACCTTTTAAAATAACATCTTTGCTTTTCTCAGCTGTCCATTCCCAAATAGCATACTATGGATGTTGATGATTAAATATATGTAGTAGATAAACATAAATGTTAAAATTCCCAAATATATTATCTCCAGGGCATTTCAGCTTCAGCAGAGACAGCGAGGTTATTCACCTGCACACTTGAAAATGCAGCAGTATCTTCAACCAAAGCAGATGCACGTGTAGCATATTAATTTGTTTCTCAAAATACTTTAGTGCTGACATGAAAACAGTGCTTCTACCTTAAAGGCTTTGTAAAAAGTTAGGAAACCCTATGACTCTCTTGGGATCCTTTGGCTACACCAATCTAAGATTGCAGGTATGTTTTAGTTCTATCCTGTCAGCAAGTGAACAGATGTTCATTTGCTTTTGTTGAGCTGGACCACAGAGATGTGCTGTGCTTGGAATATTGCCTGCCACCATGTAGTAGCTCTTTCCTAAAAAGCTTTAGCAAGAGGCTTATTTGAGGGCATTTTGTAATCAGCGTCTCCAGGCAATATCTGCTGCCTCATCGATTTACAGGCCTCCAAGAATTATTCTGTGTTTTGCAATTTCTCCTCCATTCTGCCTTCTGATAGTTTTAAAGCCGTTTATACTTCCTTTAGAAATACCCAAATAGTAGATTTTAATCCCAGCTGGACCCTGGCTTAGCATGGGTTTCTGAGAAAGCCTCTGGATCTGGCTCCTGTGTGTGGGCTTTGTCACCTTCATCTGTAAAAAACTAGGTCCATTTCTTAATAAACCTGAATCATATGTTAATTTCTGAGAGAATAAACAAGGAATGGTGTTTACATATTTCATCCACAAAGATGGCAGCATTTCAGAAGGTTTCTGAAGATGTTAAAGGAATAGCATCTAGCATTGATTGATCACTTACTATGTGTAAAGCACTGCATTTAGTCCTTCATGTATATTATCTTATGGACCCTTCACGGCAGTCCTTTGAACCAAAATTTACCCCACTGTTCACATTTGTATTATGAGCTTTAGAGAATGAAATAATCTACCAAATCCCATACAAGATTAGAACCTAGGATAGTTTGATTTCAGATCTCAATCATTTAGTCACTGAGCCATGATAATTTTGTATCATGTTAAAGCAGTATAAGCATTTATAAAATATAGAAAAAATAATTCTAACCTCTAGATTTGGTCAGATCTAATATGACTCATTAAATATTCGTTTGTCTGCTTTGTTAGATGAAACATTACTATGCATTGCATGCTGCTGATTAACTGCAATCACATTTCTCAAAATTGCAGATATAAGCAATTGATTTTACTATTGTCTTCAAATATTCATAAAGCAAAGAATATAGGCTAAATGTACAGCAAAAATTTAGTCAAAAATTCAAGTGAAAAATTCCCTCATCCATGTTTTTTTCTGGTTCTTGAAAGGAGTTCACCTATTGGTTTTATGAATAGGAAGGAATGAATACTATGTTACTAATTATATCACCGACTATGGTTTTCAAGTTGAATGACTGGATTCTTGAGAAGTCAGTGCCTGAATTTTAAAAAGATACTGAAGCATTTTTAATATGCTACTATCTACTTGTTATTTCTTTGATATTCCATTTAGAAATGCCAGAGAGTTCTCACCACTCTCCTATTCAGAAACAATAGGCTCTGGGCTTCCCTTCTGGCACAATGGTTGGGAGTCCTCCTGATGATGAAGGGATACGGGTTCGTGTCCCGGTCCGGGAGGATCCCACGTGCTGCAGAGCGGCTGGGCCCGTGAGCCGTGGCCGCTGAGCCTGCACGTCCAGAGCCTGTGCTCCGCAACGGGAGAGGCCACAGCAGTGAGAGGCCCGCATGCCTCAGGGGAAGAAAAAAAAAAAGAAAAGAAACAATAGGCTTTATTAATATGAACAAAAGATGTTACTACTAATAATAAACTGTTAATGTTACTCTCAAACTTTTCAAAATCATAATATGAGAGACTTTATCTTTTAATTCAAGAATACGGTGTGAACACATGATGGAGAAAAGATTACTGTCATCTTTTTGTGTTTCACATGTTTACTTGAGAAATAATATTGAATGTGTACTACTAATTAAGAAAACTTTCACACGGTAACTATAACTACAACGGTTTCTGTTCGTATAGTTACTAGTGTAATCCAGCTGAGTTTATGTCCATTATTCTCCTACCATCAAAGTTTCCTCTATGATTTAAATCAAGTGTTCTGAGCCCTAAGCTTTGCTTCAAAAGCCATCTTCTCTTAAAATGTTTGGTGTGAAAGGAATTTGTCTCATGTTTGTTGTTTGTTTATCTTATTTTTTTAAACATCTTTATTGGAGTATAATTGCTTTAAAATGGTGTGTTAGTTTCTGCTTTATAACAGAGTGAATCAGCTGTACATATACATATATCCCCATATCTCCTCCCTCCCATCCTCCCTATCCCACCCCTCTAGGTGGTCACAAAGCACCAAGCTGATCTCCCTGTGCTATGTGGCTGCTTCCCACTAGCTATCTATTTTACATTTGGTAGTGTATACATGTCCATGCCTCTCTCTCACTTCGTCCCAGCTTACCCGTCCCCCTCCCCGTGTCTTCAAGTCCATTCTCTACGTCTGCGTCTTTATTCCTGTCCTGCCCCTAGGTTCATCAGAACCTTTTTTTTTTTTTTTAGATTCCATATATATGTGTTAGCATACAACATTTGTTTTTCTCTTTCTGACTTACTTCACTCTGTATGATGGACGCTAGGTCCATCCACCTCACTACAAATAAATCAATTTTGTTTCTTTTATGGCTTAGTAATATTCCATTGTATATATGTGCCACATCTTCTTTATCCATTCATCGGTTGATGGACACATAGGTTGCTTCCATGTTCTGGCTATTGGAAATAGTGCTACAATGAACATTGTGGTACATGACACTTTTTGAATTATGGTTTTCTCAGGATATATGCCCAGTAGTGGGATTGCTTGGTCATATGGTAGTTCTATTTGTAGTTTTTAAAGAACTCTCTATACTGTTCTCCATAGTGGCTGTATCAATTTACATTCCCACCAGCAGTGCAAGGGCTTCCTTTTTCTCCACACCGTCTCCAGCATTTATTGTTTGTAGATTTTTTGATGATGGCCTTTCTGAACGGTGTGAGATGATATCTCATTGTAGTTTTGATTTGCATTTATCTAATGATTAATGATGTTGAGCATTCTTTCATGTGTCTTCTGGCAGTCTGTATATCTTCTCTGGAGAAATGTCTATTTAGGTCTTCTGCCAATTTTTGAACTAGATTGTTTTTTAGATATGGAGCTGCATGAGCTGCTTATATATTTTGGAGATTAATCCTTTGTCAGTTGCTTCATTTGCAAATATTTTCTCCCATTCTGAGGGTTGTCTTTTCATCTTCTTTATGGTTTCCTTTGTTGTGCAAAAGCTTTTAAGTATAATTAGGTCCCATTTGTTTATTTTTGTTTTTATTTCCTTTTCTCTAGGAGGTGGGTCAAGAAGGATCTTGCAGTGATTTATGTCATAGAATGTTCTGCCTATGTTTTCCTCTAAGAGTTTTACAGTGTCTGGCCTTACATTTGGGTCTTTAATCCATTTTGAGTTTATTTTTGTGTATGTTGTTAGGGCGTGTTCTAATTTCATTCTTTTACATGTAGCTGTCCAGTTTTCCCAGCACCACTTATTAAAGAGGCTGTCTTTTCTCCATTTTATATTCTTGCCTCCTTTATCAAGAGTAAGGTGCCCATATGTTCATGGGTTTATCTCTGGGCCTTCTGTCCTATTCCATTGACCTATATTTCTGTTTTTGTGCCAGTACCATACTTTCTTTATTACTGTAGCTGTGTAGCATAGTCTGAAGTCCGGGAGCCTGATTTCTCCAGCTCCGTTTTTCTTTCTCAAGATTGCTTTGGCTATTCGGGGTCTTTTGTGTTTCTATACAAATTTTAAGATATTTTGTCTTAGTTTCATGAAAAATGCCATTGGTAGTTTGATAGGGATTGCATTGAATTGGTAGATTGCTTTGGGTAGTATAGTCATTTTCACGATGTTGATTCCTCCAGTCCAAGATCATGGTATAACTCTCCATCTGTTTGCATCATCTTTAATTTCTTTCATCAGTGTCTTATAGTTTTCTGAATACTGGTCTTTTGTCTCCTTAGGTAGGTTTATTCCTAGGTATTTTGTTCTTTTTTTTGCAATGGTAAATGTGAGTGTTTCCTTAATTTCACTTTCAGATTTTTCATCATTAGTGTATAGGAATGCAAGAGATTTCTGTGCATTAATTTTGTATCCTGCTACTTTACCAAATTCATTGATTAGCTCTAGTATTTTTCTGGTAGCATCTTTAGGATTCTCTATGTATACTATCATGTCATTTGCAAACAGTGGCAGATTTACTTCTTCTTTTCCTATCTGGATTTCTTTTTATTCACTGATTGTTGTGGCTAAAACTTCCAAAACTATGTTGAATAATAGTGGTGAGCATGGACCATCTTGTCTTGCTCCTTATCTTAGAGGAAATGCTTTCAGTTTTTCACCATTGAGAATGAAGTTGGCTGTGGGTTTTTCATATATGGCCTTTATTATGTTGAGGTAAGTTCCCTCTATGCCCACTTTCTCTAAGGTTTTTATCATAAATAGCTGTTGAATTTTGTTGAAAGCTTTTTTCATCTGTTGAGATGGTCATATGGCTTTTCTCCTTCAATTTGTTTATATGGTGTATCACATTGATTGATTTGCCTATATTGAAGAATCCTTGCATTCCTGGAATAAACCCCACTAGATCATTGTGTATGATCCTTTTAATGTGTTGTTGGATTCTGTTTCGTAGTATTTTGTTGAGGATTTTTGCATCTATGTTCATCAGTGCTATTGGCCTTTAGTTTTCTTTCCTTGTGACATCATTGTCTTTCTTTTTTTTTTTTTTTTTTTTTGCAGTACGCGGGCCTCTCAGTGTTGTGGCCTCTCCCGCTGCAGAGCACAGGCTCCGGACACGCAGGCTCAGCAGCCATGGCTCACGGGCCCAGCTGCTCCGTGGCATGTGGGATCCTCCCGGACCAGGGCACGGACCCATGTCCCCTGCATCAACAGGCGGACTCTCAACCACTGTGCCACCAGGGAAGCCCCATTGTCTTTCTTTTTGATATCTTTGTGACATCTTTGTTTTGTTATCAGGGTGATGGTGGCCTCATAGAATGAGTTGGGGTGTGTTCCTCTCTCTGCTATATTTTGGAAGAGTTTGAGAAGAATAGGTGTTAGTTCTTCTCTAAATGTTTGATAGAATTCACCTGTGAAGCCATCTGGTCCTGGGCTTTTCTTTGTTGGAAGATTTTGAATCATAGTTTCAATTTCAGTGTTTGTGATTGGTCTGTTTATATTTTATGTTTCTTCCTAGTTCAGTCTCGGGAGGTTGTGCTTTTCTAAGAATTGGTCCATTTCTTCCAGGTTTTCCATTTATTGGCATATCGTTGCTTGTAGTAATCTCTCATGATCCTTTGTATTTCTGCAGTGTCAATTGTTACTTTTTCTTCATTTCTAATTCTGTTGATTTGAGTCTTCTCCCTTTTTTTCTTGATGAGTCTGGCTAATGGTTTATCAATTTTGTTTATCTTCTCAAAGAACCAGCTTTAGTTTTATTGATCTTTGCTATTGTTTCCTTCATTTCTTTTTCATTTATTTCTGATCTGTTCTTTATGATTTCTTTCCTTCTGCTAACTTCAAGGTTTTTTGTTCTTCTTTATCTAATTGCTTTAGGTGTAAGTTTAGGTTGTTTATTTGAGATGTTTCTTGTTTCTTGAGGTAGGATTATATTGCTGTAAAATTCGTTCTTAGAATTGCTTTTGCTGCATCCCATAGGTTTTGGATCATCGTATTTTCATTGTCATTTGTTTCTAGGTATTTTTTGATTTCCTCTTTGATTTTTTCAGTGATCTCTTGGTTATTTAGTAGTGTATTGTTTAGCCTCCATGTGTTTGTATTTTTTACAGATTTTTTCCTGTAATTGATATCAAGTCTCATAGTGTTGTGGTCGGAAAAGATACTTGATACGATTTCAGTTTTCTTAAATATACCAAGGTTTGTTTTGTGACCCAAGATATGATCTGTCCCAGAGAATGTTCCATGAGCAGTTGAGTAGAAAGTGTATTATGTTGTTTTTGGATGAAATGTCCTATAAATATCAATTAAGTCCATCTTATTTAATGTATCATTTAAAGCTTGTGTTTCCTTATTTATTTTCATTTTGGATGATCTGTCCATTGGTGAAAGTGGGGTGTTAAAGTCCCCTACTACAATTGTGTTACTGTTGATATCCCTTTTTATGGCTGTTAGCATTGCCTTATGTATGGAGGTGCTCCTATGTTGGATGCATAAATATTTACAATTGTTATACCTTCTTCTTGGATTGATCCCTTGATCATTATGTTGTGTGCTTCTTTGTCTCTTGTAATAGTCTTTATTTTAAAGTCTATTTTGTCTGATATGAGAATTGCTACTCCAGCTTTCTTCTGATTTCCATTTGCATGGGATATCTTTCTCCACCCCTCACTTTCAGTCTGTATGTGTCCAAGGTCTGAAGTAGGTCTCTTGTAGACCGCATATATACAGGTTTTGTTTTTGTATCCATTCAGCCAGTCTGTGTCTTTTGGTTGGAGCATTTAATCCATTTACATTTAAGGTAGTTATCGATATGTATGTTCCTATTATCATTTTCTTAATTATTTTGGGTTAGTTATTGTAGGTCTTATCCTTCTGTTGTGTTTCTAGCCTAGAGAAGTTCCTTTAGCATTTGTTGTAAAGCTGGTTTGGTGGTGCTGAATTCTCTTAGCTTTTGCTTGTCTTTAAGCTTTTGATTTCTCCATTAAATCTGAATGAGATCCTTGCTGGGTAGAGTAATCTTTGTTTTAGATTTTTCCCTTTCATCACTTTAAATATGTCCTGCCACTCCCTTCTGGCTTGCAGAGATTCTGCTGAAAGATCAGCTGTTAACCTTATGGGGATTCCCTTGTATGTTATTTGTTGCTTTTCCCTTGCTGCTTTTAATATTTTTTTCTTTGTGTTAATTTTTTGATAGTTTGATTAATATGTGTCTTGGTTTGTTTCTCTTTGGATTTTTCCTGTATGGGACTCTCTGCACTTCCTGGACTTGATTGACTATTTCCTTACCCATATTAGGGAATTTTCAACTATAATCTCTTCAGTTTTTTTTCAGTCCACTTCTTTTTCTCTTCTTCTTCTTGGACCTGTATAATTAGGATGTTGGTGCATTTAATGTTGTCCCAGAGGTCTCTGTGTCTCATGTTATTTTTGCATCAGTGCAGGCCATACCTGACTTTTGTGATGTTGCCAAACTCCTAACTCCATTATTTGTGTGTGATCTGCTTTTATTTTGCTACTTTGCTATTCTTTTTTTGTTGTTGTTGGCCATGCCCTGTGGCATGGGGGCTCTTTGTTTCCTGACCAGAGATCAAACCCTTGCCCCCTGCAGTGGAAACATAGAGTCCTAACCACTGGACCACCAGGAAATTCTCTTTTCTTTTCTTTATTTCACCTAATACAGAAAAAGTGAGGTGAGGATGTTTGGAAAACCTTATTTGCCAACGTTTTGGAGAAAACAAAGAATGTTAATCCCTTTTCTTAGAAACATAACTACCATATTACAAGCACAGCTCCTGACTATAGGGCCTCTCTTTTTAGTAAATTATCATGGGGTTCCACTTTCTTTAGCTCATTCAACCTATCCCTCTTTGCAGGATCCCAACCAGAATCCCTGGTAAATCTTTTTGTTAAATACGTTTAACTGGTGTTTCTCATTGTGCCTAGTGGGTCTTCTGTTTCATAGCCACACAGGTCCATTAGTAATTTCCCTGCAGTTAGAGAAATTGTTCTTTACCTAAGGAAAACATTTCCTCTTTCTGTGCCAGTGAGCTCAAAAGGCAGCCGATTTTCATACTAACATTTCTTCAGTTGAATCGAATAAATACATATTGCAAACTCTGGTGAGGAGAGGATTGAAGGTAAGAAGGTAATTTAAAATCTACTTTATTACATCAGGTGTGAAGATATACAAGTGGAAACAAAGATGGAAAGGAGGGGGTGTTAATAGGTCCTGACTGATTGGACATGTGACTGGAGGAAAAAGTCATTCCAAAGGCCATTTTAGAGTTTTGAGCACTGAAGTTTTGAGCAGTCGTCTGAAGTTTTGAGTGTCAGGGGAGAGGTCCAAGTTGAGGAGAAAGAATTTTATGAATCAGAAGTGACTTCATGTCATCGGAGTGAAAATATCCAGCAGGCTATGGAGATGTGGGAGGAGCACTCAAGAGAGAAGTTGACATTCCTGATGTAAACTTGTCATCATCCTGGGTGACAGTTAAAGCCCTGAGGATGAATGGGTTTGCAGGAAGGGTGTAGAGGAAAAAAGAAGAGGCTGGTGATTAGTTAACACTTATTTCCACTTCTCTCTTTAAATGTGGCTGCTACAGGTATATGCTTAGTTTGGCAAGAACTAGGGAATATATCTATGTGAGAAAGCTTTCAAGAAGAATAAAGTTAATCTGTAGAGAATATATTTTTTTATTGGTAAACACTATTCATCCAATAGCTTAAATATTTTAATAACTATGTTATAATAGCTAACACTAATGCCAACTATAGGCCAAGTGCAATTGTACATGTAATAACTCATTAATCCTTACATAAACCTTATCATATAGGTAATAACTTATTATTTTTATCAGTACCTTTTTACAAAGAAAACTGAGGCACAGAGATATTAAGTACCTTCTCCAAGGTCTTCTTGCTATGAAGTGGTGTATCTGGGATCTGAATTCAAGGAGTCTGGTTCCAAATGTACACTTTAATCACTGTGCTATATTGGCCTCATATGAACTATGCCTATGTAACAAAATTTTATAGACCTTTCCCAGCATGGTCCTGACTTATAGTCACATGGTTATTCTGTTTTATGTGAAGAGGAGATGACTTTCTGAGGGCTATATATTGATGGTTTGCTGGACACATTATGGATGTTTCTTATATTTTTAATAGACTAGTAGACAGCATCTGGTTCAAGAAGAAATGTATTAGTACATCTTTTTGTACAGAAACAAAAGAGAATGCAGCACAGAAAAATGCAGACCATCTGTTAAGCTAAGAAGCAGTGTGATGTTTTGGCATAATAGAATGTTTATATTATGAACAAGGCTGAGCAATGCACACAAGTTTAATGCATCCATGAATTAAGCCTCACACATCATTGGTATTCATTAGTGAAAGTGGGATAATACTTTCCACCAACACACCAATTTTCTATTTATTTAAGTAATTAGGATTACTTGATCTTTCCAAGTTTCTCAGATTCATTATACCAGAGTATTTCCTGGTGGAGACTGGGTTGGCTTCACATCACAATATAACATTCAGTCATTTTAACAATAAGTCACTGAACAACTATTTCCAGTCAATCACAAGCTATCTCTAGATAATGGCAGAAAATGTGCAGGAGGATACCACAAGGACATCCAAGGCAGGACTGTGAGTAAAATTCAGAGAACCAGAGGTGGAAATGGAGCACAGATGAAAAATGGCAAGAATCAAGAGTTCAAGATGGAGCATGGGTCCAAGAACTGGTAAATACTAAATAGTATGAATGCATAGGAACCAAACTCAGGAAATGATATGGGGCAGAAACCAGGTGACTATTGCTTCATTTCACAAACATGTTACCTAACCTAGACATGTGGGATAGAGATGACTGTACATTTTCTTGTTCTTCAAAATGTATGTTTAGATCTCTTTCTACTTGGAATTGGCATGGTCACCCAAGTGCTTCTAGGAAGTGACATGTGTCTTATTTTAGGCTCTGTGCTGTAAGACTGTGAGTTAGTAATGTTCCTTGCTCTTTGTTTTTGTTTTATTTCATTTTTCTTATCCAGGTTGTTTTTGAAGGCCAGATGATTTCAACTCATGAACAGGATGAAGTCATAGCTATTGATGATATAGCCTTCAGCTCAGGCTGCTTGCCTGCAAATGGTAAGAACTTTTTCTTATTTTGATCCCTATTGTGTAGTAAATCCAGTGCAATTTAAATATTGTATAATGACTTTGATCTGCTCTTTATTTTTACTTAATGCTTTAGAGTGAGCTATTTTCCATTGTTCTAATACACTGTGTAACAATGACTAGATTTATGCTAGAGGTGAAGATGGTATTTTTTTACTGCTGATGCTATAAAGAGCTGAAAGGTGTAATTTAGTCTCAGATTTGGAACCTTGTAGCAACGTTTACACTGTTTAGTTAAATCTTACCCAGCAAACTCTATGCCTTCTAGGAGATCGGGAGAAAACTGGCCTCCCTAGACTTGAAATTATCTTCTTGGAGAATCAATTTGACTATGCCACTGAAAGACACAAATGGAGAAATATATTAATTATAATCTATTTTCTATTTAGATTGAAACAACTAGATCAATAAACCACACAGATCTAAAAAGTCATCCATATCGGTCCCTTGAGTATATTAACTGTATAATATTCAATTCACCAGTCACATTGTTCTCAATAGAAACGTTCAATGTTTAAAATATAAATTGGTAATGATAAAATTAACTTAGTCTAATAAGCAATAACTATACATATTCAGATATATGTGATTATAGATATTTGATAGATATTTTTCCTTTTGAAATTTTATTATGATATAGTAGAATAAAGATAGCTATTTTGGGCTTCCCTGGTGGTGCAGTTGTTGGGAGTCCGCCTGCCGATGCAGGGGACGCAGGTTCGTGCCCCGGTCTGGGAGGATCCCACATGCCGCGGAGCGGCTGGGCCCGTGAGCCATGGCCGCTGGGCCTGCGCGTCCAGAGCCTGTGCTCCGCGACGGGGGAGGCCGCGGCAGTGAGAGGCCCGCATACCACACACACAAAAAAAGATAGCTATTTTGTAGAGAGGATTCCCAGTTCTAATTTTGTACAAAGATATGGTAGTCGTGGTAAAAAATGTTCCAGTAACAGAAGAGATGGATTGGTCTACCTAAGAGAAATCAAAGAAACTTGATAAAGGGTGTTTGTATTGCACTTTGATGTTTAAAAAGCACTCCTGCTGTTATGATAAGAGCTTACAGGTATGTGTCTTTTGCCACTCAAACCAAGATGAGGTTTTACAGGAGCTGATGACAGCACCTTCTAAACACTGGAACACATAAAGGTCTCTTTCATCTTTGTACTGTCAATTCTCAGTATATGTTAGTAAGAAATCATGATAGGATAAATTGAAACATAGGTAAATTGAAATGGAGAACTTTAAAGGAACAGACTATAACCTCCACCCATGCCTAGAAGTAAATAATTTAAGTATAAACATCAGTGCCTTTTCACTAAAAGAAGATAATATTTATTAGATTTATCAGAAGAGGATCAATATACCAGTGTAGAATACATTGTTAACTCCAGAAAAAACATGATCTGCCGTTCAAATGTCCCCTAATAATTCCTCTTCTGTTACCCTGCATGGTTGGTCCTAAGGCCAGAACACAGCCTACTTATGCTTGATTTTTAATGAGACACCTAGTCCCTGACCCTGATCACTTCAGCAGGGTCTTTATATATCTCAGTTTTATAGTTTCTGCAGAAATTGAGGTCTGCCAAACAAAATGATCCCTAATAGTTCTATTTATTGCCCAGTCTGGCTGATCACCCTCAAAGGAGAATAAAGCAGTGAAATCAGCTATTGGCTGGACTTTCTGAACCACCAGGAAGTTAGGAACTGGCTGTTGCCATTGAAACTTTGTTTACATTACAGATTTACACAGGAGAATGCTTGGGTTGTGCTTGGGACTTGAGATCGCTTGTAATAGGACTCTGCTATCATTTCAGACATGAACTTACTCTTCATCTTTGGCTCTGGGAACCAAAGCCATTTCCCTAATTACCCATTATCCATACACTGGGACAGAGGCTGGTATAGATGGGCCATAATAATTATTCAGAAGACGAATGCCAGATTTTTAGTAAGCACTTAAAAGAACTCCTTAAAATCACTATAGAAAAAAAAGCAATAGTAGTGGGATTGAGAGCATCAGAAAGTTGGACATTCAAGGAAAAGTTGTGGTCACATAGAAAAATATTGGAGTCTACAATTTCTAAGAATAGTTCTAGATAGTGTTATCACCGTTATTATTTTGAGGTGGTGTAGAAATAAAGTTTACTGAAGATGAGACATGAACTTTAAAGCTAAATTATTGGGCAGGCCTTTTACATGGATATTAAAGTTATACAAGGTTACAAGGTAAGGGCCTAGAGAAGAAGACTTTGAAATCCAAGACTGAAGTCTTTAGTGAATATGGAAATCAGATCTCCTGCATGGATGACACAGGGCGCTAACTTGGATGTCATGGGCCAAGATGTTTTTACACCATGGAAGAATGAATCATTGTATAGAAGCAACATTGGGGATTTAGAAGGATGGCAATTTTAATTTTAGGCCTTTTGTTTTATGGGGCATTGGAAAAGAGAGTCTCCCCTTGGGAAAGCTACAAAGGAAGTGGTCTCTTTTTGGGGAAAGCCAGTACTCAGGTAAGGTCACAGAGTGTTCTTTGACTCTTTGAAGGTGAGAGTGCAGGGGTTTTGTTTTTTGTTTTTCAAATAGAAGGAGGATTGAGGGCATATTTAAACTTCTGGGAGGAAAACACAGCAGCATGAGGATTAATAATGGAGAAAAAGGATAAAGTATTATGGGATAGGACTGGCACTTGGATGGAGTTCCGTTTTGTAAATGGTGAGAATGTGAGAGGTGGTAAAATTAAGTAGCATTAAATTTTCAAATGAGACTCTCCGGTCAAGTTCAGGCACTATCATGATAGACTACACCTAGTTAACCATCAGAATCACATAGAAGAGTGATAGATTCTGGGATTCACTCCAGACCTGCTAGATGGGAATCACTGAGGATGGAGCCTACATTTAAAGTAATGTTCTCAGGAAATTTTTGTGAAGTCAGGCAATCCTAGGTTTAAGAACAGAACTAACCTTTTGGGATCCACAAGACCTAGTCTCGTGTTGATTATTGCACTTGGCAGTGACTGCCCTGGAGCAGGGTTCTGGATGACTAGAGTCTGTGGTTGCAGTCTTGGTGGTGACAGTCAAGGTAAGAGAAGCAGGCAGACATCTTCTGGACATGTCCATCAGAAAATCCTACTCCAATGGACAATAGGGTTAGGTGTGCATTTGGAAGCAAGAAAGCAGAAAAGTTTGCTTAAATGACTTAATAGAGGATATAGACAGTCATGGCATAGGTTCTTCAACTCTGATACTGCTAAATTCAAGGACTAAGGGATTTCCTTTGTATTTCCCTCATGCTTGTCATCTTATGCTCATAGAATAACCTCTTGCATTCAGGGCAGGAAGAAGGAAGGAATGGGAAGGGACGTAGTTTCGGACATGTCATTCATCGGCTAGGTGATTTTTGGGCAGACGACCTTAGTTGCTAGGGAGGCTAAGAAAACTGAAGATTTAGATTTGGCCTCTGTAATAAAGGCAGGCAAGGGGAACAGGTTTATAAGTCGAGGGCACAAATATATTTGCTACAGAAACTCAACATCAGTATGTTTAGAATTAGATTCGAATTTTCTTTCAAACTCTGTTCCTTCTCCTGCGTTCCCTGTTTTAGTTGTTGGAGTCTATTTGGTCTCACTCAGGAGCCAAGGAGTCGTCCTTAAATCCTTCTTTTCTTTTCTCTTCTCCACATTAATTTGGTTCAAAACGTTATTGAGAAAAAAAAAAACGTTATTGAGGGAATGTCCTTATATTTCTCAAATTGTCTTCACTTATTTATTCATTATTATTTATCCAACTCTGAGTTTGTTTGCCCCATTTTTTTCTCTTGGATTGTTAAAAATTCCAGTTTCAGTCTATTTCACCCCCCTGTTCACCACTCCCTGCTATCCACCAGATTGTACTTTCTAGCATCCAAATGTGACCAATCTCTATTTTGTTTAAATCCATCAGTAACTCTCATTGCCTTCAGAATGGAATTGAAATATTTGGTCATGACATAAGCTCACCAGGATCCTGCTCTTAGGCACCAGCCCAACTTCTTCCTTAATTTCCCCAAGAATTCCCATATTCTGGCCCAAAAGAACTACCTGTGAATCCAGCAACACAGCGTTATCTCATTCTTGGGTATCTTTTCAAACCTTGCTCCCTCTTCTTATTCATGAAAAAAATTTTTGGCCTGTTCTGCTACTAGATATCCTTCCAGACTGAGTCAATGTCTCTTTTCTGAGAAGCCTTCTCTTACAGAAAATCCCCCCACACTCCCAATCCCTGTACAAACACACACACACACACAGTGTATTAATTTATCTCTACAACTAAATGCTGAGTTTCTTGAGGGCAAAGTTAGTAGTGTCTTACTCATTTGTGGATCCCGAGTGCAGAGCAAGTACTTAATAAATAATTGATTGAATAAAGAATATGTGCAATTATTTAAACATCAAGTATTTGGGATTTTGTATGAATTCTTCTTCCTTCCTCTAAGCTACAGCACCATTCTATAAAAAGCAGGTTTAAATAAAATATCATGGGAATATGTTTAAAGCAGTACTTACACTTATGCTAAGAAATACTATATTATTTTTAGGTTTTTGTTTTAGTATCAAAAATAAAGATATGTCTTCAAACTATATAATGTGATTTTTTATCTGGGATGAATTAATCTGAGCCAAGCATTTGCCATATTTTAGTAGAAACATAGTGTTTTTGTCATTTTATAGCCGAAATATAGTACTTGGAAATGAATACTGCTTGGAAGTGAATGCTGTAATATGTCTTTTGGTGGTTATTTTGGTTATAAAAATGGTTCTAAGATATATAGGTTTTCTGACAAGACTTCTTTATTTTCTTATTTCTTCAAACCAGTGTGCTTTCAAAAATTTGTTCTAATTTTTTTTTTTTTTTTTGAGACTAGGGAGCAATTCTGTTACTGTGTTTTTATTTTCTGTGTTCTGATGCTTTGATGTCTGGGGTCTTGCTGACCCTGGAGGGACTGTCTCTTCCAGGGTGAGCCAATTCCTAGAGACAGTAAAACAGCTCACCATACAGTGTATTTTTCAAATGCAAACCGACCAATCCAGAGCACCCACCCCAGCCACTTTAGGCTTTCACACTCTGGGTCACTGTGTACCTGCCCTAATCACCTCAGGGTCAGTGCATGTTTCCTAAGACCGCCATAAAAAAATACCACAGACTGGGTGGCTTAAGCAACAGAAATTTATTTTCTCATGATTCTGGAGGCTGGAAGTCCAAGATCAAGGTGTCACCAAGTTTGTTTTCTTTCCTTGCCTGTGGATGACTCTCTTCTCTCTGGATCTTCACAGTCTTCTCTGTGTGTGTGTCGATATCCTAAATGCCTCTTATAAGGACACCAATCCTATTGGATTAGAACCCACCAATATGACCTCATTTTACCTTAATTACCTCTGTATACCTCCAAATATGGTCACATTCTGAGGTGCTGAGGGTTTGGACTTCAACATATGAATTGGGAGTGGCGGGTCCAGTTCAGCCCATAAGAGCAAGGTACTAAACAACTAGGGACAGCCCTGACTGGATAAATGAAATATTGATGGATATGCAGATCATGGCTCTATGTTTGTCAAATCTCATGGAAATAAATACCCAAAAGTATAATTTTACTGTATATCATTTTTAAAGAAGAAATAGTAGCGTTTTACAATTGGAAACATTCTGATGATGAGTAATCCACCATATAGATTATTAAGGGTAGTATTATCTTTAGGGAAAAAACATAACTGATTCTCTCTACTTACTCTTTACTATAGAAATACAGCTCTCTTTATAAAAGTGCTAGATATAGGTATTTTTGTGGTTTCGGAATATTTTCAAGATGAAAAATAAAACTAAATTCTTTTTATAATATTAAATCTTTTAGATTATTCCCACACTTTCAAACAGTATCTTTCTAATTATTGCCCTTCGCAAGATATGAGTATCCACTGTACATGTATTGAAAGGAAGACCTGTTTAGACTTTATCAAAGTCTAAAAAGACCCAGGTTTGTGACTGTGACTAAATAAGAATGTGCTTAATCACTGATTCTTTTTTTTTTTTTTTGCGGTATGCGGGCCTCTCACTGTTGTGGCCTCTGGGCATGAACCCGTGTCCCCTGCATCGGCAGGCGGACTCTCAACCACTGCGCCACCAGGGAAGCCCTAATCACTGATTCTTTTTGTTTGTTTGTTTGTTTGTTTGTTTTTTGCGGTATGCGGGCCTCTCACTGTTGTGGCCTCTCCCGCTGCGGAGCACAGGCTCCGGACGCGCAGACCCAACTGCCATGGCTCACAGGCCCAGCCGCTCCGCGGCATGTGGGATCCTCCCACACTGGGGCACGAACCCGTGTCCCCTGCATCGGCAGGCAGACTCTCAACCACTGTGCCACCAGGGAAGCCCTAATCACTGATTCTTAAATAACATTGCTTCTTGAAGAAATTACTGTATATTTTTATAAAGATTGCATGTTAGGGCTCATAATTAAATATCATGAATATTCTGTGAATATTTTTATGTTGGTTTGCCAGGACTTTGCCTTAGTCTCATTTATGAACATTCCAAATACACAAATTATTCCTTAATGAGAACCTGAATAATGCTTATATATTATCCAGTTAAATAAGCATTATTTAACTAGTTACCTTTTTTATCTTATTAACTTCTAGCTACCTTTTAAGATCTAATGACTATTCATTGAAATTCATTACTGTTTTAAGAAAACTCATAAAGAAATTGTCAAAAGCCCCTGGAGTCAAAAATGGATGTCAATTATAACTTTTGCTGCAATAGCCTTGAGGCTTGGACTTCATTCTCTTCCATCTGAGTTATGTGGCCAATTTCACATAACCTGTTTGTACAAGATAAGACTTGAAGGATGGCAGGCTCTACACATGTGGCTTCATTGGTATAGAGACTTTGAAATTGTTGGCAAAGCTTCATCCTGCCGATTATACATCATTGATGGAGAATTTTAAAATGCCAAACATAATTTTCTACTGCTGGATTGTGGTGCAATATAAAAATGAAAGAGGGTGTGGGGAGGGAGAGAAAATGAATATGAATATAAATATAGAGGACATCTTTAAATAACTTTGAGCTCTGAAATAGAATGCACTAAAATAAAAAGCTGTCCAGGAGATTAGTTGATTGACAACTTATTAACCTCCACCATATCATTGTTTTTGTGCTTTCAAATTCCAATTTGGGGGACTAAAGGTAGTAGAAGTGGTTGATATTGGTGAAAGATATTTAATAGCAACTGATACAGGCTGAATTTTAAATTCCATGCAATTTATAATTGACTATTTTGCTATTTTTGTTTACAGTACTTTTGTGGTTATTGTATAAATAGTGAAAAATTAAAGATAATATCCAACAGTTAATTGAACTATGGCAAACATTTAATTATGCAGCTCCAGGGGCTGAAGATTTGTAGCTATTATACGAATCTACAAAAACTACAGTTTTAATTGTTTCATGGTAATTGTTATTGTGCAATCTTAGTTTCATTTATTGCCCACACTCCCTTAATTGCATATGCAGTTTTATTTTCAGTGGATCTTATGTTCAAGAAGCTTTGCATATTCATCATTTGTTAGCTTCCATTATGAGAAACCAGATTATGGATGTTATTCGTAAATCATATTCACAACCAATTGCTTCAATTTTATTTCCAATACAAATGTGAACAATTTATATAGAGTCTGTGCTGTTGTAAAAGATTTCATTGAATTGGTCTTAGGTCATTTATTCATTCATTCATTAAACAAGTATATATTGAACATCTATGTTATGTCAAGAATTTTTCTAGACATGAGGGAGAGGCAGTGAAAAAACAAATGGTAATCCCTGAGTTTATGGAATTTATATTTTAGTCAGAAAGAGAAAGAAGCTAAGCAAGTAAATAGAAAAAGGTACTTTATGTCAAGTGGTGTTATGTGCTATGGGTACAATAAAGCAGAAAACTGAGGTAAGGGTACCACAGGCAAGGGGGAGATAAGTTTTAAATAGAGTGGTCAGACATGGTCACACGAAGAACATATTTTCTGAGCAAAAAAGAAAAAAAAAGTTGAGAGGTCAAGCCATGTGTGTATTGGAAGGAAGCCACGTGTCAAGGCGAAAGTCCTGAAGCAAGAGTAAGCCTGGTTTGTAAGAGGAGGATCATGGAAAGGACTTTTGCATGCATTTCTTGTAGGATAGAAGTCCGTGCAATGATTTTGAGCAGAGGAGACATGATCTGACTTGTTGCTTGATTTAGCTTTAATATGTTCTTCTTGTCCTTCTTTCTGTAAATGGATAGTTAAATTACAGGATTTGAGGTCAATCATTTTTCATTCCTAATGAAAACTTTTATAATTACTAATTTCCTTCTAAGTACTATTTTAGCTATATGACACAAATTTTAGTAAGTTATATTTTCATTCAGATCAAAATACTTGGTTATTTCAAAGTCTGTTTTATTTAAACGTGTGATATTTAATTACCGAATAAATGTGGATTTCCCAGATTTGTAGTTTAATTTTGTTTTAGTCTGAGGATATTGAAAGATAATAATGGAGCAAGGACAGCGACAAGGAGACAAAATAAGAAGTTTTAACTATAATCCAGAAAGAATGATGTTCCCTTAACTGAGAATTGGTAGTAGTAGTGAGTACTTCGATGTAGTGAGATTCTAGATGTGTTTTATAGACCAAGCAAAGATTTGCTGATGGATGGCATGTCCGATGAAAGTAAGAGATGTATCATACATGTCTCTACTCTTTTTACCTGAACCAGAAGGATGGAGTTGTCATGGACTGAGATGAGAAAATGTGGGAGGAGAAAGTTTGGGCCGAGAAAATCAGAAAATATGCCTAGTTTCAGGCATATTTCTTTTGAAATGCATGTTGGTTATCCAAGTGAAGTGGCCAAGTCAGCAACAGGATATGCCGGAGTCCAGTGAAAGGTCTGGACCTAAGTTATAGTTCTATGAGTTATTGGCATTGGAAATGTTTTAAAGGCATGAGACTAGGTGATGTTAACAATATTGTGAGAAGAGACGAGATCCAAGGCTAATGTCATCTTGTGTAACATCGACGAGATGAGGGAAAACCAGCCAAGGAGATGAGAATAAATGCTAGTCATTTAAGATGAAAACCAGGAGAGAATTATGTACCAGGATCCAGTGAAGAAAACATTTCAAGAAAAAGGGAGTGAACAACTATATCAATATTACTGATATGTCAGGTATGTTGGGAAGGAAAAATTAAATATTATTGTAGGTTAACAATGGAGAGGTCAGCTTTGATATATGCAGTTTCAGCGCAGTGGTAAGGGTTAAAAAAAAAGGAATAGAGTTCTGATATATGTTACACCAACATGAATAAACCTTGACAACATCTGAGAAGTAAAAAGTCAAACACAAGAAGCTATATAATGTGTGATTCCATTTTATAAAATGTGCGGAATAGGCAAAGTCATCAGAAAGCAGAACAGTGGTTGCCAGAAGCTGAGGAGGGGGAGAGAATGGGAGTGATTGCTAATGGATACAGGGTTTTATTTTGGAGTGATGGAAATGTTTTGGAATTAGATAATGGTGATAATTGCATGACACTGAGAATGTATAAAAGCCACCAAATTGTGTACTTTTAAATGGTTAAAGTGGTGAATTTTAGGTTATGTGAATTTTAACTTCATTTTTAAAAAATTGAAAAAACCTCATTGGAACAGATGCAAGAGAGAATGGGGGGAGAAGAAGTGGTGTTGGAATCAGTGAGAATAGGCAGAACTTGGAGAAGTTAGTTGGAGGGAGTTGGAGGTTTAAGAGATTTTCTTAAGATGGGTGAGATTGTGGCCTCTTGTATACTGAAGGGAAAGAAAGCATGTGGGATGTAAAAGAGGGGAGGAAATTGCTGGAATGATTGCAAAATAGGGGAGAGGAGATGCATTTCCTGGGTAAATGAAAGGAGTGGACCTAGAGAGGAGCAGGACTGGTTGATCACAGTTAAGAGGAGGAAAGGCATGTGGGTGGCGGTGCAGGTGGTGGGGCTTGTGAGGTTTTCTTCTGGTTTCTCTCATTTTCCCAATGAAACATAAAGCAAGATGATTAGCTGAGGGGGAGGAGGAGTTGGAGATTTAAGGAGTGGATAGAGGGCTTTGAACAGTTGTCTAGAAATGGAAGAAAAGGAAAGAATTAGGAAGATGTAGCGGGATGGCCCCAGTGCAATGAAGTGAGTAGTCAGGAATATGAAGTCATTTCAGTCAGCTTGGTGTTGACCCATCACTCCCGTTCATCTGCACGGATGCAGGTGTCGTGTGGGTCTCAGCCTATTCACAGTGATGCTATCTGCCAGGAATCTCAGGCGCTCACCTGGGCCCAGATTACATGTCGTGAGTCCCCACAGACATTTCCCAGACCAGAGCCAGTGCTGTGATATTGTGGCTAGTCCAGCCCTTGTGGTTCTTATGATTATAAGACACACCCCTGCAACAACCATCAGGGAACTTTGGAAAAACAAGGTTTGCTTCTTACAGGTCCTGGAGGGTACCCAGCACATCCAAGGGCCGTACAACGAGGTTGTGGGGAGAGAGAGAGTAAACCTAGGGTTCTGCCTTTGTTGGAGTCGAGGATGGGGTGCCTAGGGTTTCCCGGTTTTACTTTTTATTGTTGAATTTAAAACATACAAGTGGGAATTAAAGTGCAGTAAGGGAAAAGCTGGGTCACTCGAGTGCTCAGTTATCTAGGTCACCAAGGGCTGTTGAAAAGTGGAACTTCATGGGTGGGACGGACTGGCTCTTTATCCAGTGTGTAGGGGGCAATGTGTTTATTAGAGATGGATGTCTTTGAAATGGATGCCTCAGCAATCAAAAGGTTGATGTCAGACACTTACATTACAATCAAGAAAGCTAATTGTCAGGCACTTACACTACATGAAGGATTGTACTTATCAGAGTTTTTGTCCTGAGTTTGTGGAAGCATGAGAAGAGCCAGCAGATGACTATTTTCTAACATCAGTAAAAAAGAAATGAGGACATGAGAGAGGATGAAAGGAATTGCAAAACTGGAGGACCATTAGCTTTGTAGGTCCTGTTGCTGTCAAAAATTTTTTACAGTAGAGATACTAGAGGGAGTGAGTGGAAAGATAGGGGTGATGGTTGGGGAGTGGGCCCCTCATAATTAAGATAGAGGAAGTGTTATCACCATTAATTATGATCATATTCAGCCGAGTGGTGGCAGAAGTGGTTTTACATCAGCAGTTCTCCTTCATGAGCATCAGTAAGAAAAATCAAGAAATTGAGGGGCAAGATGAATGTGAACATTGAAATGACAAAGAGTGACATTGAGCCAACGGGTAAAGTAATCAGGGATTGAGGGGTAGGGCACCAGTGTCTGTAGATGACTGTAACAAGATGTCAAAAGATTCAAAGCTCAGATATTTAGGAAGGTGAGAAACCTCCATACTTTCTCCATAGTGGCTGTACCCATTTACATTCCCACCAACAGTGCAAGAGGGTTCCCTTTTCTCCACATCCTCGCCAACATTAGGTATTCGTGTTCTTTCTGATGATAGCCATTCTGACTGTATAAGATGATATCTCATCGCAGTTTTTTTTTTTTTTTTCTTTTTTTGCGGTATGCGGGCCTCTCACTGTTGTGGCCTCCCCCGTTGCGGAGCACAGGCTCCGGATGCGCAGGCCCAGCGGCCATGGCTCACGGGCCCAGCCGCTCCGCGGCATATGGGATCCTCCCAGACCGGGGCACGAACCCGTATCCCCTGCATCGGCAGGCGGACTCTCAACCACTGCGCCACCAGGGAGGCCCCTCATTGCAGTTTTGATTTGCATTTCCCTGATAATTAGTGATGTTGAGCATTTTTTCATGTGCCTGTTGGCCACCTGCATTTCCTCTTTAAAAAAATGTCTATTCAGTTCTTCTGCCCATTTTTTAACAGGTTGTTCGTTTTTTTGATGTTGAGTTGTATGAGCTTTTTATATATTTTGGATATTAACCCTTTATCAGTCATCATTTGCAAATATTTTTTCCCATTCAGTAGGTTTTCTTTTCATTTTGTCCATCGTTTCCTTTGCTGTGCAAAAACTTTTACGTTTAATTAGATCCTATTTGTTTATTTTTGCTTTTATTTCCTTTAAGAGATGGATCCAAAAAAATATTGCGGCGATTTATGTCAGAGTGTTCCGCCTATGTTTTCCTCTAAGAGTTTTACAGAGATCTGATTAAAATACAGAAACACTGGCATGGTTGTTTTTTTTCTCTCTCTCTTCTCTCTGTGAATCGATCTCTCTTTTTCTGTCTGTGTAATGAGTCTCCCTAAGGCATGATGCTGCCATAGAGAGGAGTTGGGTTGAGCGTGCTTTGTAGAACAAATGTTAACATTTTAAGAAATACATGATCCTTTCTAGTGACACCTGCATCTCACTTCTTGCCAATCTTACAGATGAAATTTTACCATGTCAAGAAACATTGAATACCAAGATGGAACAATGCCGTCCAGATATAAGTCTCTGCAGATTTGATTCTACAGATGAAGGATTGAGGTGTAAGTGTTAAAATGAGGTGTCTGCCTGCCTTGTCAGTGTGTAGGCCATCCATGAGACTCAGAAGCCTAATAGGAATATCAGACCACTAGTAGGGATACTCACTTGACAAACTCTGTTTCCATCTATGTCTTAGTTTTAGCAGGAGTATCATTGGGGTTTTAGCTGAAGTGTTATTGCAAGCCTGTTGTTTATTCAAAAAGTAAAAGACAGTAAATATGTCAATTTAAGATAATGTTGTTTTGTAAAACAATTACATTAAAGATCTTGGAATTATATACAATGTTTCTTCTTTAAAATTTCAATGTGATTGTGAATAGTAAATTATTTAAGTTAACTGAATTCCATATAATAGGCAAGGTCAGATATTATGCCATTTAAAAAACCACAATGGAAGCAGTGGTACAAGAAAAAGAAATCTCTTCTTTTTTTTTTTGCGGCAGTGGTTCTCATTTGGAGGATGCCCATCTGGATCAAATGAAGAACTTTTAAAAAGTAGAGGACACTCTAAGACTTATTGAATCAAAATTTCCAGATATGAATTTGTGTGTGTGTGTGTGTTTATGCCTTGATTGCAACTATAACCATTGTTAAGCAGCCACTCTAGTAGACTGTGATAGTCCACCGACATCTTTTTCTCCTCTCTTTAGTGTGTCAGGCCTGTGGATTTGATTTTGACATGTGTGACTGGGTATCAGAAACATCTGCTGGGCAAACTTCCTGGATGCGCACAAAAGCAAGAGAAATTTCTGTGTTAGAACCTCCACCTCAGCAGAATCAAAGCAGTGATGATGAAGGTAGCAAATAGAAAATCATATTGATTATGCTTCCTTTTTAACTTTTTTTAGTGGTTGCTCTAGAGTTTGTGAAATACATTTACAACTAATCCAAGTCTACTTTCAAATAACTCTATACTTCCTCATGAGTAGTGCAAGTCCATTATAATAAATACTCCTAAGTCTTCCCTCCTTTCCCTCGTATTATTGCTCTCATTCATTTCATTTCATTATCAAATACATTAGGACTATTACTGTTTTGAATAAACTTATTTTTTGATTAAGTAAGCAAGTTGAAAATAAAATGTTTCATTTTACTTTCATTTATTCCTTCTCTGATACTATTCCTTTCTTTATGTAGATCTGACTTTCTGACCTATATAATTTTCCTTCTCACTGAAGAATGCCTTTTAGCATTACTTGCAAGTCTACTGGCCACAAATTCCCTCAATTTTTATTTGTCTGAGAAAGTCTTTATTTGTATTTCATCTTTGAAGGATAATTTTTGCTGGACATAGAATTCTAGGTTGAGTTTTTTTCTTCTTTTAATACTTTAAATATTTTACTCCACTCCTTCTTGCTTGCATGGTTCGGAAGAGAAGTCTGATCCAATTCTTATCTGTGTTCCTCTATAGGTTAGATTTTTTCTTCGTGGAATATTTCAAGATTTTTGCTTCTCTTTGATTGCAGTTTTGAATATAGTAATGTGCTTAGGTGTAGTTTCTTGGATATTTATCCTGCTTGGTGTTTCCTGAGCTTCCAGGATCTCTGGTTTGGTGTCTGACATTAATTTGGCTGAAAATTCTCAGTCACTGTTACTTCAAATATTGATTCTCTTCCTTTCTCTCTTTCTTCTTCTCATGTTTCCATTATGCATATGTTGCACCTTTTGTAGTTCTCCCAGAGTTCTTAGATAGAATCATTCCTTTCTTCACTGTTTTTTGGTTTTTTTTTTTCTGTTTGCTTTTCAGTTTTGGAAGTTTCTATTGACATATCCTTAAGCTCAGAGATTCATTCCTCAGCTGAGTCAAGTCTTCTAATGAGCCCTTTGAAGGCATTTTTCATTTGTTATACTGTTTTTTACCCCTAGCATTTTTTAAATTTTTCCCTAGAATTTCCAACTGTCTGCCTACATTATCTTTTTTGCATGTTTTCTACTTTTTCCACTGGAACTCTTAACTTATTTATCCCAGTCTGATAATTCCAGCATCCCTGCCAGATCTGGGTCTGGTTCTGATGTCTATTCTTTCTCTTCAAACTATATATCTTTTGCCTTTTAGTACGCCTTGTCATTTTTGTGTGTGTGAAAGCCAGGCATAATGTACTGCATAAAAGGAATTAAGGTAGATAGGTATTTAATGTGAGCTTTTATGTTTATCCAGCTAGAGTTTAGGCTCTGTTTACTGTTGGCTGTAGCCGTTAATGTCTGAGACTAAAATTTCATGTAACGTTCTTGTTTTGGTCCCACTGTTGTCTTCGGGTTTCTCTAAAGATATCTTCTGAAATAAGATCTGAGACCCACAGTTCTTTTGGTAATATTTCCTTGTTATCATAGAGGACCACTTTTGATGGGGTGATACATTGTGAGGGGAAGGGAAGCATCCTGTAGTCCTATGAATGGATCTCAGTCTTAGATCCAGTGGGGGCTGGATCTGGGTATTTTGCTCCTGTCATGTGGAAGGTTAGAACCTGCTGGATTTGATATCTCACTTCTCCCAGTTAGGATCTCCAGTCGATTAGCTGGTTGTAAAGCTCCTTTTGAGTGAAAGCCTTATTAAGAATAACAGGAGAGTCCAGGTATATTTCAAAATGACTACTTTTCCTCTCCTCCAGCTGTAGGCACAAGAAGATTTTTCTCTGATTCTTACTGTGAGAACCTGGTAGGGCTCCTGAAGGTAAAACTCACAGAAGAGTAGGGTCCTCCTGAAGATGGGACTGCCTGGAGTTTTTAACTCACAAATGTGTTCACACTGAGCCTCCAGCAGTTCATCAATCACAATCTAGTTTTTTCCACCCCTGTACTTTCCCATACAATTTTGGGATTCTGCTCTTGAAACTTGTGATTCTTTGTATCTGCTTACCTCACCAATTCTTGCACAATGGTTTGTGCCATGACCTCAATTTTCCTAGGGGTCTAAGAAGAGTTGTTGATTTTCAGTTTGTTCATATATTTTCTTGCTAAGTGGACAGGAATAACAACTTCCAAGCTTATTACATGGTGGTCCAGAAACTGGAAATTTTGCAGGCTTTTTTTTCAATTAGATTTGTTCTCTTTCTAAACCCACTTTACTCTTTCCTGCTCTTTTACTTTGTTCCAACCTCCTTGTTCAGCAGTTTTATCGTGGTATTACTCAGCAACCCAGAACCTTATCTGAGTAACAATCCTGGTTTAGGGTTTCATACTTGATGGTAATGCTTGGAGTTTTGCACGTACTGTCACTTAGCCATAGCCCACAGCAGTGAGGGTAAGTATCTTTCCCACCTCAGTTTACGAGAAGGATTTCCAGACCTAATCTTTGACCTCATAGAGAGAATTTGACTCTGTTTATCCAGGATTTTGCAACATTTAAATTAGTCAAAATTCTAGCTACTACAGCCTGCTTCTGGTCCCAACATCCAAGAGTTCTGTGGTTTTAGCCCTGCTCATCACTTGGCATATCTATTTTTTCCTTATCTTTTGAGATGTTTTATCTTGTTTAATCCGTCTCTGCTTTTGTAAAAATGTGTTTTCATTTTATTTATCATTTCCTTACGTATAGGTCAGAGGAAAAGTATTAACTTATTATATACTACTTTGGTTAAAGGCTAACATGTCTAGTAACTAAATTTCACTGAATTTAAGTTCAAAGTTTTTAGATGTTGCAGGAATATTTGCTCTCTTACAAAGAAATAAAACATTTGAAAGACTTTATCTTTGAAAACTGAAGTTATAAAACATAGAAATATCTTTGTATCTCTGTATTGTATATATCATTGAGTTCAAAAGCAATACAAACTGGTTTTAAGAATCAGATGGGAAAAATTGACTATTTTTATGTACTATACAATCCATATCTGTAGTTTAGTAGGACTGTAAGTATATGATGCTTCCATGTAGTTTGGTAAGAAAGAGGGCAGTTTAAATTATATTCCCTTAAACGATGAAAGTTTTTCTGTGAAGAATAGAAAAAATAATCAAAAGGGAAAATAATTCTGGGAAGAAAGATGAGGAATTTTTGATTAAAGAAAGATTGTATTGTTTTATTTAAAAGAATGATCATTTGGTGGCACAGAGATTTTTATATCAGTAGATTTCTTTTTATAAGAATATTGAATTTTCATATTGAAGGTATTGTCAAACTTTGATTTTAGGAATTAGGAGATTACAATGCATTTTAGAAATAAAATATGGAAACGAAAATCTGTAATTTGTAGTTGATGCAATCTTTTAAAAACATCTTATTCTTTTTTTTAAAATTTATTTATTTATGGCTGTGTGAGGTCTTCGTTTCTGTGCGAGGGCTTTCTCTAGTTGTGGCAAGCGGGGTCCACTGTTCATCGCGGTGCGTGGGCCTCTCACTACCGTGGCCTCTCTTGTTGCGGAGCACAGCTTCCAGACGCGCAGGCTCAGTAATTGTGGCTCACGGGCCCAGTTGCTCCACGGCATGTGGGATCTTTCCAGACCAGGGCTCGAACCCACGTCCCCTGCATTGGCAGGCAGATTCCCAACCACTGTGCCACCAGGGAAGCCCCAAACATCGTATTCTTTTAAATAAAATATTTGTGTTTCAGTCTTGATTTGGAAAAGTAATACAATAATTTTGTTCAAACAGAAAGCAGCTAATTTTTTCTAAGTTGCTTTTTTTCTCCTTTATTTTTCAGGTTACTATATATGGGTAGGGGCTAAGCATGCTTCTACTCTTAACCATTTATACAGCAGGGCTTATCTAAATAGCTCTGTATGTCACTGCTTGGGCAAGAGCTGTCATCTTCAATTCTATTACTCTATAGAAAACAGTGTTCTGAGAGTAGGACTGTATAATAAAAAGGTGAGAAGAAACTTGCATTAATTTCAAATTCATTGAGTAAATGAAATTTCTATTCTTGGCAACTTTTGTTTCTATTTCTCAGTTGCATGTAGGCTATAGGTATTCCTTATCTTGACTTTATTTGGGATACCTTTAATTTTTTTTTTTTTTTTTTTTTTTTTTGCTTCTGAGGGGGAATTTGCTTTTTTCTTTTCCATTATGGTTTATTGCAGGATATTGAATATAGTTCCCTGTGCTATACAATAGCACAAATGTTGTTTAATTGGTATACTTTTAAAAAGAAGTATTAAGAAGCTGGTTTAGGAGATATTGTCATGTACACTGTGGTAGTTTGCAAACTGTTTCATAAAATTGTTAAAATTCATGAAAATATATTAAAAACTGTGGTGTAATAATATATTTGGGATTCTATATTATTAACTCTATACTGAAGCTCTGATGTGATCTGGATTTTTTTTTTTTTTTTTTTTTTTTTTTTTTTTTGCTGTACGCGGGCCTCTCACTGCTGTGGCCTCTCCCGTTGCGGAGCACAGGCTCCGGACACACAGGCTCCGCGGCCATGGCTTGCGGGCCCAGCCGCTCCGCGGCATGTGGGATCCTCCGGGATCGGGGCACGAACCCGCGTCCCCTGCATCGGCAGGCGGACTCTCAACCACTGCGCCACCAGGGAGTCCCTGATCTGGATTTTTGATCTCTGTATACTTAAAGCTGTAAATATGATGGAAGCAAATACTTGTTCTGGTACAGTAGATACAGTTTTAAAAGATCGGTAATCCCTGATTAAATACAGCCAAATGAGTCATATAAATTTTAAAAAAAATGGTGTTCTGGGCAGAGTGAAAGTTGTAGTGGTAATGCTAGTGAATAAACAAATTCATGTCTTTTTTTTTTTTAACCTAACTAACTGAAAACAATTCTCTACAATTGGGAAAACACTTGAGAAACTTTAAGAACTTCTATTGTGAAGAAGAATTTATTTATAGGTAGGAGTAAAAAAATCATAGGGGTAAACAGCAGTTATTCTACAAATGGGAAACATTTGACAATAATTGCAGGAATTCTGACATTGGAAAAGAAAGACAGTAAAAGTATCCAAGCAAGTAGTTTCCTTTGGCTCAGGATGCTTTGGATAAATCCAGTTGAAACTTCTGCATGACATCAGCCAGATTAATTATTCAACAAAAGTTTGTCATCTGTACTTAACAAGTGCCACTAACCATCTGTCAACAGCATTTTCTTCTGTTGTTTTCTGAAGTTTGCAGTGACTTCATATTAATCCTCAAGTATCAGACTTCTTATTACCAAGATACTTGAACATTCAAGAAGCATTCCCCTTTTCTTCTGAGTTCTATCATATCACCTCTCCCTTTTCCTTTTGTGTTGTTTTCATCATATCCAGTCTTTTTTCTTCTACTTCTCTTTTCCAGACTTCTAAAGCATGAAGTTGAATGACTACTCTCATTAGATGGCCTAATACATTGTCCTTTGTTACCCGGATGAGACAATTTGTAGCATTTTGTAACTATATTTTGTAACATTTTTTTGTAGCAATATTTGGCAGTCCACTGCCCTAGAACCTTTTTGATATATTTCATTCAATTTGACATGGTGTGGGGTGGGTGGAGGGGCAGAAACCTCTCCCTGCCCTTTGTGTAATACTCCAAACTTTCCAGATAATTGGGAGAAATTTTACAAAAAAAAGTAGGTTAAACTTTATCCGTACATGTTATACCATTCAAGCTTTAAGCACCTTTTAGTTATTATCACCTGTGCCATGTAAACCAAGCCCACTGAGCTTTCATGCAATTTGAAATTTTCTGTAATTTCCAAATTCTTCTTCACAAAGGCATAATAAAAAAAAAGTCTGAAATAATTTTGTTGAGCTTATATTATACTTAAAGATGCTTTAAAAATATACAGTCTTACAATAGTGTTTTTCACATGGTGGGTAATCAATAGTCATTAGATTTTTGAATGAGTCACTGTCCTAAGTTTGAGTAGAAACTTGTTATCTATCTTCTAGTACTAAGGATTATTTTAATCTACCCTGAGCATCAGTGATGGATTTTAAGTTTCAGTATGTGGATATGGAGTTTTGAATTATTGAAAGTGAGCAATATCATTCCTCTGCTGGCTCTGGGATTACACAAGAAAAAAGTGCAAACAAATTGGCTTCAGATACCACCTCATATAATAAGAATAGACTTACCAAGATTCCATCTCCCACATTATAAGAAAACAAGAAGTTAATTATGGAGAACTGACCTAGTGTGCTAATCAGAACCAATTGGGGGTACATCTTAGAGAGTGTTGACTGATGTTTGATCCATTAGTTTACCCAGTATTCTGCAAGGCAGTGTCCAGTCTTTTCTGACACTATTTGCTGTGCTCTATACACATAAAATGTTGGTCACCAATGCAAACTGCATCAAAGTACATTTAAATTACAAGTTGATGTTTTATCACAAAGTTAAAAAGGACTTCAAACCTATCATTTAAAAAATTAGCTCTTGATGAAAATGATCATTTACATATTCCATGAATAGAATAACAAAAATAACCCTTAAAATGAAATGTGCTGATGAACCAAGAAATATCTAGTGAGAATGCTGAGGGTAATTTTCTTTATTTTCAGAGTACTTTAGAACTTGAGAAATCGAAAATAGGTAAAAGACAAGTTAACTAAAAAGTTGAAACTTTTAAAGTCAGCTTCAGTGTGTAGCAGTTCTAGTTTGTACCATCGAACTATTCTCAGGATTAAGTCTCTGTCCATCATCTATAAGAAAATAATCATAGCAATGGCCTATCTTTTATCCTGAGGACAGCTGCCATGTCGGTGAGCCAAGGATAGTGGGGGTGTCCAGCTTGTGGTGCCTTTTACATATTTTTAAATTCCCACTGGTAAATAAATAGGAGGAACACATAGTTGGGACAGGAAAGAAAATGCCTTAGAAAATATCTTTTCTTGTATGATACAGATTTTTAAGCTATAATAAGCTCTCCTTGAAGGAAGGTTTTTGCCACAGTACATGGTCCTATCACCACGTGCAATCAAAAGTAGTTAAAAAAATAACCTTGAATTTGATACCTTGATTTTTTTCATTGAAAGGGGGAAGGATAAGCTGATCTCTAAGAGCTCTAGTGATAAATATTTTTCTTGAAAGGTAAAATAGCATTATTGATCCTGGTCTAGGGGAATAAAGACATTTAAATAATTTTGATTGATTTTAAGATAATAGAAAATTAGAACATCCCTTGAAAGGCTTTTCGGAACTGAGGGTTTCTTTTTTACATTGACACCTGTTGAAAGTAACTAGATAAGAGTCTGAGAGTAAGGACAAAAATAAAATAAAAGCTGATTTCATTTAGTTGGGGTAAATCCTTTTTCCTTTTCATTGCTTGTGTTGTCAGATAGGAAAATGTGGTAAAAAAAAATCGGGATTTCATACACAATATACCATTAACTTCTTGTGTGAAAAACCATTTAAGTTTAGAAAGAACTCTGCTCAGCTTTCTGAAAAAAATGTAAAAGCATTCTTCTTCAAGTAGAACGGGGGAATCAGTTAGGCACTGTGAAGAAAGAGCACAATAGCTGTAAATTATCCTCATAAAATTAAAGTGAGGGGACATGGTGAATGCAGCTTGCCAAGTAGTGTCACTAAAAGCATCTG
Organism: Mesoplodon densirostris; assembly: GCF_025265405.1. Classification (NCBI taxonomy): domain Eukaryota; kingdom Metazoa; phylum Chordata; class Mammalia; order Artiodactyla; family Ziphiidae; genus Mesoplodon; species Mesoplodon densirostris. The sequence continues at coordinate 168,775,928 of NC_082664.1, forward strand.
TGGAGAATGTCATGTCTCGATGCTAAATAATTGAAGTTGCATTAGAAATTATTGAAAGAAAAATTTGCTGTATTTATCAACTTTTTATAACTTCACTTCATTGTGATGTGACCTGGAAGCTATCAGCTGAAAATGTGTCCCCCATGTATGTTTCATTGTCTTGTGGAAGTCTTAACCATTGATATGAATAAGTAATGGAATGAAGTATATTTTAATTGGTTTCGACTATCTTCTGAAATACTTAAGACTTGGAAATTGGAGTAGATAACAAAGGGCAAAGGACTAAGTTAAAAATAGATTCATTTTTAGAAAATCTTAAGTATGAATGAAATAAGTGAATCCAAGTGAGGAAATAAAGGCTAACGAGTGTCTGAAAAAGTATGAGTGTCATGTCTCATTTGAATTACAACTAGATGTCACCTTTCAGTGCTGTTTCCTATCTCTCAGAAGGAGAGCACAGAGATAGTGTCAGAGCTCAACCTGAGACATATTTATGCCACTGTCTGCATTTTCACTATAGTTCATTATACATATATTTCACTAAATCTAAGGAACAATAGGATTATTTCAGAACATAAAAGCACAGTCGTAAATCATAAAGTCCACTACCATAGGCAAAATTGTGGAGTACATTATAGACTTTTATCGAATATCTGACCTCATAGTATATAGTAACATAATTTTGGATACACTTTGCAACCTAGGAAATGATCATCATACAGATGCATGACATAGCATGCCTTAGAAGACATGAAAAGGTCTTTGACTGAGTGACTGGAGAGTCAAATAGAAGTATAATCTCCAGAAAACAAGTGTATTATTTGGAACTTGGAATGAATTCTTCCATAGGAAAAAATATGTAAGGGAGATTGTACAGAAAATATGTCTGATAACAATTTTTTAACTTTCATGTTAAATATTTGCCTGCCATTTTTTCTTTCCTATTATCATGGCAATATTGCAAAATGAAGCAATGTCAGTGGGATTAAGATATAAATAGCCGGTTTATTAGTTGCTGTTTAGAAGTTTATTGTTTGAAGTGCAGTACTTTACTCAAGATTCCATTCAAATTTTTGTTCTGTCCTTACTCTCCCTCATAAAAAAAATAGGCAGCTTTACTATGTAGACATGCTTTATTTCATTATTTTTAAAAACAATAATTTTTATAGAACGATTTTAGATTCACAGCAAAATCAAGAGGAAGGTATAGAGATTTCCCTTATACCCCCTGTCCCCGCACATGCTTAGCCTCACCCATTATCAGCATCCTCCACCAGAGTGGTACACATGTTACAATTGATGAATCAACATTGACACGTCATTATCACCTGAAGTGTCTAGTTTACATTAGGGTTCACTCTTGGTGTTGCACATTCTATGGGTTTGGACAAATGTATAATGAATGACATGTATCCATCATTATATTATCATAAAGAGTATTTTCATTGCCCTAAAAATCCTCTGTGCTCTATCTTTTCATCCCTTCCCCTCTCCTTTTCTTTATTTTTCTTTTAAAATGTTATGTAGGGGCCTCCCTGGTGGCGCAAGTGGTTGAGAGTCCGCCTGCCGATGCAGGGGATACGGGTTCGTGCCCCGGTCTGGGAGGATCCCACATGCCGCGGAGCCGCTGGGCCCGTGAGCCATGGCCGCTGAGCCTGCGCGTCCGGAGCCTGCGCGTCCGGAGCCTGTGCTCCGCAACGGGGGAGGCCACAACAGTGAGAGGCCCGCATACCGCAAAAAAAAAAAATGTTATGTAGCTTTTTAACTAATACTTTAGATTTCTTAGTACTTAATATCCTACAGGTAGGGTAAAATCTACTGAAATATAATTAAGAGAGCACATATATAACTATGAGAGTAGAATTTGGGGAATGAGTGATGTCTTTTTCTTTGGATCAAAGGAAGAAGAAATATTTTGGACATACAACATATCAACTCACAGAAAATGGGTGAAAGCAGATGTGTTAATACCAGAAGGACTGAAGACATTTCAGGTATAAAAGGGAAAAACAAGTATTTTTTATCATGAGTTTAATTTTTAGCTTTGTAGTTATGAATTTATCACCCATTGCTTAATTTAAATTAGCATTGAAATTAGGGATGTAGACTTGTATATCTGGGGAGAGCAATTACTTTTCATTGTATCTAGCCCTACTCCGGTCAAATCTTCTTGAGTGGAGGAGCAAGAGCATAACTACTCTTGTTGAAAGCATCCTCATCCTCCATGGGTTCCCTCCCTAGGACCCCCAAACACCGTGCAGTACAACCAGGGAAGCCAGTTACATTATGAAGCACATAAATAGTAAACTGGTATTGGAAAATCAGTAGAGTATATGCAGATGTTTTGAATGCAGTAATTCATATCTTTATAACACATGGATAACTCTACCTGTACAAAGATGCATCTGAAAGAAACATATGCTCAGTGGGAATGCTATCTCTTAAAAATATTAACTTGGGGTTTTGTGTTGTATATAGAGCTGAGATTGTGCAGAAAAAATGTATCTGATAATATTTTTAAACTTTCATATCAAGTGTTTGCCTGTCATTTCTTTCTTTTCTAATATCGTGGCAATATTGCAAAGTGTAGTAGCGTCAGAGAGATCAACATTGAAATACTGATATAATTAATTGCTATTTAGATTTTTATTTTTGAAGTGTAGTACTCTAAGTTTCCACTCATTTTGTTTTGTATATAGAGTACATAAATATATTTATGCTGGAGTGTGAGTGTAAAATAATGAGGCTGATTGTATGTGTGGCTTATGGAACCAATTTCATTCACTTAAGGTACATTTTTCTAGTATTAAAAGGGAGAACCCAAATGATACTGAACTGTGACCATGGAGGTTTTTAGAATCCAATTTACTGCTGAAGTTGGAATTTATGAATCAGCATTTTTGTAGCAATCTCGGAAAAGTTGAGGTTTATATCATAGCACGTTGAGTTAAAATTTTGACACTATTTTAATTTTTCTAAGCTGATATCTATCTTTATAACTTCTGAAAGAAGTACTAAATGATTGGACCTTTATTCTTTTTTACATAAGCTGAATATTAAAGTTTGTTTTTGTACTTAACTCAAAGATAAAACAAACAATATAATGAAAATAATTTTAGAGTTATCCAAGGTTTCCAAGTACATATTAAATGTAACTGGCTTTTCAGTAATGGCAGACTTTTTTTTTTTTTTTTTTTTTGCTGTACGCGGGCCTCTCACTGCTGTGGCCTCTCCCGTTGCGGAGCACAGGCTCCGGACACACAGGCTCCGCGGCCATGGCTCGCGGGCCCAGCCGCTCCGCGGCATGTGGGATCTTCCGGGATCGGGGCACGAACCCTAGTCCCCTGCATCGGCAGGCGGACTCTCAACCACTGCGCCACCAGGGAAGCCCTAGTAATGGCAGACTTTTGAGATCAAAGTTTAAATGCATAAATTTTTGAAACCTAAACTTATATCATTTCTGCATATCTGTTATCCTGCTGCTATGAAAATACACAGCTGTAGGTCCAATAATTTTAACATATAAGACATTCATTATGGAGAAAGATACAAAGTGTTCTTATGAAATATTTAAATTTAATATTATTTTATAAATTGTTAAATATTTATGCAAACTTCATCTTAAGTATTTCTTAATAAACAAATGTATATCGCTTATGTTTTTTAAAAGAAATTCTATCAGAAACTTTAAGGTGAAAAAGACTAAAAGGAGTCAGTCTTTGTTCCTAGTATCTTATTTACACATTAACAATATTTATGCAAAAAAAACCTGAATTCCTATGCTGTATACCTGAAACTAACACTATATTATAAATTAACTATACTTGAGTAAAAAAGAAATACTTTTGCTCTATCCCATGAAAACAAAACAAAACCCATTATCTAGTTCAGAGGTGATCCAAAGAACTTTCTGTGTTAATGGAAATTTTATCTGTGCTCTCCAGTATAGTAGCCAGTAGCCACACGTGGCTATTGAACAGTTGAAATGTAACTACTGAAGTGTAGAACTGAATTTTAATTTAATTTTAGTTAATTTAAATTTAAATAGCCCTATGGAGCTAGTGACTACTGTTTTGGACAGCAAATAATTAGTTATTTGCTATACAGTCTTAGATTTCTATCTCTCCTGCCCTCTTGGTGTTAATAAACCATTGCTCTTTTTAGAACCTCAGGGGTTTTTAATATTTGGGCATTGTCTTACACTAGACTAGCAATGTATGGTTGTTTCACTTGCTAGTATTGTATACCTCCAGAAAACTAGCAATTCGATTGGAGAAAATGAGATTCATTTCCTTTAATTAGTGCTTCTTTGATTATTAGGGCAATTCTTTTATAAAATTAATAGTTTCTTAAATTTATTTTTTTAAATGTTCTCTTCTATTGTGTATCTTACTGTCTGCCTGACATTTCCCTTCATGCATTGCAATAACTAATTTTAGTAGTTAAAAAACCAAATGCAGTTATAGCTCTAGTATAAGGAGTGTTAACACTTATTCTTTTCCTTGAATATTAAAATAAGCGGGCTGTGAAGATGACCAAACAACAAGTTTGCAGTCAGGGACATTGTCGGTGGTTAAATGGGATGCTTTCATCAGATCATGGGTCGTTTCTCAGAGGCCTCAATGGATCTAATGTGCCCATCAGTCTTATGTGTGTGGGTCAAGCTGATCAAATGGGAACTTTGTTCTTAGTTGTATTTGCTTGCTCTTTAAACAGGCATTTTTCTTAATAATTCTTTAATCTCTATTATTCTTTTTTGGGTCTTTTTGAAGAGATTGTAAGCTCACAAATTGTTCTTTGTTTTTCCCTGAAGATTATTTTTGAAGGGACTATTTTGAGCCAGAAAGGTTTTATTGGGCTAGACGAGCTCTGGGTCTACGCCTGTGCACAGGCCCCCTCCAGACAGCTTTGCTCTGCAGATGAATTCACTTGTGCCAGCGGCCAGTGCATTGCCCAAGAATTGGTCTGTGACTCTCAGCAGGACTGTTCTGATGAGAGTGATGAGGATCCAGCAACTTGCTGTAAGTAAATTAATGGTTTACTCACTCATATGCTCACATTCATGACTGTGCTTGGATTTAAGAGTCTTTGTCTTGAGCAAGGTACATTTAATTTGTATGAAGTAAGATGAATGTACATTCTCATTCTGAAGCCACCAGTACTATTCCTTGTGGGCATCTCTATGCTAACATCTCTTGATGTTTTGGTGCTTTTTGCTAACACTTGAAATCTCTCTATTTGTTCAACAAATGAATAGTTGTGATTAGGGGTGTGTGTGTGTGTGTGTTGATTAAAGAGGAAAATGGATGGGAGAGGGAACCTATTTGTACTCTTCTCTTTGGAGACTTATATTATGGATTGCTAACCTTTATTAAATGTAGGGCTTTTTCCATTCTGACCAATCATGTAGGAAGCTGTGGGGAAAGGGTAAAGAGGAGAAGGGCTGCCATGGCCTTCCAGACAACCATGGTGACATAGAGATCATGTCAGCCATGGTTGGTATTCATGACTAGGCAAAAAAGCCCAAAAACTTCATTTCAGACAGTGTATGGAGAGTCTTTGATAGGAGTAATGATGAGAAATTCCATTACTATTCAAACCTAGTTGTATTAGAAAGGAAATATAATGTAATTTACAACCTACATGATGGTTCTCATATGAGATAACTTAGCAACTAATATACCTATGTCTCTTTAGAAATGAATTAAAACTAAATGCATCCAATTTTTATGTCACAAACAAGAGGGTTTTTTAATTATTAAAAATTTGACATTTATTTTGCTGCAGTGTTTTATTTTAGTGATATATTTTGTTGAGCAAGAGAAAAGTATGGCAGTAAGATAAATGTCACCTTTTTAATGAAAATGCTTCTGCTGATGTAAGCATTTTATTAACAGCAGTGGACTGGGGTGTAGAAAAGAGAAGATGGGAAAGCAAGCGAGAAATCCTCTGCCTGTTTGTAAGCAGGAATTCAATTAATTCCTCAGACACCTGGTCTTAACCATAGATTTAAGAAAAATAATCTCCTTACCAATATGATCTCTGTGGATATTTTCGGTGTTCTATTTTTGTTCATTAAAAAATATGAGGACCATTCATTTTCTCTAATGTGAGTGTCACATTCCTCTTTATGCTTCATTTAAATGCTTTTTTACACACAATTTGGTTCATTTCTTTTGGAGAAATTCACCTTTCTAATGGTTTGTATTATGCTCAGTTCCAATAACTGAAAGTAAATATATTTCTTATCTTTTCAATTCTACATATGGAAACTTAGCTTCTTTTCTCCCGTTTTTCCTCTGGTGAAGGTTCTCCTTTTAATTGGTTTTCTTAATCGAATTCCACCTAGAGTATTGGTAGATACTTTAGCATTTTATTTTGGACATATTTTCCCATTTCTCCTCCTTTATTGAACTTTTATTGATTACTTATCTGGCATTTTCCCCATAGAGTATATCTTGATACCATCCTGCTATTTCCTTTATGTGAATTCAGGGACAGATGGCTGTGCTTATCAACAGATAGTGTTACTTCTTAGTCTGATAAGTATTCCAAATAATGTAAGCTCATTTGGCCAAAGAAAACCTGTCATGCTTGCTTGAGATCAACTTTATATAAGGGATATGACCCCCCAAAAAAAGGCAGCCATGTTACATATTACAAAATATCCATATACTTTGATGTCAGCTTGAGTATTTCATGTAAATATTTGTACAATCATTTTTGCTTTGAGGAAATTATTTATGTAGTAATTGAATCATTAGAATTGATATAATGTTACACTATTTTCTGCACTAAAGTGTTTAACATATTGTGCATATATACACATGCATACATATGTTATTACAAATTAAGAGGCTTTCCTTTGAAAGTTAAAACCACTTTGAAACATTTTCCACATACTTTTAAATTTATATTTTACAAATTTGAATTCGTTATACAAATTTTTCTTAAAAATAGAATTTTAGGGCTTCCCTGGTGGCGCAGTGGTTCAGAGTCCACCTGCCGATGCAGCGGACACGGGTTCGTGCCCCGGTCCAGGAAGATCTCACATGCCGCGGAGCGGCTGGGCCCGTGAGCCATGGCCGCTGAGCCTGCGCGTCCGGAGCCTGTGCTCCGCAACGGGAGAGGCCACGACAGTGAGAGGCCCACGTACCGCAAAAAAAATAAAATAAAATAAAATAAAATAGAGTTTTAAAGTTCATGAAGCACAAGGAAAGTGCTTTTATATCTTCCTTTTATCCCAGTATAGGATGAATCTCTAGAACGGTGTAGCTCATGGATGTAGTTTGAGTACACCAGGAGTACTTACCATATTCTGGAGACTCGGTAAATATTAACTCATGAATATTGTCAGTTGGTATCTGTAGTCAGTGTGATTTTTGCAAAAGGCGCATTCACTCAGGTGTTCTTTCTTTACCCAGTTTCTCTTACTTTTATACTATTTTGACCAACGTAGTTGATTGAGCCTGTAGCCTAGTGCCTTTTCAAAAGCAGTTAATGGTAAAGGGAAACTGTGTTTTGCTAGAGTTTGCTATTAGAGCATTACTTCCTTGACCAGCAGTATCAGAGGCAGCATCTGAGAGTTCCTTTGAAATGTAGAACTTCAGGATATAACCCAGCCTTACAGAACCCAGAGTTTCATTTTAACAATGTCCTAGGTGATTCACCTGCATATTAAAGTTTGAGAACCACTGTGCCTAAAAGACTTCAGAATTGAAGAGATGGCTGAGAGAGAAAACAGGTGGCAATAAAAAAAAAAGTAGTCTTAAGAGGCAAATTGGAGGCCTTTCATGATAGAAACAAAACTCCCAGTGCTTCACTAATCCCTAAGGGCATCATTATAATTCCAAACAATACATTTTAAAATAGTTTTATTAAGGTATAATTATTGAACGAAAATCGGCACAAAGTCAATGTATACAGTTTGATAAGTTTGGACATATGCATACCCCTGTGAAACTGTCACCACATCCTTCACCTCCAAAGTTTTCCTTGTCCTCCCCTGACACCCCCCCCCGCCTTTTGTAGTAAGAACACTTGACGCAAGATTTATCTTCTTGTCACTTTTTTTTTTTTTTTCCGGTATGCGGGCCTCTCACTGTTGTGGCCTCTCCCGTTGCGGAGCACAGGCTCCGGACGCGCAGCCTCAGCAGCCATGGCTCACGGGCCCAGCTGCTCTGCGGCATGTGGGATCTTCCCGGACCGGGGCACGAACCCGTGTCCCGTGCATCGGCAGGCGGACTCTCAACCACTGCGCCACCAGGGAAGCCAAACGTAGGGTAGATAGATAGTGGGAAGCAGCTGCAGAGCACAGGGAGATCAGCTCGGTGCTTTGTGACCGCCTGGAGGGGAGGGATGGGGAGGGTGGGAGGGAGGGAGATGCATGAGGGAGGGGATGTGGGAACAGATGTATATGTATGACTGATTCACTTTGTTATAAAGCAGAAACTAATAAAAAAATAGGAAAAAGAAAAACAAAAATAAATAAATAAATAAATTAAAAAAAAAAAAAAAAAGATTTATCTTCTTAACTAGGTGGGGCTATGCATATGGGTGCCCTGGACGCCGAGGTGCTGGACGGTTGCATGTACCGGGTTGTGCCCCCCGCTAGGATCCTTACCCCTATCCGCTGGCAGCCAAAGCCAAGGGCGCGGCTGGGCAGGGCCGCTGGCGGCACCCGAGCCGGCGCTACCCTTCCACTTCCTCTGCACAGCCTCGTGGTCTTTCCGGGGCTACGGTGAGCTGAGGGCCGCCGAGTGTTTCCACATCTCCCAGCGGGCAAGGTTCACGGACCACCTGCCGCAGGTGAGGCCCCGCCTCGCCCTGCGGTCAGCAGCCTCGATGGGCCCTTGCAGGTGAACACGCGCCACGACATCTCGGTGCAGCCCTCGCTGGGACGGTGCATGGGGCTGTGCAGACCCTCGACCCCCTGCCCCTGTGATCCCGGACCTGAGGGTGCGGGTGCAGGCGGCTCGGCCTCCCTCACAGGGCACCCAGGTTGGGGGCCTCCCCAAGCAGGGCATCCCCCCAGGGCGGTGCCCCGGGGCCGCGTGCGCTTCCCGCGCTGTCCCCGAGTCATTGCCTCCCGCCACATCACCTTCCTTGAAGGGGCCGAGAGGGCGAGCGGAGCTGGGGGCGCCGGAGGGAGAGGGAGGGCCACCATCTCTGACACCCCGAGGCAGGAGAGGTGTCGCTGAGGAAGGCGGCCCAATGGCCGTGGTCCATGGAGGAGGGCGTGGCCCAGGCCACGGTGTGGGTGATCTGGGCGCCGCGGGAGGCCTGGGGAGGCGTTCTCCCAGGAGCCTGAAGCAGCCGCCGCCGGTAGGGAGGCCCCAGATGGCCGTGACCGACCGTGACCGAGGCGAGCTGGCCGCTGCGGGAACAGGTGGTCGCTAGAGCCCGGAGCCAGCGAGGAGCGCGGCGGGCATTTCCAGTTCTTAGAGCAGGAAGAAGGCTGTGATTACTGCAAGGATGGGAAAGTGCAGGTGCGAGGTGTGTACACCGCGCTCACGGGGTTTACTTCAAGCAGTTTTGTAGAACTTGTCCGAAGTCATCTAACCCTTACCGAGTGGAGGATGTCACCTGTCAAAGTTCTAAACAGTCTAGACGCTCTTGTCCAGTAAAACTTTGCCAATTCCACCCTAAAAGTCTCCATCCTCACGACTGGTGCAGAAGATGCACAGGAAACGCCTGTTCTGCACAGCACCTTCAACTTCAAATACATCGTTCACATGAACATAAAAAAGGCCCTGCAGAACCGGTGTTAGTGGCAGACAAGTGAGCTGTTTTTCATGCTCCTCCTTTCTGCTTCTCCCTTCTCAAAATACTTCACAAAATGCTGTATTTTTGACAAGCATTAAGTATTGCAAAAGTATTTTAAAAGCATTAAGTATTGCAAAACAATTGACAAAAAAGTGCATAATACAGTATTGTTGACTATAGACATTACCTTGTATAACTGAAACTTTATATCAACTGAGTAACATGAGTTTGAGTATTATAGATACCTCATGTAAGTGGAATCATTACGCTAAGTGAAATAAGCCAGTCACAGAAGGACAAATACTGCATGATTCCAAACAATAGATTTTTGATCGTTATTAACATGATCCTGTATAAAATAGAGACATTTAAGAATAAAATAAATATGCAATATATTTTTAAAACATTTCTAATAAAATATAACATGTGCCAGACATATCTAAAGGTATACATTGACTAGCTGAACAACTTACAAAGAAAATATACCTAATGCTTACATGTAGACACATGCTATAATGTGGCTGACCCTTGAAGACATGCTAAGTGAAATAAGCAAGTCACAATAGGACAAACATTGTATAATTCTTCTTACCTAGAGAAATCAAATTCATAGAAATGGGAAGCAGAATGGTGGTTGCCAGGGGTGAGGGGAAGAGAAAAATGGTGGGTAAGTGTTTAATGGGTATGGGGTTTGGATTTGGGATGATGGAAAAGTTCTGGAGATACATGATGGTGTTGGGTGTACAACAGTGTGAAGGTGCTTAGTGCCACTCAACTGTACACTTAAAAATGGTTAAAAAGGTAATTTTTATATTAAGTATATTTTACCACAATAAAATTTTGAATATATATATATATATATATATAATTTTCAATCATAACATACAGAAAAAGACTGTGTGTATGTTCCAAAAAGGATGGCAAGATTGACAGATGTGTGTTTAAATCAAAACCGTTTGGACAATTCCATGGGGAAAAAAGCTCTTTTAATTGAATAAATAGTTGTTAGAGCATTTAACCTGCTAATATAAATTGTTACACTTCAAAGGAGAAGTTGGTCCAATAGTCAAGTGAAAGAAGCTTAAACCAAGAATCCAGTGCAATGCATTTAATCTTTACTGTGATACTGTCTCTGGATGTCTTCCATATTTTGAAAAAATAAATATTGAGTACTAACAATACTTCCTGAGGATAAGGGAAATACATGTATATTTAGTGGAGAAAAGATCCTTGTGGGTTCTCAATAAATATTAACAAAATGTTTATATATTATAATCATATTAAAGACTAATATATGCTTATTGAATGGAACATTCCCATGCAAACTTTTTTCTTACGTAATAGAGAACTGATTTACTTCCAAACTGGAGAGGTCATAAATATTTTAATTTTCATGATCCAGAATTTTCCTCAGCCGCCACAATGAAATTCTTTTTCTTCTGCTAATATGCTTCAGTGGTTAAATATGCAAGACAAAGCGTTGTCATAATTTAAAAATATTACTCTAACTGATGAACTCAGTGAAATCTCACTAAAATTATGAACTGTGGCATATCTCATCTTCTGATTAGAGATGGTGAAATGTGTTTTGTAGTCACAGAAATTTAAATAAAAGCAACCACATAATCAAAATCACTGTTTGTAATGAATACATTTTGTTTATATGAATACATGATTTTTTAGATTTTGTAAACATTTAACATTTAACACATGTGGTTTCATAAGACATTTATTAGCTGCCAGAATGTGTTTGGCCCTCCTGGTTTTCTTCAGATATTTATAACTTCACCTTAAATGTTTTGAATTATGTAGGGGAAATATTAATGGAAGAACTTCAACTTTGGTTTGAAGCTTGACTTGTATTTTATAGTGCAGTCTTTGGTAAAAACACCTGAGAAGTTCACGAAGATTTTTACAGAGATGATTGCACCATTTTGCTTTCATATATCTTTATAGTGATGGATTTTAAAAATTAATTTTCATTTTTCAAAGGACAGTGGTGTTTAGTGTTCTGTGGAAAGTGCAGTGATTGACATTTTAACTGATAAAACATCCAGGTAATGAAAGAAATGGTTTGAACTTTTCTCCTAAAGCCAAATTTCAACATTTATTCAATCCAAAGTTATTTTGTCTTGAAATCTTTACATTTTTGCAGTTGAGTGACACAGGCACAGATGTGAAGAGTCTGCGGAAGGGTTTGGTGATGCTTGGGTGACTTTGACTTTACATTTCCACACTCAGTGGTCTTACAGCTATTTCACACCATTGCATATAACAATAAGATTGTTATCTGCATGGACTTGCTTTCTTTGTGAATTAATATATAATTTATTGCCCCAAAAGGGCAATATTGAATTTATTGCCCAAACAGAGTCACTTGAGAGGAAAGAGGAGAGCTATTATTATCCTTGGACAACAGGTGTAAACTGGGACAATCCTGGGCCAACCCAGATGGAAGATTTTCTATTCCAAGGATGTGTGCATTTAGGAATTGAGGGTACCCGTGGTGGGGGAGGTGGAAGGATTCCTTGACCAAGTTCACGACCAAGAATTTGCAACTTGTAAGCACATTTCAGAGGTCAAGTATATATTTCAAATCTTGTCTATTTCTACATTCTACCAACTGACTTAGAAGAGCTGGGAGGTGGCTTAGCAGGTGGCAAAGTTCACAGAGGACCAAAGAACTAGATCAGAGGATTTTCTGGATGCCCAGGGGGACAGTCACAGCTAGGTCATAGGTTCTTAAGACTGTCACAGAACAGAAGAGGCTCTCCTTGGAGCATTAACTTTTTATCAATAACAGTATCTTATCAACTCTGTAGCCAGAGCTGTGAAAAAAAAAAAACAAACATCCAGAAGCAATAGATTTCCAGCTAAGTACTATGTGGGTGAACAGCATCTCCTTGTCATGTTGATTCACCATTAGGTGATGTGCAACATTTTTTCATTATTATATGATAGTTAATTTGCTTGTTTTTATTTTTTGGGAAATATATTTAAGGGGAAAATAATATTTGCTTGTAAAGAAAAATATCTTTCATTATATATCCATTATATGACTGTCAAAACAAGCATAGCTCTAAGATCTATACGTTTAATTTACATGTAGAGAAAATTTAAGTGGCCCTGTCACTTTCAAAGTGCACTTCAGTGTTTTAATTATTGACATGTTAGTGATGAAATATCTGGTCATGAAACCAGGCATCCATTTTTATAGAGATTTGAAAATCCTTTGATTATTAAGATATAGTGGGCTTATTCAGTATGCTGATAAAATTGCTCACATTATTTAAAACTGAAAATAATGGTTAAGAGCAAGCATACAGTAAAGCTGTCTTTTAAATTTTGAGACAGAGTCCCAGGTGCAGGGGGGCTTCAAAGTATAAGCTTTGATGTCAAACAACTCAAAGCCTGGATATTCCATTTACTAAAATTTACCATAGGTGAGTTGCTTAGTGCTAAAGTTTCAAAAAGAAAATCTTTCGGGGATAATTATGCTTGCTGTGTAGGGTATTTGTGAAAACAAATGGTAATATATGTAAAATACTTGACACATACTTGAGCTCAGTGGGAACACATCTATTATTAATTTTATTAAAGGTAATAGAATTGTGATGTTCGGGAGCTTGTCAAAACTTTAGGTGTTTTCTGACCAAGAATTATTTTGTCCTCCCATCTGTTATGAAAATGTGTCTGCATAAAGAGGAATACCTGGAAATACGTTTTAAATTAATTGTATTAATTTATCCCGCAAACTAAGATAGGCTGATACTATGATTCTTATTTCAGGAAAAGAAAATTTAAACACATAAAAGCTAATTTCTTGAAAGCACAAATCAAGTTGTTAGAACTTCTGGTGTATGGCCCAGTCCGCTGAAACTTTTGTTTTTTCCTCACTAATTTGGTGCAAAAAGCTAGGAAACGTGCTTAGGGAGCTTACCCCAAATCCTGACTTTCTCTAGAAATCGTGCTTTGTGATAAATGTAGGAACTTAAGTATTTTTCAACTTTTTACTTGTGTATTAAGAAGGGGAAACAAAGCAAAGTTCAAAATATCTAACTTACCTGCAATGCAAAGTGGCTAGGGATTTTTTTTTTTTTTGAGAAGCTGTTAAACTAGCGTAATAGAATGAATTCTAAGGTGCTGACCTCAAGCTCTTCAGGTGTCTAGAGTTAATTTAAATGCCATCCTTTCAAATTTTTTTTAACCATCTCGGCAGGTGAATCTTTTTCATCTTGGCAGGTGAATTGGTTACTCTCTGAAAAGCTGTAGAGTTTCACCCTGTGTCATTAAATGCAGTGGAGATGGCCAACCAGGGTGGAATGTGCCAGACTTGGAGACAGAAGAGTATAGGGGGGTAATGCCTCACACAGCACATGGAACACTTTGTGAGGTTGGAAAAAGTAAAACTACTCTGATGATCAGGAAACATTCTTTACAAAGTGGAGTGACAGTTCTGACTGCCTAAGTTGATTTGCTAACATAGAGTCAATGTTTCCCTGCTTTCTCCCCCCTTCATTTCTCCTTACGAGTTTTCTTTTCGTGCATAACAGCAAATCATCTCAGGTGTGGCTTTGAGTCTGGTTTCTGTGGCTGGGAGCCATTTCTCACGGAAGAAGATTCACACTGGGAACTCGTGAAAAGGTTGACGAGTGTAGACCACCATCTTCCTGATGCTGAGAACACAACAAACACAAATCATGGTAGGACATTTTCCTCTATTTTTTTTCTTCCCCCCCAAAATTGTTGTCATTTTTTTCCTGTTGTGAATGATGATATTATGTATTTTCACTTCTATCTATAGACTTTATAAATGGAACTCTGGTTTGTCTTGTGTTAAATTGTCCTGATCAACTTAATAATTTGTGCTTAATTGAGCTTCCTGAAAGGAGCATTGTTTTAATAACAAAACTTTTTGTTACACGTTTTAAAAGGTTGGATTGACGGCATGAAGAGGGGAAAAGTCTTCTGGTAATTTTCTCTAGTTGTCATGAATCATGTACAGTAGGGTTGTCTTCTTTTTAGAGCAATCCAAATTTCATAAAACAGAAAGAAAAATAGTTTAATCCTTTTTCTAAGAGAACAGAGTTAGCACTCTCTTTAAAATAAATCTACAAATACTTGAATGCAATGTAATCACTCTTATGGCTTCTTTGTAATAAACAGTCTTACTTCTTCCTCATATATACTTTTTAAAAATTATACTTTTAATTTTTACATATCCCCTTAAAATAGAGCAACCATAACTACATATGGCATTCCAATAAGGGTTTGTGAAGCTCCAAGGAAAACGCAAGGGTTTTGTTCTGTTTTTGTTTTGTTTGGATAACATTACAAAGGTACATTAGTATCATATTAACTTTATAATAAGGCAACTGTACTGTAGATCCTCTTTAAGCTTGTATAACCCCACTGGACATTATTATATTTGTTTCTCCTTTGAGATTTCCAAAGAAGTATGTGAAAACTAACAGTGTTGACTGTGTCTTTAGCCACTGGAGATTGGGATTAGTTGGGGAGGATGTTAGGGGATCGGAGGGAGACTTTGGCTATCCATCTGTTATCTAAAACTATAAATGCAGCTTATTATTTAGCAGTGGAGTGAGATCTTAATTTTTGCTTTTGTGCCAATGAGTCTTACTTTTCCCTTAAGATTCTGTGACATATTGGATTAAATTTAAAGTTTATGATAGGAAAGAGACTATTAATTATTAGAACTATATGTATTAATAGTACACTTCCTCCAAGCTCATATAATTTTTTTCCTTTCCCAAACCAGTTATTGAGTATATATCATATTACTAGAGTTGGGTGTACACAGATGGAAGCATATTTGGGTAGTTTATAAATTTTGGTGATTATGAATATTCTATAAAATTTGCCTACAGGTTTTGTCTGGATATAAGTTTTCATTTAACTTGAGCACTCTTTCCAACTCCTATGTATAATGAACGTTTCCACTCTGGTTAGTGAAAAGACCCTACTATTTCTGGCCCTTTGTGACCTTGGGGCAATGTTTCAGCTGCCCCTTTTAGAAGGTTTTCCTCCAGCCTCAGGTAGTTTCCTTATATCCATGCCCTGGTCAGTACTCAGGTGGAAATTTGGGCAGAACTCTCTGGACATCTCTGGAGCTCTCTCTCTTTGCAGCTCTCCCCTCCTGGAACTCTGCTTTATGAACTATAGCCACTTGTGTCTCCCTGAGGTGCCATCTTTTGAACTTGAGGAGACCACCACACTCCTCTTGGCTTCCCCTCCCTGAATGGCAGCTGGAAACGCGGTTTAGGCAGTAAGCTGGGGCAATTGTATGGCTTAGTTCATTTGTTTCCCCTCTCAGAGATCATTATCCTGTGGTTCTACATTCCCACCGCCCTACATTTGAAAACTATTATTTAGTATATATTGTTTTGATTTCTTTGCTACTGTTAGGCAGAAGACTAAATCTGGTCCCTGATACTCAACCTTGCCTGGAAACAGAAAAAGCCTAATTCTTTTTGGGTTTTTTTTGCTTTATTTCTTTGGTCTGGATATGCCATAATATATCTAGCCATAGTCTTAGTGAGTGACAATATTATGACAATGCTGCAAAATCCGTACTTGTATGCATTTTCTTATATGGGGAGCTTTTATTCTATGCAGTAAAGGACTAAAAGTGAGACTCCTATATTTTTACCAAAAGATACGTACTTCCCCCTCAAATTTTAATACTTAAAATTCCAACAGCAAAAAGGAGTGCTTTTTTCTATTTGCCTACCATCAATAGACATTATGTTCTCTTAATTTTTAAAAAACTTATGGGTATAAAATGATTTTTTGTGTGTAACCTTGATTTGTCTTTCACTGAAAAATGATTTTTCAAATGTTTCTAACTTTTCAATTTATTTAGATCTTTAATTTCGCTAAATATTTGAAGCTTTCAGTGCATAGATTTAAAAAATATTTTGCTAATATTTTCTTAGGTTTTTAATATTTTTGCAGCTACTGTGTCACATTTTAAAAACTTATTTTTTTTGGTTGCTGTATATATAAGTGCAATTATATTTTTAAATACTGACCTTGTATTCAATGACCTTGTTAATTTTTTTTATTATAGTTAAGAATTTATAAATGTTTCAAATTTTCTGGGTTCATAATTACTTTGTCTTCAAATAATGACAATTTTACTTCCTTCTTTCTAAATCTTAAGCCTTCTGTTTTCTTTTTGGTTTTATCGCCCTAGATAGGACTTCTGGAAAAATGTTAAACAGAGCTTGTGATAGCTGCTGTACTTGTCTTGTTCCTATTTAGGGGAAAAGCTGTCAGTAATTTAGCCTTGAATGATATAGTTCCTAAAAGTTGTTTTGTTTCAGATAAAAATGTTTCCAAGCATAGCACAAGGAGATCAGCTCAGTGGCTTTGTGTCCACCTAGAGGGGTGGGATAGGGAGGCTGGGAGGGAGACGCAAGAGGGAGGAGATATGGGCATATATGTATATGTATAGCTGATTCACTTTGTTAAACAGCAGAAACTAAGACACCATGGTAAAGCAATTATACTCCAATAAAGATGTTAAAAGAAAAAAAAAGATGTTTCCTTCTATTCATAGTGTGTTAAGTTTATATATACATATATATATACACACATATATGTATGCATGTTAAAACTTTTCACATGCTTTTTTCAGCATACGTTGTGATAATCATATGATCGTGATACTATCTTTTTTGTTTCTAATAAAATGAATGATTTTTCAAATATTAAACCATTCTTGCATTCCTGATCCAAACCTCCTTTCATTGGTTTTATTTATGATTTCTTTCTTCCTTCTTAATGGTAATATTTGTGATATTTTTACCTAAATTCATAATAAAGTCATTATAAATGTTCTCACAGCATGTAAGGAGTCCCTTCTGGGCAATTGTATTAAGGGGGTGCATCCTTTGCAAAAGGTGAGGTTGAGGTTGGCCTGAAAAGCTTAACATGGGGAGACTGACACCTACATTCTTTTTTTTTTAATTTTTCAACTTTATTTAATTTATTTTTTTTACAGCAGGTTCTTATTAGTCATTAATTTTATACACATCAATGTATACATGTCAATCCCAATTGCCCAATTCACCACACCACCATTGCCACCCCCCATGGCTTTCCTCCCTTGGTGTCAAAACGTTTGTTCTCTACATCTGTGTCTCAAATTCTGCCCTGCAAACTGGTTCATCTGAACCATTTTTCTAGGTTCCACATACATGCGTTAATATACAATATTTGTTTTTCTCTTTCTGACTTACTTCACTCTGTATGACAGTCTCTAGATCCATCCACGTCTCAACAAATGACTCAATTTCATTCCTTTTTATGGCTGAGTAATATTCCATTGTATATATGTACCACATCTTCTTTATCCATTCATCTGTCAGTGGGCATTTAGGTGGCTTCCATGACCTGACTTCTGTAAATAGTGCTGAAATGAACATTGAGGTGAATGTGTCTTTTTGAATTATGGTTTTCTCTGGGTATATGACCAGTAGTGGGATTGCTGGATCATATGGTAATTCTGTTTTTAGTTTTTTAAGGAACCTCCATACTGTTCTCCATAGTGGCTGAATCAATTTACATTCCCACCAACAGTGCAGGAGGGTTCCCTTTTCTCCACACCCTCTCCAACATTTGTTGTTTGTAGATTATCTGATGATGCCCATTCTAACTGGTGTGAGGTGATACCTTACTGTAGTTTTGATTTGCATTTCTCTAATAATTAGTGATGTTGAGCAGCTTTTCATGTGCTTCTTGGCCATCTGTATGTCTTCTTTGGAGAAAGGTCTATTTAGGTCTTCTGCCCATTTTTGGATTGGGTTGTTTGTTTCTTTAATATTGAGCTGCATGAGCTGTTTATATATTTTGGAGATTAATCCTTTGTCGGTTGATTTGTTTGCAAATATTTTCTCCCATTCTGAGGATTGTCTTTTCATCTTGTTAATGGTTTTCTTTGCTGTGCAAAAGCTTTGAAGTTTCATTAGGTCCCATTTGTTTATTTTAGTTTTTATTTCCATTAATCTAGGAGGTGGGTCAAAAGGGATCTTGCTGTGATTTATGTCAAAGAGTGTTCTTCCTATTTTCCTCTAAGAGTTTTATAGTGTCTGGTCTTACACTTAGGTCTCGAATCCATTTTTAGTTTATTTTTGTGTATGGTGTTAGGGAGTGTTCTAATTTCATTTTTTTACATGTAGCTGTCTAGTTTTGCCAGCACCACTTATTGAAGAGACTGTCTTTTCTCCATTGTATATCTTTGCTTCCTTTGTCATAGATTAGTTGACCATAGGTGTGTGGGTTTATCTCTGGGCTTTCTATCTTGTTCCATTGATCTGTGTTTCTCTTTTTGTGCAAGTACCATATTGTCTTGATTACTGTAGCTTTATAGTATAGTCTGAAGTCAGGGAGTCTGATTCCTCCTGCTCCGTTTTTTTCCCTCAAGATTGCTTTGGCTATTCGGGGTCTTTTATGTCTCCATACAAATTTTAAGATTTTTTGTTCTAGTTCCATAAAAAATGCCATTGGTAATTTGATAGGGATTGCATTGAATCTGTAGATTGCTTTGGGTAGTAGAGTCATTTTCACAATATTGACTCTTCCAATCCAAGAGTATGGTATATCTCTCCATCTGTTGGTATCATCTTTAATTTCTTTCATCAGTGTCTTATACTTTACTGCAAACACGTCTTTTGTCTCCCTAGGTAGGTTTATTCCTAGGTATTTTATGCTTTTTGCTGCAGTGGTAAATGCGAGTGTTTCCATAATTTCTCTTTCAGATTTTTCATCATTAGTGTATAGGAATGCAAGAGATTTCTGTGCATTAATTTTGTATCCTGCAACTTTACCAAATTCATTGATTAGCTCTAGTAGTTTTCTGGTGGCATTTTTAGGATTCTCTTATGTATGGTATCATGTCATCTGCAAACAGTGGCAGTTTTTCTTCTTCTTTTCCGATTTGTATTCCTTTTATTTCTTTTTCTTCTCTGCTAGGACTGGCTAGGACTTCCAAAACTATGTTGAATAATAGTGGTGAGAGTGGACATCCTTGTCTTGTTCCTGATCTTAGAGGAAATGCTTTCAGTTTTTCACCATTGAGAATGATGTTTGCTGTGGGTTTGTCATATATGGCCTTTATTATGTTGAGGTAGGTTCCCTCTATGCCCATTTTCTGGAGAGTTTTTATCATAAGTGGATGTTGAATTTTGTCAAAAGCTTTTTCTGCATCTATTGAGATGATCATTTGGTTTTTGTTCTTCAATTTGTTAATACGGTGTATCACATTGATTGACTTGCATATATTGAAGAATCCTTGCATCCCTGGGATAAACCCACTTCATCATGATGTATGATCCTTTTAATGTGTTGTTGGATTCTGTTTGCTAGTATTTTGTTGAGGATTTTTGTATCTATATTCATCAGTGATATTGGTCTGTAATTTTCTTTTTTTGTAGTGTCTTTTTCTGGTTTTGGTATCAGGGTAATGGTGGCCTCATAGAATGAGTTTAGGAGTATTCATTCCTCTGCAACTTTTTGGAAGAGTTTGAGAAGGATGGGTGTCAGCTCTTCTCTAAATAGAATTCACCTGTGAAGCCATCTGGTCCTGGACTTTTGTTTGTTGGAAGATTTCTAATCACAGTTTCATTTTCATTTCTTGTTATTGGTCTGTTCATATTTTCTGTTTCTTCCTGGTTCAGTCTTGGAAGGTCATACCTTTCTAAGAATTTGCCCATTTCTTCCAGGTTGTCCATTTTATTGGCATAGAGTTGCTTGTGGTAGTCTCTTAGGATGCTTTGTATTTCTGCGGTGTCTGTTGTAATTTCTCCTTTTTCATTTCTAATTTTATTGATTTCAGTCCTCTCCCTCTTTTTGTTGATGAGTTTGGCTAATGGTTTATCAATTTTGTTTATTTTCTCAAAGAACCCGCTTTTAGTTTTATTGATCTCTGCTATTATTTTCTTTGTTTCTATTTCATTTATTTCTGCTCTGATCTTGATGATTTCTTTCCTTCTGCTAACTTTGGGTTTTGTTTGTTCTTCTTTCTCTAGTTCCTTTAAGTGTAAGGTTAGATTGTTTATTTGAGATTTTTCTTGTTTCTTGAGGTAGGCTTGTATAGCTATAAACTTCCCTCTTAGAACTGCTTTTGTTGCATCCCATAGGTTTTGGATCATTGTGTTTTCATTGTCATTTGTCTCTAGGTATTTTTTGATTTCCTCTTTGATTCCTTCACTGTTCTCTTGGTTATTTAGTAACGTATTGTGTAGCCTCCATATGTTTGTGCTTTTTATGTTTTTTTTTCCCTGTAATTCATTTCTAATCTCATAGTGTTGTGGTCAGAAAAGATGCTTGATATGATTTCAGTTTTCTTAAATTTACTGAGGCTTGATTTGTCACCCAAGATGTGATCTATCCTGGAGAATGTTCTATGTGCACTTGAAAAGAAAGCTGTTTTTGGATGGAATGTCCTATAATTATCAATTACATCTATCTGGTGTATTGTGTCATTTAAAGCTTTTGTTTCCTTATTTATTTTCATTTTGGATGATCTGTCCATTGGTGTAAGTGAGGTTTTAAAGTCCCCCACTATTATTGTGTTACTGTTGATTTCCTCTTTTATAGCTCTTAGCAGTTGCCTTATGTATTGGGGTGCTCCTGTGTTGGGTGCATATATATTTATAATTGTTATATCTTCTTCTTGGATTGATCCCTTGATCATTATGCAGTGTCCTGCCTTGTCTCTTGTAACATTCTCTATTTTAAAGTCTATTTTATCTGATATATGTATTGCTACTCCAGCTTTCTTTTGATTTCTATTTGCATGGAATATCTTTTTCCATCCCCTCGCTTTCAGTCAGTATGTGTCCCTAGGTCTGAAGTGTGTCTCTTGTAGACAGCATATATATGAGTCTTGTTTGTGTATCCATTCAGCAAGCTTGTGTCTTTTGGTTGGAGCATTTAATCCATTCACGTTTAAGGTAATTATAGATATATATGTTCCTATGACCATTTTCTTCATTTTGGGGGGTTTGTTTTTGTAGGTCCTTTTCTTCCCTTGTGTTTCCCACTTAGAGAAGTTCCTTAAGCATTTGTTGTAGAGCTGGTTTGGTGGTGCTGAATTCTCTTAGCTTTCGCTTGTTTGTAAAACTTCTGATTTCTCCATCAAATCTGAATGAGATCCTTGCCAGGGAGAGTAATCTTGGTTTTAGGTTCTTCCCTTTCATCACTTTAAGTAAATCATGCCACTCCCTTCTGGCTTGTAGATTTTCTGCTGTGAAATCAGCTGTTAACCTTATGGGAGTTCCCTTGTATGTTATGTGTCATTTTTCCCTTGCTGCTTTCAATAATTTTTCTTTGTCTTTAATTTTTGCCAATTTGATTACTGTGTTTTTCGGTGTGTTTCTCCTTGGGTTTATCCTGTATGGGACTCGCTGCGCTTCCTGGACTTGGGTGACTATTTCCTTTTCCATGTTAGGGAAGTTTTCGACTATAATTTCTTCAAATATTTTCTCTGGTCCTTTCTCTCTCTCTTCTCCTTCTGGGACCCCTATAATGTGAATGTTGTTGCATTTAATGTTGTCCCAGTGGTCTCTTAGGCTGTCTTCATTTCTTTTCATTCTTTTTTCTTTAGTCTGTTCTGCAGCAGTGAATTCCACCATTCTGTCTTCCAGGTCACTTATCTGTTCTTCTGCTTCAGTTATTCTGCTATTCATTCCTTCTAGTTTAGTTTTCATTTCAGTTATTGTTCATCTCTGTTTGTTGTTTAATTCTTCTAGGTCTCTGTTAAACATTTCTTGCATCTTCTTGATGTTTGCATCCATTGTTTTTCCGAGGTCCTGGATCATATTCACTATCATTATTCTGAATTGTTTTTCTGGAAGGTTGCCTATCTCCACTTCATTTAGTTATATTTCTGGGGTTTTATCTTGTTCCTTCATCTGGTATATAGCCCTCTGCATTTTTATCTTGTCTATCTTTCTTGAATGTGGTTTTTGTTCCACAGGCTGCAGGATTGTAGTTCTTCTTGCTTCTGCTGTCTGCCCTCTGGTGGATGAAGCTATCTAAGTGGCTTGTGTAAGTTTCCTGATGGGAGGGACTGGTGGTGGGTAGAGCTGACTGTTGCTCTGATGGGCAGAGCTCCATAACTCTTTAATCCACTTGACTGCTGAAGGGTGGGCCTGGGTTCCCTCCCTGTTGGTTGTTTGGCCTGAGGCAACCCAACACTGGAACCTACCTGGGCTCTTTGATGGGGCTAATGAGAGACTCTGGGAGGGCTCACGCCAAGGAGTACTTCCCAGAACTTCTGCTGCCAGTGTCCTTGTGCCCATGGTGAGCCACCGCCACCCCCTGCCTCTGCAGAAAACCCTCCAACCCTAGCAGGTATGTCTGGTTCAGTCTCCCCTGGGGTCACTGCTCCTTCCCCTGGGTCCCGATGGACACACTGCTTTGTGTGTGCCCTCCAAGAGTGGAGTATCTGTTTTCCCCAGTCCTGTCGAAGTCCTGCAATCAAATCCCACTACGCTTCAAAGTCTGATTCTCTAAGAATTCCTCCTCCCGTTCTCGGACCCCCAGGTTGGGAAGCCTGACATGGGGCTCAGAACCTTCACTCCAGTGGGTGGACTTCTGTGGTATAAGTGTTCTCCAGTCTGTGAGTCACCCACCCACCAGTTATGGGATTTGATTTTACTGTGATTGCACCCCTCTTACCATCTCATTGTGGTTTCTCCTTTGTCTTTGGATGTGGGGTATCTTTCTGGAGAGTTCCAGTGTCTTCCTGTCGATGATTGTCTAGCAACTAGTTGTGATTCAGGTGTTCTCACAAGAAGGAGTGAGAGCATGTCCTTCTACTGTGCCATCTTGGTTCCTGCATACTATGCACCTGGTAGTGCAGTGAACAAGAATCCACCTGCCAATGCAGGGGACATGGGTTCAATCCCTGGTCCAGGAAGATCCCACATGCAATGGAGCAACCAAGCCATGACCACTGAGCCTGTGCTCTAGAGCCCATGTGACAAGTACTGAAGCCTGTGCTCCCAGAGCCCATGCTCTGCTACAAGAGGAGCCATTGCAACAAGAAGGCTGCACACTGCAACGAAGAGCAGCCCCTGCCCGCCACAACTAAAGAAAGCCCGTGCGTAGCAATGAAGACCCAACACAGCCAAAAACACCCCTCCATTCTTTATTTTTATACTGTGCTGGTTAGCTAGCCCCTCTGGGGTATATGGGTGTACAAGAGTTTTACAATGAACAGTTCAGATTAACAGGAACAGTTTCTTTGGCATATTTTAATTCCACAGGTCTCTTAAGTCAGTGTATTCTGTGGAGCAGTCTTGCAAGAAAATAAATCCAGAGATGTATTCCTAGAAGTACATGGGTCTGGGGTCAGAGTTCAGTATCTTTAGGCCTGACCTGCATATATAAACTTTAAGTCAATATTATCTGTTTTTCAAATATTTGGTTAAAATTCTCTCAGGATTGCATTTAGCTTCCACATCAGTTTTTACTAATATAATATTTTCATAATATCATCTTTCCATCTAATAACATGTTATCTCTTTTCATTTAATCAGAAGACTTATAGTTTTCCATGGAGTTTTATAATGTTCTTCACATAAGTCCTGTCCCATTCTTGTTAAATTTATTCCTACGTATTTTGTATTATTGTTGTTAACTGTGAGTAGAATATTTCTTACCATTCTATATCCCGTGTCTTACTGCTAAAATAAATAAAAATGACTTAAATGTATTTCTCTGTTTCTATTTACCTTACT
Organism: Mesoplodon densirostris; assembly: GCF_025265405.1. Classification (NCBI taxonomy): domain Eukaryota; kingdom Metazoa; phylum Chordata; class Mammalia; order Artiodactyla; family Ziphiidae; genus Mesoplodon; species Mesoplodon densirostris. The sequence goes on from NC_082664.1 coordinate 168,800,464, forward strand.
AAATTCTCTTATTAATACTTGTCTTTATTAAAAGATAGAATCTGTTGGGGTTTCTATTTTTACAATTATATTATTGGCAATACATGTGGAACTCTATCTCTACTTTTCTATTGTGTTTACTAGAAATTTTTATTCTCTTGACTTCCACATTTACTAGATTTATAAGATGATCCTAGTCCAAGATAATTAATATTATCTCATATTTCCTCTAATTACTAATGGTGACACAATTCTCTAGGTAGTTTCTCATTTTAATTAAAATAGTTTTGTTGTTTACCATTGAAAATGTTATTTATTTTGAGGTTGGTCATTAATCTTTATTGTTTTTTAAAAATATTTTATTGAGGTTATTTGGAATGGCTGACTTTTTCACAGTCTTTTCAATATTTGTTGATATGAATCTATGATTTTACTCTTTAATTTGTTGATCTAATTGACTGTTGATAGGTCTGTTAAATCAAATCAAACCTCTATTCTTGGAAAGCTCACTTGTCAGGATACATTATTTTTTAATAAGAATTTCAGATGCAATTGAAACATTTTAATTTTAATTTTGTATGTATGATCATGAGTGATATTGCTCTATTTTTATTCTGTTTTCATCATTCTTAACATTAGAGATATCTGGCATCATAAAATGAGTCAGGGAGCTCTCCATATTTTTCTAAGACCTGAGATATATGCAAATCATGTGCAAGTATTTATTCTTTAAAAATTAAATAAAATTAAATAAAATTCAGCTGTAGGGCCATATGTTCTGTTAGATTTTTTTCCTATCACTTTTCCAGTTACTTTTGTGACATAATCAATTTGTTCAAATCATTTGCTTCTTTAGATTTTGGAGTTTTAGTGTTTATATGTTTCATCCTTCATTAACTACTTGTTTGAAATCATCCATATTGTTTTAAATGACCAGGGGAGTAAGATCTTTGAATGTATGTTAATTTTTAGAATTTTAATTAATCTTTTGACAATATTCAGTTGAGTTTTACTTGAACCTCAAGTAAAGGATTTTTAAGCTGGATTAATTTTTCAAAATCATCTTTTCTTACTCTACTCTTTTATAGGTGAAATAGAGAATTTAATGAGCTCATATATATTGTTTCTATTACTCTTAGTTTGGATTTTGGGAACAGTGATCTTTATCCTTCCCAATTGGCTTTGAGATTTAACACCCATATAAACTGGGTTCTACTTTTCCCACTCAGAGACCACACTGCTGACTTGCAACCTTGGTTGTTTGGTTAAACATGTGGTGGTATCTGTAAAGTAATATGTTTTAATTCTGAAATCCTTTTCACTCTGTGCAGTCAGCATTGATCTGTGTCTAAGAAAATCACCTTCTGAATGTGTTTTTTTCATCAAAATAGTTGGCTTTCCAAGTTGCCCATCACTCTATGATAATCAAAGGGCAGGATCAGGACTTGACATTGTTTAGCATAACCTTCCTTGTAAATTTTCAGTATTCAATGAAGCTACCCCTGACAGCCGTTCAGAATGTGTGATCCTTCGAGCTGCTAAGAGATGTTATCCCCCCTGTACATTTGCCATGAGCACATCCACTGAAGTTAAAATCTAGAAGCAGTTATTTTGTTAACACTAGATTAGATCTTTAATTAAACTTTCATCCCCACTAGCACAGACAGCAGTGTCAAACATGTAAGCCCCAGGAGAAACCAAACTCATTCTATAGGCTTGTACCCTTCAGTACATCATGAAGAAACTTACAAGCAAATGTCTTATGGGAATTTTGTAAGAGTATGTTGAATATCTAATTGTAAACTTAGAAGCTTCATTTAATTTGATTTCTAACTATGACGTGAGTTAAGCCAATAAACATATTTGTTGAGAGGATTTAGATCAAGAGCTTGTTTTTCATCAGTTGGGTTTTATTTTAGATTTAATGTTATCCATATGAAAGTACTTTTTGGTTATCTACAGAGCTTAATGGTAAAGAAGTAAAAATGTAATTTTCTTTATCTGATTGACAGTTGAATGTGTGCACGTTAGCGCAAAGAACGACTAAATGTCCAGTAGTAGAATTTGTATCCATATGGCTTTACGTTTGTTTTGCAGGATCGTTTATTTATTTGGGGGCACATCGATCACCTGCAGTGGCCAAGCTTGGAAGTCCTGTTCTTACAAAATCACTCAATGCCTCTACCCCGTGTCAGGTACCCAATTATTGGAATTTCCATTGGCCATTCTGTAGTTGTAAACTGTTAAGCTTGGGTTACTCTAGCTAGTAAATGCCGGCTGTGTTTTACTGATATTTTCACAATAAACTGAGAGATTTATATGAGCTATTTCAACATGAAATGTCACTTTGTTCCAAAAGACATTTGCAGTATATAACTTACACCCTTCTTTTGGGGGGACTATTCAAAAATATTTCTGTCATTTTGCATTCTTTCCATGTAGTTCTTTCAATAATTTAAAGCTGTGGATACAGGTTGCTCAAACTGCTTGTTGGCCAACAGTGTTAGCTGAGGAAAATAAAAGCAGTTCAACAATTTCTACGGTAAGAAAAATGAAAGGATGAATAAAGAAAGATAAATATGTGCAGAAAAAATAATTACATTTCCAACATTTTATTCTTTCAGTTAGTCCTTCTGGTGCCAGGTAAACACAGACCAAAGGATAAAATGCTCAGGTCATTTCCACAGCACAACAGAGAAGAAAGAAGAGGGACTTTGGAGTCAGATGGGCCTAGTTCCAACTGGTTCCAATCTCAGTTCTGCCACAAATGATATGCTTCCTTTGAGACTCAGTGTTCACACTGCAAGCATAGTGTTAGCCTCCCTTCTTCACATGGTTGTGAGAATTCAAACGTGATTAAGTAAAGCACCTGGAAAAGTATTTGGCAGGTATTAGGTGTTCAATAAACATAATCCCTTTACTTTCCGTAACATGAATACCTATTAGATGCTTCTGTTCAGCTTGCCTTGCTTTCCGTCCTTTTGAGAGTTCTGACATGTCCCTAAGCCTTTAGGATTTCAATTTTTTTTTTTTTTTGGTTATCAGAAAATAATGAAGGGATCAATAGTGCTACGCACTAAATTCATCACCTAGAAATGCAGGGTTACAGCACTAACACAGGCATTCCTGATGATAAATTACAGATCATCAGACCTTTATAATTAAAGTATAAATTTAATTATACTTTCAGTTTGATATAATTCTCAATGAGAGTGTCCAGAACTCTTAATAGGTTGTCCTCTTTATTTTTCCCTTTTGGTTTTTGCTACCCATTTCTCTGTGGGAATTTGGATTAAAAGAACTGCCTGGACTCCACTTCCACCTCACCCAGATGGACTCTAGAGTCTCCCACCTTTGGTTTATTTTAATTAAATCTTATGTGATAGATGTAGGTTTTTCTTCTTTTTCTTTTTCTTTCTTTCTTTCTTTTTTTTTTTTTTTTGAGAACTCCTGAAGCATTTACTTGCTCTTTAAAAGTACTTTACAGGGCTTCCCTGGTGGCGCAGTGGTTGAGAGTCTGCCTGCCGATGCAGGGGACACGGGTTCGTGCCCCGGTCTGGGAAGATCCCACATGCCGCGGAGCAGCTGGGCCCGTGAGCCATGGCTGCTGAGCCTGCGCGTCCAGAGCCTGTTGCTCCACAACGGCAGAGGCAACAACAGTGAGAGGCCTGCGTACCACACACAGACACACACAAAAAGTACTTTACAGGCTTAATGAACTTTAATTTAAGGTCATATACCAAAGCAATGCAATTGCTGTTGTTAAATTCATTAACGACACTGGATAAAAATGAATAGAATTTGTTAATTCTGCCTCTTTTACAGAAATGTGAACACTAACACTAAGAGCTTATTAAAAATTCTGAGGCTCACGGAGAAATCATACAGTTTTCTTCTTTTTAAAGATGATCTATATTTCCCATTGTTGTATGTGGGTAGCCATTAATTTGTGGTCATAGGGATTGACCCACAATTTATGATTGTTTCTACTTGAGGACATTTTTCTCTATTGTGGCTTAAATTTGGAGCTTACCTGTGGGAGCTATTGGGGTGGAGCCTCAGTGAAAGCAATGGACAATTTAGATACTTGGTGGTTTATCTCTCAGAACCAAGTCCTCAACCTTCCAAGGCCTTGGATACTGATTTAGAGGTTTGCCTTGGTTTGTGGAAAAGTAAGAGTATTATAGACTGCCAAAGAGGTATTTGTTTTATCCCTTTTATCTGTATCTGCTTGAATGTTAGTAATCTTTGAGTTAGAGGGAGGGATATTTGGATTATGTTATAGTACTTTCCAGCTTAGAATTACTATTAGATTGTTAGAGGTCATTTATAGTCTGAGATAACACATGGCCAAAGTTCTCTCCCATAGGAGTATTCTAAGAATATACTATTACTGTTTTATAAGTTTGTGGTAATGTGGGATTCTTTCTTTCATGAAAGTTACAAAATAAGCTAACAAACCAAATTCTTATCTTCTTGAGTAATCAGAAAATCCAGCTGATTTTCCTAATTGAAACATATTGAATGATAATAGTTGTATTCATGGAATAGTGAATGTTCTTTATTATAAAATGGTAAAGTGGGGCAGTGAAATAACCAAAGTTGGGCACTTTGATATGATTAAAGCCTTCATTTTATGAAATTACATTTTTTATCTACATAATCATATCAGGCTAACAGAGTTAAGAATATTTGTTTGAAAGGACTTTAAAGGAATATGAAGCTTTCTTTGGGGTCTTTTTTTTCCTAACAGCAGCCTTTTAGGGTCATTTTGCATGAATTACCCTGTACTTTATGTGTAGCCAACACATGGCATCAACATGCAGAACTGTTCCTGTAACTACTCATTGTTCAAGATGTGGACTTTTATTTAAAAGCTTCAAAAGCTCCTTTGGTCACTGGTGGAAATTTGGCATTTTTCCTTGGAATAGACAGGAGATAGGACAAACAGAACATGTGGGAGCCAGAAGCTAGTGTTTCTTATTGCTGTCGACATACTGTTACTATTTTTGTTTTTTTAACTTTTTCTTTTTTAAATTAATTTTTTTGTTATTTTTTATTTTTGGCTGCATTGGGTCTTCGTTGCTTTGAGCTGGCTTTCTCTAGTTGCGGTGAGTGGAGGCTACTCTTTGTTGCAATGCTCCTGCTTCTCATTGCGGTGGCGTCTCTTGTTGTGGAGCATGGGCTGTAGGTGCACAAGCTTCAGTAGTTGCGGCACGTGGGCTCAGTAGTTGTGGTTCGCGGGCTCTAGAGCGCAGGCTCAGCAGCTGTGGCGCATGGGCTTAGCTGCTCGGTGGCATGTGGGATCCTCCTGGACCAGGGCATGAACCCATGTCCCCTACATTGGCAGGCAGATTCTTAACCACTGCGCCACCAGAGAAGCCCTGTTACTGTTTTTAATAAATTAGGAAATGTAAAATCTTAAGGAGATTTATGTGGATATTAATATTTTATCACTCTCTTGTTTGAGTTACTGTATAAAAGACATATCTCATTTTTAGGACTTCATAATTAAATACAGCAGGACTGATAACATGAAGCTTCCGCTTTCAATGCCATTTTGTGTGTTTGTCTTTTGTTTTTTTTTTGTATTCCCCAACTCATTTTGCTATTCTAATCCTCTTTAATCAAAAAATTCATACAATTAAAAAGAAGTGAATAGAGATACCAAGAAAAAGACAGATGAAACGAAAAATAGGTTGGCTCCAAAAATAAAGTTTATGAGGGCCAGGCTACATTTTTGAATCTAAGTTTTCCAGCAGCCAATGCAGAGACATGTGAGAACTCATTTGGTTCATATTCAAGGAAGTAAAAAACAAAACAAAAATAGTTCTTCTGAGACTTTCCCCCTGATTGCACACACACCAGTGTAAATGTTCTTTCTCTGATTCAGTGCACACCTATTGCTTCTCTACTCCATGCTCATCATAGCCCTCAATGCTGGGAATATACTAGGGACAATGTAAACACATTTGCCATAACAAAATATAGAATTTAGTGAGACATACTGATAGCAGTTCAGTGTGAAGTGCTACAGAGAGTAATAAAAATATAAAATACATATAATATATAATATTTTATGCAAGTATATATAATATATAATGTAATAATATATAAATTAAACATATAAATAAATATATATTATATATAATATATAACATACACATATATACGTATAAACCATATATATAAGTGATAACCCACTTATAACAACTCTCTCAATGAGTTTGAAAAGGCCATGTCTTGTAATGTTCCCCAAAAGAGTTATGAGCTCATAGCAGAGAGAAATTTAGAAAAAAAAGTAATATACAATGGGGCTTGGAATGGTGCACTCATGTTCTGTTCTCTGATTGTTTTGTTTACTCCAAGAATAGTATTAGAGCATGAGATAGATTCTAGAGGAAGCAATGGTTTATTGGGGAAAGGTTGAGCAGATATTCTCCTCAGTTGTACATTGTCAAAACACATGAAGATTAATCATTTAGCTGAGAAAAACAGATTATATTTTATTGAAGATTGCAAACTTTTACTTAAGCTTGTTCAGATAAAAAGAGGCAAAAACATGATTATGAATAGGAGTCATAAGAATCACTATGGTAATGATGAGGGGTGTGTGTGTGTGTGAGAGAGACGAATGATCCCCCTCCCCTACACTGACTTATTCCACTTGAGTTTTGAGGAGTTACAGATATCTTGTTTCTTTTCCTTTTTTTTTTAAACTTTTTTGTGTTTTACTCTTTTTATTATTCTAGATCTTGAAGATATAACAGGTGTATCAAATACCAGACAGGGGTCGACACGAAGCAGAGAAGGCAGAGATAGCTGAGAATTTGGAGAATAACTGAGAAAAGACATGAAGATCTGACCAAAAAGCTCCCTAATAGGGAAGCAAGTAGAACAAAGACCATAGGAAGGTTGAGGAAAAAAGCAGAAAATTTGAAGAGTTCCAACTGGAGACAGACCAAAATAAAATGAAACAGTAAAGAGAAATAAAGAAGACATTATTTTGAACTTATAAATAATGTCCTCTTAATGTCCTTTGCAGAATTTAGTCTCAGAGATTTACTAATTAGTAATTACTAATTGTTCCTAATTACATTCTTTTGTAGAACTGGCCATTCCTCTGGAAATATCACAGGGCACTGCAGAAACCAAAGAGCAAGATTAGTTATTCACCTACACTCGGTAACTAGTAGTATAAGTCACCTGATATTGTGTCCTTTCTTTTTTTTTTTGCGGTACGCGGGCCTCTCACTGTTGTGGCCTTTCCCGTTGCGGTGTACAGGCTCCAGACGCGCAGGCTCAGCGGCCATGGCTCACGGGCCCAGCCGCTCCGCGGCATGTGGGATCCTCCCGGACCAGGGCACGAACCCGTGTCCCCTGCATCGGCAGGCGGACTCTCAACCACTGCGCCACCAGGGAAGCCCTGTTCTTTCTTTTAATAGTAAAATGAATGATTCAGAGTGTGTGTGTGTGTGTGTGTGTGTGTGTGTGTGTGTGTGTGTGTGTGTGTGTGTGTTTTGGCCGCACCGAGTGGCATGTGGGATCTTAGTTCCCCAACCAGGGATGGAACTTGTGCCTGCTACAGTGGAAGCGTGGAGTCGTAAATGCTGGACCTCCAGGGATGTCCCAGATTCAATATTCCTAAAAATATACAAATAATATAAAATCAGAGAATACAATTAAAAACAGTAAAGTAATTTGAGCTTTATTTGTTTTCTTTCCAATTTGCAATTAAAGGAACTGTTTTGTTGGAAGTTATTTAACCAAAGGAAATTTTCTGGAATAAAATGATTCATGGTCTTGTATAGTCACCCTATACATACAACCCAAGTTGTGCATATATATACAACTTAGTGAAAAGCGAGGAGAAATAAAAGCAAGCCTTTAATATTAACATTTTATATAACTGCTTTTTAATGAATCAGGCATGAATCAAGACAATAATTTCCTTTAAAATGAAAAGTAGTAAATAAATTTTAAATGGTTGGCATAATGTTAACATACAGCTCTTTTTAATAGAATTTTCTGTGATGGAAATTTTCCTCTGCTATGTCCACTATGGAAGTCACTAGCTACAAATAGCTATTGAGCACTTAAAATGTGATGAGTGTAACCAAGAAAGTGACTTTTTTATTTTTTAAAATTCATTTACATGTAAATAGCCACACTGTTTTCATACCTTTGTCATTATACGCATTATACTTAATTGTTCCTTTTCTTTTCACTCTCTCCCATAAAACTCTGAGGTCCTTAAGGACACTTAATTCTTTGCACATTTTATAACACAGAACAGGTCTCTCTTTCTCTCTTTGAAGGTTTATAGACATTGGCTTTAGAAAGAATGCTGATAGTCCCACTCAAACGTTCTCCTTTTCTTCAATACCTATTAACTGAATACGTACTAAGTACAAAGTGCTTTGATACGTTCTAAGAGGAATTCACAACGTGCATTGTGATTCTGAGTTTAAGACTTTGTTCCACTACTAGTGTGTATCACAGTGAGAGCCACGGATGTTGGCTAAGTTCCTATCGAAAATCACAGCTGTATTTATAACTTTTATTCAGTGATCTTACCCTTACCAATATTAAATTTGAAAAGACTCTGGAAAGTTTCTTCGTCTATACCAAACTAAAGAATTCTCCTTAAATCTCTACAATGCCATTTCTGTTTTTTAAAAAGTAAATTAAATATAAGTTCTAAGCTCTTATTGAATATAGATCCCATTGGTATTTACTCTTAATGCACTATTAAAATAACTTCACACTGGTAACGTACTGAGTGACAATATGACAGCTTGAAATTCTGATGGGGCTTGCACGGCTCTTGTACAACTAGGTTTAAAGCTCCATTTTGCATATTTACAAGCTTGGAACATGCTGTCTACAGCTGTGATCTAAAGTTTAATTGCAGTTGAGGAACATACATCCTCCCTTTCCATAGAATTTAATCAAACACTTCTGTTTGACTTTACATTTCTTGCTTAAAGGCCTGAGTGTAGGTGAGCTTGGTAGTAAAATCTAATATGAAATGGACAATAAGAAAGAATGCTTTGATCAGGTGGTGGCCATTCAGTAGACATGGAAAGAAAAATGTGTACCACATTGGAACAGAGAATGCTTGATGTTTTGAACAATTTTTTAAAAGAGCATTAAGATTTTTTTTCAACTTTCATCTCCACTGAACTTGGTACCTACAGTGAAATAAATGAGATAATAAATAAATAATATATGTAATAACATCTGTTCACATAACAAAATAAAAGCCCAATGACAAAGGAAAAAAAAACAGAAATTTAAAATGTAGTGAAACTGAAAAGGAGTCACTTTGAGTCCAAAGAGAGGGATTTCATTTCTCAGGGAACTCATCTCTGAATGATACTATGTTTTTCTTTGAAATCTGCAGCATTAGAACTCTCTATGGCATAATGAGAAGAAAAAGTTGCTGTGTGTCTCAACTTGCTTTTGTGGGGTTTTTTTTTTTACATATTTTGTATTATGTCATCCAACTACTGAGGCAATTAATTTTCACCTTGCACAGGGCCCAGTATTTAGTAAATGCTCAATAAGTATTTGCTGAATAAACGATAGTGCTGAATTCCACATTATAGCTACTGCTATCGGCACCTTAAAATACTCCTCTGTGTTTTCTCCACTACCTAGTTAACTTGTCAGTCCTTTAGATTATGTCATCACTGGTGGTGAGTAGGAACCAAACTGATCAAGTCAAGGCTCCCTAGCCTCAAAAAGAACATTTTCTAGTTGGATTAAATTATTGATGAACAGTATTATATAATCTCCCAAGTTTTTTGATAATGTCACAATGGAGAAGGAATTAATGAGAAGTATTCATAGCAGTTTTCTCTTACCTGAGAAGTCAAGTTTTTGAGATAACTTTTTCTTGGATTGAGACATCAAGGAGAATGAATAGTAATACATGGTTTTGTAATTTTTGAGTCAGATATAGAACGTGTATCTCCCCAGATTCATAAGAAGCAATAGTGAAGGTCCTGTAAAACTTCCATGACGGTGTGGACAAATATATGTCCTCAGACTTGTCTGAGCAGGATGCTAGTGTCCTATTTCTTTAGATATCTCTATGACGTATGTTAAAAATATCAGTTAATGTAGCTACCTTGAGCCTTTTTTTTAAGGAGGGAATACAAAGGCTGGCAGAAGATGTACTTAGCATTTTCTGGGTCTGCATGTTTGGAGGAGAATTAAGAAGTAGTTTGGGATATTTTTAACTATAGAAGAGCTACTGGACACAGGTAAATGGAATATTTATCTCATTCAAACACATTTTTCACCAGGTGCAGTTTTGGTATCGTTTGTCTCAGCATTCACACCTCTCAGTTTTTACAAGAACATCACTGGATGGGGATTTGCAGAAGCAAGGTGATCTAATCAGAATATCCAAATCTCAGTGGAGACAAGCAAAAATCGACCTCTTTGCAAAGGCTGGAGAATCTACTCTGCCTTTTCAGGTAAGCACGTAAGAAATTAATACATCTGAGCAGAAGATGCTTATTTAATGCTGATCTTTCCAGATAATAATATAATATAATATATATATCCCATAAATGTATCTGATATTAATAAAGCAGACATTCACGATCAGGGATGAGAAGAGAGGTTATCTTGATGAATTGCTCAAGACTTACTTGTGGAAGCATAGCAAAAATGTAAATAAGAATTGAATAGGATGGCAGAGAGAAGAGTAATTTAACGGGAAAATATTTGTTTTCTTAAGTGAGGATGGTGGATTATATGAGGTAGTGAAAAAAATCTGGCTGCACTCATATTTTAATCCTATTGCCTTATTTGCTGCTGCCCATTAATACTGAGAATTTTATCACACTTTTATGTCATTTACTTGGTTAATAATGAAAGAAGGAAACTGGAGCTTATCAAATGGGTGCACCAGCTTCCACCCTCCTGGACATGACTCCCTTCTAGATGATGTTTGAAAAGAGGTAGTTTAGAAACTAGATTAGATGGTGGAACATATTGGAACACTCACTGCCTTAGGAGTCCCATAGTCTGAGTTCCCATCTCTGCTCACCCCATGGGTTGTTAAGTGATTGTGTACATTACATCTTTGAGCTCCAAATTTTCCAATCTGTGAAAACCACAGTGATAATAAAAGCAGTGCTTGAGAGGAATCTGAATTAAAGAGAATGTAGCTAAAATGGTAGCTATGAACATGAGCTCTGGAGCCTGGGGTTCAAAGCCAGGTGTCCAGTCAGAGGGAAATTGCTTAATCCTTCCGTGCTTCTGATTCTTCCTCTGTAAATGGGGTTGGGGAAGTAAGAACATTGTTGGGATGTTAGGAGCCTCTGAAAAATAACACACCTCATCTGGTACTCATTTCCAAACTGAGGTAAATGTAGAAATCCAACAGAGAGAGCACAAGATATTTTGGAGAAGATGTATTTAAAATAATACCTCACCTCAGAACAAACAGCTCCACCCAGAGAACAACAGACTGCTAGAGAATACAGGACTCATCCTTTGGGGAAAACCTTTTTACCATGAGTGATTATGATGTGTGAGTGTTGTTTTATGGGTTGGAATACATGTCCCCCTCTGGTGGAGGATGTTGATAATGGAGGAGGCTATGGACGCCTATGGAGGTGTGTGGGAACCCTCTGTACCGTCCTCTCAGTTGTGCAACGAACCTAAAACTGCTCTAAAAGTCTTAATAAAAAAACAAAAGACAAAAACCCAGAATGTCCTTTGTTAGAACTGGCTATTTGAGAAATATTATGAGTTGAAACTTGTGCCATTCTTTCTTGGCCTCATTACCCTATCATCATTATTGAAACGTTTCGGCACTGGGTATTTTTTCTTTTTCCTGTTAATATTTCTTCTTTTGGGGTTTTTGTCTTGCTTTGTTTTGAGGTGCAAACTGAGACTGCTCTTTATTATCTGGGGGCATACTAACTCGTTTTTAAATTGACCAGTGGTTTGCTGGAATTTTGTAATTTGGTATCCACAGATTGGTGATGTTTTCTGTCTTCCCTCCCCTCCGTGCTGGATCAGCACCACGTGTTGGCTTTTCTCTCTCCTACCTGGGGGCTCCCAGTCAGTACCAATCAGCCTCTTCTTCTTCTTCTTCTTTTTTTTTTTTTTAATGTATTTTTGTGGCCGCACCATGTGGTATGTGGGGTCTTAGTTCCCCGACCAGGGATCGAACCTGTGCCCCCTGCATTGGAAGGGCAGAGTCTTAACCACTGGACTGCCAGGGAATTCCCAGCCTCTGCTTAATTGTGCTGGCTTTTTGAGGGGAGTGAATTGTCCTGGGTTCTTGCTAAGTCTCAGCCATGTTTAATTCAACCCCAGAAGGTAAGGATTTTGGCGTGCACCTCTGTTCCTTCTTATGTAATCTTGTTACTTGGCTGAAGGACAGGCTTGTTTTAAAAACTACAGTTCAGTGAAAAGAAAAATAAGAACTGTTCTCTCAGATGTCACTATTCAGAAAGCCATTACAAGTCCACAGTCTCTAATCAGCAATTTGGAAAATTAAAATTTGGAAAGCAATAAGCTTTTGAAAAACAAATTTAGAGGCAAAATTTCTCCTGACCTGAACCAATGTTAGGCAGTTCATTTAGTGATGTGTTTGATGATAAAGTGTTGCCCCCTGGTTAGGTAGGGCTTTCATTTTTCCTAGTGGAAAAGGATTAGGCTTACTGTTTATTTTGTCAGAACAGCAAATTAACAACATTTCAATATTCTCTCCATTTCCTGTGCAGTTTTTATTGGAAGAATGTAAGTCAAGTAGTTAATAGAATTTTTTCAATCTGTTTTAACTGGGCCTACTCATTTTATATGTTCAGTTTTTTACACAAATATTTTCATTTAATTTACAATTTCTTTCCTAACTGCTCTTCTTAATTTCATATCCAGAGGTAGTACTTTTCCTGAATGCTGTCCATTGATTTCCAGTTGATCTACTGTCTTTGAGTTTGCTACTAAAACATAATTGTGTCATATTTCAGATTTCATTTTAAAATGACCCTTTTGTGAAATTTTCCACAATGATTGATACCATGTTCGCTCTTGATCAGAGTCAATGGTATAAATCAAAAACAATTTCCTGATATTATTTGAAGATTCAGTGAAGGGTGAGATTTATAATGCAAATTAAAAGCTGGTCTAGTCTCTGTAATGTTGCTCTGTCCTCAGCCTTCTTAACCTAGGGCTTCATTCAATCTTGTTTTGCCAGGTAGCTCTTTTCTGCAGTATCTGCTAAAGACCAGTTATCTCTTTATTTCATGATAGTGATATAGTACAGCATAGTCATCCATGGCTCAGGTCACACATTTTTCATACTAGATATGTGACCTTCAACGAATAACTTCAACTCTCTAAGCTTCTGTTTCCTTTGCTTTAAAATGTGGAAGAAAATAACACCATCTTCACAGTGTTAAAATAAGTGGACGTGCCTGGCATGCAGTAAGCTCTAAATAAAAGTTTGCCGTTGATCTTATTTTTAATACCACCATCAGTCATCAAAAATTACTATAGTCGAATTTTTCTTTACTGCTTCTTACTATATTCCTATTGTCTCCATTTCCTCTTAGATTCATATTTCCTCTTAGATATTCATATTCACTCTCATTATTCTTTTTTAAAGGAAGATATCAAAGAACCAAAATTTAAATATTCTAGTTGAGTATTTCTCTGGAAAAGTTTCTTTCTGTTTTGCAGATCTAAAAAGTAATCACTTGATTATAAACAATATTTACACGTTGCTGTGCTTCCTGAAAGGAAAACAAGAAGTGATTCTGTTCACTCAGGGAGTAATATAATATAATTGGATAAGACAAAAATCAGCAAGATCCTAAAAAATGGTTTTAGAAGGAAAGATATTTACATATAATTTGAAATTTTAACTCTCAAATTACCTTGAGAAACTTATAAAATAAGGTTTTCACTCTGCCTTTGTCAATGATTGAAACATTTCTTCTGAGCAACCTCTGGCTCACATACCAATTATTACATGATACTGTAGTTCCCAAAGGGAACTGCCTTTGGTGACAAATCAAACGATCAGCTTGGTTAAAGCAAGTAATACAAGATAGAAACAGTGAAGATGATTTTGGAATAATCAGGTGGTATTATTTACAGATATAAGATACATTTTTTTAAAGGAAATAACATTATTCTCTGTTTAAAGTTGGAAAATTTTAATTAATAGTCAAATTATAATCGTTCATTACATGGTCCTGAATTTAATTATATAGAAGTAAGCAAGCAGACATGTACCTGACCTAATATCATCTTTATTTTGCTCTGGGAGTTGTTTTATACTTACATTTTATTATGAAGATGTAAAAGAGCCTAGTGGTTTTCTTTGGACAAAATGATGTAACCATATTTTAAAGACCTATCCCATTATTCAGCTCATCCCAGGATGCACCCACTCCATTCAAAGAATAGGAGCATGTACCTCTCCTGGGACACAGAAGTGCCCCAAACAAACATTCTGTCTTTTTCCAGCTTTCCTTTGAGTAGTGTAGTCCTTCAAATATGGTGGTCATAACTACCTGTCTAATGAGTTTGAAGAATTAAACATCTGTATTTTAATTGACTTCAATGTAGGACATACTACAATAATGAATAAAAAAAATTCTTCGAAATTAAAGCTGTCCAAATACATTACAATAACTTAATGATGTTAAGCATAATTTATTTCTCACAATGCTTATATACATTTCATCAAAATCCTTCTTTAAAATCTATTACTTCTTTCTGCCTCTTGTATGAAGGCCAAATTTCTTGGCTAAGACTCTACAGAAACCAGCTCTAATCAGAATTTTAAAAATCATTAAAATTATATACATCTTGTTATAAAATATCAAAAATTTCAGATTAAGAAATAGTCCCTCCTGAGCATCCTTACCTTCCATCATAGTCTGTATCTTCAGGTAACTATAACACTAGTTTATTTTTACCTCTAGACAGTTTTCTATTTAATTAATATGTATGTATGTACCACATATATCTAGAAATCTGAACCATGTGCATTTTTAGCCTAAGTAGTGTCATACTATAAATTTTTTCTGTAATTTAATTTTTACTCAGAAACTTATGTTGAAGGTCTTTCCATATTAGCATACAGAGATAGATTTTTTTTTAACTGGCTCAGTAGTCCATGATCTATATCACCATTTATTTATTGATTCACATTTGAGTTGTTCTGATTAATTTGCTATCAAAACCAACATTAAAGCAAACATTCCTGCCCAGGTCTTCATATGTGTGCCTATGGGTGTCTCTCTAAGGTAAACCCTGAGGATGGGCTTAATTTTTGTAGTCTATTCTATTTTTCTTTCTTTTTTTTTCTTTTTTTTTTTTTTTTTTGCGGTACGTGGGCCTCTCACTGTTGTGGCCTCTCCCATTGCGGAGCACAGGCTCTGGACGCGCAGGCTCAGCGGCCATGGCTCACGGGCCCAGCCGCTCCGTGGCATGTAGGATCTTCCCGGACTGGGGCATGAACCCATGTCCCCTGCATCAGTAGGTGGACTCTCAACCACTGCGCCACCAAAGAAGCCCTATTTATCTTTTTAATAGATGTCATCAAATTGCTGTCCCGTTGGGCTGCACCAATTCATGCAATCAGTCCTCTTCTCTTAAACAAATATTTAGACAATAATTCATTTAGGCAAAAAATCCTATACTCCTACCGTAGGGGAGGAAATAGTTTTTCTTGACCCTATTAGGGTACCTGACTGGGTCTCAAAATTAAACTGATAAAGCAGATTAACAGGAGAAAAGCATATAAAATTATTTAATTTTAGTTTTACTTGATGTGGGAGCCTTCATAAGGAAATGAAGACCTGAAGAAATAGTTAAACCTGAGTGTTTTTGTGAGAGGTTTGATGAAGAGTGGATAGTTGTAGAAAGGTACGATAGGGCAAACAGTATGAGGTGTGTGTAATAAACTGGGGAACTTAGCTAGGCCTGTTTGTTCAGCTTCTCTGTGTCCTTTTGTCTTCAGAGATAAGGATGTCTCTGGCATAGGGAGGGCTCCTCTCACATGAGGGTTTGATCTGCTTTAGAGGAAAGGTCAAAAAGTCCATCCTGCACGTACCATTTCTCAAATTCCTTTGGCTAGAAATACTCCATATGCTGCATAGGTGCCCTATTTTGGGACAGCATGTCCTAAACCCCATCATCCTACAATGCCCAAATTTTTCTAAATATACTCTACATGTTCACATTTCTTTTTTTTCTTGTTATGTTACCAGTTCCTCATGGTAACAGAATCTTAGGCAACAATTAAAACTGAAGTTTAATATTACCTCTTTGCTAAGTCTTTTATTTTTCAAATTCTATCTCATATTCTTGACAGAAATAATGAAGTGCTTTTCTTTGATTTTTAATATCTTGTATTTCTCTCTTATATAGTACTTATGGTATAGCTTAGTTGTTAATGTATCATATCAAGTAAATTGTAAGATTTTGAGACCAGAGATCCTCCCTGATTACGTGGAGATGCACTTACTAGCCCTGTCTTGGTCTAGTGGTCCTGCTATGCATCCTTAAGGCTCTGGACATAAATTCGTTCTTCCTTCTTCCCTTCCTCCCTCCCTCCCTCCCTCCCTTCTCTTTCTTCCTTCCTTCCTTCCTCCCTCCCTCCCTCCTTCCCTTCCTTCCTTCCTTCCTTCCCTTCTTCCTTTCTTTCTTTCTTTCTTTCTTTTTCTTCCTTTCTTTCATGGTGGAGTGACAACGTAATAATGTGAGTGATTAACAAGAAAGAAAACAAATTATACCAGTCATTATTTAGAATGTTAAAATAAATTAAACCTAAATAGATGCCTCCAAGTGCTTTAGCATATGAATGTTATTAACCATTGTATGTGGTTATTTACCTAACTAAGTAGGTTTCCATATATGTATATATAATATATATTTAAGTATTTAAATATTCTGATATAGAAATGAATTGTTGCCTTCAGCCAACCCGTTATAAATGAATTCATATTTCAATTAATCTGAGTTGTAAACCACACAGTTGATTACCCCAAAGAGCCCATTTTAAATGCTTATGACTTAATGGCTCCAATGGGAAGGCAGCCTTCAGTCATGATGAATGTTACAACTTCTAATTGAAACAAGGTTACCTAAGATATTAGGGTTACCTAAGATATTAGGGTTACCTAAGGTGGTGCTGTCAAAGGAGTTATGACTTTATAAATTCCTCATTTGAATGTTCTGGTCAAACAATTTTCTAAAATTAGTTTGGAAGTTTGGGACAGATGCAGATGAGCTTCTCTACACCAAAAAGCATGATTATAATAAATTTACTTTTGTTAAAAAATGGTTAAAGAAGGCAATTTAGGTGGTACAAACAAAGTTTATTCAGCACTTCATGAAGCAGACAGTCTCTATTTGGAGAACTGTAAAATGGCTGGAAGGTAGGAAGCTTTATAGGGTAAAGAATAAAGAATGAGAAAGAGTAAAACAGAAAATATCGAGTTGACTGGGGCCATATAGTCAACCTTGTTTAGGGTGAGAAGGAACAAGGAAATATAGAGCCCAGAGTTGGCTTGAAGTTGGGAGATTGACTGCTGAATATACTCTGTTTCTGGTCAAGGGGAGCATTAAAGGGGCATGAAAGTTGTGTAAGTTTTGGTTTGCTGTCAAGGCATCCAGGGCAGGAATGGCTCCATTTTGGGCCTAGAAAGTTATTTCAAGACTTTTATAGTATATTTTTAATAATTTATCTTTCTGTAATTATAGTTAATTTTAGAAGCTACTGTTTTATCATCACATGCTACTGTTGCTATAGATGATATCAGTGTATCCCAGGAATGTGAAATTTCATATAAGACACTTCCAAGTACTAGCGTTCAAAGCAAAGGTAAGTTTTTTTCTTGTGGTTGCTGCAGTTTTGAACCTTAAAATAATTAGTTTTCCTTGATATCAAAATATAAAATATATTAGAATCCTTCAGTAATATAGTTCACTAATGCCTAATACCAAGATGTGGATTATATCACATGTCCCTGAAAACTAAAACATATTTTTTTACCTTTTCAAAATATATTTTTACCTTTTTAAAAAAATATGTTATATCACAGTCTAGGCCTTAGGCTCTCTTCTAATAACATTCTACATTTGTGGCTAAAATTGTCACATACAGATTTTATTTTAATTATAAAAGTTATGAATTTAAAATATTTTCATGTTTTAAAACACTGCTATAAAAATTCAATTGTATTTTAATTTTGTTTGACACTTCAAGTGAATATGTAATTAAATTCATGTTTCAGAATCACTCAGGAGTTCAAAAAGATTATCATGGTTGAAAAAGTGACTTAAGGCCAATAAAAAATTTCAAACTTGACCCTAAAATTCTGTGTTTAAATTCAAAACATAATATTTTCAAGAAACAGATGGAGTTCAGCTCATTCTTTGACTAAGTATTTTGTAGAGAATTTCAGTTAAGAGACAGGTATATTGTCATAAAAATGGATCCCAAATAGTAGAATAGGCATTTTTGAAAATCTAACTGTAGTTTAGGTTCTGAGAGTGCGTTGAAATGGTATACATTGTGCCTGCAGTTACTTTGTTATTTTAACACTAACTGATGTTTCTTTCTGACCACCCCTACAGTCAGGTCTCAATTAACAAATAGAAATAAATATTAAAAATGTTGCCTGGGGCCTCCCTGGTGGCGCAGTGGTTGAGAGTCCGCCTGCCGATGCAGGGGACACGGGTTCGTGCCCCGGTCTGGGAGGATCCCATATGCCGCGGAGCGGCTGGGCCCGTGAGCCATGGCCGCTGGGCCTGCGCATCCGGAGCCTGTGCTCCGCAACGGGAGAGGCCACAACAGTGAGAGGCCCACATACCGCAAAAAGAAAAAAAAAAAAAAAAAAAAAAAAAAAATGTTGCCTGAAAACTGAAACACTTCATTTTTCTTACTCTCCATACATGAAAAATAACTGCATGTGGACATCAGGCATGTCATACATTCTGAAGTTATGTTTCCTTAAACAACATATTTAGTGAGAGGAAAAGCTGCATTCTTAACAAGAGCTAAATGCACTCACTAATCAAGGAAGATATAGGAGAATTAATTCTGGATTGATATCTGAGTTAAAGAATTTTTAAAAGTCCTTTATTAAAGACATCTTTCATTGGTAAGGCTGTATATTCTATGTCCTAACTCCGTATTGTGTTAACATGCATTTACATTACTCAGAATGTGTGTCCTGAATTTATAATAAACCTTTCTAAGCTCTGTGTGTGTGAGTTGTTTTGATAGACATTAAAGAATGTAAAGCAGCAGATTTAACGATTAATGAGTTTTGGAGGGTTAGCCAGAATTACTTATTTCTGTTAATTAATTAAACATTTTTATTCTTCTAATCATATACTGCATCACCGGAATTAGAATAGTAGAAAGGCATTAGAGTTGACATTGAGGAGAATGTATTTGGAAGCAGAAGTGTGGTTAAATGTTTTAAATTATCACTAAAATTAACCTTAGCAGAAGGCTCTGAGAATACTCGATCTCACGTACAGAGAATTCTTTTCATAAATTAACTCAAAACTCATTTATGTGTGCTTCAATCAACACCAGCTCAGTTGGTTAGAGCATAATTCTCATTAGACCAAACTTACATGAATTATTCCTGAAAGACCAATGATTTTACACAAAGGAAAAAAAAAACTTTCTCACCGTTTTTGTAAATTTATCCAATAGGCAATTATAGGATCTCCTTCACTGAATTTAGTATTATTACCATACAGGAGTTTAGGGATTGGAGTGGAAGGGGACTTATCATGTCCCACTGATAGGGACTTATGTTATATTAATGGCCAGAGGTTTATTGAGATCCTCCTGTGCTTGCCATTTTTAGCATATTTAAAAACTAGTGTTCATGAAGCAATTCTGCATCCCATTTATGTTGGCGAAAAAAAGATGTTTTATTCTCTCGATCTCTTAATTTTGAAGCTGGATTTGGGCCACATGACGATGCAGGCTGTATTTCATCCAGCAAGCTCTCTGATTTTACATCTGACTGCCCAGATGGAGCAGATGAAGCCAGTTGTGGTGAGTGAAAGTCCTGACTGACTGGACTAAGATTTGTGTGCATAATTACTCTCTGAATGTAAAGTGCATGCTACTTAAGTGAGTGTTGTTTAATTAAGAATGTTTTTTATTTGTTATTAAATTTTAAAAATATTTTATTGAGGTATAGTTGGTATATAACATTATATTGGTTTCAGACGTACAACATAATGATCTGATATTTGTATATAATGCAAAATAACCATGAAAATAAGTCTAGTTAACACCCATCACCATACATAGTTACAAATTGTTTTCTTGTGATAAGAACTTTTAAAATTTGCTCTCTTAACTTTCAAATATGCAATACAATATTATTAATTATAGTTGCCATGCTATAAATTACATCCCCGTGACTTACTTGCTTATTTTATAACTAGGATATACTTTTGTACCTTTTGACCCCCTTCACCCTTTTTGCCCCCTACACAAATTGCCTGCCTCTGGCAATCACCAATCTGTCCTCTGAACTAGGACCTTGGGTGTTTTTTTGTTGTTGTTAGTTTGTTTGTTTTTTAGATTCCACATGTAAGTGAAATCATATGGTATTTGTCTTTCTCTGTCAGACTTATTTCACTTAGCATAATACCCTCAAGGTCCATCTGTGCTGTCACAAATTGCAAGATTCTATTCTGCTTTATGGCTGAATATTATTCCATTGTGTATATGTACCACTTGGTTATTGTAAATAATACTGCAGTGAACATGGGGGTGCATATATCCTTTCGAGTTAGTGTTTTTGTTTTCTTCAGATAAATTCCCATCTTTTGTGTTCCAAGGACTCAATTCTGGTGTAGGGAGGGGTGTTCCCCACACCAGATAGTGCTCAGGACATCGGTTGGGTGTCCTACAATTTAACTCAGTTCTGACACTATCTACCTAGAGATGCCATCAAGTTCTACAGATAAAGGTTCAGTCCTACGAGGCTGCCTCCCCTCTTCTTCCACTTACTTCGGATGATGGTCTCAAACCCATGTTGTTACTGTTCTTCTGATTGACTGGATATAAGTCAGAGGTTCCCAAGACTCCTTCCTTGGGTTTGATTAATTTGCTAGGGCAGCTCACAGAACTCAGAGAAACATTTTACTTACTAGATCACCCATTTATTGTAAAAGAATATAGCTCAAAAACAGTTAGCTGGAAGAGAAACATAGGGCAAAGTATGGGGAAAGGACGAGGAGCTTCCTTGTCCTCTCCAGGTGCCACTCTCCCAGCACCTCCACATGTTCACCAACCCAGAAACTCTCCAGGCTCTGTCCTTTGGGTTTTCATAGAGGCTTCATTTCACAGGTATGATTGATTAAATCATTGGCCATTGATTCAACCTCCAGCCCATCTCCTCTCCCCACAAGTTAGGGGTAGGACTGAAAGTTCCAACCCTCTAATCATGTAGTTGGCTCCATTGGCAACCAGCCTCCATCTTTAGATACTGTCCAAAGTCAACCCATTAGCATAACAAAAGACAACTTTGTCACGTGTAACACCTCGGAAATTTCAAGGGTTTTAGGAAGTCTGAGCCAGAAATGGATGAAACTGTTTGATGTAATCCCACTTATTTTTGCTTTTGTTGACTCAGCTTTTGGTATCAAATCCAAAAATCATTGCCAAGACTGATGTCAAGGAGCTTATTACCTATGTTTTCTTGTAGAATTTTTATGGTTTCAGGTCTTATGTTCAAGTCGTTAATCCCTTTCGAGTTAATTTTTGTGTATGGTGTAAGATAGTGGTCCACTTTCATTTTATTTGCATGTGGCTGTGCAGTGTTCCCAACACCATTTATTGAAGAGACTCTCCTTTCTCCATTGTATATTCTTGCCTTCTTTATTGAAAATTAATTGATCATATATGGGTGGGTTTACTTCTGGGCTCTCCATTCTGTTCCATTCATCTGTTTGTTTTTAGGCCAATAGCATACTGTTTTAATTACTATAGCTTTGTAATATAGTTTAAAATCAGGGTGCAAGATGCCTCCATGTTTGTTCTTCTTTCTCAAGATTGCTTTTTATTTATTTATATAATTATTTATTTATTTATTTATTTATTTTATTTGGGGTCTTTTGTGGTTCCATAAAAATTTTAGGATAGTTCTATTTTTTTGTGAAAAATACCCCTGGAATTTTGACAGGGATTGCATTAAATCTGTAGATTGCTTGGGGTAGTATGGGCATTATAACAATATTCTTACAATCCATGAGCATGGAATATTGTTCCATTTATTTGTGTCTTTTTTCATTTCTTTCATCAGTGTCTTATAGTTTTTAGTGCCCAGGTTTTTCACCTCCTTGGTTAAATTGATTTCTAGATGTTTTGGGTTTTTTTTGATGCAATTATAAGTGGTATTCATTTCTTAATTTATCTCTCATACTTCATTACTGATGTATAGAAAGGCAATAGATTTTTGTATATTGCTTTTGTATCCTGCAACTTTACCAATTCATTGATTGGTTCTAGCAGTTTTATTGGGAATCTTTAGGGTTTTCTATATATAAGATCATGTCATCTGCAAACAGTGATAGTTTTACTCTTTTGTTTCTGATTTTGATGCTCTTCTATTTTATTTTAATTTTATTTTTCTTGCCTAAATGTTGTGGCTAAGACTTCCAATACTATGTTAAATAAAAATGATGAGAGTGGGCATCCTTGTCCTGTGCTTGATCTTAGAGGAAAAACTTTCAGCTTTTCATCATTGATTGTGATGTTGGTTGTGGGCTTGTCATATATGGCCTTTATTATGTTGAGATACATTCCCGTAATACCCACTTTGTTGAGAGTTTTTGTCATAAATGGATGTTGAATTTTGTCAAGTGCTTTTTCTGCATCTATTGATATGATCATATGAATTTTATCCTTCATTTTGTTAATATGATGTATCATATTGACTGATGTTGAATTATCCTTGCATCCCTGAAATGAACCACTCTTGATGATAGTGTATGATTCTTTTAAGATGCTCTTGAATTTGGTTTGCTAATGTTTTATTGAGGTGTTTGATGAACATCTCTGTTCATCAGGAATATTAGCCTGTAATTTTTCATCTTGTGGCATCCTCTTCTGGTTTTGGTATCAGGGTAATGTTGGCCTTGAAAATGTGTTTGGAAGTGTTCTTCCATTTTTTGAAGAGTTTAAGGATTGGTATTATTTCTTCAAATGTTTGGTAGAAAAAATTTTCTTGGTAGAATTCATCAGTGAGGTCTTCTGGTCCTGGACTTTTGTTTGTTGGGAGGTTTTTGATTATTGATTCAGTCTCCTTACTCATAGTTGTCTATTTAGATTTTCTATTTCTTCATAATTCAGTCTTGTCAGGTTGTGTGTTTCTAGGAGTTTATCTATTCTAGTTTTTCCAATTTATTGGTGTATAATTGTTCTAGTAGTCTCTTATGAGTCTTTGTATTTCTGTGTTATCAGTTGTAATGCCCCCTCTTTTATTTCTGATTTTATTTATTTGAGTCCTCCCTTTTTCTTTGTTAGTCTAGCTAACAATTTGTCAATTTTGTTTATCTTTTCAAAGAAATAGCTCTTAGTTTCATTGATCTTTTCTATTGCCTTTTAATCTCTATATCATTTATTTCAACTCTGATCTTTGTTATTTCCTTCCTTTCACTAGCTTTGGGCTATGTTCTTTTTCTAGTTCCTTGAGTTGTAAAGTTAGGTCATTTGAGGTTTTTCTTGTTTCTTGAGATAGGCATTTATCCCTATGAATTTTCCTCTTAGAACTTTTGTCTTATCCCAGAAGTTTGGTATGTTGTAGTTCCATATGTATTTGTCTTAAGGAATTTTTTGATTTCTCTTTTGATGTATTCTTTGACCATTGGTTATTTAGTAGCATGTTTTTAACCTCCACATAGTTGTGGTTTTTTCCATTTTTTTCTTGCAATTGATTTCTAGTTTCATACCATTGTGGTTAGAAAAGATGCTTGATATGATTTCACCCTTCTTACATTTATTAAGACTTGTCTTGTGGCCTAACATATAATCTGTCCTGGAGAATGTTCCATGTGCACTTGAGAAGAGTGTGCATTCTGTTGCTTTTGGATGGAATGTTTCATATATATCTATATATCTGTTAAGTACATCTGGTCCAACATGTCCAAATATTTCCTTTTTGATTTTCTGTCTGGATTATCTATCCATTGATAAAAATGGGGGTACTAAAATCCTCTACAATTATTGTATTGCTGTCTATTTCTCCTTTTAGGTCTGTTAATATATTTTTATATATGTAGGAGAAACTATATTGGATACATAAATATTTACAAACATTATAGCCACTTGTTGGTTTGACCCTTTTATCATTATGTTATGCCCTTCTTTGTTTCTTATTACAGTCTTTGTTTTAAGGTCTATTCTGTCTGATATCACTTATCTCAAAAGCTTAACTCTTTCAGTTTGTATATCTGAAGTGAGTCTCTTGTGGGTAGCATTATAGATGGATCTTCTTTTTTATCCATTCAGCTACTCTGTGCCTTTTGATTGGAGAATTCAGTCTATTTACATGTAAAGTAATTATTGGTAGATAGGTGCTTGTTGCCGTTAAGTTAATCGTTTTCTGGCCGTTTTGTTGCTCCTCCATTCCTTTTATTTTCTCTTGCTTTTTTCCCTTTTGATTTGATGATTTTCTATAGTGGTATGCTTAGTTCCTTTTTCTTTATCTTTTGTGTATCTACTATAGGTTTCTGCTTTGTGGTTGCCACGAGGTTTACATGTAACAACTTACATTTATTAAGTCTATTTTAAGATGATAACAACTTAAATTTGAATGCATTCTAAAGCTCTATATTTTCACTCTTCTTAACCCCCATGTTTCTTGTTTTTGATGTCACATTTTATATGTTTTTATCTTATGTGTCTCTTAACTAATTATTGTTGTTACAGGTTTTTTTACTACTTTTTTCTTGCAACTTTCATACTATCTTTAATAGTGATTAAACCACCACCTTTACAAGAGTAGACTATACCAATTTTACTGTGTGTTTATCTTTACCAGTGAGATTTATACTTTCAGTTGTTTTCCTGTTACTAATTAGCATCCTTTCTTTTCAGCTTAAAGAAGTCCCTTTAACATTTCTTGTAATGACAGTTTAGTGGTGATGAACTTCTTTAGCTCTTGCTAGAAAACTTTATCTCTTTTTCAATTCTGAAGGATAATTTTGCCAAGTATAGTATTAATTGGAAGTTTCTTTCAGCCCTTTGAATATATTGTGTCATTCCCTTCTGGCTTGCAAAATTTCTGCTGAAATATATGCTTATTTCCTTATGGGGGTTCCCTTGTATTTAACAAGTTATTTTTCTCTTGCTGCTTTAAAATTCTCTCCATGTCTTTAACTTTTGACATTTAAATTTATAATAGTCTTGGTGTGGGTCTCTTTGGGTTCACCTTCTTTGGAACTTTCTGGGATTCCTGAATCTGGAGGTTTCCTTCCCAAATTAGGGTAGTTTTCAACTTATTCTTCAGGTGAATTTTCTGCCCCCTTTTCTCTCTCTTCTCCTTCTGGGATCTCTATAATGCACATGTTGGCCTGCTTGATGTTGTCCCATAAATCCTTTAAACTAACTTCACTTTTTAAAAATTCTTTTTTCTGCTTTGATTGGGAGAGTTCCACTGCATTGTCTTTGATTTCACTGATCCTTTCTATTGCTCTTGAATGCTGCATGTGTATTTTCAGTTTAATTATTGCATTCTTCAGCTATGTGACTTCTGTTTGGTACTTTCTTATATTTTCTGCCTCTTTGTGGAAGTTCTCACTGTGTTTATCCATTTTCCTCCTGAGTTTGGTGAATATCTTTACGGCCATTACATGGAATTCTTTAAGAGATGAGTCGCTTAACTCCATTTCATTAAGGACTTTTTCTGAGGTTTTATCTTGTTCTTTCTCTCGGAACATATTCATCCATTTCTTCACTTTTCTTTTCTCTCTATGTTGGCTTCTATGCATTGGATAAAACAGCTACCTCTCCCAGTCTTGAAGAAGTAGCCTCGTGTAGAACTTTATGGTTCAACCCTAACCTAGCTCTTGGGTTATCTCTAAAACATTTGTGATTGTCCAAGTAGCCTCCCAGTAGTTGAGGGTGTGCTAAGTCCTGTCAATGTCCCAAAGCAGAAGTTCTCAGTCAGCACCTAGATTCAGGCTGATTGGAAGCTGGACTCTCAGGCAGCCAGAACTCCAGGCAGCAACTTGTAAAGTATGCAAATATATACATTTCTGTGAGATTGCAAGCCTAAGTCCTCCTGGCCCCCATAGCCAGACCATCTAGAGGTGTCCTCTCTGAGGCAGTTGAAAAAATCAGGATGCCAGATGAGTTTCTTGTAGGGAGACACCATGTGACCTGGAGCAAGGCAGAAGGAGATTGCAAAGATGGCGTCCACTGACCTCCATCCCTGGAATGCACATTGGTAGGCCCCTAGAAGTGTGCCAAACCAGAAGCCGGCCCCTCAGACCAAAGGTCTGGGACAAGCAAATAGGCCTCTTTCACAGAAATATTGGGGGTGTCTTTTGGTTTGCTGTCTGCACAGGGCCCTGGGGGTGGTAGCCTGCCAAGCTCTGTCTCTCCATTGCTTACAGTCTAACAGGACCTGGGAATATAAACCCTACTGACCACCAGAGCTGGGCAATCAAGGGCTGTCCTCTGGGCGGCAGCCACAAAAACCAGGACACCAGACACTGTGCAGTTCCTCTCTGGGAGATACTGCCATTCTAGAATCAAGCAGAGGGAGGACATGAGGATATTGCCTACCCTCTGAGGTCTCTGGAAGAGATCAGAGTGGATGCTTACATGTTTGTGTGATCAGAAGCCTGCCCTTCAGGCCACAGCTATGAAGATAAGCTAATATGTTTTTTCCATAGAAAGACTGGGTATCTCTGTCTGTTGTCTCCTGGGGGTGGTAGACAATTAAGAACTTTTTCTCTGTTGGTTACAGTCTTGTGGATCCCCCTAGCATAAGCCCTGTTGGTGACATAAGCCAGTGACAGGTGACTTAGAGGTGTTCCCTGGGAATCAGGCACAAGAACTGGGGAGGGTGCAAGCCATTTCCAAGAGGTACAGCAAGTTGGGTGGAGACAGAGAGCTCTGCAAAGATGGCATCTGCCAGCCTCCATTCCTGGGGAGTTCCCCAGCAGGCCCTGGATGTGTGTTAAAGTAAACGTCTGCCCTTTAGGCTGACACTTTTTAGATAAGCATATAAGCCTCTTTCACATAAAGGTAGGCACCTCTCGATCAGCTGCTTCTGCAATGGTCTGTGGGGTGAGTCTGAGACTGTGAGCCCTTTAGGAGCCATTTCTCAGTTCACTATAATCTGTGTGTCTCCTGGGTGTGAGCCCCATTGGTTTTCAAAGTTGGATGCTTGGGGGGCTTTTCCTCAGGTGCAGGTCTTAAAAGTTGGGGTACCTTATATCAGGGTTCCAGTCTTTCACTCCCTGGGGAGAAGCTCTGGGTTTTGAGTTTCCTTCTGATTGTGAATCGCTGTGATTGGTGTCAGGTTTAGGGCAAGACTGTCAGCCTCTCCTACCCGCTTTGTAGTGGGTTTTTTCTCATTTGCACCATGTGTAAGAGTCTCTCACCTAGGCTTTAGTTTTGTTTTCTTTGTTTTTTCAAGAGAAAATTGCTCCATATGTAGCTGTAGATTCACTGTGTCTGTGGAAGGACATAAGTTCAGGATCTTCCTATGTCACCATCTTGTATTAGAACCCAAGTAGGAATTTCTTAAACTATTTTCTGTTTTTCTTACTATATCAGAAGAGTTATCTATTGAAATATCTGCCTGGGATTTACAGTTGTAAGCCTGTCCCTGATTTACATTAAGACTATTACCAAATGTACATGGTTTAAGAACTTTATCTATATAAACTCTTTTAATCATCAAAACAAATCGAAGAATTCAACCCTAATATTATCCTCATTTTACAGACTTTCATATCAGTTAGTGTTCATTCAGGAGACAGAAACCACCCTAGTAATTTGAACAGAGAAAATGTAATATGAAGAATTGTTACCTTTTGAGACATGGTTAACTGCAAAAAGAACTAAAAGAACAGTAGAGAAGAAAGGAATTAACAAATGTAGGGAGCAGCCTCTAGGATTGCGACAGAGAATTAAGGAAAGGATACATTTGGAGGAGGGGTGACCTCCACATCCCAACACTGAGAATTAAACTTTACTGGAGAGGGTGTGACTGGAACCCTCTGGAAGGTGGAGAAATTTGCTGGGATGATGTGGGCTAGACTTGGTTAACAATTTAGTGTCCAAGGAAGAAATTATCCACCAGGATGCCTGCAAAACTCACTGAAGGGTGACTGTAACTGGGTTGCTTTATATTGCTGGCAGTCATGGTCCAAGAATAACAACAAAACCTACGCTGGAACCAAAAAGAGAAGCTCCTTCCTCTGCTGTGCTTTGTGGCATCCTGTGCTCTTTACTAACGAAGCCAAACGTTGTGTGAGCTATTCAAAAGAGAAATGTTTTCACTGTCCAGCTCCAGATCTCAAAGCAGGGCAGAGAGGGTAGATTTGGAGCTGAGACACAGAACATTTAGAGCTGGCACATGTGCCTAATGTTGTGTAGTTCATAATTGGTGGAACCCCATCTTACATCTGGTTAATCTGCCCCCAGAACACATTCTTAACCACACATTATGCAACCTTTCTGTCCTTTCAAGGTCATCATTAAATTGAAAATGATACTTGCCCAAAATGAAAAGTTGCTTCCTTGATCAGTTTGAGCAATAGGGAATTTGAAGCCAGTGAAAGATTTCACTTATGGGGGAGAAATCATGCTCTTAGGCCCCTAGAATGTCAAATGGTAATTTAGTAATTCTGTCTAGAAGTTTGAAAAGATTAATGTCCTTAAAAAAAAAAAGAAAACCTTAATCTTTTCCCTTTAGTAATTATTTTGTTTATCACATTACATTTCATAAATCTGAAATGTATTAAATTGCCTTCATTTCATATAGTGTGTTTCAGGGACTTAAAATATTGTTTTATAGACACAAAAAGAAGATGGAGATCACTGTTTGGCAATGGACCCATGATCGTGGTGAACTGAGTTAAAAAAAAAAATGAACTCCAGATCTCTAGAATCTTATGCTGGGAATCTGTTTATTCATAGAAATGCTAATTCTTCATCCCATTTTTGTGAATTCATACATTAAAGATTCCACCAGTGAGTTGAGATGAGGTAAAGGCACAGTAAAGAATTTAGAGGAGTAAAAGCAGGAGTCTTTTGTCTTCTTTACAGCAAAAAAGGAGAGAAGTAAGCACAGTGATTTTAGGCTGAGAGTGTAGCATCGAACTAACCCACTTGTCAATTTCCCCATAGAAAACTTAATTGCTTGGAAGAAACATGGGTTTTCTGTAAGGAGAAAAAGACAATACCGGTCTCAGGATTTCTACTCATAAACATAAATCCTCCTTAAAAGGAACCTTGCTACTCTAGAGTTTCAAATATTAGTATTTTAATGCAATTTATTCTAATTTTCTCATTTTCACAACTATCTCTAACCCAATTTGAGTTCTCTTTCATTACAATAAGACTGATTATGGCCTCAAAAGAGTTGTTAAACTTACTATGATTTAGGTTTTCTGTGCCTCTGAAATATCTTCAGACTAAAATACCAAATGTAAGTTTTAACCAATTTTTGTAAAAGAAATAGTTTATCATATAGATGAGAAAGCCAAAAAATTTTTAAACAACTCTGTGTGTTGTAAAGGTATTTTAATATTCCCAAACATCATTTTCTGAGCATTGTAATTTATTTCGGTCTAAAAATTGGCTAGTCTGAAATGCATATACTTTTTTCCTAAAAATAGATCTACACGATTTCTCATTTTCTACTTTTCTCTCTGCTCACAGGAAAAACCACATACATAAATACTTAGTATTTGAATTCAATAAAGTCTAAGCAAAGGCAGGTTGAGCAGTATAGGAAGAAGGAGTGATTTATTATTTTTCTCATTTGCTTTTTCAAACTTAAATACTGTTTGTATTTTTTCCAAAACTACTGTGTCTGCTCAATATACAAATGTATGTATTAAACACTGGCATTTCCACAGCTGACAGTAAGGTAGAGGCTAAGTGATTTTATGTGCTGATGCTTTGGAGGCCATCTCCATGTAGTTTTTACTAATTCATTACCTTCCAATAGTAATTGTTATATTCTGCATTGAGTCTTACAAATTTCTTTCATCACATAAGTGCATCAGGAGAAAGCTTGAATTTTTTATAGCTATGTTTCTTCTGCTCTGTATTTGTTGAGAATGTGTGTATGTTTGTGTCTGTGTGTGCTTGTGAGAGAGATCTAATTAGGGCTGTGTTTTTACTGCCTATTTTCTAAAAAAAAAATGTTTTTGAGAAGGTATTTTTTGGTGAGATGGAGCATATTTAAACTTAATTGTAGAATTAAAGGCTTCCTGAAATGCACCTCTCTGCATAACCATAAATTGCTTTTTATTTTAATAAAAGATGGGAAAATAAGCTGCTATTTTCTATTTTCTATCTTATGATGTTTTCCATAGGCCTAACTTCCAGGGAAAAAAAGTGTCTCAAAATAAACCTAAATTTGCTAATTATTTAGCATTTTGCTTTTTCATTAAATGCACATCAGTGTGCCCATTCTTGTAAAAAGAAGGCTATCTTGCTATTTTTTCTTAGTGAACTGGATTCTCTTTCTCTTCTTCATATTGTCCTCAACAATGTAGATACTGTTTGCCAATCCAAAAAAATAAAAAAATAAAAAACTCCCTAGACAGGGGTAATTGTAAGACTGGAATGGGAAGTTTGTTCTGGTGAAGGCTCATCATTTCTGTGACATAAACCTGAGAAGTGGAGAAAAAGTCCATTCATTCCCATTTGTGGAGCCACTGATCACTGAGGGGAAAAAAAAATAGAAATGATTTTTGTAGACAAGTAAAATCTGGTAAATAACCCATGATATTTTGATCAATCTTTGCTGTAGATAATTATGTTGTTTGAGAAATCAGGATGGTAGAGGGAAAATAATAAAATAGTCAATAAAGTAGATAATAAATTCTCTCAGTTGAAAACTCTACTGAGAATAAAAATCTATGTATTTAATAAAGTCTTTTTCTATGATCATTTAAGATTAAATTTCAATAAATTACATTATTAACAGTATCTGTGGAAAGGTTTTGTGTGTGTTATTACTTTGAGCTCATTTGGATTTTATTTTTCAGCAAGATCGTTGTTCTTCTTCATTTTGAAAATTATAAACTAGAAGTATAAGTGGCATTTCTTTTTGCTTGTATACCCAAACTACTTCAGTCCTTCTCTTTTCTTTCACACCTGCTACTCTTGTCACTTTTGTTTCTGTTTTCAGGTTAGTGATGTTTGTGATGACAAGCATGAGACTTAATGATCCTCTCCTGTTCAACACCAGGTTTTCTTAGCAATCCTGTCTCCTTGCCTTGTAGAACTTTACCACTTTGGATAGTGAGATTTACGTTTCCTTCCAGGGTTTATATAAACCTCTATCTTTGGGGTTAGATTTAAAAACAGACTGAAAGATTGTATGGTAATGATATTCAATATAAATACTGTCACACACTTATAAAGCACTTATTTTGTACCTGGCATTGTTGGAAATGCATTTATATGTATCAGCTAATTTATAGATAAGAAAAGCAAGGCACACAGAGAATGAATGTCATGGCTCTTCCTGTGGTCACGGTCACACAGTTAGTTCAATAGAGATAGAGGTGGGAGTGGAAAATGGACCTCAGGTTGATTTTCATTTTGCCTACTGAGTCTTCCAGGGCAATTCAATTTGTAAAGTTCTCAAAGAATGTAAACCTCTTCACCCCCATGGGCATTTACAAGAAAGTCTTTAAAATAGGCTAGTATTTCCATTGACTTTGTATTTTAAGAGTGTTTGAGCATTTCTAACACTTAGTTAGTTTTGTATGGTAGACGCAGAAAGGAGGTTTTACTTTAGGGAAAAACAATCTAGTGAGAGAATCTAAACATGTGTGCATAAAAGAAGCCATGATAATCTATTGCCAGTCAAATCTAGTTAATAATAATTATGATAATAATAAACAACTACTTAACACCTGTTGAAAGAAATGTGTGCAGAGGATGAAAAGATGTTAGTATATTTGCTCTGCTGTGAGTAGTTTAAAATTAGATGAAAATAGGCATAAAAATGTAACTACTAGACAAAGCTGGTTTTACTCCATAGACATTAAGGATGGACTAGGTTAGGCATGGATGAGATTCTGAGAAGAGGAGCTTGAGGGGAAGGTTTAATGAAAAGTTTGGGAATAAACATTTTTCTTTTTTTTTTGCTTGTTTTTGAATTTTATTTTATTACTTTTTAAGCAGCAGGTTCTTATTATCTAGATTACACATATTAGTATATATATATGTCAATCCCACCTTCAGCTGGACATTCCATAAGGCACAGGGGAAGTTGGCTAGAAGCACAGTTTGCAATGGCAGAATCAAATTGTTGCTAAAAGTAAAGTGAGGAAAGTTAGCTAGAAAAGTTTTTACCTGGGGCATTAGTGTTGTATCCCTGGGGTAGAGGAGTGGGTGCTTTGGGAGAGTGTCTGGAGAGATAAGATAATAATAGGAAGCAGGTGTTATATAACACTTGCTGTCCTCGGGGTTAGTTCATTCATTCAATAAATATTTATCAAGCACTATACTGACTCTACAGCTGTTTACAGAGTGAGCAAGACATAATGTAGTTCCTACCTTCCTAGAGATTACAGTCTAGTGGGGAGAACTACATTACACTAATATAGCTGTAATTCCAATTCTAATGAGAAGTATGTAAAAGTTATAGAGTGGCTTATGAAAATTATAGATTGACTCTTTGGCCCTAGTGTGAAGATATCAGGGTGTTTTTTTTAGTACATTAACCTTTTTTTAAAATAAAGATAATCTTTAGAGCAATTTTAAGTTAACAGCAAAATTGAGGGGAAGGTACAGAGATTCTCTATATAACCCCTGCCCCGACACATGCATAGCTCCTACTATTAACAGCATCACCCACCAGAGTGGGATATTTCTTACAGTTGGTGAACCTACATTGATGCATCATAATCACCCAAAGTCCATAGTGTACCTCATGGTTCACTCTTGGTGTTGTGTATTCTGTGGGTTTGGACAAATGTATAAGCACATGTATCCATCACTGAGGTATCATACAGAGTATTTTCACTGCCCTAAAAATCCTTTGTGCTGTGCCTCTTCATCCCTTACCTGCTCCCAACTGCTGGCATCCACTCATCTTCTTATTGTCCCCATAGTATTTATTGCCTTTTCTATAATGTCATGTAGTTGGAATCATACACTGTATAGACATTTCAGATTGGCTTCTTTCACTTAGTAATATGCATTTAAGGTTTCTCCATGTCTTTTTTTTAAATTAATTTTTATTGGAGTATAGTTGCTTTACCATGTTGTGTTAGTTTCTCCATGCCTTTTCATGGCTTTTAGGTGCATTACTTTTTAGTGCTGAATAATAATCCATTGTCCAGTACTCCATCTGAGAAAAGCTGCTGTAAACATCTATATGCAGGTTTTTGTGTGATGTAAGTTTTCAATTCCTTCTGGGTAAATACCAAGGGACATGATTGCTGGATTATATGTAATATTATGTTTAGTTTTGTAAGAAACTGCCACACTGTCTTCCAAAATGGCTGTACCATTTCGCATTCCCAGCAGCAATGCATGAGAGTTCTTGTTGCTCCACATCCTCATCAGCATTTGGTTGTCAGTGTTCCAGATTTTGATCATTCTAATAGGTTGCAGTGGTATATCATTGTTGTTTTAATTTGCATTTCCTTGATGATGTACAAATGTGAAGCATATTTTCATATGCTTATTTGCCATCTGTATATCTTCTTTGGTGAGGTGTCTTCAAGTCTTTGGACTGGATTTTAATCAGGTAGTTTATTTTCTTATTGTTGAGTATTAAGATTTTTATTGTTTATTTGGGGTAAGAGTCCTTTACCAGATGTGTCTTTTATAAATATTTTCTCCCAGTCTGTGGTTTGTCTTCTCATTCTTTTCTTGACATTGTCTTTTTTTTTTAATTGAAGTATAGTTGACTTACAGTATTACATTAGTTTCAAGTGTACAACATAGTGATTCTATATTTGTATAGATTATGCACCAAAGTTATATATTCCCTATACTGTACATTACATCCCTGTGACTTACAAGTCAGACACAGAAAGACAAATACTGTATGTTGACATTGTCTTTTGCAGAGTAGAAAATTTTAATTTTAATGAAGTCCTACTTATTATTTCTTTCATGGATTATGCTTTGGTGTTGTATCTTAAAAAGTCATCACCATACCCAAGGTCATTTAGGTTTTCTCCTATGTTATCTTCTAGGAGTTTTATAGTTTCACATTTTATATTTAGGACTGTGATCCATTTTAAGTTAATTTTTGTGAAGGGTGTAAGGTCTGTGTCTAGATTTATTATTTTTGCATATGTATATCCAGTTGTTTCAGCATCATTTGTTGAAAAGACTGTTTTTCTTCACTGTATTATCTTCTCCTTTGTCAAGCTCAATCAACTATATTTATGTGGGTTGCATTAACTTTTAAAGGGAAGTGATAGAAAGAATTTGAATAGCTAGGTGAAAGTAAATAGTAGATTCCAAACAGAAAAACTAGACTGTGACAAGGCATTAAAATCTGTGAGGAGGAAAGTATTTTTGATTTATTAAAGAAACTGAAGTAATAAAGGTAGCTTGAGAATAAGGGCAGGAGAAGCACAGAGATTCTTGGGAATTAGCTTAATGTTAAAGATTCTGGGCATTATACTAAATAATAGGGAAACAATGTAAGGATTTTTAAGCAGTTGCAAGATCAAGTTTGAATTTTTAAGGCCTTTAAATTTTTATACTCTGGTGGTAGTGTGTAGCATGAATTGAAGGGGAGAGTATGGAGGTAATGGTTTCAGTTGGAAGAATTTAAGAGTAAATATGAGAGATTATCATAGACTGAACTGACATGTAGAGATATGTCATAATAAAAATTTATGAGGTAGAATAAAGGAACGATTGAATTTTGGAAGAAAGGGAAAAGGCTATTTTAAGTAATACTTACCAGTTTTTTTTCTGGAGTCACAGAATATAGAGTGAGAGGGGGAAGTAGGGTTGAGGGAGGAGATCATTATTGTCCATAGTTTGGACAGTTCTGGCACTAACAAGAGGGGAGTGAGTTGGAGAAATAATTATTGGATTCTTTTTATTAACATAATAAAGTTATTGAAGCTTTGATATTGGATGAAGTTTACCAGGGAGAGAGAGTGGACTAAGAGCCAATATTTTTAACTAAAACTCTGGAAATGGTGACACCACTTGAAGTTTTCCATTCCAGATGAAGTATGATATTTAATTGCTTCTCCTTCGAGAGGCAATTAAATACAAATATAAATAAGAAAAATAAAAGGTCAAGTAGAACTTAAAGAGAAACACACAATTAGGGAACTATGCTAAAAGAGAAACCTAGTGAAAAAAATTAGGAGTGGAGGGCTGATAAGTAGGCTTGTATTGGGGTACCAACTAAGTAGTCTAACTCTGTAATAAAATCAAGAATTGGGGGGAAAATAAGAAATGAGAAAAAATTTAGTTTTGGAAAAAGGAAGGGTACTAATGCTTTTAACAAGTGCGTTTTGAGTGCCTACTATATTCCAGACATATGGATCCCACGGTAAATAAAACTGACAGACATCCCTCTCCTCTTGGAGCTTGCTTCCTAGTAAGGTAGACCCTGACACTATGATAAATGAGTAAAGTGCATAGTATTTTGGAAGGGGATATATGTTATAAAAAAAAATAAAGCAGTGTTAAGACAATAAAGTAATGATAGAGGGAGGGACCTGGCAATTTTAAATAGGGTTTTCATAGTAGCTCTCAAGGACAAGGTGATTTAAAGCAGACTTAAGAAGGTAAGGGAAATAAGCCTGGAGAATATCTCAGGGAAAAGTTTTCAGGCAGAAAGAAAGAACTAAGGGATTGAGATAGGAGGGAACCTGGTGAGTCTGAGCAATAGCAAATGATCTATGTGGCTGGAGGAGAGTGATTATAAGAAAAAAGTAATAGGACATGAGGTCAAAGAGATAAGCAAACCATCTAGAGCTGTGGTTCTCAAACTTGGCGACATTTGAGAAGTACCTGGAGAGCTTCTAAAGCTGTAATTGCCATGGCCAATTACACTGCAAGCACTGTAGGTGGAACCCAGGCATTAATAATTTTAAAGCTCCCCATGTGATTTTTAATATACAACCAAGTTTGAGTGCCATTCAGCTAAGACCTTACAGGTCAGTGTAAGGACACTGGCTTTAAATGAGTGAGAGGGAACCATCGTGGCACTTTGAAGAGAGGACTTATGGGATCTGACTTAATAGAATCACTATGCTTTCTATATTGAGAACAGACAGGAGGGTATTATTGCCCATCAATCAAAGAACACCAGTAAAACGCCTAACAAAGTTGTGTTTATTGATACTTGCTGAACAAGGAAAATGGCTTACCACGGAGACCTGTGGGGCATCTCAGCAAGAGTGTTAGAAGGAACTTGTTATTGGGTTTAGACTTGTGTTGTGTAATTTGCGGGAGGGTTCAAGGGAGCAGGAATTCCCTCTGGATTGGGTGTTTTCAAGAAACAGGATAATTCTGTGATTGCATACCTAAATAAGTTTTATTTGGGAGGTGAGAGAAATAGAACAAACATGGTAATTGGTGAGGATGCAGGAGTCACTCATGTCAGCCAGGTGGGTGGGATATTTGAGCAATTTTTGAATTTGCACAGTATTCTTCCTGTACTCAGACATGTTACAGAGTGGTCCTCTTTTTATCTTCTTTTTTCTTAGTCTACAGAATGTCTTTGGTTCGTGGTATGTGAAAATCTTTTTGTTCAGCAGAAGAGCAATGTAGCCCTGCTGTCATTTCCAGATTCTAGCAACACCAAGGTCTAGCTGAAATTGCCAGGCAAACTGCCATCTGATGGCCATCAGGAGCACGGTTGGAAGCAGGGAGACCAGTTAGAATATTCTAAAAACTGAGGGAAGAAATCATGGTAAATTGAATCAGGGTGAAGCAGTGGAGGCAGTAGGCAGATTCTGGATGTATTTTGAAAGTAGGTAGAAGTAAAAGGATTTGTTAATTGTATATGGGGGAAGGAAGAAAGAGTGGAATTAAAGAGGACTCCAAGGTCTTTGCCTATAGAAACTGGAAGAGTGGTGTTGCCATTTCTGACCCAGGAAATCTAGAACATGTTTCTTTTCTTTTTTTTTTTTTTTTTTTTTTTTTTTTTGCGGTACGTGGGCCTCTCACGGTTGTGACCTCTCCCGTTGCGGAGCACAGGCTCTGGATGTGCAGGCTCAGCAGCCATGACTCACGGGCCTAGCTGCTCCGTGGCATGTGGGATCTTCCCGGACCGGTACACGAACCCGTGTCCCCTGCATCGGCAGGCGGACTCTCAACCACTGCACCACCAGGGAAGCCCTAGAAGATGTTTGAGATGCCAATTAGATATCCAGGTGAAGCTGTCTAATAGAGAGTTAGGTATATGAGTCTGGAGTTCAAAGGAGAGGTTCAGGATAGATTACAGCTGGTAAGACATCGACATATAGATGGCATTTAAAGCCTGAGCTAGAAGAGTTTCTTAAACTAGTGAAGATAAAAGAGCTAAAGATCTAGAAGTCAGAGTAAAAGGAAAAACCAACCAAGAAGATAGAGAAGGAGCAACCAGAGAAGAAGGAGGAAAACTTGGAGTATTTACTGTCTTGGAAGCCAAGTATACAATGTTTTAAGAAGGTGGAAAACATGGTTAACTGTCAAATATTGCTGATAGAAAATGAGAACTGAGAATTGACTTTGGATATAACAGTATGAGGTAATTGTGGACCTTGATAAGATGGGTAAAAACCCTGATTGGAGGGAGCTCAGTAGAAAATTGGAGGAAAGAATAACTTTTGACAACCTCATTCTAAGACTTTTTAAAGGAAGATTGAGAAATGAGGTGGTAGCTGTTATATGAAATGGGGTCAAGAGACCTTAATGACAAGTTTATAAAGGCTTATGGAGAAAATACAGTAGAAGAGGGACAATGTGTGATGCAGAAGGCGGGGGTGTGTTTCTGGAGAGATGCTATTGAATAAACAAGAGAAGATGGAATCTAGTGCACAAGTGGAGAATGGCCTTGGCCAAGAGCCTGGACACTTCATCTAGGGTAACAGAAGGAAGCTGGAATCTATGGAGCCAGATGCTAGAAGGTGGGGAGATGTGGTGGTGATAATTGTGGAAATTTTATTTCAGAAACTGTAGGAATAATGATGAATAGAGACCACTGAGTAGTAGCAAAACTCTGATAATGAAAAAGAAAACATTTTTGTTGTCACTGGATTCATAAGTCCTAATTTGGATCTTCTATCTCTAGAGTCCTTAAGGGAAGAGGAGTCAATCGGCTATTGTAAATATTTCAAAAAGACAGGGGAAAACTGTACAGTTACCTGTATTAAATTTTTAAAGAATTCTCAAGAACTTAAATTTATTTTCTTTGAGTTATATTTAGAAATAAATATATGTTAAGTCAGGCTCATCAGAGTCTCTAAGGGACACCCATCATTATGTTTGAATTATGAAATTTCATTAATGAATCAAAGAAATTAATAATAATAATAATCATTATTGTGCTTATACTTATAAAAAGAGTGTTAGTGCTTTGGTAACATGTAATGGATTGTTATCTGACTTACAAGATGGACTAGGTAAGACAGTAGTGGGATAATCAAGATTTTGTTAGAGAGATGAAGAATCAAGTTGGAGAATGTTAAATGGAAATAATGCTATGACCTGCCAGACTGCAAACCAGTAGGGGAGAGGGGCATGACTTATAGTTCCTTTTATTCCCAGGCACTATTTTCAGGCCTAGAATGTAGTTGATATTCAGTCAGTAATTATTATGATAGTGTCTGGATTTATATTCTCAAATTTCTGGGTAACCACCAAGCATGGAAGATGGTGTGGCTAGAAAGAAGATAAGAAACTATAAGTGACTGTGATGTGGACCATTAACATACGGTTGTTTTATTTGCTTTATTGTTCACTTGACGTTGTTTTAATCCTTACTAGATTCCCTGCCTTGGACTAGATTGGATTTAGCATGAAGTAATGGGGAGTCTACTTCATCAAGGAGATATATAAGAGGATAAGTGAAATAAAAATTACTGTACAAAGTGATAGTGTAAGAATCTGGTGTGAATGTTGTCCTGTGAAACACGGAGAAGGACTTACTAGTTGGGAGTTGAGAAGAGTAATGGTTGGGAACTGAGTAAAGAAGAAAATGTGAAGCAGGAAATTATTATGGTAGCAAACAGAAGGCCTAGGAGAGCCACAGAATGGCCAGATTCTCAGTGATTTTAAAAGGGTTGCTATGACTTCAGTACTCGACAAGATGACTGAGTAGTGGTCAAGGGATCAGGAACTCTTTTCTAGACTCATTCAGCCTCTCCCTGAGTGATTCTATCTATGTCTACATTTTTTCCTGCCTCAATTCACTACTTCCCTAAGCAGTTACATGAGCTTGGCTTCTAAGAGTTCTTACAAATCATCCCTTCTTCCTCAGCACCAACACCCCACCCACCAGTGTGATTTTCTCCAAATACTCAGTCTTTTTAATTTGAGGATGTAGTAAAGAGATGGCCTCTCTTATTGCCCATATTTGAAAACTAATAATCATATCTACCATTTTTGGACTTACATATTGTGAGAGTGCACTGGATGCTGTCATATATCATTGTATTTTATCTGAGGTTGGTGCTGTTGTCACTTTACATATGAGGAAATTGAAGTTCAGAGAGATTAACAACTAAAACCACAAATCTAGTAAATAGGAAGGATAAAATTCCACCTTGGCTTATCTGCTTCTAAAGCTCATGCTATATCTATCCATGACAATACATATACAGAGCAGATTTCTGGAACACCATTTTAGAAATGAAAACATCCTTCATGCTCAAAAGACTTCTTTGAGTTCCATTATAAAGAGAATATTCTCTGTGTTTAGTTTAGTTTTTCAGTTTAAAAGAAAAAGCAAACTTCAAATTTTTCTCATCACCTGTTTTCAATTAATCATATACATACATTTTAGAAGCTGCTATTCATACTGCTGGTATCTGAGCCATTAATGTTCTTCAAGAAAACCATTTTAGTAAGAGAAGAAAGCTTTGAGATGACATTATTTTAAAAATTTTAATTTTATTACCATCTTTAGATTATTGGGTCTATGGGAATTTTTATTTATTTTTTAATTTTTATTTATTTTTTATTTATTATTTTTTTTGCGGTACACGGGCCTCTCACTGTTGTGGCCTCTCCCGTTGCGGAGCACAGGCTCCAGACGTGCAGGCTCAGCGGCCATGGATCATGGGCCCAGCCGCTCTGCAGCATATGGGATCTTCCCAGACCGGGGCATGAACCCATGTCCCCTGCATCGGCAGGCAGACTCTCAACCACTGCGCCACCAGGGAAGCCCTATGGGTATTTTTAATGTGCATGTTTCCTTTTTAAGTTTAGTTTACCACTGAAATTTTTAGTCAATTATGAAAAACATTCTCTTATTCTTTTTTTTACACATAGTTTTGTCTATTTAACTTATTTAAAATAAATTCTTTATGTTTATATAATTTTTAAAGGTTTTAAATTTTTTATTTTTATACACTTTCAAAAGGTTACTTTCTATTTATATTTATTACAAATATTGGCTATATTCCCCATGTTGTACAATACATCCTTAAGACTATCTTACACCCAACAGTTAGTGCCTCCCACTTCCCCATCCCTATATTGCCCCTCCCCCTTCCCTCTCCCCACTGGTAGCCACTAGTTCATTCTCTATATCTGTGAGTCAGTTTCTTTTTTGTTATCTTCACTAGTTTACTGTATTTTTTAGATTCCACAGATAAGTGATATCCTACAGTATTTGTCTTCCTCTGTGTGACTTATTTCACTTAGCATAAAGGCCTCAAGTCCATACATGTTGCTGCAAATGGCAAAATTTCATTCTTTTTTATGGCTGAGTAATATTCAATTGTGTGTGTGTGTGTGTATATATATATATACACACAAACATACTATATATAAACCACAACTTCATACATCTGTTGATGGACACTTAGGTTGTTTCCATGTCTTGGCAATTGTAAATAATGCTGCTGTGAACATTGAGGTGCATGTATCTTTTTTTTTAATATCTTTATTGGAGTATAATTGCTTTACAGTGTTGTGTTAGCTTCTGCTGTATAACAAAGTGAATCAGCTATATGCATATGTATATCCCCATATCCCCTCCCTCTTGCGTCTCCCTCCCACCCTCCTTATCCCACCCCTCGAAGTGGTTGCAAAGCACTGAGCTGATATCCCTGTGCCATGCAGCTGCTTCCCACTAGCTAGCTATTTTTTGGTAGTGTATATATGTCAATGCTACTCTCTTACTTCGTCCCAGTTTACCCTTCCCCCTCCCCGTGTCCTCAAGTGCATTCTCTATGTCTATGTCTTTATACCTGTCCTGCCTGTTTCTTTTAGATTCCATATATATGTGTTAGCATACAGTATTTGTTTTTCAATTTCTGACTTACTTCACTCTGTATGATAGACTCTAGGTCCATCCACCTCACTACAAATAACTCAATTTTGTTTGTTTTTATGGTTGAGTAATATTCCATTGTATATACG
The DNA here is from genome assembly GCF_025265405.1 of Mesoplodon densirostris. Classification (NCBI taxonomy): domain Eukaryota; kingdom Metazoa; phylum Chordata; class Mammalia; order Artiodactyla; family Ziphiidae; genus Mesoplodon; species Mesoplodon densirostris. The sequence continues at coordinate 168,842,243 of NC_082664.1, forward strand.
TGCCACATCTTCTTTATCCATTCATCTGTCGATGGACACTTAGGTTGCTTCCATGTCCTGGCTATTGTAATTCGTGCTGCAGTGAACATTGTTGTACACGACTCTTTTTGAATTATGGTTTTCTCAGGGTATATGCCCAGTAGTGGGATTGCTGGGTCATATAGTAGTTCAATTTTTAGATTTTTAAGGGGCCTTCATCCTGTTCTCCATAGTGGCTGTATCAATTTACATTTCCACCAACAGTGCAAGAGGGTTCCCTTTTCTCCACACCCTCTCCAGCATTTATTCTTTGTAGATTTTTTTGTGTGTGTGTGGTATGCGGGCCTCTCACTGTTGGGGCCTCTCCTGTTGTGGAGCACAGGCTCCGGACGCGCAGGCTCAGCGGCCATGACTCATGGGCCCAGCCGCTCCGCGGCATGTGGGATCTTCCTGGACCGGGGCACGAACCCCTGTCCCCTGCATCGGCAGGCGGACGTTCAACCACTGCACCATCAGGGAAGCCCTCTTGGTAGATTTTTTGATGATGGTCATTCTGACTGGTGTGAGGTGATACCTTATTGCAGATTTGATTTGCATCTCTAATGATTAGTGATGTTTAGCATCTTTTCATGTGTTTGTTGGCAATCTGTATATCCTCTTTGGAGAAATGTCTATTTAGGTCATCTGTCCATTTTTGGACTGGGTTGTTTTGGGGTTTTTTTTTGATATTGAACTGCATGAGCTGCTTATATATTTTGAAGATTAATCCTTTGTCAGTTGCTTCGTTTGCAAATATTTTCTCCCATTCTGAGGGATGTCTTTTCATCTTGTTTGTGGTTTCCTTTGCTGTGCAAAAGCTTTTAAGTTTAATTAGGTCCCAGTTATTTATTTTTGTTTTTATTTCCATTTCTCTAGGAGGTGGCTCAAAAAGGATCTTGCTGTGATTTATGTCATAGAGTGTTCTGTCTATGTTTTCCTCTAAGATGTTTATAGTGCCTGACCTTAATTTAGGTCTTTAATCCATTTTGAGTTTATTGTTGTGTATGGTGTTAGGAAGTGTTCTAATTTCATTGTTTTACATGTAGCTGTCCAGTTCTCCCAGCACCACTTATTTTTTTTTTTATTCCTTAGATGGGTTTTTTTTTTTAATGTTCCTACTAGCTTTATTTTTATTTTATTTTTTTTTACAAATTTAATCAGTTATACATATACATATGTTCCCATATCCCCTCCCTTTTGCATCTCCCTCCCACCCTCCCTATCCCACCCCTCCAGGCGGTCACAAAGCACTGAGCTGATCTCCCTGTGAGCACCACTTATTGAAGAGGCTGTCTTTTCTCCATTGTATATTCTTGCCTCCTTTTTCAAAGATAAGGTGACCATAGGTGAGTGGGTTTCTCTCTGGGCTTTCTGTCTTGTTCCATTGATCTATATTTCTGTTTTTGTTCCAGTACCATGCTGTCTTGATTACTGTAGCTTTATAGTATAGTCTGAAGTCCAGCAGACTGATTCCTCCAGCTCCATTTCTCTTTCTCAAGATTGTTTTGGCTATTTGGGATCTTTTGTGTTTCCAGACAAATTGTGCAATCTTTTGTTCTAGTTCTGTGAAAAATGCCAGTGGTAGTTTGATAGGGATTGCACTGAATCTGTAGATTACTTTGGGTAGTATAGTCATTTTCACAATGTTGATTCTTCCAATCCAAGAACGTGGAATATCTCTCATCTGTTTGTATCATCTTTAATTTCTTTCATCAGTGTCTTATAATTTTCTACATACAGGCCTTTTGTCTCCTTAGGTAGGTTTATTCCTAGGTATTTTATTCTTTTTGTGGCAATGGTAAATGGGAGCGTTTACTTAATTTCTCTTTCAGATTTTTCATCATTAGTGTATACGAATGCAAGAGATTTCTGTGCATTAATTTTGTATCCTGCTACTCTAGTAGTTTCATTGATTAGCTCTAATAGTTTTCTGGTAGCTTCCTTAGGATTCTCTACGTATAGTATCATGTCGTCTGCAAACAATGACAGTTTTCCTTCTTTTCCCACTTGGATTCCTTTTATTTGTTTTTCTTCTCTGATTGCTGTGGCTAAAACTTTCAAAACTATGTTGAATAATAGTGGTGAGAGCGGGCAACCTTGTCTTGTTCCTGATCTTAGAGGAAATGGTTTCAGTTTTTCACCATTGAGAATGATGTTAGCTGTGGGTTTGTCATATATAGCCTTTATTATGTTGAGGTAGGTTCCCTCTATGACTACTTTCTGGAGAGTTTTTATCATGAATGGCTGTTGAATTTTGTCAAAAGCTTCTTCTGCATCTATTGAGATTATCATATGGCTTTTATCCTTCAATTTGTTAATATGGTGTATCACATTGTTTGATTTGAGTATATTGAAGAATCCTTGCATTCCTGGGATAAACCCCACTTGATCATGGTTTATGATCCTTTTAATGTGCTGCTGGATTCTGTTTGCTAGTATTTTGTTGAGGATTTTGCATCTATATTCATCAGAGATATTGGCCTGTAGTTTTCTTTTTTTGTGACATCTTTGTCTTGTTTTAGTATCAGGGTGATGGTGGCCTTGTAGAATGAGTTTTGGGAGAGTTCCTCCTACTGCTATATTTTGGAAGAGAGAGTTTGAGAAGCATAGGTGTTAGCACTTCTCTAAATGTTTGATAGAATTTGCCTGTACAGCCGTCTTGTCCTGGACTTTTGTTTGTTGGAAGATTTTAATCACAGTTTCAATTTTACTGCTTGTGTTTGGTCTGTTTATATTTTCTGTTTCTTCCTGGTTCAGTCTTGGAAGGTTATGCTTTTCTAAGAATTTGTCCATTTCTTCCAGGTTGTCCATTTTATGGCATATAGTTGCTTGTAGTAATCTCATGATCCTTTTTATTTCTGCAGTGTTAGTTGTTACTTCTCCTTTTTTTATTTCTAATTCTGTTGATTTGAGTCTTCTCCCTTTTTGTCTCTATGAGTCTGGCTAATGGTTTATCAATTTTGTTTATCTTCTCAAATAATTACCTTTTAGTTTTATTGATCTTTGTTGTCATTCCCTTCATTTCTTTTTCATTTATTTCTGATCTGATCTTTATGATTTCTTTCCTTCTGCTAACTTTGGGTGTTTTTGGTTCTTCTTTCTCTAATTGCTTTCTTATTCCATCCCCTCACTTTCAGTCTCTATGTGTCCCTAGGTCTGAAGTGGGTCTCTTGTAGACAGCATATATATGGGTCTTGTTTTTGTATCCATTCAACCAGTCTGTGTCTTTTGGTTGGAGCATTTTATCCATTTACATGTAAGGTAATTATCGATATGTATGTTCCTGTGACCATTTTCTTAATTGTTTTGTGTTTGTTTTTGTAGGTCTTTTCTTTCTCTTGTGTTTCCTGCCTAGAAAATTTCCTTTAGCATTTGTTGTAAGGCTGGTTTGGTGGTGCTGAATTAATTTAGCTTTTGCTTGTCTGTAAAGATTTTAATTTCTCCATTGCATCTAAATGAGATCCTTGCTGGGTAGAATTACCTTGATTGTTGGTTTTTCCCTTTCATCACTTTAAATATGTCCTGCCACTCCTTTCTGGCTTGCAGAGTTTCTGCTGAAAGATCAGCTGTTAACCTTATGGGTATTCTCTTGTATGTTATTTGTTGCTTTTCCCATTCTGCTTTTAATTTTTTTTCTTTGTATTCAATTTTTAATAGTTTGGTTAATATGTGTCTCAACATGTATCTCTTTGGGTTTTTCCTGTGTGGTACTCTCTGTGCTTCCTGGATTTGATTGATTATTTCCTTTCCTATGTTAGGCAAGTTTTCGACTATAATCTCTTCAAATATTTTCTCAGACCCTTTCTTTTTCTCTTCTTCTGGGACCCCCATATTTTGAATGTTGGTGCATTTAATGTTGTCCTAGAAATCAGTGAGACTGTCCTCAATTCTTTTCATTCTTTTTTCTTTATTATGCTCTTTGGCAGTTATTTCCACCTTTTTATCTTGCAGCTCACTTATCCGTTCTTCTGCCTCAGTTATTCTCTTATTGATTCCTTCTAGAGTATTTTTAATTTCAGTAATTGTATTGTTCATCACTGTTTGTTTGTTCTTCAGTTCTTCTAGATTCTTGTTATATATTTCTTATATTTTCTCCATTCTGTTTCCGAGATTTTGGATCATCTTTATCCTCATTACTGTGAATTCCTTTTCAGGTATGTTGCATATTTCATCTTCATTTATTTGGTCTTTTAGGTTTTTACCTTCTTTGTCTGTAACAAATTTTTTTGTCATTTCATTTTTTATTTTTTTGATGGGTGGTCTGTATTCCTCTCTTACTGGTTGTTTGGCCTGAGATGTCCAGCAGTGGAGTTTGCAGATGGTTGGATAGAGCTGGGTCTTTGTGCTGAGTTGAAGACCTCTGGGAGGCCTCACTCCTATTGATATTCCCTGGGGTCTGAGGTTCTCTGTTAGTCTAGCAGTTTGGAGTCAGAGCTCCCACCTCAGAAGCTTGGGCCTTACCTCCAGCCTGGGAACCAAGATCCCACAGCTGGTCACTGGGGGTTCCTCCCATCCCCTTAGGTGCCCATGGTCCCCCACCAGTGCCTGGTAGGTGCCCTCGTTGTGAGGAGATGTGAATTCTGTGTCCTCCTATTGTGCCATCTTAACTCCACCTCATTCTCTTACTCTTAACTCTCTTTAAAACTTGAACAAGGTTAACAGAATCTTAGATTAGGATAACCATGTGTTAGAATAACTCTGCCTTAAGTAATAATTTAAGAATATCACAAGGCCTTCCCAGTTCAGAAATATAAACAAAGAGAACTCCCTACCTTTTGCTGAATAAGATCAGAGATTCTGCTTCGTCACATTTACGTGGAAAAATGTCCAGTAACCTCTTGTTTTGTGCCTGCTACCACAGAACAAGAATAAACCATGGCCCAGGCATGTAATAAACTCATTATGTTCATCTCCCTAACCTGAACTTTCTAGGAACAATTTTTGAGATAATTATCACCTTAAATGTATACTGCAGTAATATAAATGAACAGAAATTATGGTTTGTAAAAGGTCTTAGTATTCTTTGCCTAAGATAGGCAGAAATTAATGAATTTTTTAATGGTTTATTTTTTTTATACTGTTAGATTTTTATTCGTATCTTCTTTGTGTAGTTAATATATTTCTTTCCTCTGACTAACCTAATGATTTCAAATATTTTGTACTTTTTGGGAAGAGCCCAGCTATCTGTGGAGTTAATAAGCTCAGGTTATTTCATTAAAATTCATAGGGACCTTCCATTACCCAAGATATCCTGTTCTTCAGTCACTTCTGAGTCACTTATATTATTATTTTTTTCCATTTTTAAGATGCAAGTCAAGTCCAGTTTTATTAATATTTTCCTATCTGTATCACTTCTTAATGATGCCTTTTTATTCCTTGATTTTGTATGCTTATCTTGTAAGTTATTTTATTCCTACATCCCATTTCCTTGTTAAAATTATAATTTTTATTATGTGGTGGAATACTATTGGCCTTTCAGAATTCACTGTGGGGCTGAGTGCATTTTTAAGGATTTCTCATCCTCATGGATAAATGAATTAGTACCTCTTGGAGCTCTAGCTTCAGGAGAGACCACAAATTGAAAAACATATTGACATTAATAATTCACTGACTTTAAAAGAATCCTAAATTGTTCAAATTTAACTTTTTCTGGCTCTTCCAACTTTTTTCACTCTTTTCCTTTCCCAAACAAAAATGAAAGACCATTTATAACTAAGTTTGACTATGTATCCATTTGGACCTAATATCTTATGAATGTATTTAATAGTAATTACTGTTTTGGATATAGAGAACCCATTATAACACCTGTTAATAAAATATTTTAGAATCTATATAAATACAAAAATTTATTAACTATTAATATACACAAAGTAGAGTGGAAAGTTACTAAATGAATATTTTGTATTATGTATTTGTGTATCACATATAGATCAATTTGCACCTTATATACACATCTAGACACACATATATATTTTCTTTGTTCTTTATTTCATAATAAACAATTTGACATCAGGAAAAATAACTTTTCCCTATTCCACAATATTATATAATTCTACCAGAGCATTATGCACCCATAATTACTCTACAAATATTTTAATACAGTAGTCCCCCTTTATCAGCAGTTTCACTTTCTGTGGTTTCAGTTACCTGTGGTCAACTGCAGTCTGAAAGTATTAAATGGATAATTCCAGAAATAAACAATTCATAAGTTTTGAATTGCACACTGTTCTGAACAGCATGATGAAATCTCCCACTGTCCTGCCATGGACGTGAACCATCCCTTTGTTCACTGTATTCCACCCTTTAGTCACTTAGTATCATCTCAATTATCTGGTCAACTGTCATGGTATTACAGCGCTTTTGTTCAACTAACTCTTATTTGACTTAATGATGGCCCCAAAACACAAGAGTAGTACTTCTGGCAATCTGAATGATGCCAAAGAGAAGCTGTAAATTGTTTCCTTTAAGTGAAAAGGTGAAAGTTCTTGACTTAATAAGGAAGGAAAAAAAGTGTATGCAGATATGCTAAGATCTATAGTAAGAATGAATCTTCTATCTGTGAAACTGTGAAGAAGGAAAAAAATTAGTTCTAGCTTACTGTTGCATCTCAAACTACAAAAGTCATGGCCACAATGCATGATAAGTGCTTAGCTAAGATGGAAAGGCATTAAATTTGTACAGTAAGATATGTTGAGAGAGAGACCATATTCACATAACTTTATTACAGTATATTGTTATAATTCTTCTATATAGTTATTTTTCTTCCTGTGCCTAACTGATAAACTTTATCTTCGGTATGTATGTGTAGCACAAAACATAGTAAGTATATGTAGGGTTTGGTACTCTCTGCTGGTTTCAGGCAGCCACTGGGGGTCTTGGAACGTATCCCCCATGGATAAGGGGGGACTACTGTATATACTATTATTATATAAAATTTGTTCTAACGTACTATTTTAAAAAATGGAAATTAAAAATCTAGAACTTCTGTTTCCAGTTATGGTGGATTGAGTAATTCGGGACACCCTCTAACTGAGAACAACTAGAAAATCTATACAAAATTATTTTTAAAAAATCTACTTGAATTCATTGAAGATGTAAAAAGGAAGGGACAAATTAAGTGACCAAGTAAGAATAAAGACCTTGATATCTGAACCTGGTATTTAACACAACTTTCATATGCCAACATGGAACAAGTAGTTGAGATTCTGAGTATAGCACTTTGGAAATCTTATAGCACTTGGAAATTGGAGTCCAAGCTTAGTATAAATATGGATTGGTATACTCCACAGAATTTTATCTGTAATGCCTAAAAGTCTGCATCCAAGAGATCTGTGTGAACTGGAAGTTATTGTTCCTCACAGGGTCTCAAACCCAGCCCCAAATACTCTCAATCCCTGAAGTTAGTTTGATGTAATCCTCAAATATTATTTACTCTATGTGCCTGCAGAAACAAACATAAATCTTACTGAAGGACGATAACATCTTAGGCCCCAAATTATTTTACTTTTTGTTATATACATTGTCAAGCACTTAGACACAAAAGAGATGAGGCCACAGGAAAGAAAATAAAGTACAACAGTTAAAACTGAAACCAAAGAAAAAGCCCTCCAGGTAAAGCAGTTATATCCTTCATTCCCACATGCACTCACTTCCTTTCTTACACAGTTTAAACTCCATGGTCTAATCTTGTAATGACTGCCATACACTGACCTTTAACTGCCATGGCGTCTTCTGGTATATCATAGTCACTAAAGCACAAACTGTTTAAATGTGGCTTTCAACCCTCTCAGAGCCAGAATCTGCACAGCGGAATGTGGCTGGAGAAGAAAACAAAACAGTGTTATCTGTTCTTACTTTAAATAGATGTTCACTACCCTAGATGGAATCTCAAACTCCCTAGGAATCACATTATGTTTCCCCACTCCATTCCCTCTGCCCCTCCCCCTCTTCTCAATGAATAACACTTTTCTCCTGTCTTCTCCAACATCTGTCTTACTTCCCTTTCCCTAGCTTGAGCTGATGCTTTTACAACCTACTTCACTGAGAAAATAGGAAAACCCAGAAAAGGACTTTCATGAGATCCAGTATCCCTTCTACCCACCTTAAACTCTTTTCTCCTTTACTCTGGATAACATGCTCCTTCTAAGGGTCAACTCTTTCTCTTGTAAGTAGAATCCATCTCTGTTTGCCTGTTCAACAACCTTGCTCCAGCGATTTTCCCTGTCTACCAGATCTTTTCTATCAGCATAAAAACATGTTTTTATTTCTCACGTCTTAAAATCTTCTCTTGATCCCACTTCCTCCTCAGCTACCACATCATTTTTTCCCCTTTACAAAGTATAAACCTCAAAAGAATTAATTGTACTTTACTGTCTTCAACTTTTCTGATTTCTTTTTATCAATCGGGGCCTTGCTGTCACTATTCAAAATAAACTGTTCTCATCAAAGTTAGCAGTGATCTAGATTCAGTGGTCTATTCTTATTGTTCATCTGACCCATCAACAGCACTTGACAGAGATAATATTACCCACTTCCTTAAAACATTTACTTGCCTTGGATTCCATGACACTAGGAACCACTCTTCTGATTTTTCTCCTACTTTTATGCTTTATTCTTGCCACTCTGATTATTTTCTGATTTATATCTCCAGCCTGGACTTCTGATCTGAACTCCAGACTTGTATATCCAGCTCTCTACTTGACATGATCTCTTGAATACCTAATAGGAATCTCAACTCTAGTATTTCCAAAACTATAGTATTTCCTCTTCCTCCCCTTACCCCAAACCTGCTTATTCACAGTCTTCTCCACTTCATAAAATGGTACCTCCATTGTTTCAGGTCAAAGGCTTTGAGATCATATTGATTCATTTCTCTTTCTCACACTCCATATCTGATGTCAGTTAATCCTATCATGTCTACCTTCAAAATACATCCAGAACGCCTTACTCATCCTTATTTTCATTTGAGCCACTCTGGCCCGGACCATTATCAGGTCTGGATTTTTGTACTATCTTCCTGCTTCTTTTCTTGCCCACCCCACCCACTCTGTCTTTTCTGAATACTGGAGCCACCGTGATCAGGTTAAGTCAGGTTTTGTCATTTCTCTCCTTAAAACATTTCAATTTTTCTGCAATCTGACTCAAAATTAAAGCCGAAAAATTAAAGTAACCTCTGTGATTTTATCTCCATGAGGACAGATTTTTTTTTCTGATTTCTTCCGCTCCCCCCCGCTGCTTTTTTTCACTGCTGTGTTCTTAGGCTCTATACCTGTGCCAAACATATAGCTTGTACTCAGTAAATGTTTGTCAGATGAATGAATGACTACATGGTAGTTATTATGCTATTACAATTGCCTATTTGCTTATAAATTTCCCATGCTAGATTTTAAGCTTCTTAATGGTGGGTACTATACGTATAAAGTTTAATGTAGTTTGTGTTGACAGCTGTGAAGGGTCTGAAACTTTACCCTACTTATAAGCTAACAAGTTATCTGCCATAGTTTTATGGATGTCAGGAGGGGTGAGACTCCTGGGTCAGAGACAAAGGACTTTATTACTAATAGTATAACAAACAGCATAATAAGCATCATGTTTGCCTTGTTTCCTCTTGCTTTCTGAGTCCCAGGGCAGCACAGAGGGGCCCAGGTGGATGTACATATAAAGTGGGTTGGCGTTACAGTTAAGAAAGCCTGAGCTTATGGAATCCAAATCTTTTATAGTGGGATTCAAACAAATTTGTCTGACCTTTGCTTTAGAGGGAAACATTATCTTTATTATATTATATTGGATAAGAACTTGCCTTCTGGTAGACAGAATCACTATCTCTATTCTTCATGATTATTTGCTGTTTAAACATCCTTGAAAAGATGTTTGGAACAAATAGACAGTTAATGACTCAGCTTATAACACATGCAGAAATATGAGAGACCTATGGGGAATTGTCTTCCAACAGTGTCTTTATTGGTCAGATCACAGGAGACCCTGAAAATCATATGTAGAATAATGTAATTAATCATTCTTATTTCAAATGCAGTAATTTTGAATGCCAAATGTTATTTAGTTATTTATGCTTTAGTATTCTTTAAAATATTTCATTATTGCTATTTATTTTTATAGACTTTTTAAATTTCATGGTACTTTTGCAAATATTCCCTTACTATTATATGTTTTAAATAACTAATGAATATTAACTATTGATGAAGTCTAGAGTTCAGTTACTTCAACCTTATTGTAATTCCAAACATATGATCATTTGAATGAATGGAAAAGCCTGAAGCTCAAAGCCATATAATTAGTAGAGAACATGTTTTAAAATAGGATATATAGTATTAATGCATTTGACGTTTGTAGTAACCTCTGCTTAATCAAACAAAGTACAACCTCAGTGAACTGAAGCCAACATAGTGGAATACTCAATTAACTTTTGTCCTTCATGGAACTTTTAGGAAGGTCAAAAGGCTAGAGAAAAAAAAAAAGCTTAAAATAAACAGGGAGAGCCAATCTAGTGGACTTTTATATAGCTTAGAATCTGCTTCCAGAGCATGTCCCGTGGTTATGCATGTTTAGATTTTATATGATCTTGCATTAAAAACACATAGTACATCCCTGGCATATAAGAATTGTCCAAAAATTGTTAGATATAATTATTATTACTTTTTAAACCACTAGAAACAGTATAATTTTTTTAAGAGCACAGGCTTTGACATCAAAGTTCTGGGAAGGAATTGTGTGAGCAATAATGAGCCCTGAGAAATTATATGTTACTCTTCTTTCAGCCTTATGTTTCCCAGCTCTAAAATGGGGACAATATTCGTATGTATATTTCAGGAGGAATAAGTAAGATAACATACGTATTGAATGCATGTCTTCCACACTGCATCTGTGCCTTTGCTGGTTCTCTGTAATCCACAGTGGTAGGCTCCAGTTTTCCAACTTTTTACAATTACCACCTGCATGTTTCTCCATTTTTTCCCCCTAAACTTGGGCATTTTTTGGCGGTGTGGCTAAGACCAAAGGGAGTTTGAAGTTCAACCACATGATGTGCCAGGACATATTCCCTCCTATAAATGTTGTGTTTTCTTTAGAGCACTTATATTAATTAGCAGTTAACTATTAAGACTTTTTAAGAGTAGTTTCAGGTTCACAGAAAAATTGAGAAAAACGCACTAAGTTTTCTCATATACCCCACACCCCCAGGCATCCATAGCATCCTCCATTATCATCTCCCACCAGCCTGGGACACTTTTTACAATTGATGAACCTACACTGATACATCATAATCACTCAAAGTCAATTGTTTACATTAGGGTTCACCCTTGGTGTTGTACTTTCTATAGGTTTGGACAAATGTATAATGACAACTATCATTATGGCCTCATATAGAGTCTTTTCACATAAAAAATCCTTTGTGCTCCACCTCATCCTCCTTCCCCTCACCCTCAGCTGCTGGCAACCACTGACTTTTTTATTATCTTTATAGCTTTGTGTTTTCCATAATTTCAAATAGTTGGAATCATACAATATGTAGCCTTTTTAGATTGGCCACTTAGTACTATGCATTTAAGGTTGCTCCATGTCTTTTCATGGCTTGATAGCTCACTTTTTTTAACACTGAATAATATTTCACTGTCTGGATGTACCACAGTTTATTCATCCATTCACCAACAGAAGGACACCTTCGTTGCTTCCAAGTTTTGTCAATTGTGAATAAGGCGGCTCTAAACATCCGTGTGCAGAGTTTTGTATGGACATAAGTTTTCAACTCCTTTGGGTGAATACCAATAAGTACTCTTCTATACATTTTTAAGTCTTTATGTGAGGCCCAAATTGTCAGCCAGATTTCACCTTTGTATACTTCATGTTTATTCCTTACACATGAACCTCGGTAGGAATCATCCCAAACCATCAAAGAAGTTCTAAAACAGTGAATCTGAAATGAGACAGCATCTGATTCTGTTGTTTTCCCCCCACAAGTTTTCTTGGCTCTTACAGAAATTCATCTTCTTTCCCTCAGTGAAAAGCTCTAAAAATGACAGGGATAGTGTGGGTGATGGACCTATTTGTTAGTCTACCAAATACCCCCTAGCACCCTTTCCCCAGGGACAGAGACTATAATTATGCTGACATAACTAGTAGAAGCCACAGGGTAATTCTACTCAAAAAATTAAAAGCTGCTAGAGTTACTAGCCTTTCTATCCATAGCCATAGAATAGACAAGCATAATTTTTGGAAATTCTGTGTCAGTAGACAACCTGTTTTGAATGTAACAGCCCCTAGCACAAAGCTTGGTACACAGTAAACCTCGAATAAATGGTAACTGCAGTTGTTATTGCAAAATGTCGATTCTGATGATGATGATGATAATTGAGAAAGTCCATAATGTTGCTCTAGAAAACAGCGAAAAATCCTTCAACCTCAATTATTAAAACTTACCCAGGATATTGTATTTCTAAGTAAAAGATTACATATTTTTCAAAAAACTGTTCTAATGAGGTGTATATTTGATTCCTGGCTAACAAGAAGGTTAATTTCATCTGATTATTACATCTCTGATTAATCAAGGTGAGGTTTTAAATGTGTACAGAAATCTAAATATATAGGAACAAAGTATACTAGAAAGGCACATTTGAATTTTAACAGCATAATCATCTCTTAAAAATCAGTATTTTTGAAGAGCCTTATCTAAGAGAACTACAGAATTGCTGCAATAGTTTCTTAAATTTTACTACTATTTGAATATTCATTTATTTCCACAGCAGTATCTCCTGAGATAGCAGATGATAAGTTTCCCTTTCCAGGGATCTATGTGGGATAGATATATAGTAACAATAACTTGTCTTCTTTCTCTATTTGCATAACAAAAACTCCTGGATCCTATTTTTTTGGATTGTCTGAAATAGGAATCAAAAGTATTTGCTTTCCCTGGGATTGAAATAGCATCTACATACTGGAATCTATATATATTTATGGGTTATTTATATTTATAGAGATGGCTGTGAAAATACAAAGAGTTAAATATTCTTAGTATTTATTCCTAACTTATCATTATTGTTTTTCACTTTTGAGTAGCATTTAATTTTGCTTCACCACAGATTTCTAAACTTGAGAAATCTTTATTCTAGGTATAGCAGTAGTCTGTCCATTTTGCTGATTTCTGTTTGTCTCTATTGAAATATAGTTATCTCTTATTAAAGTTGATGCAACATTCTTAAAGTATTTATTTTAAAATGTATTCATACATTCTCATTGACTTTTGGTAAAATTTGAAAGTATTCTGCTGGCCATATTTTGGACCAGGAGACCTAATAGAAAACAAATATTTTTTGAGATCACATATTTCCTAGAAACTTAAAAAAAATCAGTAGGGTTTATGATGTTACTACTCAACTCACATTCCTCCCCACGTGGAAGGAAGCATTTTCAAAATTAAGCATGTTTTATCATTAGGTAAAAATGCCTTTACAGTTTAACATTTTTAAATCTCACTGAGTGATTTACTTTATACTTTTATCTTCTAACTTTATTGTTTACTTCCTAAGTTATTTTTTTAAGGGAAGATCTATATAGTTTATTACTATATCCTTGGATAAAAATATCCAATGGCCAAGGATCCCAGTGTAGTAATCATCAATGGGGGCAAATCTTATTTTGCACTGGAGTCTGTAGTAACACCTGAATATCCACAGTAAGCAAATTCAGATTATGCCTTTTTGGTTTATCCCTTTTCCAATCTAATGACAATTAAAAGTTATTGTCGGCTTCCCTGGTGGCACAGTGGTTGAGAGTCCGCCTGCCGATGCAGGGGATACGGGTTCGTGCCCCGGTCCGGGAAGATCCCACATGCCGCGGAGCGGCTAGGCCCGTGAGCCATGGCCTCTGAGCCTGCGTGTCTGGAGCCTGTGCTCCGCAACGGGAGAGGCCACAACAGTGAGAGGCCCGCGTACCACAAAAAAAAAAAAAAAAAAAAAGTTATTGTCAACAGTTGCAGAAAGAATATTAGACTAGGAGTTAGAATATTTGGATTTCAATCAGTCTCTACAACTTTCTAACTGTATGACCTTGGTTAAGTTAAAAACTTCCCTAAACCTTTATTTCTTCCTCTGTAAGGCAGCAATAATAATACCTTCTCCCAAGAGCTATTGTAAAAGTTAGATTTATATAAAGCCTTCAGTACAGGGTCTCTTACATTAGGTGTTCACCACATATTAGCTATAATTTGACACTGCTATTATTATAACTTCCCATTCTTTCCCTTTCTCTCTCTTTTCTTCTTTTCCTCCTCCAGAATGTCTTTGTGTAACTTAACTATTTCTCTTCATATTACTTGAAAAATAGGTCAAATTATTCTGCCTTCTGCCAGTTAGGTGATGTATTCAGTGCTTTGAGAAATAGTAAGCTCTACAAAAATTAGAGGTGAACATTCATATTAAATATAATGGATCTGAATTTTCCAAACATTAAATTTTTTAGAAGTAGCTTTTCATGGTTTAGTGTAAAATACTCTGTAGGAAAAATGAAGTCTTCCAGATGATGTAATAGCAGCAGAGAAACTAACATGAGTGTCAGAATAAATTAGGCAGACCTTGGCAATTCTATAAGCAATGTGGCTGAATGATGCTGTTTATTAGAAAGAATATTTGGAAAATATTCTTAAATTGATAATTTTGCCTTATCAATTTCCATTATGAAAATCACAATTCTGAGTTTTTGGGAGGATCAGATAGGATCCTTTTTTTCATCAACTGTGGCTTTAATGTACTTAGGGAGGAGTAACAAGGTGATTTCCAAGGGTAGAAGGGTTGTCTACCCTTCTTAAAGTGTGTGATCACCTGGGAGAGCCAACCTAAAAGCTACATTTTTGTTCTTCAGTTTCTGAATGTGACTTTGAAGAAAATAGCTGTGGTTGGTTTGAAGCAGCTAGTGAGGATGATTTTGACTGGACCTGGAGCTCTAGAAGTAACCTCTCTGCTGATTTTGAGCGACAGGCTCCACCTTGGGATCACACTCACAACACATCTCAAGGTAAGAAGCATGCACAGTGTCTCTGTACCTACAGACTTTCCCCAGCTTATGGTGGTTTGGCCTAATGATTTGTCAACTTTATGATGGTGTGAAAGGAGATACGTGTTCAGTAGAAACTGTGCTTCACCTTTTGAATTTTGACCTTTCCCCGGGCTAGCAATATACTTGTGACACTCTCTCCTGATGCTGGGCAGAGGCAGAGCCACTGCTCCCGGTCAGCCACGCAGTCACCATGGTGGACAGTTGATACACTGACAACCGTTCTGTTTTTCATTTTCAGTACAGCATTCAATAAATTACATGAGATATTCAACACTTTAGTATAAAATAGGCTCTGAGATGATTTTGCCCAACTGTGGGCTAATGTAAGTTTTCTGAGCTTGGTTAAGGTAGGCTCGGCTAAGCTGTGATGTTCAGTAGGTCAGGTGTATTAAATGCGTTTTGGACTTTGATATTTTCCATTTACGATGGGTTTATCAGATGTAACTTCATCTTAAGTCAAGGAAGATCTGTAGTTCAGTTTACCTTTGCTCGGATCTGAGAAGAGAAAGAGAAGCAGTAAAGTTCTGTGTTACTACAACAAATAGTAGGATAGTTGAATATTGTCGATTATATTTATGTTGTCAACATAGAACCACTCCTTTATGGGTTTTGGAGATAGAATATAGATATATTTTTTGGCTGAATTAACTGAAATTCCCAGTTGTTTTTGGCATAATTTTGACCTAGCTCTAGATAATAGTTTAATATTTATAAGAGTAAGTTTGACTAACAGTCACTTTGATTGATTTTTAATTGCTGTATAGTCTTCAGTGTAGGGTTTACAGACAGATGTCTCATTTTAGAATTTAGTAGGTTAAACTTATGGTTTCTTTTTGTATCCCAATAGGGCACTTTATGTTCATTCTGAAGAAAAGCAACAGCTTATCACAAATTGCTAAACTCCAGAGCCCAACTTTCGGCCAGACAGGACCTGGATGCACACTTTCTTTCTGGTAAATAGTAAAAACAATGGTCAACTACTCTAGCAGCCTGGCAGTTCCAGGCATACTCCTGCATTTACTAGATATTGTAATTTGTCCTGTAATCTGGCTTTGCTTTAAAAATAGCTATTGCATTAGATCCACACAATTAGCATTTTACTTAGAAGCACATTATCAGTATTTGTTGTGTTCTTTCTTAAGATGAAAGGGACTCTCCCTCCAACAATGGATTATAATTTAATTAACACTGCTTCCTGTGTTTTGGACTAAACTCCTTGAGAAAGGTTCATGGGGTCCTGAGAGCCAGAATATGCACCTCGGCAGATAAGCTCTTGCAAACAGGTGGCCACAATTACTGCAATAATAAATAAAGGCATCTATTATTATAACTCATTTTTAATTGACTGTTAACTGAGTGGAAGAGTCTAAAAGTTAAATATTTATATCTATTCCATAAATCATTTCCATTTCTTTTGTTTGTTCTCTTTCAGGTTTTATAACTATGGCCTATCAGTGGGAGCAGCTGAGTTACAGCTACACATGGAAAATCCCAGTGACTCCACAGTTCTCTGGAGAGTATTATATAACCAGGGCAACCAGTGGTCACAGGCAACTGTTCAGCTTGGACGCCTTACTCAGCCCTTCCATTTGTCACTACATAAAGTCAGCCTTGGTGTTTATGATGGGGTCTCGGCTATTGATGATGTCAGATTTGAAAATTGTATTCTTCCACCCCCTTCGAAGAGCTGCAAAGGCCCAGATCATTTCTGGTGTCTACACACTAAGTCTTGCATAAAAAAGCTTCAGTTATGTGATCTGGTGGATGATTGTGGTGATAGTACTGATGAGGTCAACTGTGGTAAGTACTTTTCTTTCTGGTCCCTCTTACTCATTTTGATGGTGGGGATCTTGGATGGTTCACTGTTTTCTAGTCAGTCAAGACAAAGGCCCTAAGCATTGTTCCAAAATCAATGAATGTTATGTGTGATTAGTTAATTAGTCAAGCCATCAGTATTTATTATGTATATTTATGAATTGGATACTAGAGATATAGTGATGAGCACAGTTATACAGAGTCCCTGACCTCAGGGAGCTTACAGTCCAATTGAGGAGATAGATATTCACATATTTAAAAAATAAATGTAAAATGACAGTTTTGACAGGAGTTTCATATGGGGGTGCTATGGCTTTCTATAATTATGGCATTGGACTTTCTAAAGGTGGTGACTTAGCTGAGATCTGAAAAATAGTAAGTAAATACAGGTATGCAAAGCCCTGATAGATGACTGCATGACAGCTGCATGATACCCAGTATGGCTGGAGTAAGGCAATAAGGAGAAACAGGATGCCACATAAGGATGGAGATGGAGGCCAGATTAGCAGATCTTTGTGGACCGTCTTAAGGAAGTTTTCCCTCATCTGAAGGTTTTTAAGAAGGAAGGTAATATAATAAAATTGGCAGATTTTAAAATGTCACTGTGGATACAGTGTAATGAATGGATTAGAGGAGAGTAGATTCAGGAGATTTACTAGGAGGCCATTGGCAGTAGTTCCCCTGAGAGGGGTTGGCAGCCTGTATCAGAGTGACAAGTGGTGGAGATGGATGGACTAAAGTTAGAGGAGGGATATTTAGTTGGGACGTTTAAAAATCTTCTGGCTATAGGGAGCAGAGTGAGGTGTCAAAGATAAGCCCCGAGCTTCTGGTTTAAATTACCAAAAAGTTTATCTTACCTGATGATTATGTATATCTTGCAATTTAATAAACATGGTTCCTGGTAGTGCCTAGTGCATTTGCTCCTGAGAATGAGTCAGAGGCTAAGAGACGTTTTTCTTTTTTAATTACCAACATCAGTCAGAGAAAGTTTGCATCTTTCTTTACCAAGAAATAGCAACAATTCTTTAAATTCAAGTTATGTGCCTATTAAATTGGGAGCCTTACCATAAACCAAAGTAAAGCCATCAAATGCTTGGTACATCATAGGAAACATTACATTGAGAAATTTCCATATAAATCATTGTAGAGAGTTTTGCACACACGTGGTGTTTAATACAGTCAGGCACATTAAAGTCAGAATTACCATGCAGCTCGTTACACAGCTAATACCTTTCGTGCATATAAATAAAATTGATGATTTCGACAATGGCTGTTATAAGAAGTGTTGCTTGTCCTAAAGGTAATTTATTTTTGCAAATTTAGAAATCCTTTTCATCTTTTTCACGCACTTCACATCCCACTTCTTAAAAAACGTTGATCTGTTACTGAAAATAAGCAAATTATCCTTCAAACTTCTCAGCATTAACTGAGTAGAATGGGATTATCAGAATACTTCTTGTGACTAAGTATCAATGAAAGGAAATAGTAGTGACTGTCAGTTTCTCTCGCAGCCTTCCATCTAGACATAGTAATTTTTTTTAAATGGAGACTTCCTTTTTACTTTTTTTTTTTTTTTGGCTGCGCCATGCGGCATGCAAAATCTCATTTACCCGACCAGGGATCGAACCACACCCCCTGAAGTGGAAGTGCATAGTCTTAACCACTGGACCACCAGGGAAGTCCCTAGACATAGTAACAGAATGCGTTGGACATCCAGAAATTAATGCTCTATTTTCTAAAGTATGTTTAGAACGTGGTCTTTCATTTAAGGGTGGAGCCACGTGCCTTCCCTTTTGAAATAAAGATTAAGCATGCAGTCAGTATGAAGACAGGTAATGTAAAAATCTGTTGGCTTTAGTGCCAGTTTTATGTCAAAAACCTCAGTAGCTTTACATCCCCCTTCCTCTGCACAACCCAAGACTGACACCTGCAGGGGACCTGTGGGGTCTAGTTCACGTCCCAGCTGCGTTGATTAGTCACAAGTGAGGAAACATCAAAAGAAAGCTTATCTCCCATTTGCCATTTACTCACTTGATTCCCTTCATTAGGTCTAAGCTCCTGTTCTGTGATTTTCAGAGACAGATGATTTGTTCTTGCCTGGCTGCATTTATTCACATATCCTTTTATTTATTGTTTCAGAATATTTGTTCACTTTGGCTCCAAGTGCCGTTATAAGATGAATGGTTAAAGGCCAGCTGACGTTTTTCTTTCAAAAATATTAACTTACGTAAATGAAGCTAAAATGTGGAACTCCTCCTTGATTTTAAATTCTGTCCCTTCTGCCCAAATACTGTCAAATGTATTTGTATACATTTGTATACAAATACAGTATTTGTATATTCTATCCCATTTATTCTAAACAAGTACTTGGTGTCGACAAAATCATCACATCTTGAAAAATGCATACATTCATATATCCTACAAATGTAGATAGAGTATTCAGTTGATAAGGGACTGGTCAATTCTTTAAAAGTGCTTTGAATTCTTCTACTGACCGAAGGGAGTTAGAAGTTTAAAAGCACCAGCTCAAAGGAGCCACAATCCAGTGAGAAGAAAAGATTACCACTGAGGAGACACAGCTAAGAACTGGCAAAATAGGCATAATCATAAGCATAAATAGAGATAGAGAGAGGGGTGAGAGGTTTAGGGCACGTTGGTAAATTGGTGCATGCCAAGGGGAAAGGCAGTTGGGGACGAACAGGAAGTTATTTTAATCTGGGAAGAGTGAAGCTTGAAAGATAGAGAAGTTTAGATTTAAACTGAGATTAAATGAGTCAATATTAAAGGATTCTCAATAGAGAAAAAAAGGATAAACTACCATTTAAAGATGGTCATTCTTTTACAAGTGTGGAAGGATGCTTGAAACTGGGGCAAGATGGAACCAGAGAAAAGAATTTGATTTCAAAGTGAGGTCTGGAAAATACCTGCAACAGAATCATCTTGGGTGCTTGTTAAAAATATGGATTCTTGGGCTTCACTCCATACCTAACATAGTAGTATTTGTGCAGGACTTTACCATGGAGTAAGCAATTTTACCATGCACCCCAAGGGATGCTGAAAGATAGAGATCTGTTATGACTCTTGTTAGCCCTGCATGTTAGAATCACCAAGTGAGCTAGTAAAGTATCCTGATGTTTGGCTACACCATTTGAACTAACTAAATCAACATGTCTGGAGGTGAATTCTGAGCTTTAATTTTTTTTTTTTAATGTTCACTGGTGATTGGAACATTCAACTAAAGTTGAAATCCACTGAGCCAGAAGTTTGTTGCAGCAAGCCAGCCATGGGGTAGTGATCATTTGCATAGGGTTATGGTAATAACAGTGGGCAAGGGATGGGTAGAAAAGGCATCTGGGAAATAATGGCCAAAGTAATTCCACCTTCTGGCTATAAAATATTATTATTTGATGTATTATCTAGGATTTAGTTACTCTTTTGAACATTTTGCTTTAATGTTGCATTAAAAAAATTAAAGTGGTTTACCTTGGCAGGAGCAAAGTATCAACAATTGATAGTATTCCCATTCATAGTTATTTTTGTCCTTGATTATTTTTTGATTTTATTTCATGCCAATTTCAGTACCTGAACTTCAATGTGACTTTGAAAATGGAATTTGTAACTGGGAACAAGATACAGAAGATGATTTTGATTGGACCTGGAACCAGGGTCCAACGTCAACACTTAATACAGGGCCGATGAAGGATAATACTTTGGGCACAGCTAAAGGACACTATCTCTACATAGAATCTTCTGAACCACAGGTTTTCCAACACCGAGCTGCTTTACTCAGCCCGATCATTAATGCCACTGATGTAGAGGGCTGCACCTTCCGCTTTTATTACCACATGTTCGGAAAGCACATTTACGAGCTGGCCATCTACCAGCGAATCTGGAGCAACACAAGAGGACAGCTGCTATGGCAGATATTTGGGAATCAAGGCAACATTTGGATAAGGAAACACCTCAACATTTTCAGCAGGAGGCCTTTTCAGGTATGAATAATGGGCTTCACAAGGTGTATTGGAAATGATTCAGGATGTCTAAGGAATATGGAAGATCACTATATTCTTGAATTAAAAGTAAGTGAAATTTGATCAGTTACTTTGACACACATTTGTCGTTTAATTAAGGGTGTACCAAAGCTCGTTAGGTTGCTTTCCTCCTTGACTACCCACAGTAATGTGTGATTAAAGTCGCTAAAGCTGGACACATGGCATTGGACACAGCTGCAGGTTCCTCCAGTTTTAAGTAATTGTTGTGCTGAAATAAAAAACTTGGAGGGAAAGAGTTTCACGCAATCTTTTGTCTTCTGCAAAAAGTTCAGACTCTAAAATTTGTTATTTTGAATTTATCATCTGACTTTTTCACATTTTCGTAGGTAAGCAAAAAACATCCAGGAAGAGTGCAGGCTTTGTTGGAAAAGCTATTCTGGGGCAGAACCAGAGTCAGAATCTAGGTTTCGTACTCCTGGTGGAATATTCTTTACTCTAAATCTTACCTACCTTCTCCTGAAAGTCAGACTTGCAATAGAAAATTCAAATGCTTATGTGGCTTTTACAGCTTTGTGAAGGACTTTTGCATTATCTATTTGATTCAGCAATTCCTTGAAGTGGGTAAGTCAGAGATCCTTTTTGCTAATTTTATAGATATAAAGGAAAAACTCAGGTTGTTGTTTATCCCTGGCCAAATAGATGGTAAGCAGGAAAACAAGGACTTGGACCAGAATCCACAAGTGTCTAGTTAATTCATGTTCTTTCTGCTTCCAATATATCATACAGCCTGTAACATGTAGGAGCATTGAGTATTGTTTTCTCCTTTTGGCCAAATAGATCTACATATGATATATTGGAAGAAACTTCTTACTTTTACTGGCTAAACTTTTTTTTTTTTTTTTTTTTTTTTTGCATATACCAAACTTCTCAGTTACCCTAATTGAAAGCACTGTCTTTATCTGAATGTCTCGAGTTAACAGTTTTGTAGCCAAGAACTTAGCTCCAGGCCAGCTGGTACATCAATGCCATCATAGAGGTACATTGTACGTGCTCAGTAGAGAACACATTGGGATTGGTGATTTGTCCAGATAGACATAAGCTGAAATCATGAGAACTAATCTGCCATGTGCAGGGTGATATCTTGCAGTTCAGCCACAATGGTAAGATGCATGTAATCGTGTGAAATGAAATTGAAGAGGGATCTTTGACTTTTATTTAATAATGGCTTATCCACTTCAAATTAATTCTTAGTCTAATCAGGTCAATTGTAATTTGAGCTTAACTAGTATTTAATGGATAAACTCTACTTATGATATTTAGTCAAGCATTGGTTTCCAGAAGAAAATCAGCTTGACACGGGAACAGCTTCAGAGTCAGTTGACCATGGAACTAACCAAGGAATCCTTTGGTTGTGAATCTAAAACATAAATATTGAGGTTTGAAACCCATCCTGGCTTACACAGAATGCTCTATTTGATTTTATCCAAGGGTTCTTTTTTTAAAATGAATTTTAGGCATGAAAAGATGAAATCAGAGATTGTGCATGCTGTGTAGATGATTTGTTTAAGATAGTAAGGACTGGGTCCAATTTAAGCAACAGGATGTGTTTGTTCATTGGGTAATGGATATACATAGCTTCTGTTCCAGTGAGCAAGAGCAGCAACAACCAACATTTTCATTAACTGTGATACTGCAGGTGAAATTACCTGGTATCATGCCCAGCAGATAACAGGTACTCATTAAATATTTCTTTAAAAGAAAAAATCAAAGATTTTTCAGGATCATTCATTTAAAATGAAATACATAGGATAGGACCAGATTGTACATGCAGGTATAGGAACTATTTGGCTTATTAATGTCAGTGGAAATAATCAGCCACTGCTTTTATGTGTGGCATGGTCAGCAAGTCATTGCATATAAAACTTCAGGTCAAACTTCTAATTTTTATTATGAGCTTTATTGAGATATAATTGATATATTATAAACTATATATATTGAAAGTTTTGAAACCATCACCAAAATCAAGATAATTCAAATATAAATGTACTGCATTTCTAAAACTTTCCTGATATCCCTTCATAATACCTCCTTCTGGCCCTCACTTCCATCCCTGATAACCACTGAACTTCCTCTCAGTATACATTAACGTACACTTCCCAAACTGTTATGCTATAAGTGAAATAGTACAGTACTTTTTAGTACATGTACTTTTTTCTGATGTATTTCATTCAGTGTAATTATTTTGAGATTCATTCTTATTACAGAATATATCAATACTTCATTTTCTATTTCTGAATAGTATTGCATTATATGGATACAGCACAGCTTCTCCATTTACCTATTGATCAGAATATGGGTTGCTTGTAGTTTGGGCTATTATACATAAATCTGCTGTGAATATTTGTGTGTAAGTGTTTATATGAACATCTGCTTTCATTTCTCTTGGGTAAATACCCAGGAGTGGAATGGCTGGATCATAAAGAAGGAGTATGTTTAACTTTTTAAGAAACTCTTCCACTGTTTTTCAAAGTATACCATTTTTTTAACATCTTTATTAGAGTATAATTGCTTTACAATGGCGTGTTAGTTTCTGCTTTATAACAAAGTGAATCTGTTATACATATACATATGTCCCCATATCTCTTCCCTCTTGCATCTCCCTCCCTCCCACCCTCCCTATCCCACCCCTCTAGGTGGTCACAACAAAGTATACCATTTTTGATTCCCAGCAAAATATGAGAGTTCCAGTTCCTCCACATCCTAGTTAATACTTGTTATTGTCAGTCTTCTTAATTTTAACCATTCCAAGTATACAGTGGTTATCTCATTGTGGTATTGATTGCATTGACCTCAGCATTAATTATGTTGAACGTATTTTTATGTGCTTATTTGCCAAACAAATGTCTAGTTTCAATTGTCTGTTAAAATATTTTGCCCTCTCTTTTTTTTTTTTTTTTTTTGGCATTACGTGGGCCTCTCACTGCTGTGGCCTCTCCCATTGCGGAGCACAGGGTCCGGACGTGCAGGCCCAGCGGCCATGGCTCACGGGCCCAGCCACTCCACGGCATGTGGGATCTTCCCGGACCGGGGCACGAACCTGTGTCCCCTGCATCGGCAGGCAGACTCTCAACCACTGTGCCACCAGGGAAGCCCTGCCCTCTTTTTAGATTGGGTTTTTTTGTTTTCTTATTATTGACTTGTGAGCTTTTAAAATATTTTCAGGATGCAAGCCTTTTATCAGTTACAAACGAATTACAAGTATTTTCTCCTAGTTTGTAGCTTGTCCTTTCATTCTTTTAAAAGATTTTTTTGAAGAGCATATTCTTTTGAATTTTGGTGAAGTCCAACTTACCAATATGTTATCCTATGTATCAAGCTTTTGGGTTGTATCTAAGAAAGCTTTAACTAACTCAGAGTCCCCAGAACTTTCTCCTCCTCTCTCTCCTCTCCTTTAGAAACATCAATTACACATAAATTAAGCTGCTCGAAGTTGTCACACATTAACAAAATGAAGACTAAAAGTTATACAGTCATCTCAATCTTGCAGATAGAGCATTTGACAAAATTCAGCAATTTTTTTCTTATTAAAAATTTCTCAACAAATTAGGTACAGAAGGAATATACTTCAACATAATAAATATGGTAGGTCCACAGATAACATTAACTCAGTCATGAAAAGCTGAAAGCTTTTCTTCTAAAATCAGAAACAAGACAATGAGAGGCTCACTCTCACCATTTCTATCCAAGGTAGTAGTGGAAGTCCTAGCCAGAGCAAATAGGCAATAAAAATAAATAAAGTGCATCCAAATCAGGAAGGAAGTAGTAAAACTGTCTGTGTTTGCAGATGACATGATCTTGTATATAGAAACCTCTAAACACTCCACCAAAGAACTTTTAGAACTAATCAAAGAATTTAATATAGTTGTATGATAGTAAATCAACATACAAAAATTAGTTTCACTTCTATGCAAACAGTGAATGATCTGAAAACAAAATGAAGAAAACAATCCCATTTACAATATCACCAAAAAGAATAAGATATTTAGGAATAAATTTAACCAAAGAGGTGAAAGATCTGTACACTGAGAACTATAAGACATTATTGAAAGAATTTGTAAGACTAGTAAATTGATAGATGTCCTATTTTCATGATTTGGAAGCATTAATATTGTTAAAATATTCATACTACCCAAAGGAATCTATAGATTCAGTGCAATCTCTCTTGACATTCATTTTTTATAGAATTAGGAAAACAATCCTAAAATTTGTAGAGAATCCCAAAAGACCGTGAATAGTCAAAGCAATCTTCAGAAAGAGGAACAAAGCTGGAGTCATCACTGTTCCTGATTTGAAACTGTAGTACACAGTACTTATATTCAAAACATTTCTGGCATAAAAACATACACATAGAGAACCCAGAATAGAGAACCTAGAAGTGGACCCAAACATATAGTCAACTAATCCTTTTTAAGGGTTCCAGAAATACATGGGGAAAGGATAGTCTCTCTTTAGTAAATGGTACTGGGAAACCTGAAAAATATATTATCTTGAATGTTTTGATTTTCAAATTCAATATGTAACAACTCAAAGATTAATAATTCCAGTGATTCCTTGAGTAAACTGTTTTTCCAATAAGATCACAATTTAGTAAACTAATAATTTTGACTCTCCAAATGCTACCCTGGTGGTCTGAAAAATGTGTTTATGTGCCATGGAGAATGATAGATTGATTCTAAAAGGCTAATTTTCAAAATATATGAATGTTGTGAAATTGTACCTATTTTCCCTACATGTTTCCTAAATATATTTTAGAGGACAATTCCAGATTTTCATAATACAGAAAAAAAAATTATGCTGTAATAGCCTTATGTAGGAGAATAATGACATGCAAGCTACCTAAATGTCCATTGACAGATGAATGAATAAAGAAGATGGGAGATATATATATATATATATATATATATATATATATATATATATATATATATATATAATGGAATATTAGCCATAAAAAAGAATGAAATAATGCTATTTGCAGCAACATAGATGGACCTAGAAGTTATCATAGTAAGTGAAGTAAGCCAGAGGGATACAAATATATGATACTGCTTATATGTGGTATCTAAAAAAGGAAGATACAAATGAACTTATATACAAAACAGAAATAGACCCACAGACATAGAAAACAAACTTATGGTTACCAAAGGGGAAGGGGGGGTAAATTAGGAATTGGGATTAACATATGCACACTACTATATGTAAAATAGATAACTAACAAGGACCTACTGTATAACACAGGAAACTATACCCAATATTTTATAATAACCTATAAGGGAAAAGAATCTGGAAAAGAATATATATATACATATTTATATGTATAACTGAATTACTTTGCTGTACACCTGAAACTAACATAACATTGCAAATCAGCTATACTTCAATTAAAAAAAAAAGACTTCCTTCAGTTTTTTAAAACATTATTTAGAATTTCTTAGAACTAACTCCCTGTTAATTCATTTCCCCAGCATGCATTTTGGATAGGAGACATCTCTCTTTTTTCTGAGTTTATACCATCAGCAGGAAATTTCCATGAAAAATCAATACATCAGAACTTGTTAATAGAGCACCCTATTTGCACGGTCATATTCGCATGTCAGCAAGGAAAAATATTTGAGCCATGCTCAGTTGTAGAGGTTGCTGAATGAACATGAGAAAGAAGGGACACTTTATTACAACTATTTTGAAGCAAACTCAGATGATAGCTTCTAAAGAGGTTTCAACTCTTATAATACTGATCATTCTCCTGCCCTGTTGAAAGGACAATTTCTAACAAAGGGAACACAATGAGATTCTTCATCATTTCAGCTCTCACCTACATATCACATTTTTACTTACACTTAAATGAGGGTCTAGGTACATATGAGAAGTAACTGTTTCACACAAATACCTATTATCTGATGTTTTCAGCAGCCTTTATTGGTGGTGCACCATAGCAGAATCATAAAATACTCCATTTTGAATTATTTAACAATAAAATCAGCTCAAGCACTTTCTCACTGAGTATTTGACCGAGTTGTACTCTTGAACCTCCAATATTAAGAATTTATTACTTCATGGGGTTTTTCCATCCTACCTTTGGACACGCTGACAGAAAATATTTTCTTATTCAGAATTGAAATCTGTCTCCCTTTTGCTTTTCTCTTGGAGGATTGAGTTTCTTGGCATGGATTCAGTATCAGCAGCAGTCACTGATAAGTATTGCAAAAAACCTTGTTTAATGCAACTTATTAATTCTTTGGCACCACAGGAACCAGTATTTACAAGTTTCTGCTTACTTTTTCCTGACATGACCTCGTTTTCTGAAGTATATCTTTGTGTATGAGGTGGGCCCAAGGAGAGAGGACATGGGCTTTCAAAGAAAATATTCTTTGGCCAGACCTCTTCATGCCACAGAACTTTCTGAGTAAATCTGAAAGAATTGTGTAGTGTTCTGGTAACATCCTTCAGTAATAAAGAAAAAGATTTTTCCCCGATGGATTTTGTGAGAAGATTTAAAAAATCTTATTCATAATCATAATTTACTTTTTCATATGTGGGATATATCTTTAAATCCTAGGTGATGCATCATTTTTCAGTACTTCTAGGGAAAATGTTTCATAAGTTATGTTGCAAATAAAATAGGACCATATTTAATAATGTTAAGTTGATCCCATAAAGTATAAATTATTTATGCAGCCTCATGTAACATTTTTCTTCCAAGTGTGTAGAGTTTGCTAGAATTTGCATTGAAAGGTTTTGAATAGAATTTGCTGGCTTGAAGCCTGTGTAAGCAACACTCATAGATCTGTTGCTTACTGAACAGCATACTAAATCTTATTTTACAGTCTTAAGTTTCTCATGGGCTATGTTCTTCCACTGAATTCAAATATAACCACAGCTTTGTGTGTCAGCTCTTCATCACATCCTGATACAAAGCGATGAGCTTGGTTTCTGGTGTGAAGAATGTGTGAGTAGAGAAGGGAAGAAAAGTTTAGGTAGAGAGTATTACAAGAATGCAAGGTTCAGAAAGCAAGTCTACTTTCTTAATAAATCCATTATTTAAATCCTACTCATTATGACTTATGTAATACTAAATGGCATCTAATATTTTTGACCCCCCAAAATTACAGTAGAATATTAATATGGGTCATTAAACATTGGAAATACACTTTATATATATTATTAATATATATTATATATTATGGGTCATTTAGAAAGCGATAGAAATTAATACATGCTATAGTAGTATCCAAAATATTTATATAATCCATGCTGAAAAGAAACAGAGAAAGAGAAAGACAGACTTGGGTTATTGGGTTTAACTTTTTAAAATTGCTGATTGGTTGTTAAAAAAAAAGAGTTAGAAAAATAGTAATTATGAATGTTTTAATTCCAGTGTATCTTATCCCTTTTCAGTCTATGGCCTATTTGAAACTTCATGTAACTATGCTTTGGTTTGTTTTTGTCTCTGGTTTGGTTTCTTTTTGTCCATGGTGTTGCATATATGAGCCACTTGGGTCCTTTCTACTCATGCATACTTCCAATTCCAAATCCTTTTACCCTCCCTTCTGGCTAGAGCAGTAAAATGGAGTGAGAAAACATAGACGCAGTGTGTGTGTGTGTGGGGGGGGGGGTCGCCGTGTCTGATTTTGCAAGTTTTGCCATAGCGAGGCTGTACGGCTGAGGGGCTCTGAATAGGGTTGAAATTTCAGTTGTGAGGTTTATTTGCCATTTTGGAATTTGCGCAAAAGTGCTGGCTATGCTAACAGCTGCCATGCTGGTCTCTTTTCGAAAAAGTTTTAAACTACACTTGTGCGAAGCTGCAATATGAGGAAAAGTGCATTAGATTATCAGGGCAGAATTATTTTGCTAAAAACTATTCTCTAGGTAGCATACTGGATATGTGTCTTCTTATTCAGACAGTGTCTCTGTATTAATCTGGATAAACAAAAGCAATAGTTTATTCCCCTCTGATGTATCGTTCACCCTCTAGGAATAAACTCTATGAAATGTCTTTCAAACATGTTTTTCTCTGCTGATACAAACTTATTTTAATCATGTGTAACATTTCAAATTTGCCTTTTCTTTGCAAGTGTTTCTTTTTTTTTATTTTTTTTTAACCATATAACATTGAACCAAATAGTTTTGCTTGCTTATATTAATGACACATGATTTTGGCTTTTATCTTCAGTAGAAAATCAATGTGTCAGTGTTGGCCAAGAAAAAGGTATGGGACCTCTTCGTAATTCTTTGTCATGTGATTGCTTTATCTTGATTTATGCCTTTAAACTTTTTCGCATTCAGCAGAAAATATTGTGTCGCTATCTGTGAGAGCAAAGTGATATATACCAATTTATGCTGAGTGCAGCCTCCTTCCAGAATTGTTTATAGAATGTATCAACTCACAACAGATTAGGGACGCAATGCCTTCTTCTTTCTTAAACATGTCAGGTTGATGATTTTGGTTCAACCCAAATTTTTATATTAAAATTTTTAGTAAAGTGTTCCTTTATAAGATAAAAGGAGATTGTAGGTGATTATTATTCTAGTGCTTCCCAGAATTTCGCTGTCTGAAAAGAAACTAAGTGTTCTTGGTCTTCGCAAAGTTACCCCCTCTTTTATCAGGCTTGCCATTTGGAACTGCTCTAGGACGTGTATGGAAATTATTTTTCAAAACAGCATTGTCAACCATGGCCAAACTGAAATCTGATTATAAACTTTTGAAAGCTAATTTCTTGAAATAGAATTCAAGAAATCATCTTCCAAGTAACTTTTTTTTTTACCCAAACACCCATTCTGGTTTGCTTTGTCATGTCATTATTTGTGTTGGAAACACAGTATTTCACTGTTACCATCTTGAACTTTTTATTGAACTTAGAAATGATTAGGCCCATTTTACCCTTGTGTAGAAGGTGTTCTTTACATTTTATGATATAAAGCCTTCTGCAAGGGGAGAAAAAAAAACACATGAATAAATGTAATTCTTAAAAATGTTTAAGGTTAAAGATGTTTACTGATCCCTGAACCAGTCTCCAGGAGGATTAAGGGTGGAGAATGAAGATGGAGAAAAATTGTAAAAATGGTGAAAAATAGAAGTTAGTCCCCATAATCCCAAACTTATGATCTATTGGGGAATTCTGTGAAGTACCTAAAGCCTTTACACTGAATGTCTGACAAAGGACTTTTTTCTTCCCAATTTCTCTGTGAGTTGCTACCTATGGAAATTTTATTTGCATTTGGAAACTTGGAAATTTTCAGGACATTTGAGAGGTTTGTAGAGACTACTTTATGAAACTTGAAATGAGGACTATTCTGGAAAATCTGGAATGTGTGTCCTTGTAGATAAATACATCCTTATCAGGTATAGGCTATTTGCACACTTCTGTGTCTCCATACACATATGTATATGGGCAAATGCATATAAATATATTTTCTATTATTAGCAGGATTACTATGGTTTTCATTTGTATGTATCATAACTATGATCATCCTTTTAACTGCAGGGCCCCGATTATTGCTTCAATCAGTACAGAGCAGTCCTTCACCCACTGTGTTCCTGGCTGTAACTTCATCTTAATTATAACACAGTCAAAATCAATTAAAATATACTAGGAAGTGTCAAAAAAGCTAGGGAGCACCCAGGCTCTATCTTAGGATAAGGCTGTATTTTTCTTTATCAAATACGTTGTGTAACTACTTGTTTTGATCTCCAGGACTCTATTGCCCCTCCTACGTTGTTGTTCCTGACTTTCAGATCTTTGATTTGATTACATTTTAAGATTTATTTTTGCTACTTTCTTGGCTTCTCTGCTCTCATAGGTAGTGACAGCTTCCTCTATAACTCTTGGCATTATCTTTGCTCAGATAAGTGCTAATGATCGAGGTAGGTGTATTACGTGTCATTCTATCTAAGTCAACTTTATGCATTTGGAACTACAATTCCTAGTGTTATTCTTACATTGCAAATTATAGTGCTATACTGCTGCCACAATTTATGCAGTGTTGGAGAACTTTACATCGACTTGGAACTACTATTTGGTGTAAAATATGAGTTAATTTTAGTTTGCATTTTCAGTAGCTCAGATTTAAGTGGTATTTTTGGTACAATAAGTTTAACTTTTACTCTGTTATAAAGTGAATTCAAGCTATTGAAGAAGATGCAATATGGACTTTAGAGTAAAATTGCTTAAGTTCAAATCCTGGCTCTGTCATTTATTAGCTGTGTAGCCTTAGGAAAACTATGTAACCTCTCTGTGCCATAGTTTCTTCACCTGTAATCGGGTATAATACTAGTACTACCTTGTATAGTTTTTTTTGAAGATTACATATATTAATATATACATATATAAGACACTTAGAAAAGTGCTAGGCATACAGTAATTACTCATGTTAGCAATAACAACAGCTTTAATGTAATAATAATAAATATAATAGGAGTTATTAAGTTTAAAAATAAAAATTGAAGTGTGTCACTGAACTAGAGTAACATTATATGATCTTTTTCTCCTTTCTAAATGGTTGAGGAGATAAAAGCCTTTTCCTCTATCTTTGTGCCTAATTCTTCTAAATAAATAAAGGCATTTCTCCCCTCATGGTAACCAGTGCAGACTACCTGCTCTTTCTCTCTCTTTTTGTTTAACCTGTTCTTTCTCTTATCTTTTAATATAATGATAGAAAGTCAAGGTAAAAATAGTATTGAATAATAGTTATGGGGGTCATAATGACAGAGTCTACTGAAATTTAAAGGATAATAAAGGAGTATTATGAAGCACTTTCTGCCAGTAAGTTGGACTACTTAGATGAAATGAACACAAATTACCAAAACTGACTCAGGAAGAAATAGGAAACTCAAAGAGCCCTGTCTCAGTTAAAGAAATTTAATATACATTTAAAGCTTCACGCAAGGAAAACTCCAGGCACAGATATATTCACTGGTTAATTATATCAAAGTCTTTCAAAAAATAAAAATTAAAAAAAAGAGGAGGAAACATTTCCCGAGGCCAGTATTATCCTCATACCAAAATCAGAAATGTCACAAGAGAAGACAATGACAGATCAGTATCTGTTATGAACTTGGATTTGACATTCTTAACACAATTTTAGCAAATTAATTTCACCAATATTAACAAAATGATAATATATCGTGACCAAATGGGATTTATCTCAGTAATGCTTCCTTGGGTTCCATTTCATTAATTAGCTTTAGCAAAAAGTGACTCCTTTCAGGACTTTCCCAGCCTCTCTAGGTGTGACATTTTCATGGTTCCAACTGGTGTCTGTTCTAATAATTATGGCCTTATCTTTGCCTTTCATGCCTCTAGCTTGACTTGCATTATGGCGGTTAATCCAGATTTATCCTCTGGATCAGTAGTTTCCACCTGCATCAAAGTAGGTCTTTTTCTCTCCCTCTCAATATTGCCTACATTTTTTTGCCCTCACATAACAAAAAAAAAAAAAAAAAAAAACCAGCTTTTGTCTGTAGTCCCCACATGTCATTCACTTTGTTGTAAATATCTAGATCCAACCTTTATTTTAGTTTTTTGATTAAGTTTATTACTTAAGGTGTATAATACAAACTGCTTATTATAGCCATATGTATATGCAAAATAAGAAGGATAAAATGTAAATAATTCTGATAATTTTCAAAAAAATATTGGCATGATATTCTCAAGATGATGGTGTCCTGTAGAATAAAATTTTTCATGCGTAAATTAATTAATTTTCATTAAATAGTTGTTAATAACTGTACAGAAAAGTTTAAGCATTTACATTAAGGTTAGGATCAGGAAATTGAGCTTGATATCTACTATTACTTAATAATACTATGCATATTTAATAATATTAATACTATTTTAACTTTATATTAAACATTGTTATTTATTTTTTAAATTTTTATTGGGGTATAGTTGATGTACAATGTTGTGTTAATTTCAGGTGTACAGCAAAGTGAATCTATTACACATATACATATATCCACTCTTTTTAAAATTCTTTTCCTATATAGGCCATTACTAATAAGGACCTACTGTATAGCATAGGGAACTCTACTCAATACTCTGTAACAGATCCAACCTTTATAGTCACTATTCACAAAATGTCCTGACATACTCCCAGGACTGCTACTGCCCACTGACAGAAGGTCTGCGTATATTCAGTCCAAAGGTGGTGTCATCTGTGGATGCTGCCAAGGTGTAGGATGCTGAGCATCTTGATCAGTCTGACTCTGAAGGACTGTCCCAGTTCCTGGGCTCCCTGTTGGGCTGGCTGATGCCTCTCTTGTGACTGTGTCACAGCTCAACTGCTCCCTCCACTCGATCCTTCCTCTCTGACTCCCCTCCAGCTGTTGGTTCCACGTGAGTTCCCCAGGAAAATTTCTGTACCCAAATCTCTCTCTCATATCTGTTTTAAAGGGAATCTGCCCTGAGACCTATTTCCATGAATTCTGGCCATAACCCTAATTAGTCATAGAAGCCCAAAGCCAAATCATGGAGCTTCTCCATTTCTACCAAAGCTTTACCCATGTAGATATAAAACAAAATAATTAACCATGGCTAATATTAACTTAACATTCTATGTGCCAGGTGCTGTGTTTTGTATATTATCTTTTTATAATCTCCCCAGAACACTAAGAGGAGGGTTCTGTTCTTTCCTGGAGAGAATAGCATTGTTCAGTAAAATGTAAACATTAGGAGAAGTAGGGTGAAGGACATAAGGGGACTTTTTGTGTTATTTTTACATCTTTTCTGTAAGTCTAAAATGAGGTCAAAATAAAGGAATTTGAAGACATTGAGTAGTAGAACCAGGTTTTTAAGATTGCAGTGTGGCTCCAGAGTTCAAGTTCTTAAATACTAGCATAAATTGCCTTTAAAGCAAGTCCTCTTGGACTCAAACCAGAGCAAAGTGACATGATTGTGTGCCTTTTTGCACAGAGTGAAATGGGTGTTTATCCAGACAACAGGTAGCTAAAATATTCTGTTATGGATAAAAGTTTTATATAAATTATCAGTCTAATATTAACCCTTAGATTATAGTTACCTGCGAAACAGGGATGGATTTCTTGTAATTTTTGCTGTATCAGCCAGAATTAAAAGCACATATGCAAGCATGAAGATGAATTTCAGTGAATACAGTCTTGTCAATATCCAAATAAATGAATATGTGACTCCCACTCTCTTCCCTCTTGCTTTTTCAGTGTTATAAAAATAGAGTTAAATGGTTCAGGCAGTCTGCTTGTCCCCCTGCAATTTTAGTTAGTAGCACCTTATCTTTAACACTTTGTCATCTTTAAGCTGCTGCTTATTTTTCCTCACAGACCCCAGTTCTTGGGATGAAGAAGAATCGTTGTGTTCAAATAAGACCATTCTATTAAAAAAAACTCTCCAAGAAACTAAAAGAATTTAGCTAGAAACAAATATTCTTCCTACTTATTTCCAGCATGGTGACCCTTTGTATTTTCATCACGTGTTAGGATGAAAAATTGATTATAGTTAATATGAAGCATAGTCTAATGTAATGAAAAACAAGATTGTAACAAAAAAAGAGAATAACTTTAAAGTTAATTTGCTTCAAATTGAAGCTTTGGATTAAAATGAATTAGCTTATATTCCATCGTGTTTACAAAGAATTTATCTTATTTTTTTCAATTTGTTCCCTTTTCGGGGATAAAATACCTTTGTTAGAGCTTTTCCTGTTAGATTACCCAATTAGTTATATTCAGTTATTTTGAGATGGTTTTTATATGGAATTTTCTCATTTTGTTTTTAATAGATATACATATTAGTTATGTTGTTATGCTGAGTTTGATATATTTTGCTGTACATGTAAGACAAATATAATTTACCAACTTTAATTTTTAAAAATACTGGGGAAACAATGTGTTAAAATGGAAATAACATCAAACCAGGAACTAAAATACCTGGATTCTAACGATTAAATTTTCCATTAAGGGACCTAGTGACTTTATGGATGTTACTCAATCTCCTAATTACCTAATTTCTCATCAGAATAATGAAATAATCTATAAGTTGTTTCTAATTATAAAATTCTATAAATTCCACTTTTTCACAATTGACTGAACTCTACAGTTCTTCTTGCATGTTGTAAGAGTCACAAAAATCCTTCTTAAGAAACTAAAATTTAGTTTTATCATATATTAAAAAAGCTTTCCTAAACTTTTATTAAGCTACCATGAATTTCAATTATTTTTGAGCCCCTAAAGCACATTTAGGATCATAGTTTATGTTTTTACTTTCAGATAATTCAAATTCTACTGATAGCAACAGCCTACTATTGTGTATTTTAGAGATGGCCATTCGTTCCTCTCTCTTTTTTTATATCAGCAAAGAATGTTGATATACTGAAAGTAAATAATGAAATAATTTCCTGATAGAAATGGAAAATAAACAGCAGAATGAACTTTCAAGCATAATCTCCTTCTGTAAAATTTAACTTTTTTTTTTAAAGTGCTCGTTCATGTCTATTGATTTATCATTTGTTCACTGATATTAGGCCCTCCATTGCCCTAGGCACTGTGCCACTTGGTGTCGATACAGACACAAATAGTAGATGGTCATTGTCCTCATGGAGCATACATTCTAAAGAGGACAAAGTGAGAGAAACTCAAGCAAATAATTACAATAAAAATGATTTTTTTTAAAAGAGTGACATCTGACCTGGGTATGGTGATATCCAGGAAGGTGTTGTATGACTTAGGTCTTACAGTGTCTATAGGCAACAGCCCATGTTGGGGCTGGGGGTCAGGAGTAAGGAATCACAGGAACCTATGCAGATACACACAGACGAGAAGCAGCATGCTGCTGTGAAGAACTGCTGTGCTGATCTATAATTCATGGTGCATAAAGTTTGAGGCAGAGAAAGGTAGACAGAAGCCAGGTCAGGGAATGACTCATTTGTCATGGTCACGAATGAGTACATTGACCTAGAGCTGATGGGCACCACTGAGGTTTTAATCAGTTAAGTGAAACAATCCTAAGTGACTTCTAGATACATCACTCTGTTAGTGATGTTTGAAGAGCATGTTTGAAGTAGGGCTTACCATTAAAAAACTGATAATAAAATTAAATATATATATATA
This sequence comes from Mesoplodon densirostris, assembly GCF_025265405.1. Taxonomy (NCBI): domain Eukaryota; kingdom Metazoa; phylum Chordata; class Mammalia; order Artiodactyla; family Ziphiidae; genus Mesoplodon; species Mesoplodon densirostris. The sequence continues at coordinate 168,878,264 of NC_082664.1, forward strand.
TATATATAGTTTAGGTAGGAGACAACCGGGGCCTAAGCTAGGAACATGAGCTAGTACAGATGGAATGAAAAGGATTCAAGAAATATTTTGGAATGAAAAGGATTCAAGAAATATTTAGGAAGTAATGCCATTGAGGCTTGCATGTGTGGTGTGAATGATGGGGAGTAATCAAAAGTAATTCATGATTCTGGTGGGAACAACAGCAGGAGCCATCTGTTGAAATATAGAACAGAGGCTGAAAGAGAGGGAGTTTTAGGGAGAAAGATGAGTTTTTTAAAGACATTTTAAAACTTTGAGGGACGTCAAAGTAGAAAGGCTCAGCCAGTGGTTGGGGGAAAAAAGGAAAACAGTCTGAAGTTTAGGGAAGTATGGAGTGAAGGGAGGTTTGGGATAATCAACATATCAGTAGTGGTTGAAAATAGAGGATTGATTCATCCAGGGAGGGTGTTTAAAGTGGGAAAACCAAAGAGCAGATAGCAGAATAAGGTGACTCATCATTGCACTTAAATAATACTTAATGTATGGAGATATTCTTAAAAGGTGCACATCTACATCTCTTATAATACAAAGGAAAAAATTCCTCAGTTCCCACTTAAGGACACCTGGGCACCACTTCTCACTCTCTTAGCCCCACCTTTTATTTTAGCTTCTGCTGTAACAGTTCTGTGCAGGCTTCCACCTCGGACTTGGACCACTTGGTGCAGGTGTGATAGGACAACACTTGCCTGGACCTGCCCACTACCCACGGGCTTCTGTCACTTAAGAGGTGGGATATTCCTGCAGGTGCAGCCCCAAAGTGTGGGGAAGTTCATGCCCTGGGGGCTCACCCATGACCAGTAGAGGATGAAGCCCTTTCCTCCTCCCAGATTGATGGTTCTTAGACTATTCCATAGAGCTCCTCAAAAGGCCCATTAGGTTGCATCACAGTGATAGCCAAGTTGATAAGCCATCCTTATAAGCAGCCTTGCTTCCTTCCATGTCTCACTCTGCCCCTCATTCTTTCTTCCTGAGTTAACTTTTCAACATATGTCCTTTCAGTATTTAACCTTATATTAGGTAAAATACATTGATATTCTATTTATATCTCCCAAACCTAGACTCATGCCTCTAAAACCACCAAAAGCACATAAAATGGAAGGTTACTATATAGAAAATCTGGCTTTACAGATTAAGCTATAATTTTCAAAAATACTTTAAAATCTTATCACGGTTATGCCTTTCCTTTTTGTAAGCTTCACCTAAAAGCAGGGCTGACCCAAGGTTATACCTAAGAATAGAGTACATAAAATATATTTTGCATTTCAAAAGTTTATCTAAGACTTTTAAAATTGAGAGCATCTACAAATATTCCTGACACATTTTTTTTCTGGTTTTGGATCTAAATTGAACACACAGCTTTTTAACTTTGATAGAAAGGAAATAAGGTTTCTAAAAAAAGCAAGTTCAAAACAGTTTAGCCTAAATTATTCAGGATTACGTGATTTAAGATATTTTTATATTTTTAAATTATTTACTTAAAAAATGAAAGGCTGTGAAAGGACCTTTCAATTGTTATTGATTCTGACAGTCAAAACAGTTTTAATCTATACCAGGGTTTGCAAACTTTTCTTGTCAAGAGCGAGGTAGTAAATATTTTAGGACCATGAGCCATAGGATTGCTCTGTGACTACCCAACAGAGTCATGGTAGAATGAAGGCAACTTAGAGACTTAAAAACAAATTGAGAGAAAAAAAATTGGTATGGCTGTGTTCCAATTGAGAAAACAAACTTTTTTTTTTTATGATGCTTCCAATTAAAGAAAAAAATACTTTATGACTTTGTTGAATCCTGATCTTTACAATATGCCACTATGGATTCCACAAGATCATTATATTCTTTCAAGATTATAATAGAAATAGGATTATTATTGTTGTTGATCTTAGATATTGTATGTCATCCTTAGACATGATCCCTTGTTTTGTTTTTCTCACGTTGCCACATTACGAATTACCAGTTTGAACATAACTTTTGAATATTTCCAAGCATTATGATTTGTTTAGGTTTGTTTAAAAGGCTGCATAATTAGAAAACACTTTCAGGCCATTTTTCTCTTACCCTGTAGACAGATCACACTGATTATTAACTGAAAGGTTAATAATTAACTGAAAGGTATACTGGGAATTGTATCAATTCTTCCCAATCATCTAGGTTTAGGAATACATACTAAAAACAAGCTTGGAATACAAATGGCCTTCTGCTGACTCAGAAGGCTAGGATGTGAAGTAATGGTTTTCTGATGAGGTGAAAACAAAATATATGTTTTCCAAAGACTTAATAGAAGAGGCTGAAAAGAGGTCACTAACACAAGGATGGAGGAGACGCAAAAGAGCATGAAAGTGAGGGTTTGACAGGGTAACCTTATTTTTAACTCTCAGATTCTTATGAATTATATGGAAGTGAATATCCTATCCTCAAATTACGCCAAAGGAAACACTTTTAATAATCTGTATGGTATGACTTTCCATTCTCCTATCTAAAGCTCTGTCCTAAACTGTCTAGTTTTTAAAGAATAGTCTCTTTAACCCAAGGTTTAAGATGTTAGGTGACATTGATTTTTGTATTACCACATCACACCACGACGTTTGTACGAATGATTTACTACATTTATTCCTCTATTCACTGCTTCCTCAGGTGTCTTACCTTCCCTTGCTTATTTAGATAATTTTATGTAAAATTAATTTTTAAGCGATTAGTGAGAGGTGAGACTTTGGTTTCCATGGGATTCAAAATTAGGAAGGCTTCAGGGCTCATGACTTTTGTTTTTAAAGGCCGTTGCTTACTTGCATTTTCTACGGAACTAGCAGATATGTCAACGTGCAACTCAGAAAGCAAACTGTTTTATACGTATATTTAGATTTTAGATTTACTTTGAGACTTAATTATTGCAAAGTTCATCTACCTACCAGAAAAAATGTAGACTAATGGTTTTGTGTCTTGGTCTCTTTAACACCTGTTGAAAACGTTGTGTCCTTGGGTGTGAGTTAAGAACAAGGACAGCTGTCCCTGTCCTGTGCATGCCTGTCTGTGCCTCCTGCAGAGGCCCCATTGAACCAGAACAATGAGGACGGGGCAGTGAGGATGGTATCTCAACTGATTTTCATGGCATTAGGGTAATTGTTGATTTCTATCCGTGAACTTGCAGCATTGCCCAGCATACCTTTTAAAATCCTGGAGATGAGAAGCAGGTTTAAATGAAGTCTGTACTAAGTGGCTTGCATATTGTGCTAGTTTTAATTTTGTTTCAACATTGAAATATTACCGTTAAAGGAGGCTCATATTCTGCATAAGCCTGAGTGCTGAGAGCTCACTGTGAGATGCGGTATTATTCTTAGGTATAGCAGAGGTTGATGGTAGACGCCTAGAGGAATAGATGCTTAGGAAGTAGAAAGAGGACGCTTATCAACATTGAAAATAATTTTCTCTCAAGGCTTTAGTTGCTATACAGGAGGCTTCTGAGAAACAAATTTGTGCACAATGTACATTCTCCTGGTAGCACTGAGAAGACAGAATCTGGTTTAAGAGGCATTCATATACTATGTCTTATCTCAATTATTAGGTAGAATACTTTTTATCTCTAAGGCGTGTGTGTGTGTGTGTGTAAAGTGTCTAAGTTATCTAGCAAGGGATTTTATTTCTCTAGGAATCCACTTTATCCTTTCAAACAGCATTAGGATTAGATTAGTAGTTCTCAAATGTTCCTAATTATCAGAACCACCTGGAGCATTAAAAAAAATACAGGGCTTCCCTGGTGGCGCAGTGGTTGAGAGTCCGCCTGCCGATGCAGGGGACGCGGGTTCGCGCCCCGGTCCGGGAAGATCCCACATGCCGCGGAGCAGCTGGGCCCGTGAGCCATGGCCGCTGAGCCTGCGGGTCCGGAGCCTGTGCTCCGCAACGGGAGAGGCCACAACAGTGAGAGGCCCGCGAACCACAAAAAAAAAAAAAAAAATACAGATTCTCAATCTTTACATGTACTATATCAGAAGCCCCAGAGGAGAGTCCTAAGAACCTGCATTTTTAATAAAAACCCTTGGTGATTCTGATGGTAAGACAAGTTTAGGAAATATTAAATGATATCTAAATTAGGCATCACAGTTATTTAATATCTGAATTTATTTTAAAAATACCTGGAGATGTACTGTAAGTGTGACTATTCATTCAAGCTTATCTCTTAAATGGCATCAAGAGGCCTATTTTCTCTCTTAAACTATTTAAAAACACCAACTTAAATGTAGTTAATAGAAGATAGCTGAATTATAATAAATTATGATGTTTTACACTTCTAGCACAAGCTTTGCTTACTGGTGAAGATTTTATCTGTTTTTAATTCTGCCAATGGCCACTCTCCCTTTCTATCTGATAGACAACTGACTGTGTTAGTTTGCTGATACTGTCTCTTCAGAATATTCCATGCTGCCTTCCCTCTACTGTCTATTCACCAAACATGCTTCTGATCTTGATTTTGTTCAAGATTTCCTCTCCTGATGACCTTAATTTGGTGACCAGCTGGCATAGGTAGTCAGACACATGTCTAGTTATCTTTTTTTTTTTTTTTTTTTTTTTTTTGCGGTACGCGGGCCTCTCACTGCTGTGGCCTCTCCCGTTGCAGAGCACAGGCCCCAGACGCGCAGGCCCAGCGGCCATGGCCCACGGGCCCAGCCACTCCACGGCACGTGGGATCTTCTCGGACCGGGGCACAAACCCGTGTCCCCTGCATCGGCAGGCAGACTCTCAACCATGCACCACCAGGGAAGCCCTCTAATTATCTTTTTATTTTACATTAATAAATTAGCATCTTGGAGAAACTGCCTGGGTCACTGAAGACCAGGCCCAAGGTGACTGTGTCAGGAAGCAGACACTGAGAGAAGGCTGGCTTGAGACACTAGTGCATGTTTTCTTATGCTGCAGAATGGCTCGGTAGGAAGGAGAAAACCCCGGTAGGAAATTGATCTGGGATTTCTGACCCAGTGCCCTAGAGTCAGTTCTGATTTGAGGTACTTCTGGAGACTAACTCATCCTCTTAAAAAGAAACCTGGGGACAGAGACTGGACACCAGAGGTCAAGAACGAAAAAGAAAACTTAGGCTTAGCTCCTGTCAGATGTAGACAAGGTGACTGAGTGTGGATATTTTCCTCAGGTAGAACTGGGATGAAAGCTGTCCTGTTGAGCCATCAGAGGGTGAAAAGAGAGAGCTTTTGAGAATAAGTTCCCTGTTTTCAAGGGGAAGTGATACACTAATTTGTCAGAAATTGATATTTGATTTTTATTCTTGTTTGTACAAAAAATGCAGTGCTTTATGAGTTTAGAAAGAAAAGTTAGTGAGCAAAATCATCAGAAGTGAGGGATGTTCTCTATCACTTAGTTTAATATGAAGATGTGGCTTTGTATCAATGATGTGTTTGTTTTTGTTTTGCTTTTGACCAACATTGGGAATCCTATTATACAAATGTGTGTAGTGAGAAGGGCTGCTACCCCGTTTGGTGAACATTTTCATGAACAATATATGGAAAAATTTTGAGTACTCACACACACACACACACACACACACACACACGCACGCATGCACAAGAAAATTGAATTTGCCCGGCCAGACTAGGTAATGAACCCAATCTCACAGACTCAAGATCCAGAAAGTTCTTCCTACACATAGATCGATATATAAAGATTTTTTACATAGAAAAGCTGAAGAGCTTTCACATTGAAAGAGTAGTTTTTGTGCTAGCTGCCACATCTTCTCAAACTGAGAAAAAAATGTAAAACTTAAGAAATTAATGACCCTTAGCATGATAGAAAATTTAAAAGCTTCATTAAAATATTCTCTTAATATTTTTCTGGTAAGAAATAATACAACTTAATAAAGATATTTCTTAAATATTCAAGCGTAACTTGGGTTGCAAGGATTTCCCAGCATGTAAAACACTATGTAGATTTTGCTTTAGATTTCTATAATTAAAATAATCCACTTTCCAAGCAGTTAGGGAGTGATATTTAGTTACTACGTTAAAGAGTTTGAAACACTTACGGATATTCCTGTATGCTGTTCTTGTAATTCTGCGGCTCAGTAATAAGGTCTGTTATATACTTTAGCCTTATCCTAAGCACAAATATATGTAAAATTATGGATTTTGATGAGCTAGATATTTTCCCCCTAAACTACATTATAATGCTCATTTTGTTAAAGTTAACAATCAAAATATACTCAAACACCATTTTACTCTCCCCCATGGGGATACTTACATTTCCCCCTGTAAGTAATAAGAAAGATAACTATAAGATCAGATTTTTATTTCAAGAAGTCAAATTTGAAGAACAATTAGAAAATGCATATGTATCTGACAATAGCAAATACTTAAAAGATAAATCTCAAATGACATAACTTTTTAAAGAAAAAAATGTTATTAAAAACACTGGTTTCAAAAGCAATTTTTTAAACTAATGTGATACGTTAAAAATCTAAAATGAAAAAAGTGTTTGCTTTGGAAGAACATTTATATGGGACATTCTCATCTATGCTAAGACTGAAATTCAAATGACATAATGAGTATTAAGGTGCCACAAAAAAAGTGTCACACATATAGAAGATATTTTATTATTAATATTATTACAGTGCTAAACACTTAGTAGATGTTACATATTTGTAATCAGGATTCATTATTATCTAAATACAAAGCACTACCTGAATTGGTCTTGTATTATTTGCATAGCTTCCCCCATTGTTTAACTCCTATCGTTACTATCAGATTAGTAAAAAAAAGTTTAGAAGTCTATTAAACGTAGGAGAAAAAATGAAAAGTGAAAATTTGATGAAAGCATTTGGGATTTTTAAACCAGTCAAGAATGAGACTTTTATTTTTTTAATGTTTTGGACATTATTTTAGCAACTGAGCATATCTGTAGACTATGGGTGAATTATTTAAACTTTCTGGGTCTCATTTATTCAAACAGAAAATAAAGGTTTTGGATTCTAAATGCTCTGTAAGGCCCCATTCTGCACTTCAATTTAAATAATTTAAAAGATCTTTTAAAATGTTGCATAAGTGTGCATATAATTGATATAGCTATCAAATGCATAGAGATAGCTTAGAAGAAATCCTCCAACAAATAAACTTTGTATTATTCCAGATAGAAAGTGATGCTTGAGGAATAGCTGGAAGGTGAAGGGAAGAAGGGTCTGGAAATGTAGAAGTAAATTTAGGAAAAAGAGGAAAGAAGTTAGCAAAACCATATAAATACAAGTAGACACTGAGTTGGAATCCAGGAAGAGGGCTGTGTAAAGAAGAGAAAGACACAGGGAGTTGTAAAAGAAAAAAGAAGCAGGATTTGTCAACAGTTTAGGTGTATCATATGAAATACTGGGACAAATCAGTATATGCTGCACCTTTTTTTCTCTTTAATAATCATTTGCCATTTGAAATGTGGGCAATGAAGTATGACATCAAGAGTAACATCTATAGTTTTAGTTGAAATGAGAAATTTTGTTTTTCCATAACACAGTCAAGTGTTCACCGCGCAGTCATCAGGGTGCTGGGTGACGTGTGTACAGCTTTGTGTGTCCCTCATTGAGCTTCATGTTGCTTGTCCTTAAAATCTCCAAGAAGAGACAGACATTGAAATGCACACATACCGATATAATTAAAAGTTGTGAGAAGTTTTTAAAGGAAAATACCTTCAGCTTGAGTGATTAAGGAAGGCTTTTCTGAGGAAGTAATATCTAAACTGAGACTTGACATGGGATTTTTAATTCACACTCATCATTGGGTAGCTATGATGAGATGCAGAACTAGAACAAAGGACAAATGTGTGTTATCATTTGGGTTTAAATGTGTGATCTGATTTTCTCACTTGGGGTCGAGATCAGTTTTAATAAGCACTTGCATAGAGGTGGGGGTAAATTTGGAGCTTCCTTTCATGAGGAGAATGAGGGGCACGTGATTATTTTTATAAAAACGCTTACTGTATATTAAAATAATACATTGCAGTTCCACTCTTTTCCTCTAAATATTATTTTTAATGATGTGGAGGGTAGAAAAAATGAGTGTTAATTGAAGAAAGAGAACCTTTAGGAATTTTAGTACAGTGTTTCTTAAATGAGAATTTAATTTTGGCACATGTGAACCAACCACTTGGACAGTATTACATTCTATTCGATTAAAATCCTATTGGAGGAGCTTCAAGATGGCATAAGAGTAAGACGTGGAGATCACCTTCCTCCCCACAAATACATCAGAAATACATCTACATGTGGAACAACCCCTACAGAACACCTACTGAATGCTGGCAGAAGACCTCAGACCTCCCAAAAGGCAAGAAACTCCCCACGTACCTGGGTAGGGCAAAAGAAAAAAGAAAAAACAGAGACAAAAGAATAGGGACGGGACCTGCACCAGTTGGAGGGAGCCGTGAAGGAGTAAAGGTTTCCACACACTAGAAGCCCCTTCGCGGGCGGAGACTGCGGGTGACAGAGGCGGGGAGCTTCGGAGCCACGGAGGAGAGCACAGCCACAGGGGTGCGGAGGGCAAAGCGGAGAGATTCCCGCACAGAGGATCGGTGCCGACCGGCACTCACCAGCCCGAGAGGCTTGTTTGCTCCCCAGCCGGGGCGGGCGGGGCTGGGAGCTGAGGCTCGGGCTTCCGAGGTCGGATTCCAGGGAGACGACTAGGGTTGGCGGTGTGAACACAGCCTGCAGGGGGCTAGTGCACCACGGCTAGCCGGGAGGGAGTCTGGGAAAAGGTCTGGAGCTGCCGAAGAGGCAAGAGACTTTTTCTTGCCTCTTTGTTTCCTGGTGCGCGAGGAGAGGGGATTCAGAGCACGGCTTAAAGGAGCTCTAGAGACGGGCGCGAGCCGTGGCTAAAAGCGCGGACCCCAGAGATGGGCGTGGGACACTGGGGCTGCTGCTGTGCCACCAAGAAGCCTGTGTGTGAGCACAGGTCACCATCCACACTGCCCCTCCCGGGAGTCTGTGCCGCCCGCCACTGCCAGGGTCCTGGGATCCAGGGACAACTTCCCTGGGAGAACACACAGTGCACCGCAGGCTGGTGCAACGTCACACTGGCCTCTGCAGCCCCAGGCCCGCTCCGCATCCGTGCCCCTCCCTCCCCCCGGCCTGAGTGAGCCAGAGCCCCCGAATCAGCTGCTCCTTTAACCCCGTCCTCTCTGAGCGGGAACAGACGCCCTCAGGCGACCTACACGCAGAGGAAGGCCCAAATCCAAAGCTGAACCCCAGGACCTGTGCGAACAAAGAAGAGAGGGAAATCTCTCCCAGCAGCCTCAGGAGCAGCGGATTAAAGCTCCACAATCAACTTGATGGACCCTGCATCTGTGGAATACCTGAATAGACAATGAATCATCCCAAATTGAGGAGATGGAATTTGGGAGCAATGATATATTTATATTTTTCCCTTTTTCTCTTTTGGTGAGTGTGTATGTGTATGCTTCTGTGTGATTTTGTCTGTATAGCTTTGCTTTTACCATTTGTCCTAGGCTTCTGTCTGTCCGTTTTTTTTTTTATAAAAATTCTTTTCTTAATTATCTTTTATTTTAATTATTTTATTTTATTTTATTTTATCTTCTTTCTTTCTTTCTTTTTTTACTCCCTTTTATTCTGAGCCGTGTGGAGGACAGGCTCTGGGTGCTCCAGCCAGGAGTCAGGGCTGTGCCACTGAGGTGGGAGAGCCAAGTTCAGGACACGGGTCCACAAGAGACCTCCCAGCTCCACGTGATATCAAACGGCAAAAATCTCCCAGAGATCTCCATCTCAATGCCAAGAACCAGCTCCACTCAACGACCAACAAGCTACAGTGCTGGACACCCTATGCCAAACAACTAGCAAGACAGGAACACAACCCCATCCATTAGCACAGAGGCTGCCAAAAATCATAATAAGGCCACAGACACCCCAAAACACACCACCAGACGTGGACCTGCCCACCAGAAAGACAAGATCCAGCCTCATCCACCAGAACACAGGCACTAGTCCCCTCCACCAGGAAGCTTACACAATCCACTGAACCAACCTTAGCCACTGGGGACATATACCAAAAACAATGGGAACTATGAACGTGCAGTCTGCAAAAAGGAGACCCCAAACATAGTAAGGTAAGCAAAATGAGAAGATAGAGAAGCACACAGCAGATGAAGGAGCAAGGTAAAAACCCACCAGACCTAACAAATGAAGAGGACATAGACAGTCTACCTGAAAAAGTATTCAGATTAATGATAGTAAAGATGATCCAAAATCTTGGAAATAGAATGGAGAAAATACAAGGAACGTTTAACAAGGACCTGGAAGAACTAAAGAGCAAACAAACAGTGATGAACAACACAATAAATGAAATTTAAAGCTATCTAGAAGGAATCAATGCAGAATAACTGAGGCAGAAGAATGGATAAGTGACCTGGAAAATAAAATAGTGGAAATAACTACTACAGAGCAGAATAAAGAAAAAAGAATGAAAAGAATTGAGGACAGTCTCAGAGACCTCTGGGACAACATTAAACGCACCAACATTCGAATTATAGGGGTCCCAGAAGAAGAAGAGAAAAAGAAAGGGACTGAGAAAATATTCAAAGAGATTATAGTTGAAAACTTCCCTAATATGGGAAAGGACATAGTTAAGTCCAGGAAGCACAGAGAGTCCCATACAGGATAAATCAAAGGAGAAACACACCAAGACACATATTAATCAAACTATCAAAAATTAAGAACAAAGAACAAACATTAAAATCAGCAAGGGAAAAACAACAAATAACACATACGGGAATCCCCATATGGTTAACAGCTGATCTTTTAGCAGAAACTCTGCAAGCCAGAAGGGAGTGGTAGGACGTATTTAAAGTGATGAAGGAGAAAAACCTACAATCAAGATTACTGTACACAGCAAGGATCTCATTCAGATTTGATGGAGAAATTAAGACCTTTACAGACAAGCAAAAGCTAAGAGAATTCAGCACTACCAAACCAGCATTACAGCAAATGCTAAAGGAACTTCTCTAGGCAGGAAACACAAGAGAAGGAAAAGACCTACAATAATAAACCCAAAACAATTAAGAAAATGGTAATAAGAATGTACATATTGATAATTACCTTAAATGTAAATGGATTAAATGCTCCAATCAAAAGACTTAGACTGGCTGAATGGATACAAAAACAAGACCCATATATATGCTGTCTATAAGAGACCCACTTCAGACCTAGGGACACATACAGACTAAAAGTGAGGGGATGGAAAAAGATATTCCATGCAAATGGAAATCAAAAGAAAGCTGAAGTAGTAATTCTCATATCAGACAAAATAGACTTTAAAACAAAGACTATTACAAGAGACAAAGAAAGACTCTACATAATGATCAAGGGATCAATCCAAGAAGAAGATATAACAATTGTAAATATTTATGCACCCAACATAGAAGCACCTCAATACATAAGGCAAATACTAACAGCCATAAAAGGGGAAATCGACAGTAACACAGTCATAGTAGGGGACTTTAACACCCCACTTTCACCAATGGACAGATCATCCAAAATGAAAATAAATAAGGAAACACATAATGATACATTAAACAAGATGGACTTAATTGATATTTATAGGACATTCCATCCAAAAACAATGGAGTACACATTCTTAAGTGCTCATGGAACATTCTGCAGGATAGATCATATCTCAGGTCACAAATCAAGCCTTGGTAAATTTAAGAAAATTGATATCATATCAAGTATCTTTTCTGACCATAATGCTATGAGACTAGATATACAGGAAAAAATCTGTAAGAAATACAAACACATTGAGGCTAAACAACACACTACTTAATAACCAAGAGGTCACTGAAGAAATCAATGAGGAAATCAAAAAATACCTAGAAACAAATGACAATGAAAGCACAATGATCCAAAACCTATGGGATGCAGGAAAAGCAGTTCGAAGAGGGAGGTTTATAGCATTACAATCCTACCTTAAGAAACAAGAAACATCTCAAATAAACAACCTAACCTTACACCTAAAGCAATTAGAGAAAGAAGAACAAAAATACCCCAAAGTTAGCAGAAGGAAAGAAATCATAAAGATCAGATCAGAAATAAATGATAAAGAAATGAAGGAAACGATAGCAAAGATCAATAAAATTAAAAGGTAGTTCTTTGAGAAGATAAACAAAATTGATAAACCATTAGCCAGACTTATCAAGAAAAAAAGGGAGAAAACTCAATAGAATTAGAAATGAAAAAGAAGTAACAACTGACACTGCAGAAATACAAAGGATCATGGGATATTACTACAAGGAACTATATGCCAATAAAATGGACAACCTGGAAGAAATGGACAAATTCTTAGAAATGCACAAGCTTCTGAGACTGAACCAGGAAGAAATAGAAAATATGAACAGACCAGTGACAAGCACTGAAATTGAAACTCTGATTAAAAATCTTCCAACAAACAAAAGCCCAGGACCAGATGACTTCACAGGTGAATTCTATCAAACATTTAGAGAAGAGCTAACACCTATCCTTCTCAAACTCCTCCAAAATATAGCAGAGGGAGGAACACTCCTAGACTCATTCTACGAGCCCACCATCACTCTGGTACAAAACCAGACAAAGATGTCACAAAGAAAGAAAAATACAGGCCAATATCACTGATGAACATAGATGCAAAAATCCTCAACAAAATACTAGCAAACAGAATCCAACAGCACATTAAAGGGATCATACACTATGATCAAGTGGGGTTTATCTCAGGAATGCAAGGATTCTTCAATATATGCAAATCAATCTACGTAATACACCATGTTAACAAATTAAAGGAGAAAAACCATATGATCATCTCAATAGATGCAGAGAAAGCTTTCAACAAAATTCAACACCCGTTTATGATAAAAACCCTCTAGAAAGCAGGCATAGAGGGAACTTTCCTCAATATAATAAAGGCCATATATGATAAACCCACAGCCAACATTGTCCTCAATGTTTAAAAACTGAAACTATTTCCATTCAGATCAGGAGCAAGGCAAGGTTGCCCACTCTCACTACTATTATTCAACATGTTTTGGAAGTTTTAGCTACAGCAATTTGAGAAGAAAAGGAAATAAAAGGAATCCAAATTAGAAAAGAAGAAGTAAAGCTGTCACTGTTTGCAGATGACATGACACTATACATAGAGAATTCTAAAGATGCTACCAGAAAACTACTAGAGCTAATCAATGAATTTGGTAAAGTAGCAGGATACAAAATTAATACACAGAAATCTCTTGCATTCCTATACACTAATGCTGAAAAATCTGAAAGTGAAATGAAGAAAACACTCCCATTTACCATTGCCACAAAAAGAATAAAATATCTAGGAATAAACCTACCTAAGGAGACAAAAGACCTGTATGCAGAAAATTATAAGACACTGATGAAAGAAATTAAAGATGATACAAACAGATGGAGAGATATATCATGTTCTTGGATTGGAAGAATCAACAATGTGAAAATGACTCTACTACCCAAAGCAATCTACAGATTCAATGCAATCCCTATCAAACTACCAATGGCATTTTTCACAGAACTAGAACAAAAAATTTCACAATTTGTATGGAACCACAAAGGATCCCAAATAGCCAAAACAATCTTGAGAAAGAAAAATGGAGCTGGAGGAATCAGGCTCCCTGATTTCAGACTATACTACAAAGCTACAGTAATCAAGACAGTATGGTACTGGCACAAAAATAGAAATATAAATCAGTGGAACAGGATAGAAAGCCCAGAGATAACCCCATGCATACATGGTCACCTTATCTTTGATAAAGGGGGCATGAATACACAGTGGATAAAAGACAGCCTCTTCAATGAGTGGTGCTGGGAAAACTGGATAGCTACATGTAGAAGGATGAAATAAGGACACTCCCTAACTCCATACACAGAAATAAACTCAAAATGGATTAAAGACCTAAATGTAAGGCCAGAAACTATCAAACTCTTAGAGGAAAACATAGGCAGAACACTCTATGACGTAAATCACAGCAAGATCCTTTTTGACCCACCTCCTAGAGAAATGGAAATAAAAACAAAAATAAACAAATGGGACATAATGAAACTTCAAATCTTTTGCACAGCAAAGGAAACCATAAACAAGAGGAAAAGTCAACCTTCAGAATGGGAGGAAATATTTGTAAATGAAGCAACTGACAAAGGATTAATCTCCAAAATGTACAAGCAACACATGCAGCTCAATATCAAAAAGCAAACAACCCAATCCAAAAATGGGCAGAAGACCTAAATAGACATTTCTCTAAAGAAGATATACAGACCGCCAACAAACACATGAAAGAATGCTTAACATAATTAATCATTAGAGAAATGCAAATCTAAACTACAATGAGATATCTTCTCACACCGGTCAGAATGGCCATCATCAAAAAATTTACAAACAATAAATGCTGGAGGTGGTGTGGAGAAAAGGGAACCCTCTTGTACTGTTGGTGGGAATCTAAATTGATACAGGCACTATGTAGAACAGTATGGAGGTTCCTTAAAAAAGCTAAAAATAGAACTACCATACCACCCAGCAATCCCACTCATGGGCATATACCCTGAGAAAACCATAATTCAAAAACTGTCATGTACCAAAATGTTCATTGCAGCTCTATTTACAATAGCCAGGACATGTAAGCAACATAAGTGTCCATCAGCAGATAAATTGATAAAGATGTGGCATATATATACAATGGAATATTACTCATCCATAAAAAGGACAAAACTGTGTTATTTGTAATGAGGTGGATGGACCTAGAGTCTGTCATACAAAGTGAAGTAAGTCAGAAAGAGAAAAACAAATACCGTATGCTAATACATGTATATGGAATCTAAAAAAAAGAAAGAAAAAAAATTGTCAGAAGAACCTAGGGGCAAGACGGGAATAAAGATGCAGACCTACTAGAGAATGGACTTGAGGATACGGGGAGGGGGAAGGGTAAGCTGGGATGAAGTGAGAGAGTGGCATGGACATATATACACTACAAACGTAAAATAGATAGCTAGTGGGAAGCAGCCGCATAGCACAGGGTGATCAGCTCGGTGCTTTGTGACCACCTAGAGGGGTGGGATAAGAAGGGTGGGAGGGAGGGAGACGCAAGAGGGAAGAGATATGGGGACATATGTATATGTATAACTGATTCACTTTGTTATAAAGCAGTAAGTAACAAACCATTGTAAAGCAATTATACTCTAATAAAGAAGTTTTTAAAAAATCCTATTATACCTTATTGCATCATTTTAAAATAATAAAAACACAGTTTTCCAAACTTTTAAGTCAGTAATTCTAAACGTGCATCCCTTTTCTCTCTCTAATATTGATCAGGCTTTTTTCAATTAAATGCGTCTTTGTAACCTCCAATCAAATAGGTTCCGTATAAATTCTTAGACCTAGGGGAATTGAGAACTATTTATTTGTCTTCATCACATAATAGATGAGATGTGAAATGGGTTATGTGCTATATGAGTCCCTGGAAGATGCTTTAAAATAGCATGTGAGTTTGTAGAGTTTCAGGTAGCAAATTAATTTCAAATTGATCATCATTTTTCCCTTTTAAAATCCAGTTAGGCAAGTTCTACAAAGGCACTGTGAAGAATTAGAGGGGGAAAAAAACTCACCCAAATTTTGGCCTTTTCTGTGTATCTAAAATGGCTTAGAGAAAAAAGTAGCAGAAATAACCTTTGTGACTTGCCAATCCTTTAAAACCGTGGAAAGCAAATCAATCTAATATGACCTGAATAACTCAGAGATGATTTTTTTAGGTTTCTTTCATTCAAGATGAATAACAAAATTCTGTCTAAATAAAGAAACATGAATGAAATTTTCAGTGACCTTATTTCTTCAACCACATCCTTCCTTCCTTGATTTTTTTTTTCTTTTTTAAAATCTCTACTCTCGGACTTCCCTGGTGGTGCAGTGGTTAAGAATCTGCCTGCCAGTGTAGGGGACAATGGTTCCATCCCTGGTCTGGGAAGGTCCCACATGCCGTGGAGCAGCTAAGCCCATGCGCCACAGCTACTGAGCCTGTGCCCTAAATCCTGCTCTCTAGAGCCTGCGTGCTGCAACTACTGAGCCCGTGCACCTCGAGCCCATGCTCTGCAAAAAAAAAAAAAAAAAAAAAGTAAGTCTCTACTCTTAATATAGCAGAAGCTCTGATGGGAAAAGATTTTGTGGGTGGAAAAGGACCTGGGCTAACAGCAGCTGGGTGGCCATCTCTGAGAGACTCTAACAAGTTACACTCATTCAGTTCAGAATAGTATAAAATGAGGTATAAGAGGAAAGGAGGCTGAATTTAGATAAACGTTTCAATTTACACATACATGAACGGATCATCATACTTCCACAAATTAAATGTATCGGCAATGTAGCACTGTCCGGCTTCCCCATTGGGAGACAGATCTCCATGCATTTCTTGTGTCCTGCATTATTCAGCTTCTGAGCAAAGGATGTGTTGCATGGAGTCTACCCTGAGACATTTGCTTACATTCTGGAGTGATTTACCTACCTACTGCCCCTCCCCTTCCTTCCCTCTTGCTTCACCTCCTCCTTCTCCTCCTCCCTCTCCCTCAGATGTGCCAGCAGCCTATAACAGCTAGAAATTCCTAATGTTGGGGTTCTTCTTCTATGGTGCAGCCCACCACTCATGCAGGGAAACATCTGGCACTTATCATGTTTCCCTGTGGGAAGTGGGGAACCAGTGGAAGATATTTCCCTGGCTGATGAGTTTTGCTATCTCTGTAAATCAAGGATCTTGTGTCTTCTGTCAGTATATGTATATGAAACAGTGGCAGGCTAACGTTAGCTTGTGAGTAGGGTAAAGTCTCAGACCCTTCATGGTTTCTGACCTAACTAGTATGCAAAAGGAATTGCAAACCCAAGTGCCCCTGGAAGCAAGGGATGTGAATTAAGAGAAGTAGTTCAGGTGTAAAATCATTAATGGCAACTGACACTCCACCTTAGAGTTAGGTGTGATAAGGAGTAATAGGGATTGTGGCAACTACAGGCAGTATCTTCTTGTGAAATATCCTACCTTTAAAGTACTTGGTAAACTATTCTACTTGAAAGCACTGTTTGGGTTAAACTAAACTTATGGGAATTGGGTCATCACCATTTAGTCTCTTCTGTCGTTGATGGTGAGAAACTCGACATTTTTCCTGCTTGGTAACCAAGGAAACAGTTGGCAAAATACCAAAGTAGACACTCAAAGAAAAAAAAATTCTTAGCAATCCATATATTGTAAAGCCTGACATTAGTAAAGAAGAAATACAGTATTTTTTTTTTCAGATATATACCCAGGAATGGAATTGCTGGGTCATATGGTAGTTCTATTTTTAGTTTTTTGAGAAACCTCCATACTGTTTTCCACAGTGACTGCACCAATTTACTTTCCCACCAACAGTGTAGAAGGGTTCCCTTTTCACTATGTCCTCACCAACATATGTTTTTTGTGTACTTTTTGATGGTAGCCATTCTGATAGGTATGAGGTGATATCTCATTGTGGTTTCGATTTGCATTTTCCTCATGCTTAGTGATGTTGAGCATCTTTTCATGTGCCTGTTGGCCATCTGCATTTCCTCTTTGAAAAATTCAGTTCTTCTGCCCATTTTTAAATTGGGTTATTTGTTTTTCTGTTGTTGAGTTGTATGAGCTGTTTATATACATTGGATATTAACCTGTGATAGGTCACATCATTTGCAAATATTTTCTCCCATTCAGTAGGTTGTCTTCATTTTGTCAGTGGTTTCCTTTGCTGTCAAAAGCTTTTAAGTTTAACTAGGTCCCATTTGTTTATTTTTTATTGTCTTTGTTTTAGGAGACGGATCCAAAAAAAATATTGCTACGACTTTTTGTCAAAGAGTGTTCTGCCTATATTTTCCTCTAGGAGTTTTATGGTTTCTGGTCTTAGACTTAGGTCCTTAATCCATTTTGAGTTTATATAGGGAGTTAGAGAATGTTGTGATTTCATTCTTTTATATGTAGCTCTCCAGTTTTCCCAGAACCACTTATTGAAGTAACTGTCATTTCTCCATTGTATATTCTTACCTCTTTTGTCATAGATTAATTGAACATAAGTGCACGGGTTTATCTCTGCCAAACCATTTTCCAAAGTGGCTGTACCATTTTGGATTCCCATCAGTAATGCATTGGAGTTCCAGTTGCTCCACATAGGATACATGCTTTTTTTTTTTTTTTTTTTTTTTTTCTTTTTGCGGTATGCGGGCCTCTCACTGTTGTGGCCTCTCCCGTTGCGGAGCACAGGCTCCGGATGCGCAGGCCCAGCGGCCATGGCTCACGGGCCCAGCCGCTCTGTGGCATATGGGATCCTCCCAGACCGGGGCACGAACCCGTATCCCCTGCATCGGCAGGCGGACTCTCAACCACTGCGCCACCAGGGAGGCCCAGGATACATGCTTTTTATACATTTTAAACAACAGTTCCTTTCTTTCAAGTCTTTCTGAAGATATGTTATATTAAAAATTGGTATATTATGCTGGAATTTCATATTTTTTTCCAAACACAGTTTGGTTAAACTAGATGGCAGGCTGAGTCAATTCCATTTTTCTTTCTTATGAGTTAATAGTTATTTATAAGTGTATATATATATGTGTGTGAATTATATATATGTTAGGAAATCGAAGATATTTTGGTAAAAATAATGATTAAATTCTGTCTTACACATGTATGATAATAGTTTTCATATCATTTAAATATTTTGATGAATAATTCGAAGTTTCCTGAATATAGAAAAAAAATCTGATAAGACAAGTCTTTAGAGCCTTATTAATATTAGAGTCTTTGGTTATATTAGAACTAATATTTCCAAGGTAGTTGACAAGGCCACTCCATCTTTATTTGGAGCATGCAACCGCCCATGAGAAGAACAACTTAGAATAGCTGGATTACTTTAGAAAATTTCCATGGCAGTAATAGTTCTAATGTAAGTAGAATTGGCCTCTGCAGATAATGCAGGTCATTCAGACCAAACTGGAATTTTCAATTTCCCTTTAAGTCATTCAGTAAGGTGCTAATGAAACTTAAGAGTAAAATTTGGCTTCCCTAATGTCTAGAGTGACAATACTGCCTCACATACAATAATATTAGTGTTTTAATACCCTTCCATTTATTGGAAAAACACCAAAAGTGAAAGTGGATTTTCCAGAATAGACACACTTGGGTTTGCTCTTTTTTGTGACTAGTTTCTTAGGGTAATTTGCAAAACTTTTTGCAAGATTAAATTAAATACAGGACAGAAGTAAAACTGAACTTCAGCATTCATAACTTTTTCTCAAGATGTGATTTGTTATCAGGTAGGCTTCTTTTTAATGGCTAGCTTAATTAAGTATTCAGAAGAGGCTGAGATTGCAGTTATATATGCAAATTGACATTTTTTAGTATCTCAGTTTGAAATTATTGTTCACTCTTTCTCAAGAATGCTACCATTTAGAGACTAGAAAATTGAAGATATTTTGGTAAAAAAATTGTGATTAAATTGTGCCTTAGAGCAAGACCCAACTGTCACTGCCTTGGATTATTTCTGTGTCTTCCCTTTGGCAATGAATGCTAGTAGAAGCAATATCAAAATGCTTATCATGTAATATGAAGTAAACTCCAATACAAATACTCCTTGTGTAGATAACATCCACTCAGAAATGCTACTCACCTGGTGTAGACCATAAATGAGAAAATTTGTAACTTTCACAAATGGCCAATTCTTTAACTTGTGACCATATAAAGACAACAGAAGGAATGATTTGGAACAGTTAAGTCCACCTACACACTCAAATGGAGCTATGTATGTGTATATATCCCTAAAGTTAGCTTACAGATATTTATATGTACAGGTATGCTTTTCATAGCCTTGAGATTCTATTATATCAAATTTCTATCCTTTCTCATGAATAAACTAAGATAATCATGAGCAGTGTAGTCATGTTGGTAGTGTTTATTTTTATTTATACTAGTTTTTCCTTTTTCTTGCATCTTCTGAGCTTTTTATTACCATGTCCTGTGTTGTATTGGGATAGACAAATATTGATCCAAAGAATGTATTTGTAATTAATTAGTGTATTCGTTATTAATCAGTCCTTGCTTACACCTTTTCCCTATTGTTCACCCAACTGCAGTCTTTTTTTTCCTAAAAAACAGAAGATATTTTATTACAGTATGTTCTGCCAAATTCTGACTGCTGGCTTTTTGTTTATTAGAATAATTGTATGATTTTGTACTGAGTATTCTTTTTGTGTTTTTGTTTTCCCTGCTTATAATATTTCTTTTATTCATGCTGGTGGTGAAAAGAAGGGTGCATTTTATATTTGCAGTGACCCATTTTAAAGCAGTAGGAGACTGCCTGTTCCCCAGGCAGTATTAGGTGAACTGTATTTGCCCATTAATTAAATGAATAAACCTTTTCCAAATTGAGTCATTTCCTCAGTGACAAATAAAGGAGAAAAATTCTAGTAATTCTCAAGAAAACCTAGAAAGTTGGTGGAAGATGTCAAGAGGCTTAAGGTCAGTAATTTGACCTTTTAATTATCTTCTTTAATTAGGAATAAATAATGTATGAAACAACTTTTAATGGAGGATAGAATTTGAAAAATGAAATAAAATTTCAACTTCCACATATAGCATTTGTGAGGAAAAATGAAACAGAAACATATATTCATATAATAGTGGAAAAAAGGAATGTGTTTTTTAAGTTTGAGTTTGCTTAATGTTCTTCATTATTAAATTATAGCAGGATTCCTAGTAAGTATGCAACATATTTGCATGAGTATTAAAATAATTCATCATGATTAATTCTATTATAGTAAATCTCAGCCCTAATCACAATCTGCCATATACTATAGTGGTTTGTCAGTATTTCATATTTTACTGGAGTTTCAGTGGAACTGCAGCTCCTGTAAGCACCGATGTCATCTGAGTTCACTGTGATTAATGAGGTTCTGAAGGAGATCTAATAATGATTAGCCAGTTCCATAAAATGTTACAGAATAAGGTCGATGGGAGAAAAATTTTAAAGCTCTTCAAAATGTGCATTTTAGAGAGTACCTCTGGCAACAAATTTGGTTTCTTGAAGGATGAAGAGGTTTAACCTTGGAAACAGCTGAACTATTGGGGCAACAGTGGGAAAAGGTTCAGTAATTTGCCTTCAGATACTTAAAGACTCAGAAGAAAGCAGGACCAGTCTAGGATTAATGGTTGAAAGTTAAAAAGAAGTAGATAACAATCTGATATACTGAAATTTCAAAAAATCAATACTCACCAGAAACAGAATGGGCTTCATGGATTTAATGGGCCCAGTAAGGTGTGGAGCTTCCTATTACTGGAGTATTCAGGTAGAGACACGATACCTACTTATGGAGACTTTTGCAAAGTATGTTTTTAATGGTTCAGAAGAGAGTTTTCTTTAGGTAAATTCTGAATTCCTTTTCAACCATGAGTTTCCAGAAATTAATTTCCTTCACAGTATTAACAAATTTCTTATATTGTTCTTAGATTTCAGTGGAAGCTTCAGTGGGAGATGGCTTCACTGGAGATATTGCAATTGATGATTTGTCATTTATGGACTGCACCCTCTACCCTGGTAAGGAAGGATATTTTAGTATATGAGTTTTTTCAAACCTGTTTACTTGAAAAAACTGCCAAGGAAATCAATATTTTATTTCCAGAAATATTCAAAAATACTCTCAGTTCTACTCTATTCTACTAATATATTAACCCTGGAAAAGGTTGTGAATCTTTTCTAGTAATTAGTCTAAAATCTTTGCAAACATAGTAAAGAAGTTTGAATCAGTTGTGTTTGTGTCTTATCATATGCAAAATATTAGGAAATTGTGTCTGAAGTTAAACTATAATTCCATCATATTTGGGGGGTTATAAGAACAGAATTGGTTGCCTTATAATCACATTGTTTTGGAGACTTTAATAACCTCTCAGGTACCTTCAGTGATGTTTTATTCTCGGGCTGCACTTTAAATATTCCTGAGGATTGTTGCCAGCCATTTCCTTTCCAAGTTGTAGACTTCTTTCCATTAAAAATCTAATACATATCTTCCAGATTTATATCTCCATCCTCAACCTTTCCCCTGAACTCCTGACTTAGATACTAACCACCTACTCAACATCCAAACTTAGATGTACTAGGCATCTCAAAGATAACTAGGGAAAATAACCTAAAACAAACACACCCCAGGGGAAACTCATTCTAGGCAGTGCATAGCGATCTAAAAGGGCTGAAATTCAAACTCCTGGGACTGAGGTTGTAGACTCTTTAATCGCATGACAAGGGAAAGCACAGTCTCCTTCCTAGAGTGATCAGAGGCTGGATAATTTAAAAATCAATCACAGTAATCCATGTGGAGAGCACTTTCATGTGCTGAAAACTTAACCTGCAGCCCTGGTCCGTCACAGTGTAGCATTATTTGTCAGAGGAGTACCAGCCTCTCCCCAGACATAATCAGAGGGCTGGATTCCGGTTCTTTCTGCTGTAGCTAATGTCACACCTCTGGTTCTCCACCTCATCATTCTGGCAGGATTAATTACCATTCTCTGTGCAGTGGTTTCTATGAAACTCTGCAGAAAGCCAAACCCCTCTCTGGAAAGCCAGCAGAAGGAAATCAGAATTCAACAAGTTTACATTTATCCCTCAGTGTCTAAAAGTAAATTCTTGATGACCCATTGCTCCCTCAATCCGACCATTCTTGCACGCCTCCCTGTCTCAGTAAATGATAGTTTATCTCCAGTTGCTTCTTCTTCATCAACAAATCTGATCAGTCACTACCTTCACATATATCCGGAGTCTACTGCTTCTCGTTGCTTTCCATACTCTCCCCTTGGTCCAAGCCACTGTCATCTCTATACAGATTATTGTGGTTGCTTTGTAAATGATCTATCTGCTTCTACCCTTGAACCACATAATATTTTCTCAAAACAGCAGCCAGAAGGATCCTTTTCAAACTTACATAAGCTCATGTTACCCTATCATGAGTCTTCCTATGACATCCCATCTCATTCAGAACAAAAGCCAAACTTCTTCCAATAACTTCCAAGGAATAAATGACTGGCCCTCTTATACTGGCTCTGACTTTACCTTCTACCAATATGCCTCTAATTGATGTCTCTCAACTACAAGACCTCTTGGCTGGTCCTTGAGCACTCCAACCCATTTATGCCTCAGGGCTTTTAGACCTGCTATTCTCTCTTCCTGGAATGTACTTCCCCCAGATATCCCCTTCACCCCCTTACTTCTTTCTGATCTCTGCTAGAAAATTTCTCTAGTGAAACCTCTCAATCAATCAATCTCTCTCTCTCTCTCTCTCTCTCTCTCTCTCTCTCTCTCTCTCTCACTCTCTCTCACACACACACACACACATCTCTTCTTATCTCCTTACCTGACATTTTCTGTCTCCTTCCCCTGTGTTTTCTCCACAACACGTATCCCCTTATAGTCAAATTTTATTTCCGCCATAATAATGTTAGTGGCATGAGAGCAGGGATTTTTATCTGATCAGTGCCATACCTTCAGTAGCATAAACAGTATCTGACACATAGTAATACTCAATAAACATCTATTGGATAGGTGGGTGGATAGGTGGAGAGATGTTTATATCTTTTTAAGTGTTTATATATTTTAGTTTATTTTTGTTAAAATGTTAATTACTTCTATATGTAAGACACTATGTTATATATCAGCTTCTGTTGACAGCCAAATCTCAGTGGCTTACAACCACAAGCATTTATTTCTTACTCTTACATGTGTGTTTTGGTGTAGAATAATAACAGCAAACACATGTAATTCTTGTTCATAGCTCTGTATAATTCTATGTAGTTCCAATCTATGTATCTCTGTTCTGTGGGTCCTGTCTATATGCGACCCAGGCTGATGGACCAAGTCCCTGTCTGACACTTTCTGCTTTTAAGTCACAGAGTTGGAAAAAGAAAGCATACTTAAAGCTTTTATTAGGGCATCATGTGTATTCACTTCCATTGGTCAGAGCAAGTCAAGTGATCAAGCCCAACAATGGCGCAGGGAAGTATTTGCCACAGACAGGGAGCTTGGCAGGGGCAGAGAATACAGAAAGTCCTTACAAGGGAGGGAGCTGATAAATGGTTACATTAATACCATCTATCACTCTGTGTATCATCTCATATAATCCTATTTTCTTTTAAGAGTATAAAATAGTGCCTGATCCATCACAGGTGAAGAGATCTTGAATGTTGAATAGGATGGATGCCTTTGTTATCCCAATTTTATGGAGCAAACTGAGAAGGAGATAACCAGCCCAAGGCTATCTAGCCATAAAGTGGCAGAGTACAGTGTCTGCTTCTTTGGATCATAATGTTTATCACTATTATTATATTGTTCATCAAATACATTAACCGCCCAAGGAAGAGAAAGCAATTTCCATTTTATAGGTGTGAAAAACTAAACTTAAAGAGTATCGGTGACCTGGGTAAGAATGCACAATTGAGGGTAGGAATGAGATTTTTCACTGGGGTCTGATTTCAGGGCCAAATCGCCTCCCACTCTTTGCTTAGGGAGAATGGCTGTGACCCCAGTGGCAGAGGGGAACAAAAAAGAATACAGAAAGGGAACACAAGTCATTGTTGCTACTGTTGCTGCTTTAATTATCCTGCTACATGCATTCTGTGGCTGATGTTTCCAAGGTAGAGGGAAAAGAGCTGCCAGAAACAAGGGCAGAGATGTGAAATATCAGTTACACACCGTTAGTCCCAATTTTCTGCTTTAAGTTTTGGAAGAAAAATATGGAATTTTAAAGACTGAACTGCGTGGTTTTCATGTTGGCTTCATAGCAAAAGAAGCTCTGGGCAGAAACCACAAAGCCTGCTGAAGCCATAGGTTTCATAAAGGAAGCTGATGTGATCTTACCATAAGATGAAAATGAAAATAAAAACTAGGTTTTTAATAGAAATATTGCTCTTGATTATCAGTCAGTGTTTTGTCATGACATCATGTTAGCTGAGGTGGGATCAGTCCGCATAGGTTCACTTACAGACATTGATTTGCTTTCAATATGAACATTATCTACAGCATGTTTCCTCCTTGATTAACAAAACAAATAAAAAACTAAAAAGACACAAACTATTGACCTCATGTCCAAAGAGCAGATTTGTAACCTGTAATTTTATTTTATACTAAAAGTGACTAAAAAGGAGTAGATTATTTCATTTTTACCTATTTCCTCAAAATCAACTTCTCTTTCCCCTACGTCTCCCTTGTTCCTTTTGATGACCTCAGTATCCTCGAGCAACCCAGGATTGAAATACTATTGTCGTCTTTGGCTTTCCCCTTAAACTTTTAAGTTTCCCCTTAAACTCCAAAATATTTCTCACATCTGTTCTACTTTTTCCATTACCTCTGCCATGACCTTGGTTCAAAACGCTGTTGACGCGAATGACTGAGCTTCTTAACTGCAAACTTTTATTAATTTTCCTCAATAGTTTTTATGCCATAAACTTAGTTTCTTTTCACTTTGTCCTAGGCCATCATTACTTGCTCCTCTAGGTCAAGTGTCTCTCATTTTCTAACTTCTAGTTGTTTCTAACAATTTTCAAATCCATTCTCAATTATGGATCATATCTCCTTTGTTTCAATACTTTGATGATAGAGATTATCATTTTAAATCTAATTCAGGAGGAAAATAGAGAAACAGCTGTTTATGCAAGATTCATTACATTTCTAGGGAAAGTAGACAATCTTAACCATGCAATAGAATCCTATGATTCTTTTTTTTTTTTTTTTTTTTTTTTTTTTTTTCCCTTTTTGCGTTATGTGGGCCTCTCACTGTTGTGGCCTCTCCCGTTGCGGAGCACAGGCTCCGGATGCGCAGGCCCAGCGGCCATGGCTCACGGGCCCAGCCGCTCCGCGGCATATGGGATCCTCCCAGACCGGGGCACGAACCCGTATCCCCTGCATCGGCAGGCGGACTCTCAACCACTGCGCCACCAGGGAGGCCCTCCTATGATTCTTTGCATCAGTGTGTGATGATGTTGTCTGATCCCAGACTAGATAATGATGTGGAATAATGGCAAAGTTAAATAGCTTTCCCTTCACCTTGAATTAGACCTTCAGAGTAGATTTAGGAAGAATTGGTGCCAGACATTCAGATTTTAAAATATTATCCCAAAGGAAGTATCTGTTTTGCATTATTCCTTCCATCTTCCATCAGAAAAGCAAGGAGTGTGTTTCTTTTAACAGAATACATGCAACAGGAGTTTTCTTTCTTGTGTCCAAGATTATTGGTGAGATAGCTGGGTTATTTGGAAAAATAAATCTGTGACGACATAACATCACAACACACTGTTTTCAAACTGAAAAAAAAAATACCTATGCACTTTTCATCGAAGTTAAAATTTCAGAATTCAGCATGTGTATTAGATTTATTAGTTACTAGAACTACTAATTATTAGAATGAGTATCACTATCCAAGGTATTAATGTTTTGCTTTTCCCAGGAAAGTTGTTACTAAGTCAGTGGCATATCTTGCAACTGATGATACCTTAAAATTGAGAAAGTACGGTAACTCTTTAGAGAATGCTTAACAATTTTTATGATGTTCCTCCCCTACCCACCGAATGGTTTTTGTTGTTGTTATTGCTAAACTGGCTGAGTTGATTGAATTTTTGACATCCCTCCTCCTTCACCTCAATATCTCACCAGCTTTATTTGTGCTTGATCAAGTCTCCCTTCCTTCTGCAAAGAGTAATGTTTGTTTCAGTGGCAAAATGTGTGAGTTCTTTTGTGTTCATTTTTCAGATATCACCTGCAGCTTTTTACCTTCTAATACTAAGCTGTTTGGTGTATCCATTACACTTTTCTCAGGATAGTAAATTAAATGAAAGCATTTTGCTTTGAGGTCCTCTTTTATCCATATTTTTCAGAAGGAAATACAGCCTCTGAAGAAAATTTTAGAAATGTTGGAAATATTTGCAGTTCAGTAAAACACTTCAAGGCAAAAATAAAGAAATTTGAGACTCGGTGATTGTAATCTAAAACATTCTGGTTTTAGGGTCTTTGGTGTAGTGTCATAAAGTGATTTAGCATATACCTAGGGAAAAATTTTGCCCAAAGCCTATGGTCCATGCAACTTAGTATTTATTTATAAGATCTTATGAAAAACCCAAATGAACTTTTTGGCTAACCCAATAAGTTTCTAGAAAACAAAATTCAACAAATAACTGATTTAACCTATTTTAAATTTAAAACTTTAAAATTTTGTCATCTTTTAATTGAAGGAAATGCTAAATACCAAAAATGGAGAAGGCTGTTGAAATACTTAAAGTTTAGCTTGAAAATTGTCCAACTGCTAGTTAAGTCTATTTTTAGTCACTTTCAAAGATAGTAGAATGTCTTTAAATATGGAAAATATCTTGTGCTACCTGGAAATTTTTATTGAATCCATGTGGTAAAGCGAAAATATTTCAAAAAAGAGCTGATATGCTACTGGAGAAAGAAAAAAAAAAAAGAGGCAATGCATAATATGAGGCAAACAGCTGTGTCACAATTGTTAATAAATCATATCCAAAGAGTAGCTATGTTTCAGTAAAACCTACTATCCTAGGAAGTAGACCTAGCACAGACACTTTAGTATGATTATGCTAAATATAGTCGTTTCAGCTTGTGGTTATAACTCCAGGTTATTATGTTAAGTGCAATAGGAAAAATAGGAAACGCTTTTCCCCTGGTGCTGTAGATATTTCAATTTTTAAATTTTTCTGAAGATTGATTATGTTTAAACCTCAAGTAGACTTTTAGATTTTTAAATTAAATGTATTTCTTAACATCAGAAGTCACAAGAAAAACATATGCATTGTTACTTGGAGATAAAGAACAACCATGCATATTAGTCAAGTAATTCACACAGTTGTGATATGTCTAAAGCTGGCAATAATTTATCAAGGGCTCAGGATGTTAAAATATCAAGTTTCACTTGTTTAATTACCAGTGTGGGAATAGCTGTATGGAGGGAAGTCTAGTATAAAAGAAGTTGGAAAATTTATTTTTACCAGAAAGATTATACTAGGGTAGCATGAAGTATATCATATTTGTTACAAGGAATTCACAGAGCAAAGAATTAGAACATTGAGTCCATCTGGAGCCTGAGTCATCTAGGGTGACAGCTGTGCAGGTGAGCTGGTTTCCCTTTGGCTTAGGGATGGGGAAGAAAATCAGATCAAACCAGACTAATCTCTGCTTCTTGGTGTTCAGTTATTTGCATTTCACCTTTCAGTTTTGTCTCATCTGCAAAGCTTTTAATTTTTTTTTTATTTTAAGAGCATTAACTCTACCATTGCTACCAACTTCAGCATTTCTAAACAATCATAGGTTTAAAAAAAATCACAAGTTTTGCTATGGAGTGAATGTTCCAATATTCATATGTTGAAACCTTAACCCCCAATGTGATGGTATTTGGAGGTGGGGCCTTTGGAAGGTAATTTGGGTTGTTGAAGTTGATGCCCTCATGATGAGATTAGTGCTTTTATAAGAAGAGGAAAAGATGTGAGATATCTCTCTCTCTGCATGCATGTACCAAGGAAGGCCATGTAAGGACATAACCTGGAAGAGAGCCCTCAGAACCCAGCCACGTTGGTACCCTGATATTGGACTTTCAGCCTCTAGAACTGTGAGAAATAAATTGTTGTCTAAGCCCCCCAGTCTATGGGATTCTATTATAGCAGCCCAGACTGACTAAGATGGGCTTATTGTTCTAGGTATGTTTTACTATTAAGGTTGTTCACAATTTATATATTTTAAAAATGTAAAGTCTATCCATATACTGTATGAAGTCATTTCTTGTATCACCTGAGTTAAGAGCATGATTCTTTAATAAGAAATACTGCTCTGAGTCATAGCAAAGTAAAACAAGCTGACTTTGTGTTCCTTACATGAAAGTATAAACCATCTGTGAGGGTCAGGCAGCTTGCAGTCCTCGTCATGCCTCAAGCTCCAAATGATGTCTTGGTCTAACCATGTGTCTGGGCTCTGTTTTACTTCTATATGGCAGATCCCAAGTAATCAATGGCAACTCCATCTTTCCAGTTACACCACCATTTCCAGAATTGGACTTTGGAGTAAGAAACACTTTCTTCCAATAATTCTTTTGGTGCTCTCAAATACAGACATATTACATTTATCTTTTAAGATTCACTAATTCTGGTAGAATAACAAAGGGTAATGAGGAAAGGACAAAGAATTTTAAGATTTTCCAATTTCTTTTTTAGAGTAGTGATATTTTTACCTACCTGTGATCCAGGTCATTTTACCTGGATCATTTCTGAGATGGAAAATGATTTGTCTCTATTTTTCCTGAGTACGACTCATCTACCTCCTTTTTCTAAGATAGTCATGCATGTCTATGATTTCTTCTTAAGTGAGGGACTGTTTCCTAGTATAAATTGAAACCAGGCCTAAAGATGCAGTTAAGACTACTGATTTTAATAATGTGGCAGAGCAGATGATCTGAAAACTGTAACACTACATATACCTAGAAATGTCAAATATAAAATGCATTTTTAAAAATGTTAAGCTGAGGTTAAAAAAGAGAAATGCCCACATGAGAGAAATAGAAAATGGAAAAATATAACAGAAAGCATAATGTGATTGCTAGAGTTAGGGAGTAAAGAGAATATAGGATGGATGAGAGGCAGGAAAAGGGGAGAGGAGGGCAAAAAGGAGTATATTATCCCTGGGTGGAGGTACCAGTGGGGTTCCAAAAAGAACAACTCAAAGTTAATCTAGAAGGACTCTTCTACAAACTAGATGATGAAGGATTCTCACATAAAAATCAAGCACAAAAAGTTATGGTTGCCAACCTCCAAAATAGCCCCCAATAATCCCCACCTCTTGGTATTCATGATCTGTGGACCAGGCCCCTCCCATATTGAGTAGGACTGACCTGTGTAACTAATGACCCACGTAGCAATGACTGTGTGTGGTTTCCAAAGCTAGGCTTCTGCTGTCTTCCTTTGGATCACTCACTCTGGGGGAAGTCAGACACCATGTCTGAAGGATACACAAGCAGCCCTATGGAGAAAGCCCAGGAACTGAGACCTCCTGCCAACAGTAGCCTAACTTCCCAGGCATGAGCCCCCTTGGAAAGCAGGTCTTCCATCCCTGGTCAAGCCTTCAGATGACTGCAGCCTTGGCTGACATCTTGACAATAATCTTATGAGACCCTGAATTAGAACCCACCAAGCTAAGCCTCTTCTGTGTTTCACACTTACATAAGTTGTGTGAGATAATAAGTGTTTATTAGTTTAAAATTCTAAGGTTTGTGGAAATTTGTTATGCAAAAAATAGAAAACTAATAAATAATTTAAAATATTAAAGGACACTAAGCCATAAGAAAATAGCATGATGTTGTCCAAAAAAAAAAAAAAACAAAACAAAATCTTGAAAGAAGTATCAAATTGGCCATTGTGAAATGAGAAATAAAATCAATGAAATAAAAATCCCAGCAGATGAATTAAGTAGCTGAATCAATGCTGTGATTAATCTTCTGGAGAATAACTATGAGGAAATTTCAGGGAGCAGCAGAGAGAGATAGAAAAGGAAAATGGAAGGGATAGATTTACCTGAAGGATAGATCATAAAAGCTAATGGAGTTCCAGAGAGAGAATAAAGAAAATGGAGGAGAAGCAATTTTCAAAGATACGATGGCTAAGAATTAACATAAGATTTAAGAAGCCTATTCAACCTCATGCAAAATATTAGAATAAATCCAGGTCTAGGCTTATGGAAATGAATTAGAAAAAAATAAATGAAAGGGAAGATTATGGTAAAAATAGCCAGAGATTAAAATACAGTTACAAAAGAACTTCAATCAGATTAATAGATGACTTCACAATAGCAAGAATGGAAGTAGGAAGACAGTTGAAATTATTTTCAAAGTTCTGAGAAAAAATAACAGTATAGAGCAAAGCAAAATTCTTTCAGGAATGAGGGTGAAAACAGGCACTCAGAGCATGACATCCAAAAATAAACAAAAAATGATTTCACTGCACCAGACTCCTACCAAATGAACTATGTAAATATGAACATTTAAAGGAGACAGAATGAGCTCAACAAGGGCTGAGATGCAAAAGGGAAGAGACAGCAAAGAAAATGGCAAACGTGCGGGTAATTCTAGACATACCAGTGGATGATGAGCATGTGGTATGACCAGAATATTTATACACTACTGAGAAATATAGAATTTGATACAATTACTTTTGAAAGCAGTTTGGCATTATCTAGTAAATTTAGATGTGCATCCTCTGTGACCAAGCGATTCCACACGTAGGTACCTCAGGAGAAATGTACAAGGAAACAAAACCTCAGAGTCAACTCAAAAACCACTGATGGTAGAATGGCTATATAACATATGTTACATATTCATATAGTGAAACATTATACAGCAGTCAACACAGCTAAACTGCAAGAAAACACATTAGTTTGGATGAATGAATGTACAATGTTCAGAAAAACATCAAGTTGCTGATTATATAGAGAATGGAGTCCATTCATCTAAAGTTTGAATCTAAACAACATTTTATTTATTTATAAAGGACCTACATGACGCTCCATGTATATGGTCACTATTCTAAGAATTTCACAATAAGTTATTTAGTCACACAAGCTAATAAGTAAGCACTGTAAGACGTTATTTGGTATATATGCAAATGAAGAAAATATAAACACAAATGAAAGCAAAGAAATAAAAAACACAAATTTCAGTGTACTGTGAACCAGGAGAGATGCCAATGAGGGGATGGAGTCAGCAGGGAAACACTGGAGGGTTCAAAACTTTTTGTGAATTTCATTTCCATAAACTGGAAGGTAAATATATGGCTATTCTTCTTCTTCTTTAAACCAGGCATATATTTTATGTTCATTCTTATATATGTATAATATATTTCATAATAAAATATAAAATGATAAGTGAGAGAAGCTTGAGTTGCACCAATAGACTAATAGATCAAAAAGTGGCCATTCATGTGAAAAAAATTGTATTTAGATTCTCATCACAGATAATAGATAACAGTAGAGCCCAGATGGAGGAAAGATCTAAATATGAAAAATAAAACTATCAAAATTTTATGGAAATTATAGAAAACATATTTATGACATTAGAATAGGGAAGATTACTTTTAGTGAAATTTTAAAGCACAAACCATAAAAGAAATGATTGATATATTAAAATTAGAGGGTTTTTTTTATTCTGAAAGACACCATAGAAAATGGAAAGACTAGATTAGGAGAGCATATGTGTCACTTAGACAAATGATTGAGGATTAGTATGGAGAATATGGGATTAATTTAAACCTATAAATTAATAAGAAAAAGACACTGGATTCAGTAGAGAAAAAGAGCAGGATATGTGAATAGTTAGTCAAAAACGAAAGTAAGATACTTGTGTGGCCCCTAAAAATGTCTCAATAATTAGGGAAATACAAGTTAGAATATCAAGGAATTATAATTTCAGACCTGTAACCCTGGCAAACATTTTAAAAAATCTGATGATGCCAAGTGTTGGCTGCAATATGAGAAATGCACACGTTTCTGGGTGGAAATGGGTAAACCACCTTTGAAAACAACTACTTAAGTTGACTGATTACATACCTTATAACTTTGAAATTTCATTTCAAGGTAACTTGCCTTGGAAATACTCTGGCATATGTTTGCAAACAGAAATGTACAAAGACATCCAGTGTAGCACACTTTATAGATATTGTTACTGTCCTGCTTGAGAAGAGATATGCCAGCTACAGACTCTTCATACAATAAATATTTGACTCAAGATATTCACTTAATTGAACACCCTAACCAGTTAAATGAATGAATTGATTCTGTATGTAACAATAGAGATAAATCTGAAAAATATGTTTTGAGTCAATATTGCAAATTCAAAAGAAATATGAATACTATTTATGTAAAATTTTCTAAGACACAAAATAGTGTATATTTTAAATGGAACATGTATGTTTGAGATAATGATACAAAAACATGCATGAAGACTCACTATATTCAGGATGTTAATTCTTCCTAACTTGATCTATAGAGTTAATGTAATCTCAATCAAAATCCCAGCAAATTATTTTGTGAATATAGGAAAACTGATTCTGAAGTGTATACTGAGAGGCAAAAGACCCAGTATATCCAACACAATATTGAAGGACAACAAAGTTGGAGGACTGACACTACCCAACTTCAAGACTTATTATAAAGCTACAGTAATCAAGACAGTGTGGTATTGGTGAAAAAGCAGAGAAATATATCATTGGAAGAGCATAGAGAGCCAAAAATCTACCCATGTAAATATAGTCAACTAATCTTTGACAAAGGAGTAAAGGCAATTCAACGGGAAAAAGATGGTCTTTTCCAAAAATGGTGCTGGAACTAGACATCCGTGTGAAAAAAAGAAAGAATCTAGACACAGACTTTATACCCTTCACAAAAGTGAACTCAGAGTGGATTGTAGACCTAAATCTAAAATGCAAAACTATAAAATTCCTAAGATAACATAGGAGAAAATCTAGATGACTTTGGTTATAGTGATGACTTTTTAGATACTACACCAAAGACAATCATTTAAAGAAATAATTGACAAATTATACTTGATTAAAATTGAAAACTTCTCTGTGAACGACATTTTTTTTTTTTTTCTTTTTTTTGCGGTATGTGGGCCTCTCACTGTTGTGGCCTCTCCCGTTGCGGAGCACAGGCTCCGGATGCGCAGGCCCAGCGGCCATGGCTCATGGGCCCAGCCGCTCCGCGGCACATGGGATCCCCCCAGACCGGGGCACGAACCCGCACCCCCTGCATCGGCAGGCGGACTCTCAACCACTGCGCCACCAGGGAGGCCCCGACATTTTTAATGGATGGAGAAGACAGTTCACAGACTGGGAGAAGAACTATCTGATGAAGGAGTTATCCAACATATACAAGGAACACTGTAAGCTCAACAGTGAGAAAATCAACAGATTAAAAAAAAGACAAAAGATCTGAGCAGACATCTCACCACAGCAGATATATAGATGTCAAATGAGTATATGAAAAGATGCCCAGTCAACCAAGATGTCCTTCAGTAGGAGATTAATAAACTGTGGTATATCCAGACAATGGATATACTATTCAGTGCTGGATTAATATCCAGACAATGAATACTATTCAGTGCTGGAAAGAAACATACCATTAAGCCATGAGAAGACTTGGAGTAAACTTAAATACATATTAATAAGTGGAAGAAACCAACATGAAAAGCCTGCATACTGTATGATTCTAATTATATAACATTCTGGAAAACACTATGGGGACAGTAAAAGGATCAGTATTTGCCAGGGATTGGGGGCAGGGACGGACAGATAAGCAGAGCATAGAGGTTTTTTAGTGTAGTGAAACTATTCTGTATGACACGTTAATGGTGGAAGCCTGTCATTATACATTTATTAAAACTCACAGAATGTAAAACACCAACAGTGAACGCTAATGTCAACTGTGGGAAAAGCAACAATGGATTGTTGAGTTAGCAAGGAGAGCCTGCACATGCATACCTGGTCTCTTAGTTTCCTCTTTTTGTGGAGAGAGTTAGCTGAAGGAAGCCTGAGATCTGCTCAGCTCCTCCTTGCTGTAGTTCACAATGGTCAGCTTCTGTATAGAAATTTCCAGCACAGGTTATAACTTAGTCTGTTTATGTCTGAGTTTCACACTCTGAAAGATTACCTGCCTACAGATATAGGCTATTCTTTTCCAGTATCAACTTCATCCATAAAAAGGTTGATATTTTGCTCTACCAGCTGCCCTACACTTCAGTCTTAGTTCTTAATTGCTTCAAAACCTGAGCTAAGAAATAAAGTACTATTTATTGGACTCTCCTCAAATTCCCCAAAGCACCCAAATCCCCAGTCCTCTAGACACTGGACGTGTAATATTGCTCAGGTCTTTGCTGTCCCCTGCAAAACATCTCTGCTTTGGTTTATTAGTTGCCTGGAATTAAAGTAGAAGCTCAGCTGTTCTCTCTTCCCCATGTCAGAGCCACCAGCAAATCATTCTCCTCGCTAGTGCCTGATAAGTATTTATTGAAGTGGAAATTTTATATCTTGATGTTTCTCCACAGCTTTTTATATTTACTTCAAAATCCTAGTTGGTCCCACTTAACTCTTTGTGACCTGATAGCCCTCTCCTCTTTAGTCCCATATCTAATGACTCCATCTGATGCATTCTTACCATATCCCAAGAGAGTCTTCTTGTCAAACTCTCACAGTATTCCAGAAAACAACAGGAAAATATATTCCTCTGTCTTCACATGAGTCTTTTCTCCTTGCCTCAAAAGACCTTGTACCCTTCTTTATCTACCCAGCAACAAATCATCCTTTAAAACTAAAACGTGTATATGTATAACTGCATCGCTTTGCTTTACACCTGAAACTAATACAACATTGTTAATCAACTATACTCCAATATAAAATAAAAAGTTAAAAAAAACCCAAGAGCTTCCCTGGTGGCACAGTGGTTGAGAGTCCGCCTGCCGATGCAGGGGACACGGGTTCGTGCCCCGGTCCGGGAAGATCCCACATGCCGCGGAGCGGCTGGGCCCGTGAGCCACGGCCGCTGAGCCTGCGCGTCCGGAGCCTGTGCTCTGCGATGGGAGAGGCCACAACAGTGAGAGGCCCGCGTACGGCAAACAAAACAAAACAAAACCCAAAACTAAAAACTTAGTTTAAACATCACCATACCAGGAAGTCTTCCCCATCTGATACAGACTTTTCCTGTGTTCTCTTAATATACTGTACAATTTTAACCTTTGTTCATCTATTCATTCATTTACTCTGTCATCCATCCATCCTTCCATCCCTCCTTCATCCTTCCATCCATCTGTATATCTGTTCACTCACTTCACAATGATAGTGTACCCACCATATACCATGGTCTGTGGTTGTGAATACAGGAGTTAAGGGATAGGTGTCACTCTTGCCTCCATCATGTTAAAATCTCTATCCTAAACTTATCCCATGGGACTGTAATGAAAGAATTTCCTAACTGCCTTATCCCCTAGTCTGTAAACTCTTTTATGGCAGTGACAGTATGTTTGGCTTTAAATCCACTACATCTGCCATGTATATGACACAGAGATGTTATTAATAAGTGCTTATTGGATAGCTTACTGTCTAAATTAATCCATTTCTATAAATTTCTTCTAACCTCTGTAATATCAGAAATTATAGCTTATTTAAATATTTCTGGGTGAATACTTTTGGTTTGGGTCTATCTTGCAACCTTGAATCCCAACTATGTGGGGGTATCTGAAACAAAGAGGAGATGTTAAGTTCATTGTAGCAGTGGAAGAACAAAGTTTATTCACCTAGTGGGCTAGAAGGTTTAACCTGACCTTGACTCTGGTTCCTAACGCCAGCACCTGGGATTCACTTGGTTCCTGTTTATCTTCCAAGCCCTGTTCTTGAACCTTCCATTTGTTCAGTGAGCTCTGAAGAGCTTTTCAATAATTTCCATCTGTGCCTTCACTTATTTTATAATCAAAGATATCTAAAGTTCTTTGCCATTACTAAAGCCATGAACCCCAACTTATATGCTTACATAAAGAAGTTAAGCAGATTAGCAAATACTATCAAATATTCTTTATAATATTGAGTGTGAAGTATACTTAATAAAGTTTATTGTGTGAAATCTTTAGAGAAATGGAAAAATCTGCAAAATGATACTTGTCTATTATTTCAAGGTAATTTGCCAGTGAACCTTCCAACTCCACAAGCAACTTCAGTTCCAGTAACCTTACCTCCACACAACTGTACCGACAATGAATTTGTTTGCAGGTCTGATGGTCAATGTGTTGAGAATATCCAGAAATGTGATTTTAGATATGACTGCCCTGACAAATCAGATGAATCATCCTGTGGTACGTGAATTCCTAAATTTTGCATTAAATATAGCCATAAAACTGATAAGAAAATACTAGTGTTATCTCAAGTAGCACGGCATAATGTCCTAGTTAGAAAATTTCAACCTGGCTTAAAGCAGTTTCTTAACATAAAGACTATTTGTATAGAAAATGATAGAAGAACCAGCATACATTCTTGTATCATGTCCAACAAGAGGTGTCTTTAAATTAATATTTAAATTCAAAATACTTGTTTTCATGGACTTAGCTTGACTCCAGAGCTATCATTTATCATTTTTATTCATCTCTCTTTTTGTCTCTGTTTGTCACAATCACTAAATAGAAATGTTTAGGGAAGAAGCATAATACCCTCAAATTAGATGAATCTGTTCAAATTTTGCCATTGTCAAAATGCACACATAAAATGAATACTATGTCAAATGTGCAGAGTTAATAAGAAAACCAATCCTAATACATGTGGACACTTCAACGGCTAGGTACTGTTGAAAGATGGTTTTCATTTATTGACACTTGCCAATCTATGGCTTCTCCTAAATGGATCAAGGCAAATTATTTAATTTAGAAGTGAACTTCTCAGTCAGAGATACAAACTGAGAGGAGAAAAATTAATCTGTGTCTGAATGGGCAAAACACAGGATCAGAAGGAATAAACACTTGTGATTTTTTTCCCCTTCCTTGCTCTTTATTAAGTTGTATGTGAATTTACCATAATATTGCTCAAGTGTCTTGATAATACTGATGGTTTAGAACATACAGATAATACAGCGTATAGTGAAATTCTAATTTGTCTTATGTCAGCCTCGTCAAGGAATTCTAAAACTTAAAAAATACAAATACATAATAAACTAATCCAGGCCAAAAAACCTCATAAAATCAAAGCTAATTCACTCTGTGAATAAGATGGGACAGTAATTAACTCAAGTTGGTCAGGAAGATGTACTGTGCATCACAGATGTAAGATAATATAATGGACGATGCTGTGGTATTCAGGCTCCCTCATGGGAAGACACTAAAATCCTCTTCTGATCACACATAAGTCGTCTTTGTAAAAGTTTACACAAAATCTAATTAATTACACCTAGTGAGCATCTTTAGTAAATACTGACTTTCTTCTTAGTTCAACTTTGAAATTTTAGTAATGCCATTTATGATTGGATGGGAAGTTTTGGTAAGTTCTGTAAATGTCCTGAATGAATGTCTACTATTTAATTATTAAAATCATGGGGATATTTATTTATTTTGATTAAACATGAGTTATTACCATTTAGTTCTGAACAAATTGTGTCTTGCCTTCTCTCTTTGTAAAATGAACTATTATGATAAATCTGCTTGTCATCTACAGTCATATTTTGTAATTTTTTCATTGTGGTAATACAATATAAGATCTATCCTCTTAATAAATTTTTAAGTGTACAATACAGTATTGTTGACTGTAGGTACAATGTTGTACAGCAGATCTTAGCTTGTCTGAAACTCTGTGTCCTCTAATTTTTGAAAAATATACAATTTTTAAAATCTTTTTTAATAATATGAACAGGATTCTTTTGAATTCTAAATCTCTTCACAAAATAAGTATAATTATATGCTCAATATTAATATCAGAGATTAAATAACACACCTGAATGTCATGATTAAAATCACTTTTTTTGATGAAGTTTTCCTTCTCAAATTTTATGTTAAATCGTGAACCCAAGTTTCTAAATGATAGTAGTGGTAGCCTATGCCATCACCATTTATGCCATTTAAAACCTGGAGTACACACCAGGCTTTCTGTTGTATACACAAGACCTCATTGAGTCTTTTCTTTTATTCAAAAAGTAGAGAATTTAAGACAGACAGACATATGAACACATCAGAGAGAGAAGGAGAGAGAGACAAGGAGAGAAAAAGAAAGCATTTGTCTTCACACACAACTTATATATTTAAAAAATCACTGGACTTTTAATTTTGTTTGATATTAGAATACAGTCATTACAAGAATATTGAAAACTTTCAAGGAAAGAGGTTCAATATAAAAGCTGTTATAAATCTTATAGCTTTGAATTTAAGTAATTTGGAATTTGGGATTTAGGTTTGCGATAATACTGTGAAAAAAGAACAGACTTATCAGAACTTGGAGGTCATATAAGCAACGTAAGTGTTTTGTCAGAACAGAGTGGCAATTCTTAAATTGCTGCTTTCAGAGCGAATTAAAATCTCACTTCTTTATGAAAGCAGAATCTTCAGTATGTGCATTTATTTCCACATTTCAGTTAATATAGATATTGGAATATAATACACCTAGATTTCTTTAAAACTCTTCTAGTGATTATGTAAACAATTTGCCTAATTATTCCAGTTATGCTTAAAAGTTAGATTATAATTTAAAGAAACCCCAAGAGTAAGAAAGTGCTGATGCAGATGGAAATTGCCATTTATTAATACATTTATTGTGATTAGCTCATCTTATTTCTGTCCCATCCTATTCAAGCTATGGAAGTTTGCAGCTTTGAAAAAGGAAGCCTGTGTAAATGGTACCAGCCAATCTCAGAAAAATTAATTCAAGATTCAAACACATTCAGGTGGGGACTTGGTAATGGAACCAGTATTCATCATGGGGAGGAAAATCACAGGCCGTCGGTGGATCATACAACGTAAGTGACCACGCATTTGGAACATGTCTGTTAGGGACTATTTACTAAGCAGTTCCCAAATTCCTGCCACACCACCTTACCCTAAGTTAGTGCTCTTATAAAGATGAAGGTTTAAGTGAGAGCATAAGTGGGCTAAGTGTACTCTTTCTTACAAAATTAAAAAAAATTTAATTAAAAGATAGTAAATGCTCTTATCAAAGTCATAGAAACCAGAGAAAAGCATGAGTAAATAAAGAAAAATTATTTGTAATATCACCACTCATCGAAAAGCACTGTTAATATGTTGTTTTAGAATTATCTATTAATTCCTTCCCCTCCAAATTTCTTTTCTCCTTTTCTTCCTTTTTCAGCTCCTCCTCCAACACCTTGCCCCTTTCCCTCTTCTTCCAGTCTTTGCTCTTTATCATCATTTATTTTGGTCTTTTCTTTCGAGGTTTAATAATTCATACCTTTCCCCTGTTTTGTAGTCCACAAATATATTGAGTGCTCACTTCCTACAAGATCCCATTCTTCCTCTTTCCTTTTATTGATTTCAAGGAAACGTTACTGAAGACAACAAAGGAATCCCCATTTATATTACAAAGAATCTTTTCCAAATCTTTATGCCTTCACACTTCTCCTCAGTTAAAACTTCATGACCCCCAGTTCCTAGGCTGCTGCTTCAAAGAAAACTAAAGGTATATCCACTGTCCAGTCCATCATTGCCCTGGCCAACTTGACCTTGCACTCAAGGGGACCACAGTATCTTAAGTGTACAATGATTTTCCTTTCCCTGGGCTGACTTTTTCACCCTGGTTTTCTGAGCTCCCTTTTGTTCTATTAAAATGGTTCCAGTTTTACCATCATTTTATTTAAACGTCTG
This sequence comes from Mesoplodon densirostris, assembly GCF_025265405.1. Taxonomy (NCBI): domain Eukaryota; kingdom Metazoa; phylum Chordata; class Mammalia; order Artiodactyla; family Ziphiidae; genus Mesoplodon; species Mesoplodon densirostris. The sequence continues at coordinate 168,918,718 of NC_082664.1, forward strand.
CAGCCAGGATGCCCAAAGTATATAGAGTAGTAGATATTCATACTGCTTTGTTTTGATCACATTTGACAGTTGGCAAGTAATTTTTGAAATTTCAGGATACAAAATTTCCTTGAGCTGCTTCTGACGTAAAAAAGCACAGGGTAATTTCAGAAAGTTTCTGTGGCTCATACAAATAAGCCATACTTCATTAATAAACTATATTTCTGTTAAGAAAAAGGCAGACTAGAATCTCTCTTCTAGGTGGTAAAAGTATAAACAGAAATATGACAGCATATAAGCAAAGGAATATAATCGGCTTTTAACTTGTCTCTGACCCTCACCCACTGCCTCCAATAGACTGCAAATTCCTTGAGTAATTTCAAGGACTGTGATTCCCATTTATTGCATTATTTCTAAGTCTCATTATGTATTAAGTCCCAGTAATTATTTGTTGAGTGGGTTAGTTGATGATTAGGATCAATATATTTATGCTTTATAATTAAAGGCTACAAGGCACAAAATTAAATATATTTTAAATAGGACTACTTAATAATCAGATAATGTTTAATGAATGTGCTCTACATGACAAAATCCTGGAGAAGGGGGAAGTTCCTAAGCTTCTATCTTCTCCAGTTTTCCTCTCCCCTTCTCTCTAGGTTCTTTCTTCAGCCAAGGAAGGTCTGACATTTTTTACTTTGTGAAATAGTTCTTATGCATCATTTATTCTACTCTTTGGCTTATAGTAGAACTCCAAGCTCAGTTTATCCAAATTATGTTTGTTTGTTTGTTTTATATAATTAAAGGGGAGCTTTTCCATTTAGAAAATGCTTTTCTTTCTCAGGTATCTGGCTCTAGAGATTTAAAGCCAGGCTTTTAGACTACTGTGTCTGAAACAGTTTTCAAGACCAGTTTTGAAATCAAAAAGCTCTACACCAGTTCTTTCTTTCTCTTTACTTTCTATGATTCCACTTCACCCTAAGGTAAAGATTGCTTCTGGCTTGGGTTGATAAGGAACACTCATAAGCAAGTGCAAAAGGAGAAAAATATCACATTACCATATTTCAAAATATTCTCTCACTTCATATACCTAATAAAGCAATAAAATATCTAGAAGAGTCATGGTGGGGTAGGAATATGTAGGGAAGTTTTCACTGTGCAGATGACTCTTCAGTAAGGTCTTAAATTTTACCGTTTCATTTCCATGATGAAAAACAAGTTAAGTCATAGTCCAAGTCACAGTCTACTGTTTTGTGTTCACACTTTAATGGACTATTCTTTGTACCTGAGGATCTAAAGTGCACTCTGGGTCTGAATTAAGGGTTGCATCTTTATTTTTTACTTGTTTGTTTGTGGGAGAGTAACACCATTCCATACAACTGGTGCATTCAGCATTTGTATATGAATTAGAAATTGTCATCTCTTCTTCTAGGGCTTCTTCTGTGTGGCCATGGTCTTAGCACGGGGCTTGGTGAGTGGATTCTCCCTTCATCCAGCTCAGCAGGGACCAACTAAGGGCACCTGGCATGATTTTTTTTTTCCTAGGGTTGGAATCTAAATATTTATTTATAAATAAATATTGTTCTCAACTACAACCAGAGAAAAAATAAAGTAAAATCCCTTCAATGTAAATATCATCAGTTGCAATTTGCATGTTCTTTTGAGATTGGAGTTGGACGAAATTTCTATTTCCTCTAACTTATGCAGTGAGAGGGAATATTTAATAGAAAAAATATTTTCTTGGTATTTTGGGAAAAGCACCCTAATCTAGTTAAACAACAACAACAACAACACACGCACACACACCACAGAAGAAAAATGAGTCTATATCCATTCATGCTCCAGGAACTACTAGGAAACTTGGCAAAAACATTAGTCTTACTCAGCTGAGAATTGTTTTAAAAAATTGTTATTTGCTTATCATTGAATCAAGGTATTTGGATTACTTAGCATCCGAGCTTTGTAGCTAATTCAAATTTAAATATGTTTAGAACATTGAAGATTTGGAAGTGTTGTGTAATGATTCCTTGCGGTTTGTAATTTCATAAGATCTCAGAATCCTGTACTCTGACCTCTATAATCAGTTCAATAAGCCAAGGCAGTTTTTTTTTTGTTTTTTTGGTTTTTTTTTTGCTGTACGCTGGCCTCTCACTGCTGTTGCCTCTCCCATTGCAGAGCACAGGCTCTGGACACGCAGGCTCAGCGGCCATGGCTCACGGGCCCAGCCGTTCCGTGGCATGTGGGATCCTCCCGGACAGGGGCACGAACCCGTGTCCCCTGCATCGGCAGGTGGACTCTAAACCACTTGCGCCACCAGGGAAGCCCTCATTATATAATTTTTGAATGTGCCTTCCCTTTAACCACGTTAAGATGAAGTAAATTTATTTGCATTCTAACTCCTGCACAAAATTATTATATTTATACAAAATGTGGGGGAAAAATATGTTTTCTCAACTAAGTAAAGATAAATTAGATTTAATTCTTATATTAAGACAAAGACTTGAAAATATGAACATACTATATCACATATGAACCACTTATGTACATATATATATATATCGCATATGAACCAACATCAATATGATCTAATGACATTTGTATATGCAGATACACCAAATACTCAAAGATCCTTATGGTCTGGAGGAGAAGTAGCCTTGACTAGGCACACAATTCATTCTTACATTAGTGATGTATTTCCTGAGCATCTGGTCTTTGAGAATAGTAAGCTTAATCAGACATGAAACCAGCATACACATGAATAGATGTGTAATGCCCAGCAGAAAGAGAGGCCCACTGTGGACACTCAGGTCTGTGGGTCTATCTTGGTTGTGTCTCTGTATTTAATAATACCTGAAAAGACTCTCCAAATTTGAATTTTAGTGGCTAATATAAATGAACTAAAATAATACTATAGGTAAAGACCATTTACTGATTATTCTAAGAACTGACTTTTTTATTGTTACAGAAATACTTTTTTTCCACAAAAGAAGAAATGTATTTTTACTGTAGGAAAATATTTAAATATAGATAAGAAAGGGAAGTAATGTTAACAACTATAATCTTGCCACTATGATAAAAGCACTGTGCATATATACATATATATTTAGCAAAAAATAGGTTCTATCAATCACAGTTTTTAATATGCTTTTAATTTTATTTACAATCTATAAGCAATTATTTACCAATACTTTTTTTAATGGGGTAATAGTTTTCCATTAATGGGATGCACCATAATTCACTAATTTAATTCCTCACTATTTGATTTCTGAGTTGCTTTTGATTATACACAGATTTAATCAATCTGCACTGACCACTATGCAGCTTTACACACATTTTAGATTATATCCTGAGAGTACAGAGTAGAATTTTTATATTTGTTGTTATTTATATGTTAAAACATTTGATTTATAATTTTGTGTTACTTTGCAAAATGTACCATTTTTGAAAGCAGTGCATGATGGTGTCTGTTTTTCTGTATGCTTGCCAGACACTTGAATGTTTAATTTTTTGTGTGTGTATTTTCCAATTTAATAGGTTATAGTAGCAGCTAATTGTATATTTTTCATTTCTTTAATACAAAGAGAGGGTAACCTCTTTTTTTTATTTGTACCTTGTCCAAGTGTATTTCTGTGTGTGTGTTTCCTGTTTGTGCTCTTTCCTTGGTTTTCAGTTTGTAGTGCTTGTTTTTTTCTTACTGATTTATAAGATCTTTTAAAGCAGTGAGGTGATTTTTTATCTGTTATGAATGTTGTAGAGATTTTCCCCAATTTTTTATTGGCCTTTTATTACTGTTTATCATATTTTTGACATCTTAAAATTCTTAGGATGTACATAGTTATGTCTCCCAACCGTGTGAAAGGGTTTTATTGACATGAACTAGAGAGAAACAGTATTTCTATAAAGTAAAGACCTTGTATGTCTTTCCTGGACCACAAGCTCAGGAGGTCAGAGGTAATGCCATTTTGCTTATCATTGATGATGAGTGATTGCCTCTTTAGGGTACCAGAGAAGAATTTTCTGCTATTTTGTAACACATTCCATCCCCAATACACTGTGAATTACTATCAAGCATAAAGGGAAGAGGATGGTTCCCTAAAAGGGAATAGAAAAATTCACAAAAATAAAGGAAAAAATGCAAACAAGTTAACACTCTAGAGAAAATAACAGTAACTTGCTTCTGATGTCAGCATCATATCTTTGATGGCAGTGGAAAGCAGTGTGAAAAAGTATTATGTGCAGAATATGTCTAGAAAATAACATTATAAATCCCCAAAGCAACATCATTATATTAAGGTTTAAGGGCACTGAGTATTGATAGAATTAAGTCAAATGAGAACCTTGACCAGAAGTTGATGGTGATAGTGGAGAGCATATTTTGCTCTGATCAAGATGCCAGGAAGGAAATAGTATCATTTAAACTTCAGAATATTTGTTAAGAAAACTGTATTTGCAAGTGGAGGATAGAAGTGGTTGAGATGGAATGAGAGAACGTTTTTCTGTTTAGAGTTGTAATTTACTTCAGCAATATTCTTCATGGCTATTGTTACTTTCCAAATATTTAACATTAATTCCATCAATTGAGTTTTCTGCATATATCCATCTGGGTTTATTTTCCTTTTCCCACTAGGTTGTAAGTCTCATTAGAATCCAGTCATCTTAGTATTTTCCCTTTTCCTACATACAAGCAATAAGAAAAGTGCTTTGAAGATGCTTCTTTTGAATTTATAAAGTGGCTTCCTATTTAGCTAAATTCATCTCTTACTGTAATCTGTATTTAAACTTCTTAGGTAATTTTATTCTAATGGAAACATTTCTTCACCTGCACCTGCTTGATTTAGTTCTACTTTCAATTTGACATTTTGAACTTCATTGTAAACATTATTAACTTAGTTTAATGTTTTCAATCACAAAGGATTCAATAGACACAGAGATACAAGTAAGGGAAGACAGTGCATTTTCTTTATGGTGTGAAGGTTTTTGCTTAAATGTGATGCCTGTGTGTGCATATTGAAAAAGATATTTATTTGCAAGGTGATATGACTTTAAGATAGCCACTCAAATATCTCTGACATTAAGAACATAAATTGTTCCTGAGAGTTTATATGATACTTAAATTCAACCATAAACTATGAGCAAAGGTAGTTTTTATTTAGTAACCCTATCTGGCACAGACTTTCTCCAAAGAATTATTTACATTGATGTTGCAAAGTCTATCTTTTAGAAATTGCAGACATAATGAAATTCAAAACATAGTTCCTTAATCTCATCGTTTGAGTAAAGCTCAAACATTACTATCCAAGAAGAGTAGTTTTTTTTTTCTTTTATTTATATATTTATTTATTTATTTATTTATTTATTTATATTTTTTTGCTTTATAACAAATTTAATCAGTTATACATATACATATGTTCCCATATCCCCTCCCTTTTGCGTCTCCCTCCCACCCTCCCTATCCCACCCCTCCAGGCGGTCACAAAGCACCGAACTGATCTCCCTGTGCTATGCGGGCTGCTTCCCACTAGCTATCTACCTTACGTTTGGTAGTGTATATATGTCCATGCCGCTCTTTCACTTGCCTGAGTTATCAGGTGGAGCAGATTGACTAAAAATAGTTTATTAAAAATAGTTTACAAAAAATGTTTGTTTTATTTTTGTTCTTTATTAATGACCAAATAACCAAAGGATGAAAGATTGAGGTATGACATAAGAATATAGAATAACTATTATCTTTTCATGCCCAAATGAATGAATATATCTCTTCATAGATTGACTCCACAGTGCTTATTTTAAAAGTATCTACAAAAAATACTTTAAATATATTTATTAAAAAACATGCATAGTTTTATACATAATAGGTACTAATGCTAATATGCTCACCAATTCATCAATAATGTATTGGCTAATGGAAGGATGTTATATGAGTTCAATTATATCTTCTTTTTTTTTTTTTTTTTTTTTTTGCGGTATGCGGGCCTCTCACTGCTGTGGCCTCCCCCGTTGCGGAGCACAGGCTCCGGACGCGCAGGCTCCGGACGCGCAGGCTCAGCGGCCATGGCCCACGGGCCCAGCCGCTCCGCGGCATATGGGATCCTCCCAGACCGGGGCACGAACCCGTATCCCCTGCACCGGCAGGCGGACTCTCAACCACTTGCGCCACCAGGGAGGCCCCAATTATATCTTCTTTAAATCATTTTTCTCTGGAAACTTCAGGTGATTTATTTATGATTAATAAACTTTAAATAGAATTAAAAATTATATCTAATTTATACTTAAAACCTACCTTTGATTTGCCTATTTCGAAGAATAATACCTAAACAGTTAAGTGGAGGCTGTTAATGAAAAGGGGAAAATGCCAAGTTTATAAATTTATTAATTCTGATATTTAATAGGCCTGTGTTCCCCAGCATGTCCTCTTTGACTACACAAAACTAACGGGGAGGTCTGACAAATGAGCAGTGGTAGCTTTCATATAGTGAAGCATCTTAGAAATGAAAGCAATGCTAATTGAGTGTTTATTATGTGATAGGCATTAGGTGGATGCTTTTCATACATAATCCACATTAAGTCCTCCTAGTGAACTTTGCAGGCTTGTATAATTATCCCTGTTTTACATGTCAGCAAACCAAGGTTTAAAGATGTTAAACAGCTTGCCTTTATGCAAACTATTTAGTAAGCTTGGGAGCTGGAACCTTTGAATCCAAATCACAGATGCTCAAATCTGTGCTCTTAAACACTATCCCACATCTTGGGAATATCTCCTGCTTAAAAACCAAACATTTTTAAGATTTCTGACTTGATTTTTTTTTAAACATCTTTATTGGAATATAATTGCTTTACAATGTTGTGTTAGTTTCTGCTGTATAACAAAGTGAATATATGTATACATATATCCCCATATCCCCTCCCTCTTGCATCTCCCTCCCACCCTCCCTATCCCACCCCTCTAGGTGGTTCTGACCTGATTTAATTGCAGTTTTTTGCCACAGGAGATGGGGAAACAGAAAACTGGTACTCTATAAATAATTCTGAAGAAAAAGGAAGGGAAGATAGGTGAAGTGTTAGTGACGGTAACCTGGAGAGAAAACAATAATAAGAAATGTCCGGTGCCCAAATCCATTCTTGTCTTCTTTTATTCTTAATGTCTAAAACACAAATTTTGTTGGTATAAGGCAATCTTATTCTGCTTTGCTGGGGATTGTTTTAGTCCAGAGGTTCTCAAGCATGCATCAGAATCACCTGGAGAGCTTATTAAAACACAGGAATCTTGGGCTCACTCCAGAATTTCTGATTAAGTAGGTCTGGACCCTAATATTTACATTTTTAAGTTCCCAGGTGATGCTGGTGTTGCTGGTCTGGCAGCCACACTTTGAAGACCCATTTGTTTAGTCAAGCTCTGGTTCTCAAGATTGGCAGCACATTGGACTTACTTGGAGACACTGTTAAAAGATACCAATAACCCAAAACATAACCTCCGGGGATTATTTTTTTTGCCCTGGTACTCATACATGAATGGCTCCAAAAATGTGTTTTCTAACTTTGCTTATTTTTTTACCTTTATCAACTTTCTGTCATATTGAGAAAGGTAGACCTTCAAGAGTGTGTGTATGTTCCCTGTGACTGTAAGAAATCATTGATGCCAAAGGCTAATACAGTCACTTTGACTTCGTATTTTCTTGAGGCTCTGAAATATTTTACTGTTTATACTTCCCTGTTCATATTGACTCACAGAAAGAATGAAAATTTTAATCTAATATTAGTGATTCTATAAAACTTACAGAATGCATTTTGTGATCCAGTTTTACCTGTGGCTCCATTTAGTGTCTGAATCCTTGTTTTCTTTTGTTCTTACCTCATATGTATATATGAGGTAAGAATAAAAAATATATATTTGTGTATGTATATCTTTTAGTTTATGATGTTATACCATATCACATATTTTTGTAAATAGCAGTACATTTTGAGGACAAGGTGAGAGTTAACAATAATAATAAAAATTAAGTTAAGGAAGTGTAAGTAATACTAATGATCTCACTAAAATGCACTAGTTCTGTGAACTTTGCTTTAATTGGAATAATTTATTATTGACATAACTATTTTCATTTTTATAAAGTAATTCCATTTTCCTCATTATTACTATTCATCATAAAATAATTAGAAAGAGTTCTTAAAATTCTATAATCATAAGATTAAAAGAACAAGTATATACACATGATGTTTTCTTTAGACAACTAAAAATACATAGATATTTTATTTGTGGCCTAACAGTACAAATAATACATTCTGGGATAATGTTTGGGTCAGATTCTAGATTTTAAAAACTGTATCATCATTGTATTTTTTCAGGTTTGTCTCTATATATATTTGTCTCTAGTCAAATTTTTATGACTGTAGTGACATTATACACAGCTTCATAAATGTGTAAACTAGGGCCTCCCTGGTGGCGCAAGTGGTTGGGAGTCCGCCTGCCGATGCAGGGGATGCGGGTTCGTGCCCCGGTCTGGGAGGATCCCATGTGCCGCGGAGCGGCTGGGCCCGTGGGCCATGGCCGCTGGGCCTGCGCATCCGGAGCCTGTGCTCCGCGGCGGGAGAGGCCACAACAGTGAGAGGCCCGCATACCGCAAAAAGAAAAAAAAAAAAAAAAATGTGTAAACTATATTCATAACATCATTTATATTCCCTAAGAGGTGTTACTTCTGAAGACACATTATAATGCAATTTAAGAGAGATTTTTTGCATACCAATTATGAGAAATACTTTATGCAAGTAATAGAAAGAGATGCAAGGATTTTCAAATCTAGGAGATAAGAGAAATTTAAAAAATTAAATATCATTTAAAACAGAATACAAGGATCATAAAGAAGGTACAATGTTATTTGGGTGCAGAGGAAGGAGGGTTGATAGTACACAAAGAAAAAAAAAGTGTTACGAGAAGTAATATTTGAGCTGGCTTTAAAGAGCTGCACAGAAATTCACCAAGCAAAGATAAAGTAGCAGTTATACCCATCATGGAGCAGTAATAAATGTTAGTTTTCTCTTTGTCATTAATTTTTGTCAATTTGATTAATATGTGTCTTGATGTGTTCCTCATTCGATTTATCCTGCCTGGGACTCTCTGTGCTTCCTGGATTTGAGTGAGTGTTTCCTTTCCCATGTTAGGGAAGTTTTCAGTTTATTATCTCTTCAAATATTTTCTCAGACCCTTTTTCTCTCTCATCCTTCTGGGACCTCTATAATGTGAATTAAAGCGAGTTTAATGTTGTTCCAGAGGTTTCTTAGACTGTCCTCATTTCTTTTTTTTATACCTTTATTGGAGTATAATTGCTTTACAATGGTGTATTAGTTTCTAATTTATAACAAAGTGAATCAGTTATACATATACATATATCCCCATATCTCTTCCCTCTTGCATCTCCCTCCCTCCCACCCTTCCTATCCCACCCCTCTAGGTGGTCACAAAGCACCGAGCTGATCTCCCTGTGCTATGTGGCTGCTTCACACTAGCCATCTATTTTACGTTTGGTAGTGTATATATGTCCATGCCACTCTCTCGCTTTGTCACAGCTTACCCTTCCCTCTCCTCATGTCCTCAAGTCCATTCTCTAGTAGGTCTGTGTCTTTATTCCTGTCTTACCTCTAAGTTCGTCATGACACTTTTTTTTTTCCTAGATTCCATATATATGTGTTAGCATACGGTATTTGTCTTTCTGACTTACTTCACTCTGTATGACAGACTCTAGGTCCATCCACCTCACTACAAAAAACTCAATTTCGTTTCTTTTTATGGCAGAGTAATATTCCATTGTATATATGTGCCATATTTTCTTTATCCATTCTTCTGATGATGGACACTTAGATTGCTTCCATCTCCTGGCTATTGTAAGTAGAGCTGCAATGAACATTTTGGTACATGACTCGTTTTGAATTACGGTTTTCTCAGGGTATATGCCCAGTAGTGGGATTGCTGGATCACATGGTAGTTCTATTTGTAGTTTTTAAGGAACCTCCATACTGTTCTCCATAGTGGCTGTACCAATTCACATTCCCACCAGCAGTGCAAAAGTGTTTCCTTTTCTCCACACCTTCTCCAGCATTTATTGTTTCTAGATTTTTTGATGATGGCCATTCTGACCAGTGTGAGATGATATCTCATTGTAGTTTTGATTTGCATTTCTCTAATGATTAATGATGTTGAGCATTCTTTCATGTGTTTGTTAGCAATCTGTATATCTTCTTTGGAGAAATGTCTGTTTAGGTCTTCTGCCCACTTTTGGATTGGGTTGTTTGTTTTTTTGTTTTTGAGCTGCATGAGCTACAGTAATCAAGACAGTATGGTACTGGCACAAAAACAGAAAGATAGATCTGGATAGACCTGGAACAGGATTGAAAGCCCAGAGATAAACCCATACATATATGGTCACCTTATCTTTGATAAAGGAGGCAGGAATGTACAGTAGAGGAAAGACAGCCTCTTCAGTAAGTGGTTCTGGGAAAACTGGACAGGTACATGTAAAAGTATGAGATTAGAACACTCCCTAACACCATACACAAAAATAAGCTCAAAATGGATTAATGACCTAAATGTAAGGCCAGAAACTATCAAATTCTTAGAGGAAAACATAGGCAGAACACTCTATGACATAAATCACAGCAAGATCCTTTTTGACCCACCTCCCAGAGAAATGGAAATAAAAACAAAAATAAACATGTGGGACCTAATGAAACTTAAAAGCTTTTGCACAGTAAAGGAAACCATAAACAAGACCAAAAGACAAACCTCAGAATAGGAGAAAATATTTGCAGATGAAGCAACTGACAAAGGATTAATTTCCAAAATTTACAAGCAGCTCATGTCCTCATTTCTTTACATTTTTCTTTCTTTATTCTTTTCTGCAGCAGTGATTTCCACCATCTTTCTTCCAGCTCACTTATTCTTTCTTCTGACTCATTTATTCTGCTATTGATTCCTTCTAGTGTATTTTTCATTTCAGTTATTGTATTGTTCATCTCTGTTATTTAAAGCTTTTATCTCTTTATTAAACATTTTTTGTATCCTCTCAGTCTGAGCCTCCATTCATTTTTCGAGATCTTGGATCATCTCTACTATCATTACTCTGAATTCTTTTTCAGGTAGGCTGCCCACCTCCTCTTCACTTTGTGTCTCTCTCCCTGCCACAACCATGGTGAGGCAGAGAGGGAAGGGGATGGGGTTGTGGGAATAAATACCCTGAATGCTCTTTCCTTCCATGCTACAGTCTTCTGCCGGTTTCTTACACCCGCCAATTCTAATTGGAAGTTAGAAGCTAATGGAACCTGGGTGATTCATTCTATAGCAGTCTTCAGAGTTGAGGCTATTCTGCAATAGTAGAGTGATAAAACAGACAGTTAATGAAGGGAAAGGTGTGCTTGGATTTGCTTTTCTAAAGTTATTGGTAACAATGACTGACTGGAGTAGCATGTCACTTTGTGCTTGGTAGCTATTCCATTGTTGAAATACTCTAAGTGATGAGTAAAGAGTGAAATTAGGAAGGACAAAAAAGAGGAATTGCTATATAGTTTGATGTAATACATGTATCACATAAATGCAATACAGTTGGATTAATTGGAAATGTAAGGCAAAAACAAAGAGCTGCTAAAGAGCACTGTTAGTTTTTAACTTGGAAGCCTGGGTTGGCAGAAGTCCAATTATGACCTTTCTGTGGGAACAGAAAAAATACCTGATTTTGTTTTTGAGTTCTTTAGCAAATAGCCAAGTCGATGTTCTTCATCTCCTTAGCTTGGTATTATAATTTTTTTTGTTGTTTCCAACTTTATTGAGATAAAACTGACATATAACATTGTGTAAGCTTAGGTTGTACAATGTAATGATTCTATATATGTACATATTGCAAAATGATTACCAGAGTAAGGTTAGTTAATACATCCATCATTAAGATGTTTTCTTGTCTGACGCAGGCTCCTTATTTTGGTCCCATCATCAACAGCCCACTCTCCCATTCATCCAGCAAATCTATTTATTCTCTAAATGTGACTCTGTGTCATGCCATGGTACTTTCATTCGACAATCTCCTAACCACCCTTTCAAACTTAGTTGAAAGTCAGTTCTTCTGGGACTCCAGTCAAATCCAAATAGTTCTTCTTTGGGCATTAGCTGTAGTACAGCACGTGTCCCAGAATACCACCAGTGTTAATTTACTTGTCTAACTCTTTCATGATACTGTAAGTATCTCAAGGAAAAGGGTGCTGACAATTTGACTGTTTTATAACACCTACCATAGTGCTGGTCTCATACCAAGTGGCTGTGAGAAAAGAGGAGTGATGAAAAGATAAGACAACACAGTTGAAACATTTAATATTTGGACCAATGTAGGAGTCCTTAAAAGATAAAGCGAAGCTGAAAACAAAGCCAGAGGAGATTGGTAGCACTAATAAAATTTTGAGGTTAAAATTAGTTCTCTTTTCTAAGCTGCTATAGATAGAATTATAGTGCTTTTATGGATTATTTCCTGATCTGTTATGTTTTTAACTCATATGCACGGATATATTACTTTTACTAACTTTGGATATATTTTACATGAGATGTATGCAGTTTCTTGTAAAAGAGAAGAAAGAAAAATATCTTGGCCTAGAATTTCTTTGGGGAAATCACTAAGTTTAAAATAAAATTTTCTCATATTTTCTTTAAAGTGGGATCTAAATTTCCTGCCAGGGATTAGTTTTCAGTCTCTTTTAAGTTAAATACAAAGTTTTCTAACCAAACACAGTTATACTGTTGGTTAGGATGTCATGAACTCAAAATAGTTTTCTGGGAAAGCTTTTAGTGAGTTAATTAGAAAACGTAGATTTTAAAAATTAAATGATTTTTATTTTATTTACTATTAAATTATTTTTTAATTTAAATATTAAATTCAGTAATTCAGGTTTTATCAGCAAAATTTCTGAAACATAAATATCGACACCCAGTAGTTCTAATCAATATAATTGGTGTATTTAAAAGACTGGTGTAAAATGAAAGGATGTGAGAGGCTTTTTACAGAGTGGAAAAATCTGCTCCAGAATTATCCTGGACTAGACCCATTCACTATTCATGTTGCATTCAAAAAAGATTTCCCTCTTAACAGCACTTAACTGTCATAGCTTGTACCATTTCTGTTTCATTACTAGCATTGCCTTAGTATAGATTCCAGTTGTGACATTCTGTATTCACGTTATTAGAAAAATAGAATCAGCCACAAAACACTGTGGTAGTGTTTGTTTACATTTTCAAATGCTTCTAACATGATCTCCACCTTTTATATATTCAGAATTTAGATTGCCCTTTCTGTCACAGACCAGTGATACTATAAATAACTCATAACTGCAATTGCTGATGAACAATGCTGTAGAATAATGTAAAGGTCAAAGAATGATAATTCATGATCATCCTTAACAAAGTATACAGGTGTTAAAATACTGATGTTGAACTCTGGTGGCAGCTCACAGAGAAGAAATGGCACAACATGAATCCCCTTTGATAACTGTGATTGTGAGGAGGTTAAGAACCAGAACCAAATCATCTGCTCTCTCTACAAATGCACAAATCTGAGGGTCAGCTTTCTGTGTATAACACAGGAGAGCAGGTAGTTTTAGACATCATAGCTGCTTCTTACTCATGCTTTATTACTAATTTAATCTGTAGTACAGTGTGGCGTTTTAGAAAAAAATTGTGCAAAGGGAGAAGTGTTTAATCTCAAGGCACCATAGCTTTAATCATCTTGAAAAGTATTCAAATACAGAAATCATTTAAATTTTGATCATAGGACAGCTCACTTTTTTTCAGACCCTGCTAATGTTGAAGGAGTCAGAATCTGACTGGAAAACCTCTCATTTGCATACTTGTGATTGTCTTTTACATCTGACAAACCTATTACCTGTTAACGTAGACTGCTTGTACATAGATTTTATCCCCTTGACATTAGCAGACTTATACTGATTTTAGATTATGGAATAAGCCAAACTGCTTTTCAAAGGAAGATTTTCCAAGCAGTTGTTATCTCTCCATTACAGATATTACTTTTTTGAGACAGAGTGCTATACTTCTGCTTATTCTCATTTCTCCTTTGACTTTCAATTCCTATATTCCTACAACTAAATTAACTAGCCAATAGATAGGAAAGGAAGCTGGAATATAGCTGCACTTCTCAATCTTTTTCATGACATGGAACCTATAGAAAATGATAATACTGGTAATATCCACTGGGTAAATTAAAGATTTGAGGGTATATTTATATATATGATACTTAAGATAAAAAGTCTTTATGTTTTCTTTATATAATTATGGTAAGAGGAATAAAGCAAAGTATTGGAAGATATTAAATATTGGATTTGAATAGAGCTAATGCTTTTTCTCTCCTGAAAGGTGATAAGATCTTTAATTTGCTTCCTATTAATATAAATCTTAAAAAAAATTTATTATGATAAAATATATGTAACATAAAATTTTACATATATAACAAGGATTTCTTCCTCCACGTTCTTGACAACATTTATTTTTTGTTTTGTTTTGTTTTACAATAACCAAGATAATGGGTGTGAAGTCATATCACATTGCGGTTTTGATTTGCATCTCCCGAATGCTAGTGACATTGACCATCTTTCTATGTGCTTATTGGTAATTTGCATATCTGTTAAATTCTTTTGCTCACTTTGAATTGGGTTTTTTGTGGGTTTTTTGTTGAGTTGTAGGAGTTCTTTATATATTCTGGATATTAATCTCTTATCAGACTATGATTTGCAAATATTTTCTCAGATTCTTTGTGTTGACTTTTCACTCTGTTGATAGTGTTCATTGATGCACAAAATCTTTAATTTCGATGTAGTTCAATTTATCTATTTTTTGTTGCCTTTGCTTTTGGTGTCATATCCAAGAAATAGCTGCCAAATTCAATGTCATAAGACTTTTCCCCTAGGCTTTGTTCTGAGAGTTTTATAGCTCTTATGTTTAGGGTTGTGATTTAGTCTGAGTTAATATTTGTGTATGATATAAGGTAAAGGTCCAACTTCATTATTTTGCAAATGGGTATCTTACTGTTCTTTTGCCTGCTGTGTGTGTTCATCTTTGATAAAGGGGTGTTGAATTCTCTAACAACGATAGTGGATTCATTTATTTCTGTTTGCAGTTTTATTCGTTTTTGCCTCACTTTGACACTCTGTTGTTAGGCTCAGGTATGTTGAGGATTGTTATGTCTTCTTGAACTATTGAACTTTTTGTCATTATGTAATACCTTCTTTATCCCTGACAACTTTCTTTACTGTGAAGTCTGTTTTGTCTGGAGCAAATAGAGTTTTCATTAACAATTACATGTGAGTAAATTCTTGCATAAATATGAGTCATTTCTTATAACTGATATGTTTTTTAATTTTAAAATTATTTTAAAATTCTCAAAAATTTAAATTATTCTAATTTGTTTTGAAAGCTAGGTCAAAAAATTTTATTAAAAGGTATTTAGTGATTCTCAAAAACAAGTGATGAGTATTTTTTATTTACTCAGCTGACAAATACTTACTGAGTGTTCACCATGTGCCAGACTTTTTTTGGTGTTGTTCAAATACATTAGGGATGCATGAGTTAAAAAAAAAAAGAATATAATGGCTACAGTTCTTGTCTACAGAACTCCTGAAGGACAGTTTACATCAAACTGTGTGTGTGTGTGTGTTTATGTTTAAATGGAACCCTTGAGTTGTGCCCTGTGTTTCTCAAATACACTTGACTAAGAATTTCAACCCATAATTCTCCCAACCATTTTCTTCTTCTCCTTCTCCTCCTTCTCCTTCTCTTCCTCCTCCTTCTCCTCCTCCTCCTCCTCCTCCTCCTTCTTCTTCTTCCTCTTCCCCTCCTCCTCCTCCTCCCCCTCCCCATCCTCCTCCTCCTCCTTCTTCTTCTTCCCCCTTCTCCTCCTTCTCCTTCTAATTCTTCTTCTCCTTCTTGTTCTCTTTCCCCTTCTTCTTCTCCTCTCTTCCTCTCTTCCTTCCTTATTTCTCCTTCCTTCCTCCTCCTCTCCTTCTTCCTCCTCTTCCTCTTCTTCTTCTCCTTCTACTATTAGAACATAGGAGCTGTTTTCTACACATTATGTAATGGAAAATTAGGTATTGTAATAACAAATATCAAAAAATTCTTTAATCTTATAGTTATTTTCCCCACAGTGTTTATTTTAGGAAGGATAATAAAGCTTGAATAGCTGTTTTTCTATGTATTCCTTTTGGATTAGTGTCTTGATTTAACAACTTGGAATTGTAGATACTCTTAACTGTTAGTGTCAGTGGTTTTGAGAAGTGGGTCTCAAAATTTAGCATGCAGCAGAATAAGCTGAAACAATTTTTAAACAGATTGCTGAGCCCTATCCCAGAGTTCCTGATTCAGTAGGTCTGAGATAGAGCCCAAGAATTGGCACTTTAAATAAGTTTCCAGGTGATGCTGATGATGCTGGTTCAGACACCATCCTTAGAGGACAACTAGTTTAGAGTATAAAATATGGGGAGATGAATCTAACTCCAGTCCTGACTTCAATATTTACCAAGGGAATTACCATTGGCAAATTGTTTAATTTTAGATATCTCATGTATGAAATAGTAATGTAGAATCCTACCTTCTTAGGTTTGTTGTGAGTATCAAATAATAAACTATTATTTAATACTCCCTAATTTAAAGGCATACTAATTTAAAGACTGATTCTAAAAAGTCCCATATTTTATACATTGTAGAAGCTAGTGTTTCTTTGGCCTGAAATCTATTTAACAAAGAATATACATACTTTAGTGAGCCTTTTAAATTCCTATTTTGGAATTAGATCATAAATAAGTATAACTACATTGTGTAATTTCTTAGAGTTTTAAATTTTTCAGTTGGTTGTTTTTTAAATGTGTTTCTTCTTGCCTCACAAAGACCTATTCTCCAGTGAATGTCGTACAATATTGAAACAAGAACCATGGGTGCTCCTAATTAAAGTAGTTGACTATAATACCTTTGTTATTGAATTTGAATTGGTAAAACAGGTGGTTATATAAAATTTCAACAAATGCCTTTTCTTCATTTTTGGTTTCATAAGACTGGGAAAGAGAAATCCAAAACCTGCTAAAATTGTAAATCCTTTTTCAAAATTGAGATGCAAATTGTATGTGTAAAGGAGAATTTTTTTATAGAAAAGCAAGAAATATCTCCTGCTTATTTAGCAACATATTCAAGAAATATTTATTAAGCACCAGTTGAATTTAAGCCATTTTATAAGGTGTCCTAGATACTTTAATAAATAAGTTAAAATATGTGCCTTGGTATACTTATAATCTAGTGGGGCATATAACTTCATATTCAATGAATTAAAATCTAATAAGAAAAATGCATGTAAAAAGTTACATATAAAATGATATGGAATTCTTAAGTGAGGGGATGATTTTGAATCAGGGGATTTTTAGTGTAGGAATTTAAGAAGGCTTGGGAATGAGAGTGTATTTGAGATATGTTGTGGAAGGTAAATCAAAGTAGTAAAGGGGAAAGACCAAGAGTAGAGGTTATATGTGTGCCCAGGAGAAAGACCAGTGTAAGGGAGACAGAGAAAATAAAGTACATGATGTATCCAAGTAACTGCATGAACACATAGGATGGGTATAAACCTTGGTGTCTGAGTAAAGTAATATATGAAAGATGAAGCTGGATATTAGTATAGAAAGTTATTTCTCAGATCCTGATGAGTTGCGAATTTTATCCATAGAATGATGGTGAACAAATTATGGCCTGTGGGCCAATTCTGGTCTGATGCCTGTTTTTGTTAATATAGTTGTATTGGGAACATGGCTATAATCATTCATTTAAGCAGTCCATAGACTCTTTTATGCCACAAAGACAGAGCTGATAGTTGTAACAAAGACCGTATGGCCCACAAAACCTAAAATATTTACCATGTGGCCTTTACAGAAAAATATTCTCTGACCCCGGTTATATACCACTTCAGTATGAAAGACCACTCTGGGTGATCTCTGAGCAGTGAGTGGTCCTGAAGGGAGATCTTAGTTTCCTGCCCAGGAATTGAACATGGGTAGCCTGGATGAAAACCAGGAATCCTAGCCACTAGACCACCAGGGCCTAGGGGCTAGAAGCAAAGTGGCCCTAGCTCTTCCTCCCATTTGAAAGCAAGAATGTCTTAAGGAGGCAAAAACTGTAAAAACAGGTACAAAGTTTATTACTGGAGACACAGCATAACATGTGGGAGAGCACACAGACAAACAGTTTGTTTATTTAAGACAGAAGCAAGGCAGAAATATACATCCAGAGAGACAGGGTATGGTGTCCTCTCTAAGAAGGAGAGCAGTAAGTCAGAAGCAAAGCAGGGATACACACCTGGAGGGGACTGGGGGCATCCTGAATGAGGAGTGCTGTAAAGACCTGATTTAAATCACTTACACAGGACAGTCCTTCCAGGTCTTTGTTTACCTTTGGCCAATTTTCTCATTTTTTTTTTCACACCTGAATGTTTCCAGGACCCTCCCCAACACACGTGCTCAACTTTTTGCTAAGATTGACCCCACCACAGAGGCCTGTGGGTGCATGTGCACACATATTATGGGGTGGTGCCCCCCTCCCTTTTGACCCCCAAGAAGCCTTCCTGCACATGTGCAGAGGGAAGTCTTCCTTGACCTCAGGAGTGGGCACCTTATCTCTTTACTTCAGCGGAGCTCAGTTTCTGCCACTAGCTTTGTCCTTGGAGTTCCTGGGTGAGAACAAAGCTTCAATTTTACTCCACTTGACAAGCACCAGCTGTCTGGCCCAGGGGCCCATCTATCTCCCACCTCCTGTGGACTGTTAGTTACAAATACATAACGATATAAAAGAGCTTGCACCAGAATGCAAATTAATTCACTGCTTCAATTATCAAGAAGGTCTCACTATGAAAAATAGTGTCAGCTGATCTGACAGTGTGTGTAATGAATTGTTGTGTATTTTACTGAGGCTTCTTATTTACTTGCAATCCAGGAACATACAGTTTAGTTCAAGGATCTCAGTTTGAGTCAGTAAAGGTGTGTTGAAGATTTCTAGCAGGATGGTAGGATCAGGTGTGTATTATAAAGGACCAATAAGGTCAAATAGAAACTTTTTTGTTTGTCTCTTCTGCAATACTCCAGAAGAATCTAGAGGGTGTGTGTGGAATTTTGGAGTCCGACAGAGCCGGTTTCAAACCTTGGTTGATGGGGTGGGAGGTTGGAGGGGGAGCATGCCTTGACATTCAAGAAGGAATGTTCCTTTTTCCTTAATTTATATTCTAAAAATCCCACATAAGAGCTCTGAGTGTTCCGTCTTATTTAAGAAGCTCCAGCAGTTGGTGAGTCAGACCGTGAAGTTGGTGGGAGGGGCGGGGAGCAGTTGCACATAGCAAGGTTGGTGCACCACAGACACGAGGGTAATACTATGGAAACCCCTAGGAGGATTATACTGTTGAACAGTTTGTATTTTCTGTTACTCATGAAAGTAATCAAGTTCATGACAACTTTCAGTAGCTCATATGCCATCAGGTATGTTATAACAGCCTACATTATCATAATCAATCACAGGCTATATCTCAACCCAAAGGATAAGCCTGAAGAATATGTCCCTTATACTGTACAAGTATTAAAGGTCAGTTGACCTAACTCAAGAATATTTTTATTTGTCCATGCAAGGGTATTTTTTCTTATTAATTTAATTAGGGTGAATACCCAGGAGATTCTCAAATAAGGGGGGAAAATGTCAATTTTTAAATTGCTTAATTTGTGTAATATTAAGACTTTAGAAACTGATTATCCTATGAGGCTTAGGCAACTTTCTTTAAAATAGCTTGGACTATAAATCAGACCTCTTTTAATAAATGACTTCTTAATGACTTATACATCATCGCCTGGGATCTTTATTTTTGCAACACCTGAGTGTAAAGCACTGCTTTCTTTAAACCTTTACTACTGTGTGGTTTATGATGTGTTTTGTTAGGAAAGGTATATTTCTATAAAACATTCTACTTCCAGCCCTGTATGAGAAGTGACAATTTGAAGGCTGGTAGAGAGATGCTGATATTTTATGAGTGACAGCACTGTTAGGTGTGATCATTACTGCTGTATTCATCCCAGGAGGGCAATTGATTTCCTTTGCAGGTACATGCTCAGATAATCTCATCTCAGACATAGGCAAGTGTTCATATAATTCTTCATTTTTCCATTAGCAATCATACATACATCATGTGCCCCCAATTAATGCATAAAAGACTGGTGACTGAATGATATACTTTTACACTAGTACTGTGTTTGTGGGGCAATGTAAAAACACAAATGCAGTTTTGTTATTTCCATTTTTCAAACTGATCTCCTGGCATGTCTCCCTTTTTTCATTTTCCTTGCAATTGAAATATATATATTTCAAGGATATATAATTTTAAAGAATTGTTTCAATAATTTATTTTAAATTTATTATTGTGACTGAATTTTCTCAAGTTATACTGTATTGGGGAAATTAAACATTAACATTTTTCATAGTGTAGTTTCTGGGAAATTAGTACAGGGACCTCCAGTTGAAGAACCATTGAATAGATGCTTTTATCATTACTAGAATTGTGACTTTTAGTCACTTAATTCTTCCATGGTCTCTAACATTGTTCTGTCTTTTTATGTTTTTTTCTCCCCCAGCCTGGAATATACTATTATCAACTTTTCCTGTGTAATTTCATCTGACTCTACAGTTCTGTCACTCCCTAGGTCTATTTATTTCCACATGTGCTGTACTGATTTTAAATTACCTTGTGTATTTTGTTTATCAAGTACTTTTGGAGAGTCTACTGTGAACCAGGCACTGTGTAGGAAACAAAATAGCCGTGGCCCCCAAACAAAGATAGAAAAATATTAGCATTTGGAGACATTTCATTCTGTTCTTCCTTGTATGTATGTAGTTATATAATATGTATGTATAAAAACATACACACACTACACACACACAGGCATTGTTGAACATCTGGCATAGTGCATGACATATAGTAGATAGTAAGTGTTACATTCGTTAAATGGGATACAAATGTTTTCTCCCATTTACTGGTTGGCCTTGATCATCATATTGGTATCTTTGATAAACAGGAATCCTTAATTTGAATACAGCCCTATTTTTTGTATTTCCCCTTATGGATAGTAATCCTTATATATTATTAAAGATTAATTCTCAGTCTCATATCACGAAGGTGTTGTTACGTATCTTAGGCAAGCTTTGTTGTTTTACCTTTCACATTTCAGGTACATTCTACCTGCAATTTATTATTTTTGAATGCTGTGAAATAGGGGTCAAGGTTTGTTTTATCCCCACAAGGCTACCTAGTTTATTCAATCCACATTGAAAAGATTGTCCTTTCCTTCACTGCTCTGAAGAGATAAGCTTTTCATAAATCAGATGTATAAATATATGTAGAATTTTCAGGACCCTTTTATCCATTTCTCTGGCCCATTTTTCCATCTTTACTTCAATACCACCCTGTCTTGATTATTTTACCATTATAATGAATCAGTATCTGATAGAGTAAATTCTCTAACTTTGTTCTCCTTTGTGATAAAATTGGCTATTCTTAGTCCTTTGTATTTCCATATTAAGCTTAGAATCAGTTTGTCAATTTGGGGGAAAATATATCTACTAAAATTGTGCTGGATCACAGTGAATCTGTGAACCAATGAAGAATTCATGTATTCATCTTTGTTCTCAGCATCTGTGGGGTCCTGGGATATTAAACACACACAAGGAACAAAGCTGGAACTTTTTATTCATTGACACACAATTCAGACAAATTAATATAATAATCCTAGCTCTTAAAAGCAGTCTTAATTCATACCCTGTGTAGTTCACAGGGCACTAAATTCTTTATTAGCAGCAACTAATGACATAAACATAACCACAAATCACAACTACCATTTATTAAATATATAAGATGGGCCAGTACTGTGATAGAAAGTCCACTTATTTTATTTCTAACTCCTAGTAATAATATGGAGCTATCCTGTTTTATAAATGAAGAAAGTGATAGGTTCAGAGAGGTTGAATAACCTGCCTAATGTTGCCCATCTAGTAAGTGCTGAGGTCAGAGGCCAGCCCTGCCATGTCTTTTGCCCACAGCACGTTCCTACTGCCTTGGACAAGTAACACTGGAAAGACGGACTCAATAAATACGTAGTGACTGAGTGAATACCTCTCCCTTTCTCTCCATCTCTTTTCTATTAATGATTCATGTCTTTCCTCAAAAAAAAAAGATAAAACTTTCAAAATGGTTTTAATAAGTAGCAAGTTTAAACTCCATGGTACTTGTATCACATGTGGTGAAAAAGTGGTGTGAAATATAATTAATCAAAGAAATTAAAGAATGCCAGAATGTCTGAATTTTGAGGAATCACTTCTTATTTAATATTTCAAAAAGCTGTGTGTTACATAGCATGTCTTTAATGTTTTATTATCTCTTTTTTGAATTGGTAATTAAAGTGGGGGCATAAACTCTATCCCTTATGGCAAGATTACATTGATATTTAAGTGTTTCCATCATTATTTTCCCTCTCTGGTTTGGAACTAGGGGGAAAAAAAGACACACTTTAAAAATTATCTACCCACTTAAGCCAAATGATGGAGAGACTTGAGTCCTGATAACAGTGTTTGTGCCCCTGGATCCAACTGTGCCTGAAGCTAGTGTATCCCCTGTACTTCTCAGTTATGTGAACCAATAAATACCCTTCTTTACTTAAAACAACATTAAAAGGTTATCTACCTGCTTATTAAAATATGTTTAAGTAAAACTGACCTAAATTAATAGACAAAATAAATTTGAACCTGAAAGCCTTTTAGACCAGTGAGTA
This sequence comes from Mesoplodon densirostris, assembly GCF_025265405.1. Taxonomy (NCBI): domain Eukaryota; kingdom Metazoa; phylum Chordata; class Mammalia; order Artiodactyla; family Ziphiidae; genus Mesoplodon; species Mesoplodon densirostris. The sequence goes on from NC_082664.1 coordinate 168,941,560, forward strand.
GAACTCCAAGACAGTTTCCTTTCTCTTTTTCATACTTTAATTATTTATATTTTTGTTCTTTTTATGCCTCTTCTAAATGTATTCAATGCTTCAATGTCTCATTTTACCCACATAAAAAAACTCTACAAAACTGATCAGAGTATCAGCAGTATTATTATAAAAAAATCAACCAAGTTATTACATATTAGGCCTAATGATTTCAACCTTTACCATAATTTTTGTACATTGTACCAATGGACACATGGATTCAAAATCAAAATAGTAGAATTATTTATAGCACCATTGCTCTAAAAGCATTGTTATACTTTTAGGAGAAATTTTAGAACAATAAAATATGGTTAATGACAAACTGTATTTTATGATTTTCTTTTTTTACCTGATAAATGCATCATTCTTTCCCCAGAAATACCACAGATGGCTGGTACCTGTATGCTGATAGCTCAAATGGAAAGTTTGGTGACATGGCTGACATCCTCACTCCTGTTATTTCACGCACGGGACCAAAATGTACCCTGGTGTTCTGGACCCATATGAATGGTGCCACAGTTGGTTCTCTCCAGGTACTTCTTAGGCAATTGCATTTTCTGAATTTCTTCTACAAAAATTCATATTGTATAATTTAGTGTTATTAAAATATGTAGTCTGCTAATAAATGAAAATGGACAGTTATCAACACTTCACTGGTTTGAAAACAGTATGATTGAAAAAAAGCTTCAGTAGAATTGGACCTGAATGGCGAATAGGATTTCTTTAAACTATTCTATTTATGATTATGGTCTTTATTCTGAGGTTGCAGCTTCTGTGTAATACTGTTTTACCCTTGAAATATGTCATATAGGTTTCAGTATCAATATTCTGAGAATAACACAATCAAATGAATATATACATTTTGGTGATATTCGGATGTGCCTTCTTGCTGTCTTTGATATAGTGGTGCTACATTCTCCAATATTCTCTTTCAAATTGTTTTTTTGTAAAAAAAAGAAATTGTTTCATACTCACAAAAGGTTGCAAGAATCTCACAGACAACTGCATTCTACCTTTCACTCAGAGATTCTGGTTTTTGCTCATTGTCCCAATAACATCTTTTATAGGAAAAATTGAGTTCAATACAGAATTACTTATCACACTCCATTGTTATTTCTTTCTAGTGTCTTTATATTTTTATTTTTTATTTTTTATAAATTTATTTTTATCTTATTTTTGGCTGCATTGGGTCTTTGTTGCTGCGTGCGGGTTTTCTCTAGTTGTGGAGAGCAGGGGGGCTACTCTTCATTATGGTGCATGGGCTTCTCATTGCGGTGGCTTCTCGTTGTGGGGCACAGGCTCTAGGCATGCAGGCTTCAGTCGTTGTGACACGTGGGCTCAGTAGTTGTGGCTCACAGGCTCTAGAGCTCAGGCTCAGTAGTTGTGGTGCATGGGCTTAGTTGCTTCCTGGCATGTGAGATCTTCCTGGACCAGGGATGGAACCTGTGTCCCCTGCATTGGCAGGTGGATTCTTAACCACCACACCACCAGGGAAGTCCCTAGTGTCTTTAAAACAGAAGTAATTCCTTCATTTCCCTTAAACCTTATGATCTTGATATTTTTAAAGGTTATAATCCAGTCATTTTGTGAAATGTCCTTCAAATTGGATTTGTTCAATGTTAAACATTTTTTCCCTGTAATATCACCAATATTGTATTATTTTTATTGCATCCCATTGGTTAGTACATGATGTCTATTGGTCTCAGTACTTTTGTTCCCTTTGTTATCAATAAATATTTTGTGATGAGATATTTTGAGAGTATGTAAAATCCTGATCTCAACTCAATTATACCCACTAATTTTTGCTTCCTTTAGTACTTTTTGCCACATTAATTTTACTATGATGATTGCCTATTTTTGTCTAACTCCATCATTCTGTCTACATTTGTAGGTTGGTTTTCTCTTGTTAGAAAAATTCTCCATTTATTGATTTATATCAGTGTGGACTCATGGATTCCTATTTTATCCAGTTTGTTGTCAATACTATTACTATTTATTGGTTCTTACATTGTCCCAGATTCAGTTATAGGAAACCCTTTAAACTGACTTCTGTGTCTCTTTGACAAGTCCAATCATTCTTTGATCATTTCCTTCCTTTTTGGCCAAGAAGATGTTCCAGACTCAACTTTTTGTTATCCTGTTCCATCCCTGGAGGTAACTATTTTTCCAGCGGGTCCTGGTTTTTTTTAGATGACCAAGTTATACGGACAAAACAGAAAGAGGTTCTGCAATTTTAAGGCAGATCCTCTAGATCCTGTCTTCCCCTATTAGACATGCCTTATATAATAGATAAGGTTTGTAAGTATACGTATAGACACATCATTTACACAGAGAAGCCAACTCAATTTTGAAGCATCTCCGTTTATACTCTGTTTCATAGCTTACATGACATTTTCCAAGAAGCCATGTCTGAAAAATAAATCCCCAGATTTCAGAATTGTTTACATGAGCAGTTTTAGGCCAGGGATATCTCACTAAAAACAGCCATAGATAAGGTCTCTCCCCCCGTCAAATAACATTAATTTGTTTTCCAAGAAGTCTATGTTTAGTATATTTGCAAAGAGATTACACTTGGGCTACCTGCTTTATTTTTCCCCAATAAATAGAAATAGACTGCAGATCAGCTGCTTAACCACTTCTTTCCTAGTAGCTTGATGTAATTTTAATATTAGGTATTTTTTCTCATTTTTTAACTATCTTATTCTAGGATTTTCCTGGCCATATTAAATATTATTTTCCTCCCCAAATTAGATAAACATATCTTATTTTTAAAATGCTGTTACTTTTTTTATTGGAAACATGTTAAATTTATAAAGCAATTTTGGAAGAATAGTTTTATTTATTATAGGTGAGACTTCTCACCAAAAACAGTTTAAGAGTAAACTTGTTTGTGTATATGTATGTGTGCATGTTTAATAATCTGAAAGCATCCAAGTAGTCTTGTGGATTGATGTGACAATTTACCATTTGTGTCGCATAGAGTTTTTAAAAATGGTTTTAGACAAAACAATCAATACAGCTAACTACAGGGTTTGCATCAGAAAAATGAGAATTACCAGGTATATTTTGTGTTTGAGATTAATTATCTGGTAGGATTTCATTTTTTCAGAATAAGATTTTTTGTGAAAAATTATAAAACAACCTTAAAATTTTATAAGTAGTTAATTATCAAATAATTAAAATGGTAATACATATGATCCTTATTTTGTGCACAGCTTAGTAAAATAACATTAAATGTTGCATTACTATGTTGCATGAACACAGTTTTCCTTAGTGATTTGTGTATAGAGCAGTATTCATACAAAGAAGATCTAATTCCTATACATTCTTTTTAGTATCCTTCAAAAATGATTTTTGTATATTTTAGAAATTCTGTTTTCTTGACTTTAATAATATGTTGATTCAACTTGAATTCAAGAATTTAGTGATATCTTTGCTAGCCACATGCGACTTTTTATATGACTCTAGAAACTCTAGCTCTATAAAAATAACCATTTGCATTTAATTTTTTTAATATAAATTTATTTATTTATTTTTGGCTGCGTTGGGTCTTTGTTGCTGCGCACGGGGTTCCTCTAGTTGTGCCACGTGGGGGCTACTCTTTGCTGTGGTGCATGGGCTTCTCACTGCTGTGGCTTCTCTTGTTGCAGAGCATGGGCTCTAGGTGCATGGGCTTCAGTAGTTGTGGCGTGAGGGCTCAGTAGTTGTGGTTCATGGGCTCTAGAGCACAGACTCAGTAGTTGTGGCACACGGGCTTAGTTGCTCCATGGCATGTGGGATCTTCCCGGACGAAGGCTCGAGCCCGTGTCCCCTGCATTGGCAGGTGGATTCCTAACCACTGAGCCACCAGGAAAGTCCCCTGCATTTAATTTTTTAAAAACTGATCATGAAAGCATTCAAAGTTACCTTCACTTTCAAAAGTCAAAATCTCCCCAAACCCTTTATGTGAGTAATGAATTGGTTATACACATTGTATTGTTAAAAATTAGTGCTGTGAAATAATTAAATACATCATCTAAGTCAGTTATTTTAAAATGTGGAACTCTACTGCTCTTCCCTATTTAATTACTTTCTTGATGGCTCATTTTGTGTCATTCTAAAAGAAGAGGCATGATAATTTTTCTGCTGAGATGAGTCTCAATTTCCCTTTAGAATGAGGGCCCAGTAGTACTGGTGAGAGTTTTTTGGGTGGAGAGCTCTTGCTGGCTTAGATGAGTAGGTGCCCACTCACATCACCCATATGTGCTGTTGGAATTGAATGGACTCCCACTGTAACATCCCCATCCCCACTGGACCTAATGTCATTCTCAAAACTGTTTTTAGTAAATAATTCTGTGCTTTTCATGTGACTACATGAATATTATTTAATATTGAGACTTCCAGTTGTTCTTGCTGTCAGATTTTTAAAAACTAAGGTAGTTAAGAGTTCTTAATCATATGGTGCCCAGATAACTTCAGACTTGACTGACAGATATTCATGCACAAATTTATTACACAAAGCACATGAGGTACCCTGGGGGCACAGTGCTGTTCTAGAAAACAAAGACATCTAATGAAAAATGTCTGAGCTTTTCTCTCAGGGTTTCATGTTGATATTAAAATGAAAAAAAAAATTACTGGGAGAATTCTACATGTTTAGAATTTGTCAAGGTAAAATATTTCAACACTTCTTACTTGATTTATCTCTGCAGGTACTCAGCAAGATAGACAATGTTACTTCTAAACTGTGGGCTCAAAGTGGACAGCAAGGTGCACAGTGGAAAAAATTAGAGGTGTTTTTAGGCGTTCATTCCTATATACAGGTTTGTAATCCAAGTATTTAGATGATGATTGAATTTTGTTGATTCTTTAATTTTAATTTATTTCCTCTACCCCTTGTCTTCTTGTCTCTCTTTCCCTTTCTGATGTGCTGTATGAACGCTTACCACTCCTTACAGCATTTTCCATAAGGAATTTATGGTTCTGAAATGCCCTAATTTTTTTTTCCCAAAGAGGCAACCATTTTTCTAGGAACATCTCATTTTAGTGACAACCATCTCCTGCCTCCACAATCAGCCTCCTACATATTAAGAACACCTCCCACTATTTTGCAAATATATTCTCAGAGACTGTAGAGTAATTACATTAGTTTATTTCAAACCCAATTAAAGAGACCTTTGAAAGCACACTATATTGTTGAACCTTATTAGAGAAAATAGATTTACTTGACTGAAAAATATTCTCGGAGGCACAAAATTGGGTGATGCTGTATTTGTCTTCATGTAGATTACAATATTAGGAGGATAAGACCTAAAAATAAAGGAAAAGAACAAATAATACATAGAATAAAAGTAATAAAATGAAAGTAATTATGTGCCAAGATATTTACTGTGAATTTTATTTTTTTATAGATTATTAGGAAAACAGGAGCTCCATGGATGTGTGTGTTTTTTGCTTTTGGAGTTTTTGTCTGTTTTGTTTTGTTTTGCTTTTGACAGAAGGGGTGTTTATTGGAAGGTAAAGCTTAGCTATTAAGATTTAAGATTAGATAAGGGAGAGTGGGAATCCAGAGCCATTTATGTCAGAGAACATTTTTTCTTAGTCATAACTGCACAGGGCTTAATTCCTTGAATTTAGAGCCACTTATCTATAGATGCAAGCTATAATATCTTTGCTAATTGTACAGAGGACTGGAAATGCAATATGTAGCGAGAGTAACCAAATCAGCTGTGAATATTCAGTAACTGTATCTACAATCACATGCCATATCTGATAGATCAGCCTCTTTCAAGTCCACTGGAAGCACAGGCTAGATACAGCTGTTTAAAGGCATTGATACAACATTATCCCCTATTTCTTAGAATGTTAGCTATAATAAATCCCATATATTTTTGACCTCTTGCTGGGACCCAGTTTTCTTATGGGTCATTTGTAGATAATTTAGGAAATGGATAAGAATTCCAACCTGAAGAAGAAAAGATTGGACAGCAATTTAGTGGCCTTGCACAGTATGAAATTTATCATTAAGGGGATTCCACCTGTTTAACCTCCAAGACCTTTTAACTGAGGCAAGAAGAATCATCAGCAAGAACATGCAGAAGGCTGTGCTGCTGCCAGGCATTGGCTTCCACTTTAGGCGGTGAATTCTTAACTAGTCTGTGCAAGTAGAATATTTGCATGGTAAAATCATGTTCAAAACAACATTAAGAGGAATTTAAGCAGAGGAATCAATTATTAATTTAGCCTTTCTGAAATTCAATTTTTCACATTGAAATTTGAAGAGAAATATGCCCATGTTGTTTGAATCTTAAAATGAAATATTAATGGTTTCTGAATATTTGATGTTTAATGTGATTCATTCATTCCTTCAGTAAAAGCATATCAAGAACCTACTATGTGCAAGCACATTACTATGCACTGGAGAAATAGTAGTGAGACACACATACTATCCATGGTTCTTCCATTTTTACAGTATCAGTCCCTTTAGCCTCAGAAACATGAGTGCCTTTAACCCTTTAGTAGAAGTATACAGCATTGGGTAGTTTTCAGAGTTATATTTGGGAACCCGCAATTTAAGCATAACATTTAATTATAATAATTTTTATAACTAGAGCAATCACATACCTGGCACTTACTAAGTGCTAAGTTCTGTTCTATGAACAAAAAAATTACTCCTGTAACTGTATGAGGTACCTACCTTTATTACCTACATTTTATAGATTAGGCACAGAAATACCTAGAATTGGGTAACTTGCCCTACTTATACAACTACAATGGCAGTGATACTCTTTAAACACAGGCAGGTCATCTACAAGTCCATAATACAAATGCTATGCTCTATTGCTTCCTAAATTTTACAAAATGATTGACCCAGCTTTTATTTTACCAGAAAAAAATATATCATAATTGCTCTTGAAAAAAAGTTTAATCACATTCAGTATTAAAGTCTATGGAATCTTAACCAACATCGTGTGGCATTGGATTATCTGATTTCTTAATCACAGAGCATTGTCTCACAGATTTAAATTAAATGTTCAGATATATCCAGATAATACAGTACCTTTTTCAATTTGTGTATCCATGTTTTTCTTGGGCTCAATTTTCTTATAAAAGAGTTGTAGTCATTATTCTTTCTAGTTTCACCTCGTCTTAATCACATCCAAGCTCTTAATCTGTCTTACAAATTTATTTTTCTTTTCCAGCACATCTGCTCTGAAGAAAAAAAATGTATGCCTTTAATGTAAATTTGATACATGAATTTATATAAAAATTATACATTTATTTGCTTTTTTAAATAATGTGAAAGGCATGATTTTCAGTTATTCTATTCTCTCATCTTAAAAGGAAGACAACTAGGTTTTCATACAATAGTATAAAAGCATAACACATCTTAAGGAAAAACTAATTACTTCTTTCAAGAAAAATAATTGTTTAGATTTGGTAAAAAGATGGGAGTTTGATGACAACTATTTTGTATAAAAATCATGGAGGTAAATAGGTATTTCTTGTTAATGCATCTCTAATTGTCCTAAATTTACTTTAAAATATATGACTATTTCTTATGTTAACACACAAATACATATTTAGCTTGCAGACAAACTCAGTAGAAGCTGTCTGAATTAGTTTCACTTTGAAAACTTTAGTGAGTCCTGTGACTATTTTTCATCAGTTCTATCAAAGAATGTAGAAGTGGGATCTCACTGTCCAGCAATGGCACACAAGAGAATTTCATTCATCACATACATTAATCAAAGGCAAATCACAATCATTTCAAGTCCAAAGATGTGGCCAATTAAAAAAATTCATAGTTTTGAGGTTAGACATATTTTCAATTTCAAATAGTTGAGTTGAACAGATCAGAGGAATGGCAAGAAGTGGATGAAATAAAGTAAAAGATATGCTTGCATCTTCTGTCTCTTGGTGCATTCCATCACCTGGTTGACCTCCTGCTTCCACATATCATGAGGCTGTCAGAAGTGAGCAGGTCTTGTTTTGGGTCTGCGAGTTGCAGATGCTGCAGTGGTAGGTGACTCCTGCCAGTTTCTTAGGCCCTGTATGCTAAAAATCTCGACAAGAGACAATGGTGTTGCCACTCCCACATTCGTACCTGTTGAGTGTGGTAGAGATCTTTGATATCCCTCAAACTTCCTGGGTCAGTTTCATCGTAGGGATTACGGGGTCATTTTTATCAGATTCAAGCCCTTATGTTCTGTACTGTATTTACTGTTTGCCCCAAGTTTTGAATTCTTGATGGACGAGTCAACTGATATTGGCTTTATTATTTTTTTTAAGATTGTCTTCAGGGCAAAACGTGGTATCAGTTACGTAGGAGACGTAGCAGTGGATGATATTTCCTTTCAAGATTGTTCCCCCCTACTTAACGCAGACAGAACGTGTACGGCTCAAGAATTCACATGCGCTAACAAGCACTGCATTGCCAGGGACAAGCTGTGTGATTTTGTGAACGATTGTGCTGATAATTCAGATGAGACTCCTTTCATCTGTGGTGAGTAGAAGTGTTCTGTCTCCTTACTTTTGCCTTTGTCTCCCACAACCTTCCTCTGTGCAATGGGTTCATTGATGAAAAATACAGAGTATATATAACTCAGCAGCCAAGGCAGATAAGGTGATTTAACCATTTAAATACATTCCTTTCTCCCTCTCAATACTTAATTTAGAACCGAAAGTCATTTAAAACTAATCAATGGCTTTCTGTTTGTATGTGAACAATTGGAGATTAACTGGAAAACAGGTGTCTTCAAAGACAAACGGAATGCAAACAAGTATTTTCCATATGAAATAAATCTTTGGAAAGAAGGCAAGCAAAACGTCCACCAATGGCAATTCACATAAGGTTGACAAGCCTTTGTGCTTTTTTTTTTTTTTTTTTTTTTTTTTTTTTTTTTTGCTGTACGCGGGCCTCTCACTGCTGTGGCCTCTCCCGTTGCGGAGCACAGACTCCGGACACACAGGCCCCGCGGCCATGGCTCGCGGGCCCAGCCGCTCCGCGGCATGTGGGATCCTCCGGGATCGGGGCACGAACCCGTGTCCCCTGCATCGGCAGGCGGACTCTCAACCACTGCGCCACCAGGGAGGCCCAAGCCTTTGTGCTTTGATGGATTTCAGGGAGTTGTCATTCCCTTGGGTCAATTATGAGCTGGGATAAGTGGATAAAAAAGCCAAAAAATCAATATCCAGATAATGTATAAAATAGACAACGTGATCTCCTAAGGGAAACACATATCAGCTGTGTAATATTGTTAAAAGAGGTCAACTCATAATAAACGGCACCTGTTAAAATATCCTTAGCTAAATGGGCCATATGTGCTCATTCAGGGGAGTCTAAAATCATGGAACACAGTGCGTTGTTGCCTCATTTCATTGCAAATGAGGTGAAAACAAATTGTCAGAATTAAGGTTGACAAATTATTCCACTATTACCAATAATAATTTCTGAGCTAGCGTATTACAGTTTGATCTCTTTTTTGCCTCTTGAAACCAAATCTGGAATCACAAGAACAACATCAATATATTAAGAGCTCACATTTACATAAAACTTTTAACTTTCAAAGCCCTTCTCTCTACTAATCTCCACTTGATCTTCACAGAAACCCGACGGGTAAGTGGGACAGATATTACTAGTGCATTCCATGGATAAAGCTCCTGAACAAGAGTGGCTAAGATTTGGTAAAATTTTGTAAAACTGGTACTGACAGAGTTGATCATAGTTTCCAGGTACTTTGATTTATGATTCACTGCTTTGCCCAAGCCACCATACCACCTCTGTGTACAACTGAATCTTAGGAAAACCAAAAAAGTTGTAGATGTAGAAATCCTGTGTATATCCAATAACTATTTGTTTCTTCAAGTGTGGATTATATCTTATAATATCAATTACTATTATATGAACCAAGAAAAACTGTTTGACTAATCTTGTATTCTGTATTAATTTTTACCTTTAACTTATGAATATTTTTGCTGCGTTTTTAGTTATTTTCTGCATCACATGCTTTTACATTTTCTTCATTGCTATTTTCATATGAGTATCTCACAAATCTATTAGGTTATCAGTCGAACAGAACACATATTATGCTTTTGAATTTTATTTGTCATGTTGCCAACTTATCTCTTTCCCAAGATATGATTTAATGCAATTTTTTCAGTGTTAAGTATTTTATTTCTGGCTAAATTTTCCTTGAACTCTTTTTATTTAGATAATAACTTTGCGAATATTTCTAGGAATCCTCTATCTGTGTTTGGGATGGTATACTGATATACTAAGAGGGTCAGAGAAATGTACTGAAACTTATGGTAGTTCTTCTGTATGGAAAATAAAGACAAAAGTAATTACAAACCCTTGGAGGGAAAGTTTTATCAGAAGGTGCTTTCTGGTGAACTGACTGCCAAACCACTGTAACGTTTGAAAGGGGCTGTGATATCAGTAATACTGGAGCAAGAGAGATGAATTAGTTCCAGATATTATATGAGAAGAAGAAAATATTTTCAGCTCCTTAGAATAAATAAACAACCAAAAAGTGAGAACAAACCTTAAAAGTAACCCACATTTTGATATTGGTTCTTATTACATGAATATGATTTCTTTTTATGTAACACTGCTTATTTTATTATGTATTTAAAAATTCAATTGTATTCCTATGTTAATGTTTTAAATGTTTTAATTATAGAGTGGCTAGAACCTGCTATATGAATTATGAGTGCTGTTATTTTTACTGCATATACTATCAACTTTGATGCTTAATTAGACCCAGAAGAATAGGAAGAAAAACTTTAAAAAAAATCACCATAGCAATTGATCTCAGAAGTTTGGCTGACAACCAACCAAGAATTTAGACTTACGTTTCATGATCTTTGGAACTTGTGTGAGGTTTTTTTTTTGTTTGTTTTGGGTTTTTTTTTTTTGTGAGAAGTCTAAGTAAAGGCTGAACATGTATCACAACTCTAAAAAAATATCTAAAATATCATTTGGTGTAAATACACCACCTAGGAATAGAAGAAAGAATGAAACTGCTGAGCTCTTTGTAAAGGCATAGACTATCTCTGACAAAAGAAAAGAAAATAATCCTTTATAAAACAAAAGTACCTGTGGCTTTAATTTTCTGTAGACCAATATAGGCTCAGAAAGCAAGGTTTGGAAGACAGATTAACTGTTTTTTTTTTTGCTTTATAATATAAATATATCTAAAATATAGGACATAGTCAAAAAGAAAGTGATTTGTGTATCTGAGAAATCTGAAATCTCAGTTGAACATATTTTGCCATTGGTATAGAGGCTCCTTTGGCAAACAATCATATTTTTGTTTCTCTGTACTTTCCAATTAGCATATTTATTGGTGATACACAAGAGTATCTCAGACATGCTCAAAATAATTTAATTCTGCACTGTGATTAGTAAGGATGCAGGATATTTGACCAGAATAATTAGTAAGTAATCTGAACCTAATGGGCACATGTAATACTGTATTTCCCAACTGCAGACATCTATTTCAAGTACACACAGAATATATGTTATTAAGCACTAAGCAAACATCAATAATTTTAAATGGATTAAAGTGAAATGGATTACATCTTTTGAATTAGGCTGGAAATCAGTTGTAAGACAAAAGCTAGACAATTCCCTGTTAGTTACAAGACACTTTTAATAACCCATCTCCCCACCAAAAAAATTACAGTAAAATTAGAAAATGTTTTAAATAAATAATAATAATAATAGTGCATTAAAAAACCTGTGGTAGGGCTTCCCAAGAAAATGCTTAGTGAAAAATTTATATACTTAAATCCTTACCAAAGAAATTAATTGGTTAATAATACAAATTAGTGGAATATAACATAAATGTCAGAGAGAGAGGATTTGGAAAGACTGATAATATTTTCAAGACCCTGTCAAGAATGATCAAGGGAAATCGAGAAGACAAAAATATCAAATTAATTTAACATATATTTACTGAAAAGGTATATGTCAAGCAGTGTTTGAGACATCTAGTGTACATCCATAAATGAAACAGACAAAAATCATATTACCCATTCTCCTTTGTTAAACAGAAAATATTCTTTCTTCCTCTACACACACACACATACACACACACACACAGAATATCCATGTGTGTGTGTTTGTGTGTATGTATATTACAGAGTTTGTCAGAAGTTGATAAGTGATACATTTTCTATGAGAAAACATAGAGTAAATTAAAGGAGATGAAAAATGGAGGGAGAGCAAATAGCAATATTAGGGAGCTTGATGAGGATAGGCCTGATGAAAGATATTTAAACAATTTTTTTTCATTTTACTTATTTATTCCCCCTCCCAGTTTTACTGAGATATGATTAACATACAGCCCTGTATAAGTTTAAGGTATACATCATTGTGACTTATTTATATTGTGAAATGATTACCACAATAAGTTTAGTAGTAATCCATTAACATCCATTTTCTCATATAGGTACAAAAAAATAAAAAGAGGAAAAAATGTTTTTTCCCTTGAAATGAGGACTCTTAGGATCTAATCTCTTTCAAATATATCATATAACAGTGCTAACTATAGTCATCATGTTGTACATTACAGCCCTAGTGCTTATTTATCTTATAACTGGAAGTGTGTACCTTTGGACTCCCTTCATCTAATTCCCCCTCCTGGGCAAATTCTTGAAGGAGATCTGGGACTTAGCCAATACTTGTTATTTTCTTTCTTTCTTTCTTTCTTTTTTAAAAATTATAGCCATCCTAGTGTGTATGAAGTAGAATCTCATTGTGGTTTTGATTTGTCTTTCCCTAATGACTAAAATGTTAATCATCTTTTGTTGTGCTTATTGGCCATTTGTGTATATTCTTTGGAGAACTGTCAAAGTTCTCTGTGCTTTTCTTTACAGGATTGTGTGTTTTTTATTGTAGAGTTGTAAGAGTTATTTATATATTCTGGATATTAAGCCCTTATCGTATGTATGATTTGCAAATATCTTCTCTCATTCTGGAGGCCGTCTCTTAAATTTTTCAATAGAATTTATTTTTTAAAGGAGTTGTAGGTTCACAGCAAAACTTAATCCCCACACATGCACAGCCCCCCCGGACTATCATGTCCCCCACCAGAGTGGTGATTTGTTACACGGGAGATGTCATTATCACCACAGTCCATAGTTTATGTTAGGGTTCCCTCTTGGTGAAAGAACACGTGATTAACAATAAATCAAACTCTTATACTCAGTTACTTATAGTAACCTTGCTAAAGTCATTACAAATATTTTTAAACACATTTTTTCCTATTGGATGAATGTTTCTAAAAATATCATTTTTTAATGTTACATCAGTGTGCAATTTAACACTGCTGAAAAATTATCTAAACTCAGTTACTCAAATCTTGGTCTAGAGACAAACAGTATTTTTGTCAGAAGTCAGGCCCCACCCCAGACTTAATCATAAACTGCATTTTAACAAGTATATGTGCACTAAAATTTGAGAAGCACTCATCTAAACAATACAAACATTTGAAAAAGTTCTCTGGTGAGAAGGAAGAGCTATTATTTTATTCTTTGTTTCCTTATTGACATATACAAATATATCAGGATTTTAATAGGGGCAATAATTAGCTTTTTAAATATTAAAAATGATTCTGTGTATATTTTCTTAATGAATTTAATTGAACCATTTATAGTTAAGTCAAGATTTAATGCCTACGTATGTATTTAATTGCCTGATATAATTTATTGGCGATTTTAAGAAGTTTTAAAGAATGAACGTTCATGCATTTATTCAGCAAATATTTATTGAGCATCTACTATGTGCAAGGGTTTGTTCTAGTTACTAAGAATAATGCTGTGAACGGTACAGACAAATTTCCTGCTCTCATGGAGCTTGCATTACGTTTGGTGGTAGTGGAAGGGGACACAGACAAAGCAGAGCAAGTAAAATAACACAGCATATTTCATAATGATAAGTGCTTTGTCAAAAAGTAAAATAGGGAAAAGTGAGAAAGAAGATGCTTAGAGTGATGGTTATAGTTTTAAATAGGGCCATCAGAAAAGTTCTCACTGAGAAATTGACATTTAAGTAGAGATGGAAGGGGATATGGGGATATATGCATACATATAGCCGATTCACTTTGTTATACAGCAGAAATTAATGCAACATTGTAAAGCAATTATACTCCAATAAAGATGTTAAAAAACAAACAAACAAAAAAGATGGAAAAATAATGTATTTGAACCAAGTGATATTTGATGTATTTGAATGAATTTTTTAAAAATTCAAAAACATTTAAAAAGTTGGCTGTAATTAAAACACGGTCCTTTCTATATTATCACCACATCACTAACAATTTCCTTTGATCTCTATGAATGTATAACTGTAATTCCCCTAAGCAGTTATCCTTCAGGACATATTGAGTTGACTCATTTACATCCTGACTACCCTTTCTCATTTGTTATAGCAGAATTCTCTCTGTTTCCAGTAAACTGATGAATTTTGGGGGGAGAAGGGGCTATTGTTTGATGCTATGATATATATGTGACTTTTTACTCACAGTAAGGTTATATTATAGCTGTTACTTCTACACCATATCCAGTGCTCCATCTAAAACTTTTTAGCATATCAGAATTTGTGCTCAGTTGTGGCAAAAAAAATGAATTTAAAGGTGTAGAGTACCTCTGTGGGACTCTACTGGCACCAGTGTACACCATCCTGACCTAGCCTTGCATACTGGACATTTATTTATTTGGTTAAACATTGGGCATCTCTAATATAAGTGGCCCTGGAGCAAAAAACAAAGAAAAATAAGGTATTACCTGAAGAATTGTGGAGCTTTTTGTCTAGCTAGAGAAATATGTACATAAACATTCACCTTGTGAATGGGAGTTAGAATAAGTACAAAGCACTTTTGGATGGGTGAGGGGGAAATAATTTAGTTAAGGTATTTAAATACTAATCCCAACGTGGATTTTTACATCGCCTTGAAAACAGCTAGTGTATTTTCAGAGACTTTATTAATCATGCACTATGAATAGCTTTTGTTTTCTTTGGGAGATTATGTTCAAAAGTAGGTCAGGTATCAAAATGTTAATAAACCAGGCTTCTTGTGAAGGATCTGCTGTCCTAAGCTTCAGGAGTTCATTATTTGCAGGCTGTAGCTTAGTGACTGAGGCTTAGAAAACTTTCACTGTCTTTCCAAGATTATCAACACTGATCCCTTTCTCATGAACTCAGTGTTGTAAAGTGACATGCATTAGGGTAATATTTTCAGAATTATGAAATCAGGTAGTCATCACTAAAGAAAAAATTATGACAATTTTTCAAAACCTGGTATTATAAATAGGATTTTTCCAAATTACCCGCAAACTCATTTTTTTACATGGAAATAAGTATACTCCTTATAGAACAATTGTTCTGTGAAACAGTTTGGAAAGTATTGTTTACAGAATTTATTATTATTACTTCATAGAATAAGGCACTACAAAGGAAATCACTGTATCACAATTTCCTGATGATGTCACCGAATAATAATTGGCATATGACATGAATTTTGAAATAATTGTGGGTTCATAGGAAGTTACAAAGATAGTACAGAGAAATTCTGTGTACCCTTCATGTAGTTTCCCTCAGTGGTTACATTTTATAGTATAGTATAATATCACAACCAGGAAACAATATGGTTCAATATGTGTGTATAGTTCTATGGCATTTTATTATATGTGAAAACTCATGTAATCATCACATTACAATCAAATATTCTGTCTCCACCAAAATCTCCCCTGAGCTATTCCTTTATAATTACATTTATTCTCACCATCCCTAACCTTGGGAAACGGCTATTTTGTTCTCCATCCCTATAGTTCTTAATATTGAGAAAGTTATATAAATATGTAAATGCAGTTTGTGACCTTTTGAGACTGTCTTTTTTCATTCAGCATAATCTCCTTGAGAGCCATCCAAGTTGTTGTGTAAATCATTTGTTCCTTTTTATTGCTGACTCATGTTCCATGGCATGGATGTAACATACCATAGTACTATTTTCCAGAGTGGTTATGCCATTTTATGTTACCACCAACAATGTGTGAGAGACCCAGTTTGTCCACATCCTTGTGAGCATTTGGTATTGTAACTATTTTATTTTTATTATTGCTCCTCTTATAGGTATAGGTTAATATCTCATCAGGGTCTTAATTTGCATTTTCCCTGATAGCTAGTGGTGTTGAACATCTTATCATGTGCTTCTTTGTTATCTGTATATCCTCTTTGGTGAAATGTTTCTTCATGTCTTCTGCCCATTTTTTTTTTTTTTTTTTTTTGCTGTACGCGGGCCCCTCACTGCTGTGGCCTCTCCCGTTGCGGAGCACAGGCTCCGGACACACAGGCTCCGCGGCCATGGCTCGCGGGCCCAGCCGCTCCACGGCACGTGGGATCCTCCGGGATCGGGGCACGAACCCGTGTCCCCTGCATCGGCAGGCGGACTCCCAACCACTGCGCCACCAGGGAAGCCCTTCTGCCCATTTTTTAATCAGAAGCTTTCAAATTGTTGAGTTTTGAGAGTTCTTCATATATTATAGACATAAGTCCTTTGGCAGATGTGTAAGTGGCAAATGTTCTCTCATAGGCTTTAGGTTATGTTTACATTCTCTACAGGGAAAGAGTAATTTTGCTAAAGTCCAATTTATTGATCTTTCCTTTTAGGGATTTAAAAAATTTTTTTTAATTTTTATTATTTTTTTTGTGGTATGCGGGCCTCTCACTGTTGTGGCCTCTCCCATTGCGGAGCACAGGCTCCAGACGCGCAGGCTCAGTGGTCATGGCTCACGGGCCCAGCCTCTCCACGGCATGTGGGATCTTCCCGGACTGGGGCAGAAACCCGTGTCCCCTGCATCGGCAGGCGGACTCTCAACCACTGCACCACCAGGGAAGCCCGGGATCATGCTTTTGATATCACGGTCAAAAACACTTCACTGAGTTCTAGGTCCCAGATTTTCTTCTATTTTTCCTTCTAAAAGTTGCATAGTATTATATTTTACATTTAAGTGTATGCTCCATTTTGTTAATTTTTGTATAAGGTGTGAGGTTTGGGTCTTTTTTTTTTCCCAGTTATCCAGTTGCTTCACCATTAACAAAGCTGTCCTCCCTTCAACTGCATCTGCATCTTTGTCAAATGTTAGTTGGTTGTGCTTGTGTGAAGCTGTTTTGGGTTTTGTTCCATTGATCCAAGTGTCTGTTCCTTCATCAGTACCACTCAGTCTTGAAAATTAAAGCTTTATAACAAATCATAAAATTAGGTAGAGAGAGTCCTTTTAGTTTATTTTTCTTTTTCAACTATATAACCTTAGTTATTCAGGTTCCTTTGACTTTGCTTTCACATTTAAAAAAAAATCATCTCTATATCTACGAAAACAGTGATGTAACTTTGACAAGAATTTTATTAAATACATATATCAGTTTGGGAGAAATAACATCTTTAATAGGATGTCTTCCAATCCATGAGCAGTTTATCTCTCCATTATTTAGACTTTGATTTCTTTTCACCTGTGTTTTGTAGTTTTTGGCTTACAAGTCCTGTACATATTTTATAAGATTTACACCTAAGTATTTCATTTTTTAAGGGATTATAAATGATATTATATTTTAAATTTTGGTTTCTACATATTCAATGATGGTATATAAAAACACAATTAATTTTATATGTAGATCATGTGTCCTGCAACCTTGCTGAGTCATGTATTAGTTCTCAAAGTTTGATAATACATTCCTTAGATTTTCTATGTTGACAGTCATGTCATCTGAAAATTGGGACAGGTTTATATCTTCCTTTCTGATCTGTGTGCCTTAAAGATTTGGTAGAAACCTCCACTGAGACTATCTGAGCCTGGAGATTTCTTTTCAGGAATTTTAAAATTACGAGTTCCGTTACCTTAAAAGTTATAAAGCTGCTCAAATCATTTTGTGTTTGTTCTTTGCAAGGAATAGGTCCATTTCATAGAAGTTGTCAATTTAATGCATTAGAGTTATTAATAATATTCTTATATCATCCTTTTAATATCCATAGGGTCTATGATATCCCCTGTTTCATTCCTGTCATAAGTAATTTGTGTCTTCTCTCTTTTCTTTGACATTCCTTTGAGACTGAAAATACTAATTCATTAAGAAGAAAAATCTGGAAATAATAGATATAGCTACTAACCTTTTTATAAATACAATATAAACAACTTGTCAAAATATGATATAAAGTTCAAGTTATTGAATCATAAAATCAAAGAATCATAAAGTTGGAGAAAATAAAAGAAGTTACTCCATGCTCTTTGAAACAGGGATCTAACACTAAGACTTCTGTGAAGGATTCACTTTTACTCAGTTACAATTGATCATAAATTTTTTATCTATATCCTAGCACTTATCATAGTCTATTAATATATGAGAGAACTCCACTAAGACATGTTTATTGATGAATCAGTTCCAACATCTACTGAATTGCTATTGATTGAATTGGTAAATGAGTCACCAACCAATCAAAGAATCATTTCTATAACTTCTCTGATCTGACAGACAATGGAGGTGGGAAAGGAAAAATAACCTGATTACTGTTTGAACACTTTCATAGGAGAGAATACTCTGTCTCAGATAAAAAGCCTTTTCAACTGTCAGGCACCCATTGATATAATGATTTTCCTAATATTAAATCTACGTTTCCATCCTTGCTCAGTGTGAGTTTTTGATGATAATATTTCCTACTACTTGTAGTTCTTCATAATACAACTCTAAGTTTAGACAGGTACCATTGATTCTGCATGTTTTTTCACATTCCCCTTTCTCATGTTCATAGTTATGATGTCAATATATATATTCTTAGAATCCTTTAGTAGCATTTTATATGCACAGTTCAAGGCCTCTATTATCTAGTCTCCCTCTCATTGGATGGTTTAAATTCTCAAAGTTTCCCATAAACATGGGAATTAAATATTCAGCAAATAGCACAGTACTCTAATTATGAGTAAATTATCACAATATTGTGTCAGTTTTTTGCATAAGATAACACTCACAAATCTTAAGAATTTTAATACTTTAGTTTTTATTTTTTTAGTTAGCCTTGTGTTGATTATATCTATGAAGAATGAATAGGGAGTTGGTTAAATAAAGAATAGTAAAGAAGGTTCCAGATGATAGGAATTACAAAGGGTGGTAGCAAAAAACCAGAGGAAAGACAGATCCTGATGAGTTTGTGGAGAGAAAGCTTAGCATGTCTGAGCTTTCGTTTGAGAGTGGAGAGTAGCTAGGAATGAATCCAGAGAGACAAGCAGGGTTACCTGGTCATCTGTGTTAAGAAATGTCTTTTAACCTAGAGTAACAGAGAGACATTTTAGGATTTTATACAGAGGAATAATATAATCAAATTTGGATTTTAGGAAAATCACTCTGAAGAGCAGTGTAGATGATAGCAATTTTGGAGGCAGGAGGATCAGTCAGGAGACTATTCCAGTATTTCACTCAAGAGATAATGAAGACAAGGTGCATTCAATGAAGATGGAAAGAAGTGAATAAATATTTGGGGGAAAAGTCCACAGATCTGATGATTAATTTACTGTGGAGGATTTCTGGGTTGGACAAGTGAATAACTGGCAGTTTCATTCACTTTTCTTAATTAATGAAGCAAAAGGATAAGGAGGTTTTAAAAGATGTGATTTCTCTTGATTTGTATTTGAGATATCTTAAGATCTTAAAAATGGAGATGTGGCCAATAGACATCTAAGCCAGGGAGAGACATTTCCACAGGAGACATAGAATTGGGGAATATCAGGGAGACCTTCAAGATGGTGGAGTAAGATGTGAAGATCACCTTCCTCCCTGAACATACATCAAAAATACATCTACATGTGGAACAATTCCTACAGAACACCTACCGAATGCAGGCAGAAGACCTTAGACTTCCCAAAAGGCAAGAAACATCCCCACATACCTGGCCATGTCACTAAGAGGGTCTTAGTATTCCGGCTGGGTATCAGGCCTGGGTCTCTGAGGTGGGAGAGCCGAGTTCAGGAAACTGGTCCACCAGAGACCTCCTGGCCCCATGTAATATCAGTCGGCAAGAGCTCTCCCAGAGATCACCATCTCAACACTAAGACCCAGCTCCACTCAACAACCAGCAAGCTACAGTGCTGGACACTCCATGACAAACAACTAGCAAGACAGGAACACAACCCCACCCGTTAGCAGAGAGGCAGCCTAAAATTATACCAAGTTCACAAACACTCCAAAACACACCACCAGATGCAGTCCTGCCCACCAGAAATACAAGATCCAGCCTCAACCACCAGGACACAGACACCAGTCCCTTCCACCAGGAAGCCTACAGAACTCACTGAACAACTTTATCCACCGGGGGCAGACACCAAAAACAACAGGAACTACAAACCTGCAACTGTGAAAGGAGAACCCAAACACAGTCAGTTAAGCAAAATGAGAAGACAGAGAAATATGCAGCAGATGAAGGAGCAAGGTAAAAACCCACCAGACCTAACAAATGAAGAAGAAATAGGCAGTCTACCTGAAAAAGAATTCAGAGTAATGATAGTAAAGATGATTGAAAATCTTGGAAATAGAATGGAGAAAATACAAGAAACGTTTAACAAGGACCTAGAAGAACTAAAGAGCAAATGAACAATGATGAAAAACACAATAAATGAAAGTAAAATTCTCTAGAAGGAATGATTAGCAGAATAACTGAGGCAGAAGAATGGATAAGTGACCGGGAAAGTAAAATAGTGTAAATAACTACTGCTAAGCAGAATAAAGAAAAAAGAATGAGAATAATTGAGAATAGTCTCAGAGACCTCTGGGACAACATTAAATGCACCAACATTCGAATTATAGGGGTCCAAGAAGAAGAAGAGAAAAACAAAGGGTCTGACCAATCACAAGTAATGACAATGAAACTGTGATTAATAAGCTACCAACAAACAAAAGTCCAGGACCAGATGGATTCACAGGCGAATTCTATCAAACATTTAGAGATAACCTAACACCCATCCTTCTCAAACTCTTCCAAAAAATTGCAGAGGGAGGAACACTCCCAGACTCATTCTATGAGGCCACCATCACCCAGATACCAAAACGAGACAAAGATACTACAAACAAAAAAATTACAGACCAATATCACTGATAAATATAGATGAAAAAATCCTCAATAAAATACTAGCAAACAGAATCCAACAACACATTAAAAGGGTCATGAACCTGAACCATGATCAAGTGGGATTTATCCCAGGGATGCAAGGATTCTTCAATATATGCTAATCAATCAATGTGATACAACATATTAACAAATTGAAGAATAAAAACCATATGATCATCTCAATAGATGCAGAAAAAGCTTTTGACAAAATTCAACACTTAAATTTAACATCCATTTATTATTATATACATAGGATGGTATTACTTTAACATATTTAAAATGATATATCAAATTAAAGAAGGAAACAATGGAAGTATTCCCATTAAAATCAAGATCATGTCAAGAACTACTTGACACTATATTACTATTTGTATTCTTTTTGTGGTCGTGGTTGATATGTAAGACATAAAATGAAATAAAGGAATACCAAATTATATTTATTTTCTTTTTTATTGAATTATAATTGACATATAACATTATATTAGTTTCAGGTGTACAACATAAGGATTCAATATGAGTATATACTGCACAATGATTACCACAGTAAGTCTAGTTAACCTCCATCCTCATACATAGTTACAAATATTTTTTTTTGTGATGAGAACTTTTAAGATCTTCTCTCTTAGCAATTTATAATTATTTTCTAATGATATGATTATATACCTTAAAAGCCCGAGAGATTTACTTTAAAAAATGTAAACATTCCAGTACTGAGTTGTGTAGTGCACCCCCGTAAATTGCAACTAGAACCTGTGAATGTGACCTTATTTGGTAACAGGGTCTGTGCAGATGTAATGAATTAAGGTGAGGTCATATTGGATTAGGTGGGCTCAGACCCAATGATTGGTGTCCTTATAAGAAGAAATATGAACAGAGACACCCAGAGGAAAACAATGTGATAACACACAGGGCAAATGCCACGTGACTGGAGTGGTGTGGACAAGCCAAGGAACGCTCAGATTGCCAGTAACCACCAGTAGCTAGAAAGAGGTAAGGAAGGATTCTCCCCTAGAGCCGGTAGGGTGAACATGGTACTGCTGACATCTTGATTTCAGATCTTTAGCCTGAACAACTGAGAGAGAATAAATTTCTGTTGTTTAAAGCCACCCTGTTTGTTGTACTTTGTTGCAGCAGCCCTAAGAAATGAATACAATTCCCAAAGTCACATAGCTAGAAAAGTGCCCCACTCAGAGCTGATGGAAACGAACTTCTCTAATTATGCTTTTTGCTAGTTTGTTTTTAATTAGGATTTGTGAACTTGCTCTGTGCATTATCAGTAGTGTAGTAATCTAAAGATGTTCATAGTTCTAATAAACAAGTAAGTAAAAAGTTTCCTTAGTCAAATAAATTGGGAATATACTTGTATAAAGAAATAGTTTCTATACTGTTGGAATTCATGGAGACTTTAATATGCTAGTGTATTTTTAAATCTCTCAGAGAGATATAATTTATAGGATTTATCATATTCTACTCTCTTAGCAAGTTTGAAGAACATTCTTCCTTTGCACAACAAACTGACATCCATAAAACATTCATATTCATATGAACAGAGTTAAAAGAAGTGATGAATGACATCATGCCACCTCAAGAAGAATCAAGCCAAACTGGATGACTGCCATCTTCATGTAGCTACCTACCCTAGAGGAGGAGGTCTTTTAGAGCATTTCTTTACAGAAATATACATTTTCTTATCCTTCATTATTTGTAGATATATTTTATTGCAGCCGCCATCCCCAACTGCTGCATACCACATTATAAAGGGGAGTACTGGCACAGCAGCTGTGTCATATCATTCTTCAACTCATAGTTCTGCTACTTACAAGGTAATACTAAGCAAAGTACTTTAACTCTGAACTCCAGCTATCTCTTAAACCAAAGTAAGAACAGTAACAATTATGTAGAGATGTGGGAATTAAGTGAAATAAAACATATGAAGAGACTACTCAGGCCCTGATATATGTTATGCTCAATACACAGAAGCCCTGTTTCCAAGCACTTTCCCATTTTCTTAAATGTGCTTTATTTATAGAATATGCTCAATAAATACTAATTCAAAAGGATACATGCAGCCCAATGTTCATAGCAGCTTTGTTTACAGTTGCCAAGATATGGAAGCAACCTAAGTGTCCATCAACAGATGAATGGATAAAGATGTGGTACACACACACACACACACACACACACACACATACACAAACACAATGTAATACTACTCAGCCATAAAAAAGAATGAAATTTTGCCATTTGCAGTAACATGGATGGACTTGGAGGGCATTATGCTAAATAAGTCAGACAGAGAAACACATACTGCATGATATCACTTACATGTGGAATCTAAAAAATAAAACAAGCTAGAGAATAAAACAAAAAAGCAGACTCACAGATACTGAGAACCAACTAGTTGTTACCAGTGGGGAGAGGGAAGTGGGGGGAGGCAATGTAGGGGTAGGGGAGTCAGAGGTACAAGCTATTAGGTGTAAAATAAGCTACAAGGATATATTATATAACACAGGGAATACAGCCAATATTTTATAATAACTATAAATGGAGTATAACGTAAAAATTGTGAATCACTATATTGTACACCTATAACATACACTCTTTTACAGAAACTATATATCAATTTAAAAAATAAATAAAAAATTTATATGAAATGAATAAATGAATAGAATGATATCTTTTAAAAATTTGATGGTAGGATCTTAAAAGGCATTAGGTTGTGTTCTTTCAAAATTATGTCTGTTTTAAATGAAACATTTTTATACTTATAAAGATATTGATCGATGGAAAAATTATAACATTTGGAAAGGGAGAAACTGGTTTGATTGATGATACAGCTGTAGACAAAGGGATCATTTTCTTCCTGATGGCACACCTGTCTGGCCCTGGCATTAATTGCTACATGAAATGCCAGGAATTGGCATCTGCACAGAAGACCATTTGCTACTTGTCTCGCATGGCACCTGTGGGAAATAGTAGAAAATGAAATTATAAGTTGCTCCCTCTTACCATAGTGATATGTAATTCAAACAACTTAGGCCTGCTTGCTGTGTTTTCTTTCCTCCACTGATATTTTAGAATTAAACTTTCCAAGGAAATATATCTTCAAAACTATAGTAGATATCAAAAGCAAAAATATGATTTACACTATAGAGATTCATGTAGCAGTATTTGTATGATTTTTTTTTAAACAAATCTGTTTTTCAGCAGCACACATCATTTCCTTATACAAATGGCCTTTCTAGATGCTGGTCTATATGGAAATCTGGTCCTCATGGGCTGCTAAATCTTCCAACATAAGGGCAATTAGTTACTTCATTTTATATTCTTAACCAAGATAAGAGTTCAGATTATAAACAAGCTGGTGAGTTGGGGTTCATTATTATTTTAGTGAGATTTACTTCCCAGTCCTTTGAGAGGATACTTAGGAGAACTTTAGTATTCTGAACTAAAAGAGGCTGTAGGAATTACAGTCTATTTTAGGACAGAGTAAATTTTCAAAATAAGTTTCAAAAGTAATTTAAAAACTGAATTAACAATTGAATAGAAAATAGGACCCAACTACATGTTGTCTACAAGAAACCCACTTTGAATATAAAGATATTTATAGGTTAAAGGTAAAGTATGCAGAAATATATACCATGCTTACATGAATCGAAAGAAAACAGGAAGAGCTATTTTAATTTCAGACAGAACAGACTTCAAAGCAAGGAACATTATCAGGGATAAATAAGGGCATTACACAACAGTAAGGAGGTCACTTTTCTAAGAAGACATGACAATCCCTAATGTGTATGTACCTAACAACAGAATGTCAACCTGTGTGACATAAAAAACTTCTAGAACTGCAAAAAAAAGAGATGAATCCACTATCATAGTTGGAGTTTTCACACCCCTCTATCAGAAATGGGTAGATCCAGCAGGCAGAAAATCAATAAGGACATAGTTGGACTTAGAATTCTTACTATCCTGGAAATGGAAGAAAAACTTAAGCAATTTTAATATTAAAATATTTTTTAAATACCTGGGAGATAGTTGATATTTAATGTAACTCAACATATTTAATTTCTGCAACTTATTATAATAAATCATTACAGTTTTAACCTTTTCTGTTTCACAATTTTCTTAGCTCTAAAATAAGTCTATGTTTTAAAAAATAATTACAATGACTAATAACTTTTGCTTTAGGAAATATTTCCCAGCTAAACTGTGTTGCAGAATAATAAACGTCCTAAATTCCCTACCAAGATCTGAGAAGCAAAGATGAGAAGAGAGAAGAAATAAATTACATTGACCAAATAGGTGTTTGCAGGAGGAAACGTGTGTAATGCTGGAATATTTTCTCATGGATTTTGACACAGGGACCAGACTACTGAAGAAATAAACTTAAATGAGCCATGGAAATAGATGTGTGTAACAAACTAAACTATTCTGTTTTAATGTTGCTGTCAGGATAATATTGTAAGGTTTCTAACATTACATGATGTGGCAGGATTACTTCAATTTTTTCAATTTTTTAGTTGAAGTATTGTTGATTTATAATTTTGTGTTAATTACTGCTGTATGGCAAAGTGATTCCATTATACATATATATACATTCTTTTTTATATTCTTTTCCATTATAGTTTATCACAAGATATTGAATATAGTTCTCTGTGCTATAGAGTAGGACCTTGTTTATCCATTCTATATATAAAAGCTACATAAGATTACTGTATTTTTTGTCTTTTTTAAAAGTTCATTTATTTATTCAGCAAATTGAGCAATTATTTGCCAGGCACTGGGAATATAACAACAAAACTGAGCAAATTATCTCCTTTATAACACATGCATTCTGATGAGTGAGGAGTGGGGGAAGACAAAAAATAAATAGGTAAAACATATAATGTGTTAGAAAAGTGCCCAAAATAAAAATAAACAAGTGAAGTAGGACAGAGTTAAGGATAGGAGCTTTTACGTACACTGATAAATAAGGACCCATGGGGCCTCCCTGGTGGCGCAGTGGTTGAGAGTCCGCCTGCCGATGCAGGGGATACGGGTTCGTGCCCCGGTCTGGGAGGATCCCATATGCCGCGGAGCGGCTGGGCCCATGAGCCATGGCCGCTGAGCCTGCGCGTCCGGAGCCTGTGCTCCGCAATGGGAGGGGCCACAACAGTGAGAGGCCCGCGTACCGCAAAAAAAAAAAAAAAAAAATAAGGACCCACTGAGAAGGTGATGCTCAAATACAGATCTGATAGAAGTGAGTGGACAGGCCATTTGGGAAAGAATCCAGGCAGAGAGAGTAGCAAGTTCAAAGGTCCTGAAACATGAGTGTGTTTAACAAGATTACTGTAATTTGTGATTGCATGCTTTATCTACTAATTTCCTTTTTCTCTCCACCATAAATTGGAAAATGTTTTCCAGGTACTTCCAGTGGCTGCTGTGATTTTGAGTTTGATCTTTGTGCCTGGGAGCAGGAACAGGATGATGACTTTGACTGGAATCTGAGGGCTAGCGGTATCCCTGCCTCAGGCACACAGCCAGCTGCTGATCACACCTTGCGAAATTCATCTGGTCATTACATCTTTATAAAGAGCTTGTTCCCTCAGCAGCCCATGAAAACAGCCAGAATTTCAAGCCCACTCATAAGCAGAAGAAGCAAAAACTGCAAGGTATGGGGAAAAAAACAGAAATATTATGAACAACTTCTGATGGAGTTAAGTACAGAAAATGAAATGGCCAGCACCAGACCAACAAATGAGTTTGAATGTATTCAACTTGGAATATGTGAGGGAGGTAGAAAGTGAAGTAAGGGTGAAAGGGAAGGATCATTGGAGCTGTTGGAAGAATTTATTCTGTGGATAAGTTCCATAGATAAGGAATTTTGGAAACCATTTGAAAATGTCATGGTTATTATTCATAACCATGGGTAGAACAAAAGAAGTAAAATATCAGTTGTGTCCACTCAGGGAACTTGGTACTTATTGGAATTATGGGAATTTCACCACAAGAAAGAGAATTAAACAATGAGAAATAACATAAAGTTAAATATTTCCAAGAACTAATATGAGTCATAGTTGGCACCATGATAAAATGGTTGAAGACATCTTCATGGAAAAGGAAAGACTGAAATTGACCCTTTAAAAAGTAGAATTTCTAGGGGCAGGAAGAAAAGATGGTTTGGCCATTATGCTGTGGAAATTTGAAGAAAACATTTATAAGAGTGTTAAAAGTATAAATAGAGTTGTATGGATCTTCATATGATGTCTATGCATTTGCAAGGACCTTCACTTTATTTATTGTTTGCATGATTGTCTATTTTTATTCCCCAAAGGATTTGAGTCAGCTAGGCTAGGGGCTAAATTTATCTTTACATATAAATTAAGCACTCAGAGATGACTTCACAGAATCTTGCTTATAAGAGATTAATGCGTGAATAAATTTGCCATTTATTTATATTTACGGCAAGAAATGCAATCTCCATAAGCTCTGAACACATGTATTCTGACTGGTGTATTCCCCAATGTCTGAACACTGAAAGGAAAACAAATTATATTCAGAAAGTTGCTAGCCGATCAAAGAATCAGGCTGGGAGACAATAACATGATTTAAACCTTTATTATCTTCAAATTGTATTATTCTTGTGTATCTGTCTCCACAATAGAGAGCCCTGACCCCAGAATGGGACATATTAAATCTTTGCTCAAAGGCTCCCCAGCTGTACCTGTACTTATTACAGATGTTTGTTCCTCTGTTTTATACTGACCATCCATTACATCCTACCATTTTCCCAGTCTTAATACATGTTAAGCCTTTAGTTTGTGTTAGGAGCTTTTCTGTGTCATCTTAAATTGATTTCATAGTTTAATTCTCAGGGAATAATCACGTCTCTCTTCTCTCTTCAAGCAAATTTCAAAGATTTTCTGCAAGAAAGTGACACTCTCAGAGTTTTAAAGATGTAACTCAGTCAGCAGTCCAGAATGGATGTAATGAATCATACACAATTATATTAAACTTTATTTAATTAGTTTGGCAAACGTTGCATTTTAGAAAAGTAAAAAAGTCAAACTGAAATTGTATATATTTCATGTTTAATTTTTAATCAGGTTTTAAGACTAGAACTAATTTACAAATTTCAGAATATCTATGGGTATATAGATTTATAGATATAGACTCAACATATATAAAATCTGGAATGCTGGGGTTTATTTTCAAGAAAGTATTGAGTAATTTGAAAGACATCAAAAAAAGACTCCTTAGCTTTTCTTTTTAGACTTCCTCTAAGAATGTTCAAAAGATTTTTTTTTTTCATACTGTAGTTACTAAGGATCTCATTCATCTCTATTTTTCCCTGGTCCCAGCACTATAGTTCCCACTGTTTTAAAACACCTGTGTGAGAATAATGAAGTATGCCTAGGAGAAATGTCAAAAAATTAATGATGAATGGTTCATTTTATGAATATTTATGATATAGATTGAATACAAAGAAGTAAGGAAAAGTCATGCTGGGAATGATTGGGTCTCTCATATATAAAAATTTGTTTATCAGGTAAGCAGATTGACCTTCCATATTTTCATGAAAATCCTTTCTGTCACTTGACCTTGTGGAAAACTTCAGGGAGAAAAAATCAAATTGGAGATTTTTCTTCCTTTTGAGGGATGGGTGGGAGGTAGGAAGGGATGCAGACATAGATTGATGAGGGTAGAGATCAAACCTCTGAGTAACTGAAATTTCCAGTGAAAATGCCTCCTTAGAAGAATTTAATACTTAAGAGATTTTTATTCACTCATGTTGCCCTGTGATTAGGTTACATTGTCATCAAGTGTTCTCTGTAGAAATGGAGTATTTCGATGCTTGCTTGCATGTTGACCCAATGGCATCATTCAGAAAATGGCCTCAAGAAGATAAGGAAGTATTTACTGTGACATAAAACATATGCTTTATGTTTTCTGTGCAAATAAGAAGGCAAAACAAGGGAGAATACTGGGAAGACCACACCTATGACTGCAAGGGCTCCAGACAGATGTGTGCTATGCCTGTTGGGTAGTTTCCTCTCTTGCCTATTGACGCTGCTCAACAGGCTGGCCTCAGACTCTTTGTGTTTCTCATTTTGTGACACTCAGGTTTGACCCGTCCTCCCCAAACAAGCCAAAGTGGTCATAGAGCTCATGTTTTCCAACAGTAATGGATTAATCAGTAGAAGAAACATTCTTGGATCATAGAATAATACCTGAAATTCAGGTATTATTCATCAGCTAGGAAATTTGCATAGAGTTACTTACATGGCTTAGCTCTTCTTGGTGCTCTTTGAAGTATGCATTGCATATATTGTCTAATCACATTCTTTACCCTTTAAACACATTCATTTTTCTTTCTCTAGAATATAATATCCATGAGTGCTAGTCTTTCCAAAATGTGATTTTCCTGTGTGAAGATCACCCACCATTACTCTTTTCCTTCATTCATAAAAAAGACAAGACAAAAGCTTAAAAACACTCTCAGCAGTCCCTATTGTTCCTAACTCATATTCTTCTTCCTCCTAGAATTTCCCCTAACTTTCTCCATCTGTGTAACAATCACTAAAAATCTGGTAAACTACATCTTTGAAACATTGAAACGTTAATTCCTGGAAATACTTACATTAATTTTTACTTGGGGGTACAACTCTCAAGTCTGCTCTTCTAAAGCATTTCAAGTAAAATTTAGAAATTGCTATTCTGGTGGTTTTGCTATGTATAGTACAGCCCTGAGGATCTTGTAGAACTAAAAATGTGTTTCAAGTGGTGGAATAAGCAATAAAGTACTCTACTATTTTGAAGAAAATGATTTAAGTTTCATAAGATTAGAAATGATTTTCTTTAGTACCTGATATTTCTTAATCATGAAAAGTCTTTCTATATAATACATCACTTTTTAATGATATTTTTATTCCTTTGACAGTGGATCTTAAGAGTTTGTGGAGGAATTCTACTTTTATAAGTCACAGAAAAGAAGTGAACTCTGCTCATTTTTCAACTAAGTTTCTATTTGATCCTTATTGTACTGTTTTCCATGTTTTGCAACATAGGAGTTAAGGCTGGCCTAACTTCATTCATTGGTAGAGTACTCACAGAGCAGTAGAACATACAGATCTAATTTTCCTTCAGGAATCTGTTAAGAAGGGAGAGGACAATATGATATAATTGAAAATAAGGTGAAATTAATTGTACTAATTATATATAATATTCTGATTCTTGGTTACAGATAATTTTTCATTATCACATGTATGGACATGGCATTGGAGCACTCACTTTGATGCAGGTATCAGTCTCAAACCAAACAAAGGTCCTACTTAACCTCACTGTAGAGCAAGGCAATTTCTGGCAGCGGGAAGAATTATCCCTGTCTGGTGATGAGGACTTCCAACTCAAATTTGAAGGCAGAGTTGGGAAAGGCCACCATGGAGATATTGCACTGGATGACATTGTGCTTACAAAGAACTGTCTATCATTCCATCACTCCATGAAAGAGGAACTCAAAGTGCTTCTTCCAGCAGGTACATTTTAATTTGTTTGTGTGGTGCTTTTACAGAGAGGTAGGTGGGAAGGAAGGAAATGGAAAAGAAGTGACATAAACACCTAGTAAATCATTGTTTTCATAAAGAAAAATCTTTTTGAATCTAAAATGTTATCTTTCAAGGCTTTACTCATAAACTTGTCTTCCAACATTTCTCCAAGCTTTGGTATATTTACCAGTTCCCCAGTTCCTAGTTTAGTCAATTTCTTCTTACATCAATAAACTAAGACTCCTTTGTTTTCAGTCTGATTCAGAATTCAGTCCTTAGTAAATATCAATTCACTCTTAATACAATATAAGAACATCAAGAACAGACTTACTCAATTTTAATTAGATGTTACTGTGGTTACGTTATTTACTTTATTCTTTTTAGACCAATACTTTATTCATTTGAATGTTGAGTTTATATATTTAAATAGTTTAGATGATCAAATATGTCCATCCATTCACCTAAAAATTTAGGGGTAATTTGTCTAAATAGTTAGATTATTGGTAGATGTCCAATATAATACATACAGTGACAATATTGTAAGAAGTGGAAATAGCAAGTAGCATTAATTCATATAAAATATTAGAGGATGAGATGAAAATGCAGTATATAGTGTTACAATGACAAAAGAACAAATTTTGGGACTTCCCTGGAGGTCCAGTGGTTAAGACTCTGCACTCTGAATGTAGGGGCCTTGGGTTCGATCCCTGTCCTGGGAACTAAGCTCCCACATGCTGCATGGTGTGGCAAAAAACAAAAACAAAAACAAATTTTATCAGTTGATAATAGGACATATATTAATATTTAAACCATGAGTTTTGAGTAGAAAATAAAAGTGCCATTCATTTTGTATATAAATTATATCTTGTAATTAACAAAAACAAAAGTGCTTTAAGAAGAATGAACTAATTTGTTTGTACTGACTTTTAACATGGTGGGTGGAATGGGGAACACTGCCATTTCTGCCATAACTTCTTCATACATTTTAAAGGGAGTGTTTTAATTTGCTTAAGAGTAGGTTTCTAGATAAATATTTTCCCATTGACACATAGTTAAGCCAAGCTCCTTGCCTGATGTTTCCAGTACTATATGGAATAGGACAGAGGAAAAGAAACATTTCAAGACTCTGTTGAGGGATAAGTATACTTATGTGAATTTAATGTAAAAGCATTTCAGAAACCTCAGACTAATCTACTTTCTTTTTCTTTTTTAACATCTTTATTGGAGTATAATTGCTGTACAATGTTGTGTTTCTGCTGTATAACAAAGTGAATCAGTTATATGCAAACGTATATCCTCATATCCCCTCCCTTTTGAGTCTCCCTCCCACCCTCCTTATCCCACCCCTTTAGGTGGTCACAAAGCACCAAGCTGATCTCCCTGTGCTATGCAGCTACTTCCCACTAGTTATCTATTTTACACTTGGTAATGTATATAGGTCAGTGTTGCTCTCTCACTTTGTCCCAGCTTACCTTCCCCCACCCCGTGTCCTCAAGTCCAGTCTCCATATCTGTGTCTTTATTCTGGTACTGCCCCTGGGTTCATCAGAACCACTTTTTTTTAGACTCCATATATATGTGTTAGCATACAGTATTTGTTTTTCTCTTTCGGAGTTACTTCACTCTGTATGACAGACTCTAGGTCCATCCACCTCGCTACAAATAACTCAATTTCATTTCTTTTTATGGCTGAGTAATATTCCATTGTATATATGTGCCACATCTTCTTTATCCATTCATCTGTTGATGGACACCTAGGTTGCTTCCATGTCCTAGCTATTGTAAATAGAGCTGCAATGAACACTGTGGTACATGACACTTTTTGAGTTATGGTTTTCTCAGGGTATATGCCCAGTAGTGAATTGGCTGGGTCATATGGTAGCTCTATTTTTAGTTTTTTAAGGAACTTCCATACTGTTCTCCGTAGTGACTGTATCAATTTACATTCCCACCAACAGTGCAGGAGGGTTCCCTTTTCTCCACACCCTCTCCAGCCTTTGCTGTTTGTAGATATTTTGATGATGGCCATTCTGACTGGTGTGAGGTGATACCTTGTTGTAGTTTTGACTTGCATTTCTCTAATGATTAGTGATGTTGAGCATATTTTCATGTGTTTGTTAGCAATCTGTATATCTTTGGAGAAATGACTATTTAATTCTTCTGCCCATTTTCAGATTGGGTTGTTTGTTTTTATGATATTGAACTGCATGAGCTGCTCATGAATTTTGGAGATTAATCCTTTGTCAGTTGCTTCATTTGCAAATATTTTCTCCCATTCTGAGGGTTGTCTTTTCGTCTTGTTTATGGTTTCCTTTGCTGTGCAAAAGCTTTGAAGTTTCATTAGGTCCCATTTGTTTATTTTTATATTTATTTCCATTTCTCTAGGATGTGGCTCGAAAAGGATCTTGCTGTGATTTATGTCATAGAGTGTTCTGCCTATGTTTTCCTCTAAGAGTTTGATAGTGTCTGGCCTTACATTTAAGTCTTTAATCCATTTTGAGCTTATTTTTGTGTATGGTGTTAGGGAGTGTTCTAATCTCATACTTTTACATGTCCCTATCCAGTTTTCCCAGCACCACTTATTGAAGAGACTGTCCTTTCTCCACTGTACATTCCTGCCTCCTTTATCAAAGATAAGGTGACCATATGTCCGTGGGTTTATCTCTGGGCTTTCTATCCTGTTCCATTGATCTATCTTTCTGTTTTTGTGCCAGTACCATACTGTCTTGATTACTGTAGCTTTGTAGTATAGTCTGAAGTCAGGGAGCCTGATTCCTCCAGCTCCATTTTTCGTTCTCCAGATTGCTTTGGCTATTCGGGGTCTTTTGTGTTTCCATACAAATTGTGAAATTTTTTGTTCTAGTTCTGTGAAAAATGCCAGTGGTAGTTTGATAGGGATTGCATTGAATCTGTAGATTGCTTTGGGTAGTAGAGTCATTTTCACAATGTTGATTCTGCCAATCCAAGAACATGGTATATCTCTCCATCTGTTTGTATCATCTTTAATTTCTTTCATCAGTGTCTTATTGTTTTCTGCATACAGGTCTTTTTTCCTCCTTAAGTAGGTTTACTCCTAGGTATTTTACTCTTTTTGTTGCAATGGTAAATGGGAGCGTTTACTTAATTTCTCTTTCAGATTTTCATCATTAGTGTATAGGAATGCAAGAGATTTCTGTGCATTAATTTTGTATCCTGCTACTCTACCAAATTCATTAATTAGCTCTAGTAGTTTTCTGGTAGCGTCTTTAGGATTCTCTATGTATAGTATCATATCATCTGCAAACAGTGACAGTATAACTTCTTTTCCAATTTGGATTCCTTTTATTTTTCTTTCTTCTCTAATTGCTGTGGCTAGAACTTCCCAAACTATGTTGAATAATAGTGTTGAGAGT